>NC_141538.1:78140000-78740000 GCF_021556685.1 Rattus norvegicus
AGGATGCAAAGTTTCCTTTCCAGGCAGCTCAGTAGGTCTAAGCCTCTTCTAGAAACTCAACCAGCCTGAGCCTCTTCTAAGCGACTCAGATGTCCTGCTTTTAGGTGGCTTGGCTAGTCTGAGAGTCTCTTAGAAGTCTTTACGGCCTAAGCCAGTTTTGACAGAAAGGGATAGACTGTATTTAGTCAGCTTCAGGGACTTCCTAAAGCCTTAGAGTTGTTTACTTCCTGAGCGTACCTAGCTTCTCTGGAGGCTATGTTTATAAGCATTGTATCTCATTTTTAGGGCAATCTTCTATGACTGGCCACATCTTAAACACTGTTAAACCAAGACCCATAAAGATAAAAGAATATTTTGCTCAGGAAAAACAAAATTAGTTACTCCAAGATACATCCTGATTTCATTGAGTTGGAGGAAAAGGAACAGTGAACAATCATAGCCTGCTTGTTTTCTAGTTTGGACTATTATTTTCAAGCTGCTAGCATTGCATACAAGCTGTTTTTCATTCCCTTTGGAGGACAGAGGATGACTGCACCTGGGTAGACATGTGCAAGGCATCTGTCTGACACCTCCCATGTGGCACAGATCAATACATAACCTAATTCCAGGAGTAAAAATGAAAGTACTGTATAAATTTACTGGGAGTGAATAGGGCCACATGCACATATTAAAATGTCAGGAAAACCACGACCAAACACCCCATTAAATAGAAGACCTCCTCCACAGAGAGTTGGACACCTGACTCTCAGATGGCACCAGTTTCCTCTGACCTGTGTCAAAGGACCAACAGGCAGAGGACTGCTGACTGTCTTAGGGGCTTCAGCCCAATTCAGTCCCTGCTGTTGACACAGCATACTCATTTGATGTGTGCTGACGTTTTATTCTCAGACTCTGTTTAATCATAGAGAGAAAACTAAGTTCAAAGTCCTAAGCCCTAGGGGAGCTGGGGTCTTCCCAGTAGCCGAACAGCCTCTGTTGTAAAGAAGACAGTTGTCTGAGTCTGGCCATCTCAGGGATAACTTGCAAAGAGACGGTTAGCAATCTCAAGGACAACTTGTCTTATCTTGCTGGCAGGGTCAAGCTAAGTTCACGTTCTGAGGCCCATGAACCAGCTCCTATTCTGATTGGTGGAAACTCCCTTGCTGCAACTCCTTATGTCAAAATATGATTGGACAATGCTGCAGCCTGCCCCATTCCCCTTCGCTTTACAGTTTCCTCCTTTAAATATGCTGTACAACTTCCCTCCAGTGTCGCACTTCAGCTCTCGATCTGTTCCGGGATCTGATGGATCAGCGGTGGCTTGATTACAATACATTCTTGTTAACTGCATTTCCTTCATGTTTGAGTTATGTTTGATCTAAGTTGACCCCGTTACAGATATTTGCCTATTCTGTTGCCCCATCTGGACCTCCTGTCTGTCCATCTAGCCATTTTTTCATCTGGCTCCGGTCTTCCCTTGTCTCCTCTGTAGCTGCATTCAACGCTACAGCTCAGCTCTGACTCTGCATTTTGACCCTAAAATGCTTTTCCAGAGAATGTCCAGGAGGTTTTTTAATGTCACCTTTACAGACTCCTTTACTCAGCTACTCAGCTCTGGCTTCTCGGGCCTCTGTAATTCGTTGTCTCTAATTCTTTATAGTCATTCTATAATCCTCCTCTGGACACAGGGAGGGACGATGGGGAAGGAGATTTACTATGTGAAATGAAGTATGTGAGCTGGCAGTTAATATCCGTAATTAAAACTGGAATAAGATAACTTGCATCTGCTTCAGCAAAGGAAATCAATTAAATGAGACTATTTGGAAAAATTACTACCAATGAGACAACTGCACCTTGCAAATTTGTCCTTCATAAATCCTGACTTGTGAAAAGACACAATGTGCTCATGAAAAGACAGATGCATTCATCTATGTATCTTGCTGGGCTAAAATGTCCTGAGAAAAGTAACTTAAGTGAGAAAGAGTCTGTTTTGGTTCAGCCTTCCAGACCAGTCCATCACTGGGAAGCCACAGTCACTCACCAGAACTTAAGGGGATTGGTCACACTGTTTCCATCATCAAGTAGCATGGAGCGACAAACAAATGTTACTTGGTAACCTTTCTCAACTATGCAGCTCAGGATCCCAACTAGGGGATGGTACTCACAGTGGTGGGCCTTTTCACTTCAATTAATAGTCAAGATATTTCCTGGTAGGCATGCTTAGAGGTCTTCCCCTAAATGATTCTAGATTTATTCTGTAAACTTGACAATTGACACTACCAATCCCAGTGTGTTTAATAGGTATTTAAGAGGGGTTCAAGTCAACATCCAATGGAAATGTCCCAATTATGTCTATTATGTTGTATCAAAAGAATGAACTTAGAGCCAAAGAACTATGTCAGACTTGGGCTGAGGAGATCTTATATTCCACAAGGCCCCTTGAGACTCTTCAAGAATGGAGGTTCCTTAAGACCTCATTTCCCTCCACTCTGACATCAATTATAAAACTCTATGGCAAGCAAGAGCAGAAACAATAGAGGCAACCTGAGACCCAGGTCTCTTTGCTCTGAGAAAAAGATCGACTAACACGGCACCATTAATTTTATATATCTCTAGGCCTTGTCTAAAGGCTTCCTACAAACTGTAAGCTGACCACAGGCATCAAGGGAGAAAATTAGAATTTCTTCTCCCCCTCTTTTGGACAAACCATGAATAAACCCATTTTCTCTACCGATTTCTATTACCTATGCTCTTTGGCATACAAAGAAACTGAGGCAGGAAGTTCACGGACCTAAGCACACAGTGATGATCTCTGTGATGGTCAATGATTATACAAACTATGAGTGGATGGAAGACAGCTGTGTTAGGGAGCTGGGTAGAAATCAGCAAGCAGGAAGTCAAGGATGGAGCCCCTCTCACAAGCAGCTTAGGACCCCAACTCTTGTATACCTGGCAGCATATTCATTTAAAGGAGAGGAACTATATTGCAACTTAATCTCCTCAGTACTTGGAGTACTATGACTGCGTGAAAAGAAGGAGAACGTGAAGCATTGCTGGGAAGGACAGGGACAGATCCCAGAGGCAGGAAAGGAGCATCAGGACATTGCTGGGAGCCTTTAAAGGAATTCTGTTTACTTCTGGTAGAGTCTGCAGTATTTTTTATAGATCTGTTTATTTTTCTTTAATTCTATTTAATCTACTCTGTTACATAATTTTTGGTCAGATGAATGGGATCTAAGTCATATCTCTGGCCCTTGGTACAGACATTATCTTTACTGCTAAAAGATTCTTGGTGTATTAGGCAGAAGGAGGCTTTCTGGTAACGAACCAGAATTAATCAGAATAGACCCGTCAATCATCTGAATAGGAAAATACCTTCCCAGGGAAGCTTTCTGTTCCAGAAACTTTAGGAAATATTGATAAGCACGTAGGTCAGCACGAAGGTCTCTCACTGCCCACTGCCCGTTCGTATCCCATGGATGTGTTTTTCTCTGCAGTGGCCTCTGCACAAGCTCCATTCTCAATGTGGAGAATGTTTTCCCATGCAAAGATCTCTCTGGGGGTTGGGGATTTAGCTCAGTGGTAGAGCGCTTGCCTAGCAAGCACAAGGCCCTGGGTTCGGTCCCCAGCTCCGAAAAAAAGAAAAAAAAAAAAGCTCTCTCTGCCCGCTGTCTTCTCTGTGAGAGTCTTTTCCTTCTTGCTGGTCTCTCTGCACTGAGTGTGAAATCCACCTCCTACAGTGGAATGCCGCTAAGGAAGTTTCTTGAATCCTCTAGAACTGTCTCCTCTTTTGCAAATGAGGAAACTGGGTGGGCAAAGGGGCATATCGATGTGGCACAGAACATTTCTAGGGCATCGACATGCACACACCCCTCAAAGGACCTGCCCAAGAGACTACCTGCAAGCTGCTTTCCACTGCTGTCTGAGGGAGGAGGGGATTTGAGCTAGCCACCTGGGTACACCAAGGTTCTTCCCCTGCGCTTTGCCCCCTCAATGGTTGACTATTACTTTAAACTGGGTTTAGCTTTTTCCAGCGACTGAAAGTCACTGGCAAAGTCTCCCTCCCAAATCTTTTCTCTTCTGACCTGTACACTGCCTTTTCTCAAATTTAGCAGCTTTCAAGTAAGTCCCCTTCAAAATGTTTGTGCCAAGGATTAAAAATAATTACATGTTATTGTAGAGGTTTCCACCGTATAAAGAACTCCTCTTTTGTTCTGCGTTAGCTGGTCAGCACTGTCATGAGACACACAATATCTCTTTGTATTAAAACATGTAAATCAGCATATTTTAAAAGCTTAAGTTGCATAATAAAACCCTATGATTACTTCTAAGGCCATAAACATTTATGTTTAGTTTAAGAATGTACGTTGGGTGTTTCAGAACTGTCTTCCTGAGTTTTTACTTTAATGTAGTTTTACCCCCAAAATTATTTTCAAGATTCCAAAAATAACCAATAATGCTTACCAGGCTACTTGGACTCAACATTCTCCTGATGTAAAAGTGCAGATACCAACCTTTGCCTGAGAGGCTAAGACCAGGCTACACGGGAGAAGAGGCGGCCCACCCTCATACTCATCTCCGTCCAGCTTAGAAGTCAGACGGAGTCGACACCCAGTATCATGTGTGCCTCTTTCCCCATCGTTATCCTTCCTTTATTTCTTTCTAAATATTAACAAAGACTGAAATGTAAGAATGTAGCCTTAGAAGCCAACTGCTGCTCAGGCCACAGAGCCGCAGCAGCTGCCCTTGCCAACTCATAGATACCCACAGGCATCCTACTAGGACTTACTTCTGTATCTTTAGCTAACAGATCCCCCCAGATGCTAGGGCTTACATCAAAGTGGGTACTGGTGGCCACACCTGCTGCTTCAGACCCCCTGACTCCTGCCTGGGAACAGAGCTTGGAGACAGTCATGTGCTGTAAAACTTCCCCCACTTCTGCCAACGGACTGCAATTTCTTCTCTTCAGAGTCCTGTCCATCCTGACATAGGCACTGGGGCCTGTACTATCCTAGAGCCCCCACCATACTGTTGTATGTCTATGGCATTAAAACTTCTTCTACTAAGCCCTATGCCCCCAGTAATCTATCCCAGCTTCTACTTGAGTCCCCATCTAAGACCTTTCAGTCTTCTTCCATCTTCAAAAGAAATGCATCCTTCCTGTGTAGGTAGGGCCACTATAAGACGCTAGGAAACAGAGCTAGTCTCCATCAGGAATCTTCACAGGCATGGTCCAGGAATCATTGACTCTTTGCTAAAGAAATTTGTAACATAACACGACAGAGCTCCAGCCCAGAGCCCGTTGACTCCACTTTTGGACCAAGACTGAACTTTGCTCATGGAGGACTGTTCATGCTTGCAAGGCCTACAGGGCACCACCTTAATATTAAGTGACCACACAGCGGCCCACACTAGCTAGAGCACTACAGCCGCCAATCTCAATCTGTCTCGTAGCATGTCAGTAAACTGCGTGGGCGATCTAGTTTGTCTTTTGCTGATCTGATAAAACACTGACCAAAATCAACATGGGGGATAAAAGGGTTATTTTATCCCATCATATTCAGGTTATGATACATCCCATAAAGGGAAAGGTTACAGCCCATCATATTCAGAAGCTCAAGTTAAGAGTTCCAGCGTGAGCTCAAGGCAGGAACCTGGAGTCAGGAACTGAAGCAGAGACTACCTGGGAGATATGCTGCTTACTGGCTTTTCTAGGCTCACATCCATCTACCTTTCTTTTTATAGCCTAGGGACGGCACCGCCTACTGTGGGAGGGCCCCTCCTACCTCGGGTTGGCCCCTCCTACATGGATTAGCCATGAAGAAAAGACTTCCACAGACATGCGTACAGGCCAATCAGCTGCAAGCAATTCCTGACCTGAGGTTTCCTCTCTCCAGTACAGCAAGTTGACAACTGAGGCTACCTATGAAAAGTGCTCATAAGAATCATCAAGACATTTCTCTCCAATAGAGACTTCTTGTGGTCCACTTTTAAAGACTATAGATTGTGTGCTTTGCTTTCTCAAAATATATTCAATATATACCTTTATAAAACTGATCTAGAGGGTGAATTCATTTGCTGTTTACTCTTCCCATCGCTGTTACCACAGTGGATAGTCACTGTGTGCAACCCCCTTTTAACTCAATAACCAAGGCCCTGGAAGCCCCACCTCACCCCAGGAACTATGCTGCACAGCACAACTCCAGGATGTAACCTGGCAAGGGAGACACAAAGAGGCGGCCTGTCAGTACATTGAGAAATACCTCTTGGAGCCTTCTCAAAAATCGAGAACACAATGCCAATAATAACACAGTACTAGTTCATTTCATAAGTTAAATGTTTTCCAATTCCTGCATGTCAATGGAGTTGAGAAGGGACTCTAAGGAATTATCAGCTGATAAGCCATTAATAGTACTTTTTTGATGACAGATAACTGATGTCACCTTTGGCATGAAAGCTAGAAGGAACTCCAAGAATTCAATCCCAGAAGCATAACACAGCTTGTAACAGGCCTGGCAGAAATGAAGATATTCTACAGAGACCCTTGGATTTCAATCACATTATCAGGCTATTAAATTAATAGGTGCCAGAGAATGGGGATTTGCTTAGGAATCTCATGATGGGAGGAGAAGGCTCCAGCTAGAGGGGAAACTGATCTCCTCACAGAGGATACAAAATTTTAACAACCTGTTAGACCTGACGGCATGAAGCCTGGACAATGGTGGGTCACAGTGGGCAGGGCCATGCCTTGGCTGTGGCTGCCTGAATGTGGACATCCTTGTTTAAACTTTGACCTCCCGTCAGCAGGAGTGCCTCGTGGGATTTGCTGGATCTGTTTGTTCCTATTTCTGCTTCCCACTTTTAATTCTGCTCTTTTAGTCTCGTTGAGAAATTTTAGCCAACTTGGAAATCAATCAGGGATACACAGATTTTTCAATATTTTGGCATGTGATCCAAAATGCTTGACAGCATAGCATGGCTTAGCGGCTTTTAAATGCCTTCCTTTGCCTCCTTGCCAGGGTAAATGGAAAGAAGCACTTGTTGGGGCTGTGGAGGGGAAGCTTTGTTTTACAAGGGGAAGCAGAATTATTGGTTGTGATTCTTTTCTTGAGACTCTTAGGCTGCTGGGTAAGTTGCTATGCATATTTCTACAGAGTAAAGTACATTGTCACTAGAGTTTTTATGATACGTCCCATCTGCAGTGGTTTGAATGATAACATCCTCGGAGACTCGTGCGTTACACTTGGATGCCAGTCAGTGGTGTCGTTTGCAGCAGCTATGGATTCTTCTGTAAAGTTCAGCCTATGAGAAGTTTGTCATTGAGGGGCAGGCTTTAAGGTTTTATAGCCTTACCTTGTCCCACTTCCTGCCAGACTCCCACCCCCATTTCCTGTGTATGGATAAAGATGGGATCTCCCACTTCTGCCACTGACTACCATCTTCCCCCAGTCCCATCCCCAAGCAAACATTGTGGACTCAATCTCTCTCTCTCTCTCTGGAATCCTAAGCCACAGTAAATTATTTCTTCTGTAAGATGTTTTTGGTCATGGTATTTCATCACAGTAACAGAAAGTGAACTAATACATACCGATATATACTCACAGTCTGATTATGTGTTCTTTATTGCTACATCATTGTGATTGACTGGAAAGTACCCTCAGGGCTGATCACCCACCCCACTGAGTGGAAACCAGAGCAAACCAGCCTGCTCTAGGCAGCAGGTACAAATGTTCTCCTTGAGCTGACAGGAAGTCGTGTCTACACACTAGCTGCATAAAAAGCAGCAAGGAATTCTTTGCACACATTCCTTACACCTTATAAATCCATCACTAAGTACCGCTGGGGATCCTTTTTGGGGGTTAGGAGGAGGGAACAGCTAAGCTCCGTTCAGAGGACAAGATCCAAATGTTTTTGTTTTCAGGCAAGAATTTCTAGAATTCTTTGTTCTCTCTTACCGAAGGAATGGCATAATATTTATACAGAAGGAAACCGTGTGTGTGTGTGTGTGTGTGTGTGTGTGTGTGTGTGTGTGTGTGTGTGTGTGCGCGTGCGTGTGCGCGCGCGCCCAGGGTAGGAGTAAGGAGTCACATGCCTCCCCCTTTGAGGAAATATAGCTAGAACTTTGTTCATGTTACCTAGGGGCCTCGTCCTTGGCCCAAATGGATGTACAATTTCAGTTGGTTCATTACACAGTCACTGAAATAGTCTCTGGAAAGAAGCCGTGTCCTCAAGATGCCTATTGGCCCTGTACTCCATGCCTCTGTCCTCTCCTGGGGAATCCAGAGCAGCTGCAACCACTTGGGTTTACAAGAGTTCCCCGGCTGTTTGAAACTGACTTGATGATCTAGCCATCCTAAAATGGCTATTCTAGCAAATCTGTTGTATGTCGCATTTAATTTATTGTTGACAAGAGCCAACCAAATATAAATGTTTTTGTTTCAAATATACCCACCACATTGTAAGAAATAAATGTGTCGTGCCACATGCTCACATGTTTTTGGCTGGGGGATTTGGTACTGGTGAGGCAGGCACAGGAAAATAAATACAGATGTTTGAGGTTTCGGTTGTGAGTTTTGTTCCAGAATATTCTGATATCAAAGTTAAGGTTTTTTTTTTTTTTCAGGGCTTTTATAAAGCCAGAGACTGAACCCAGTGAGACTTTGGACATGTGAGATGTAATGATTGATCTTGAGTCTTGATTTGATGGATTTTATAATTGCCATGGAAACAAACATCCGGTGCTGTCTGTGATGAAGTTCCTGGGCTAGGTAAATTGAGGGCCAGAGACCCACCCTAAGTGCAGAGAGCACCGTTTCTTGAACTGAGGTCCTGGGCTGAACAAACAGGTGAAAATGAACTGAGCTCCAGCATTCGCCACTCTTTGCTTCCTGACTTTGACTTTCTGCTGCCTTAAGCTCCATGTGATGAGGGATAAGTCTACTGAAACAGGAAGGTGAAACAACCCATCCCTCTGTGACCTTGGTTTTGTGTCATGGTCTGTCTGTCCTGTCCCAGTAATGCATGAAGTAACAAGTGCATTATGGGAGCACTCCTTATCACTGTCTATGTGCATTATGTGAGCACCCCATGTTGTTGTCTCTTGTACATTTATTATGGGGGTCTCAACACTCTATGTCATTGTCTCCTCAATATTTATTATGGGCTCTGAGCACTCTCTCATTGTCTCTCTAACGTTTATCCTGGGGTCTGAAGGGAAGCAGTTGAACACACAGGACAGGGAGCCACTGTGCATCAGTGTGATGATGTAGATACAAAGACAACAGTTATTCGTGCTCATAGAAGAAGCCAGAAGCTTGAGGCGAGGGCTGGGAATGAGATAGCATGGAATTCAAAGGAGAGTATAAGAGTTCTGACTGTAAGATCAAGGGTAATGAAAGCACCAGATCATGCAAATCCTTTACATTATCCTGTGGGGCTTTAGCTTATCCTATGAAGGGATCATAGTTTAACCGGCAGGCAGAGATGTTTGACCACCAGGCTTGGATCTTACATAGCTCATCCTCTTTTCTCTTGAACATGGTTGAACGATATGGAGCTGCTATTTTGTAAGTTGAAAATGATCAAATAATGATAATCTCATTAATATTAAAATTTTATATATCGCATCCATCTTGCTAAATAACCCAGCCTGGCTTTGATGAGAGCATGTGACATTATGCTCGTCGCCTTGACCCTATGTTTTTAATCTGAGCATGTTTGTTAAAAGTCTATGATCAAGAAACAGAGGAGCCAGACACTCGGGTTGGTCCATCTCATCTCTAGTGGCTATGTTTCTGTGGCAAAATTAGTTGACCTTTCAAGTTTTCAATTCTTCTTCTCTGAAGTGAACCAATACTTGAGAGTTAAAGTAGTTGATATATTCTAATGCTCAGAAAGGTACCTCGGGTCTAGTGCTTATTATTTAATTGCTATCAGTTATTAAGTTGCCACCTCAACACCATCATTGCATATGCATTTGTCTACATGCACATCACCATATGTGTTCACATACATATCTATATATCAATATTAATCTGTATACCTAGACATAAACATGTGTGTGCACATAATTTTAAGTCCATTTTTACAGTAGAAACTAAGAGTCAAAAGAGATTGACTTGTCCAGTGTCCTATCCTTTGGTAGAGGGGAACTGACTTTGCATATTTCCGAGGAGCACTGGCTTTTGTCTAACCACTGGACTTCGGAGAAATGGTGTTCTCTTTGGATCCAAGTAATTAGCAGAAATTTAAGCCTGTATTTCTACATTTTTAAATATTTTGAGCCTAGTCCCATATCTCTGGTCTTGGGAAAGCAATACCCACAAGTAGTTATAACTGGAGAAATGCACAGCATGATAGCTTAGAAGGGACACAGAACCTGAAGGACAGCGCCCCTGGCTTGCTTTATGTCCTATTGATGGCTAGACATGTTGCCCTAAGCAATGCTCATCTCTCCAAGGCCTCAATTTCCTCTTGCAAAACTGAGGGGTTTTACACAGATCATCTCCAAGGTTGCTTCTGGCTCTGAAAAGGAATGGCTGGCTTCTGAAAGGTGATATTTCTGTGAGGGTGCATAGTCAACACACACTCAGAATTCTGATGCTAGAATGGGTGTTGGCATCCTCTCCATTGAGCAGAATGGGTCTTCAAACCTAGTGGAGCACTTTTAGCCTTCCCGGGAGCCTGAGCTTCATACTATGGGCATCTGTATTCGATGGCATCGACTGAAGTTTGTAATTACAAATTGATCCATGTGGATAGCGTGAAGCCCCAAGGCAATGGGCATGCTTTCAGGTTCCGGTTGAACAGGCTGCTTCATAACAGATTCTAAAAGGCCCTCCTTCCTCTCAAGATTTCAGTACTGGATACTACAGACCTAATGTTTCTCTCTGACTTTTGAAAGGACAAGTCTGTCCTGGAGTCTTTCATGCTGTCGGAAGGATCAATTTTCTCTCTGCTTATTTTCCCTTGGGGCAGAGAATTCACCCATGAGTGTTCCTATCCAACTCTGCAAAGACACAGTGTGTATGGCAGAGTTCAAATCCCACTTGCCTCTATTACTTAAAACCAATAACTGAAGGTGACAAAAATGCACATTTAACTATATCTGATTTTGGTCTGGACCGTCAGAAAGCACCAAATGGAGGTTTACTAATTCAAGAGGATGGAATAAAAACGAATCCTTCTGCAAATGGACTTGAAGGGAAAGAACAGCAGAAGGTCTCCAACCCCTTTTGTTGCCACTCCAATGACAACTCCATGCTGTGGGCTGTCGTTCCTTTCAGAATTTAGTTCCCAGCAGGGACAGAGGGTTGTGAACTGCGACCTCTTTTTATTTGAAGCTTATCTGGTGGGGAGCAAGATTCTAGTGCCTTGAAGCAATGGGGACTGTGGCCCATAGTGACCGATGCCACCAGGCAGTCACAGTGATGACAGCAGTTTAGTGGCAGGGAACAGTTCGGTCTAGGACCACACAGAAGGCAGACACGCTGACCACACAGCATCAAGCAACAGAAATGAGATTTTCTGCCTGCGTTTGGTAGGTTATGAAGGGAGGGGTGAGGAGGGGGTGTTGTGGAGAGTGCCAAGCTGGGCTGTTGATGAGAGTGTGGGAAGATTTGAGAGAAGGAAAAGAATCAAGAGGAGGCCCTGTGCCAGCCAGGAGGCCGATGGGTTGATCTTTCTTCCCTTTCTGCTTAAGTGGAGAGGCTTGCCTGGTGGGGTGGGAATGGGGCCAAGAAAGTAGCAGCTGTGCTGGGTGAAACACGGATGGTCAGACCTGGCAAGGATGTGTCTGCCATCTGGCATTGGAGCCAGGGGAGGCAGGAGCTATGAAGGGAAGTAAAGGGAGGAACAATAAGAACAAGAGAGAGTTATACAACGACGCAGAGGCAGTGTCCCACAAGGAGGGAGGAAGGGATGACCAAAGAAGAAGAGCAGCTACAGGGGACACCCATGTGTCTCTGATGCAGCCCAGGCCTCCTAACCAAATGCGAGAGCACAATCATGCTTCATGAATTTAAAAAAGGGAGCAACCTTGTAATACAGCGGAAACCAGACCCCTGTTCCTGTGTGGTCTCAGTGGAAACAGGTTCCGTGGATACAGTTTTCCAAAGAGCATGTCATAGAAACCTGGGAGCTATACAATCCTATGCAGAAAAATGACAGACTACTTATAAATATTAGTTCTACTTAACATAATAGGATGCAGAGCGCAGGACCCCTGAGAACATCTCAGGATTGACTGTTAAGGTCTTCTTAGGAGTCGTGGAGAAGTGGGAGTGAGTTCTCTTTTTCAGTGGTGCCGCTTTTAGAACCTTCCCACTTCCTTTTGCAGGGCTCTGTGGCAAGCTAAAAGGTCTTCTGGGTTGCACTGCTGGTTTTGTCATCATCAGACAAGTATTTGTAGATCAGGGACCAGAATCCCACTGGTTTCAATGTCATAGAGACCAAGGCTTATTTTAGCTTTAGGCGCCTAGGAGTCAGGGTAACTACAGATAAAAGAAACCTTCAAATCTTCTCCAAGTCCTGAGGCCTTGCAAGCTCTATTTCTTATCCTGTCAGTGCGTTTCTACCACCCCTCACTCAACAAATGCAGGCCAGCCTGACGGATTATGAGAAGCCTCATATCAGACACACTCCTTTCTGTCATAAGACATCATCCTAGACAAGTCCACATTCAGCCAACTCCAAAACATCTCAGAGAACCCACTTAAGAGCCTAACCACCACACAGCAGATGTCGGGATCGTTGAGACCAAAGGAGTTGCTTGGTAAACTCGTAAGACATGTTTGAAGCCATAAAGTTTCAGGCTCACTTGTTACCCAGCAACAGACAACGGACATAGGTGTGCTCAAAGCAGAGACTCACCTGTGCACTCGTACTGTAGACCTTTCCCATAATAGCCCTTCTCACAGATGCATTCAAATTGACCTGTGTGTGTCCCGCATTTGCAGCTGGCCATTCTGTCACAGCAGTCCCTTCCAGCCTCACAGAGATAAGAGCAGTGGGCCATGTCCTCTTGGATAAAACTCCCAGAAGGTAGGTCTACCAAGAACGAAAGATAGAAGGCAATTTTAAAACCTTAACAACTGATTGTTGCATTTTTCTAGTCATTACAAATCGAGAGCAAACTGGAGGGAAAAAGCTCTTCTAATCTGTCTGTTTCCCACTGTTCCCTACCTCCACCCACATATGAATGTGTGCTGTTTGCAGGAACATACTCTGGGGGTTAGTTTTGGCCAATTCACTTATTTCAGTCTGGGACGTCATCCCAAGTGTTTCAGGCCACTCGGGGTCAGTCAGAAATGAAGCAGTGTAAACTGGAATCTCCAGATGTAGCAGGTAATTAACACACTTGGTTCTTCAGATCACTCCTCTGGCTTCCAACAGCAGCATTCCCTGACCTCTGTGTGAGGTCAGGCAGCAGTAGCCAGACTTTCCAAATCCTGTTCAAGTTAGAAATAAAACCAACATCCTGTCCACTGCGTAAAGTGCTGACTGTGGGATACTAACTTTTAGAATAAATAGCATCATGTCTATAGTCGCTTGATTCAAGAATATCAACACATACATTTAAGAACATAAACCACAATCCAGTCTGCTTCTTAGTTTTCAGTATGGAAACACGTTCTGTAGAAAGAGACCATACTGAGTATCTGAGGCGGGAGCTAGAAGAAAGCATTCCAGGAATCCTTGAGCACAGCCATTCAGACACTGACTTAAGGCTGGGTTAAGGTTGAGCCTGGATGGATGGCCGGGAATGGAGCAAGTGATTAGTCTGTATCTCCAGCTGAAGAAGCTAGAAAATCTTAGACTGAATTCCTGTGCTTGGGTCAGGCTGCTTTGTCCAGATACAGGGATGGGCCCCTAGTAAGAATGCAAGTGGGTGACTGTTGGCAGAGCACAAGGTCTGCAGAGGAAGATTTGGGAAGGAGAGGAGAGATGGTCTCTAATGGGAAATGTCTGCACGGCAACTCCGGACTGAAATTCAGGGAGACTCAGCCTCAAGGGAAGGAGATCAGTAGAACCAGGCACCTCCAGCCCAGAGACAGTGCTATGGGTAGAAGGTCTGCACAGAGGTCCCTGGGGATTAGTGCTGAGAAATGGGACCAGAGGTTTGTTGGCAACAGAGGACCTCAGGGAACCAGGAAAGCCTGGCTACCAATGCTGGTACAGTAGCATTCGGACCCAGGAGTGGAGTAAGTGGAGGTTTAGTAAGTGGAAATCTGTTCTGCAACCTGGGGCTGCAGAGAGTGTTTAGAAACATGAACGTCTGAAGGCCAGAAGTGTGTCCTTCTAAGTAGAAGAGTATGGAGGAGAGGTTATCGGGCTCTCCTCTCATGTGGTTGTATCTTTTTAGTAAAAGTGGAGCTTCTTACTGACCTTGGAGAGTCAACCCAAATCTGTCATGTTCTAGACATGGGTCTAGTATAAGAAAGGCGGCACTTTCCACTAAGTCCCAGTGCATGCTAGCAAAACAACCTTTTCCTTAAAAGCCCTGCCTGCTCTTATCTTGGTGCCAACTCAATTTAAGGCAGAGGCAATTGTCCCAAAAGACAGGAATAGTTGGACTAGTGATCCATTTGCTATAGCACGTCTATAGGTCACAGCACCCCTAGCTTCATATTTGCGACTAACAATAGCCACTCCCCTCGACTGTAGTCTCCCTGCTTCCCCAGATGGCACGCCACTCTCTAGAAGAAAGGAGAGGAAACAAAGGAGCTGCTGGCTACTTCTGACTACAGGCTAGAAATGAAGCCTGGGTGAGATGTGGAGACTTCTTCCTCTTCAGAAGACTGTGGTACAGATTACTGTGAACTCCTAGTTTGAAAGAGGAGAAAAGATGGGAACCCATACTTGATCGCCTGAAGCAATTAATAACAAATAACCCATTATTATTTATATTCAATAAGTGCAATGAAACTAGTCATTGAGCCTTTATAAGTGCCACCAGTAATTTGCTTTTTGTCGTATCTATTTACTCTGTGTATGTGGGCACACACTGGATTGCTCTTTTAACACCTTGGGTCCCGGGGGTCCAGCTCAGGTTGTAGATCTTAGCAGCAAAGCACCTTTTTTTTTCTTTATTTTCGGAGCTGGGGACCAAACCCAGGGCCTTGTGCTTGCTAGGCAAGTGCTCTATCACTGAGCTAAATCCCCAACCCAGCAAAGTGCCTTTTACCCCATAATTTTTCAGGTCCCATCAGTGATTTTTTTAATTGTTTTTTATGCCTTAATCTAGTTAACTCAAATAACGAGCCTGTGAAGTAAGTACTACTCTCACTGACCAGAACCCTGAGAAATATTAAAAGAGAGATAATTTGCCTCCAGATCACTCACTTAATAGACGATGAAACTAGGATCCAAATCCAAGAATTTGGAATTTTATGGCTTAACCTTTTAGAAATTAAACCAGTTAAAAGCCTAGGATTTAAATCTAAGCCTGGTTTTCCTCCCCAAACTCACTCCATACTCCCATCCATTTTTTCTAGGAGTCTTATTTCCAGTAAGGTTAGCTAGTAACCACCCACAGACAGGCTAATCCTTTTTACTAGAGACACAGCAATAGACTCACAGCCCCCTTAAAATCTTCTCTTGGAATTCTACCGGGGATAACCTGGCTGTTTTGAGCCTCATGGGTTCTTTGAATATATTGTTATGGTTTCTGTCTTACATTGAAATTTTTTCCTTGAGTACCTGCCAGAATCGTGGCTCAGTTAGGCACATGGCTAAATCTCTGTCGATCTTTTCTCGAGGTTCATATTTCAGCAGGCAAGTTCATCTAACTGAGAACCATACAGTTAAACATCCTTAAACGAGGGCATCAAGACCAACAATGAATGCGTTTGCTAATCCTCTCCCCTGCCCCTCCCCCCCAAGGGCTGACGCTCTTATGACAGAAGCCATTTATCTCCGAGTTGTCAGGACAAGAAGTGCGTGCTAAGTATTCAGAGTCCTATCTCCCTGTGTATTTCTGGAAACATTCTGGTGAGATTCAATGCTCCTGTCTCAGAATGTTTACTTCATCCATCCAGATAGCTGTGAATGTGATCTCAGTCACGGCTTTCCACTCTGTGTGTGGCCTCCAACACACCTCAATTCATCCCATGGATCTAGGTGGGGACATATGGATGTTCTAGGGGAATGCATCGCAGCTGTTAAGAGATGAAGCAAAACAAGGTTGTTGCCAGATCAGCATGCCATCTCCGGACAGTTCGGAGTATCTCTTGACACCCAAAGCACTTGCAAGCCTCCTTTAAGAGCAGTGTGAGGGGTTGAAGTCACTCTTCAATGAGTTTCATGCAGAGAGAGAGAGAGTGGGGAGGGGAAGGGGAGAGAGAGGGAAGGGGCGGGGGGAGGGTGAGGAAGGGGGACATACAGGGAGGGGGAAGAGGAGGGAGAAGGGGAGGGGGACGAGGAGGGAGGGAGAGAGGGAGAGAGAGAGAGAGAGAGAGAGAGAGAGAGAGAGAGAGAGAGAGAGATTTCAAGGTACCTGTAACTCTAATAAGCTTCAATTACCTTCATGCAATGCCCTGCGAGCTAAAGCCTCAAATTCTTCAAAACTGTGGAGCAGATAGCAGTGTTCTTCCTTCGGGGTGGAAGCCATGTCATTCAGTTCTCGGATATTCCCCTGCCAAATCCCGAACGTGAAGATCTCCACTCCGAAGTCCCTCAGTGATGCCGCAATAGGTCTGGGGTCTCCGCCATTGGAATAGCCATCGGTGATGAGAAATATGACTTTGGTGGAGTTTTCTCTAGAGTGACGGAGAATTTGCTGTAAAGACACAGGGAAGATCCAAGGGTGAGTGGTGTCAGCTTCTCTACTTCCTTTCCTGGCTAAGGTAGTACCCAGGAAACACCGGTCAATGAGAGGAAAGCGGAAACCGGCACGGACTGAGATCTGCAATAGTTTCACAGATGCATAATGAGCCTCAAAGCCATTGAAAATGTGATGTGTCATCGTCATCATCCTTGCAACCATGGTCGCCGTCATCCTCATCTCCACTGAACTTGCCGAAGAAGAGCAAAGGTTTACAGAATGACTTTGACTCACTAATGGCCACTTCCTGTGAAACTAATCTATTCATTCTCCAGACCTAGAAACACAACCAATCCTGAGTTTTATGCATCTACACTGCACCTCTGTCTTTCTATGTAAACCACCATCGACCTCCTAGAATACAATTTCATCAGAATGTGTCTTTTCCGGGGCTTATGATGGCTGACCTCCTTCCTACATTTGTTCTCCACAACTCCTTCAAGAAGTGTAGAATTGATCCAATGCTCCGTCTTTTTGGACCACCCAGGATTCACATAAAATCAGCAGGTTTTGGCAGGAGCCTGTCTGATGAGAAAACATGGATTCCCTAAGCCTGACATTTGAGCTTTATTTTTTTAGGACAGGTCAGTCTGTTTTACAATGTGTGATTCCCTCACCATAGGCAGGACAAAGGCAAAGCCTTGAGCACCTCATTGCCAGGGATGTCTTGCACTATAGACCCAAAGGCCCAGAAACCCGGGTGCCATCTGGCACTGCCATCCAACTTCTATCCTGGCTTTCCATCAGAATTGCTCAAGAAGGCAAGGAAGTGGCAGGATACATTTTTTTTAGCAAGTTCTTTGAAGATAGCATGGTTATTAAGCAATAATGAGAGATTAAGAAAGTAATAGATATAATGTGTTTTCAGAAGGCAGACCAGGAAGGACGGCAACAATTATACCCTACCTTTTTTTCAAAATCAAAATAAGATATGATTTGAAAGATATGTTCAGTTCCATTTACTTTAGGGACTAGATTCACAGGCCTATTTATTTCAGCTTTCTGTATAAAAGAAAGTCTATTATGATCTGCTTAACAGATGCTACTTACAATCAAATTATTCTTACCTAGACTTTGCTATTGTGAGCTGCAACTCAAACTGACAAACATGAATTTAAAGATAATCTAACTGGAAAGGACTCCAGAAACCATCAGTTTGAGAAGAGGTGTTTAAGTATGTCACCACAGTCCTCAAGAATCAAGCACAATAAAGCTGGATCTGATGGGAGCCTAGAGAATCAGGCACAGAAGTGTGTGTCTCTGTGTGTGTCTGTATGTATCTGTGTGCATTTGTGTGTGTGTGTGTGTCTGTGTGTATCTGTGTGCATTTGTGTGTTTCTTTATGTAGGTGTCTGTGTGTGTGTGTGTGTGTGTGTGTGTGTGTGTGTGTGTGTGCATCAGAAGAGCATGCATAATGCTAACGGAGATATCCCCCAATACACACCATGGCCTCAATCAATAGCCTTCAAGGTTTTGGTCCTCATGATTCAAAAAGCTGTCTACTTGATGAAGGACAAGAGGTCTGGGATGAATGTGTGACAAGTGTGAGACTTTTCTAATCCCCAGGCAAGAGCCTCTGGGTTCAAGAGGAGGGGAAAGACAAGAGAACAGGAGATGCTATTAGCTTGTGTGAGACTCTGAAGTCTGCACGCCCAACTGAATCGTAGAGGAGATGACAGACAGATGTCTCCTGAGGTACTGAGGGTCACAGGTCCTCTTTGCATTTGGATCTTCAGGATGGTAGCATGGCCATGAATTAGGCCATTGTGCAACTCAGAAAACGGAAGTGCAGAGAGCAGAGGGGTGAATGTTCCCCAGTCAGCTTTGCAAAAGGAGAAAGGAATTCTAAACATGACTCAGGGTTAGAAATGGAAGTATTAGAAACTTCTAGTGTTGGGGTTTCCTGGATGCCCATAGATGGCCAGTCTGGTTTCCTCATACGGAGGAAAGGCATCTCAAAGAAAAAGTTCTGGGAGGAGGCAAAACACATTCCTACATGACCCACACCTGGGCTCCATCCCTAAAACAATACTAAAGACAAGCTCACAGCATAACCATTCTCCTCAGTTATAGTAAGATAGAATTTTAAAAACCATCACCAGGCTGTAAGATGATGTTTTGTCTTAGCACACAGTCACCCATTCCTACAGGAACTCAGGATACCTTGGGAGCTAAGTAGGGAATATCATTTGGACCTGTGTGGGATGTGTGTGTGTGTGTGTGTGTGTGTGTGTGTGTGTGTGTGTGTATTTACATTTGTAGTATAGCTATACCAAAGGGAGGAGTTCTATAAGCATAAACAGAGATTGGAATGGGCTGAAACAAACATATGAACACATGTAATACTCAGTACTATTTCTGAGCTGAATTCTATGTTTAGAATAGGACGAGGCAATTTGTAAAATTCTATTTTTCCATGTTGGGAAGGAAAGCCTTCGTTCCAGCCGTCCAGGATGCAGTGGGTTGTGTCTACACCACATTTGCTCTCCACTATGAAAGCTAGTTATCCTAGTTCTATTCAGAAGTCACATCTCCGCTATGCTCATCGTCACTTTGAACTGATAGTTGACAAGGTCATGGCAGCTAACTGCAAGCAAGACATCGAGAACTCAAGAAGAATAATGGAAAAGGAAAGGGAGAAAGGTAAATTTTCTCTTTCTTTGTGCTATTCTTGATAGCACATAGTGTGAGGTATATGCTCATAAATGATTGTTCAGTGAGTGGAGAGGGTAACCTCTAGGATACTGGAGTGAGTTAGTCTTGAGTAAGTAGTAGGAATGTGAGTGTGTAAACATATACTATTCATACAAGAATATCCCAGGAGGAGCTGGAGAGAGTTAGTAGAGGGTAGACATGATCAATAAATGTCATATAAATGAATGAATCTTTCAAAGAATAAAAACACTCATTAATATAAAATAACATTTGGTTTTCTTTTGTGCCTTCTAGAATAGAGGGACCATTTCCTGGAGTGTTAGCCTCAGTTCAGTCCAGTGTCTTTCTCCACCTTGGTGTGGACTTCAGCATCTCCTTTCTACGGTTACTGCTTATCACACACAGCAGGTTTAAACTGTGTTTGAGGCAGAGACAGGGCTCAGTGCACCTGCTAATATTGCAGAGGTCCCAGGTTTAGTTCTCAGCACACAAATGGCGGCTCAAAAACATCCATCATACCAGGGAATCTGATGCCCACTTCTTACCTCCATGGGCGTCGAGCATACATGTAGGTCAAACACTTGTATTCACAAAGAAAAATCAATAAACAAACAAACTTTAAGCTGTGGTTCTGTTTATTCTCTTCTTGTAGAGGCACTGACGAGTGTTTGCATGAGCCATGAGCTCTGTTGGCAAGTCAGTACATGAAGCTGAAGATAACAAGAATGATGGGAGGACAAGTGGTCCAGGCAAAGAGTTACACAAGATCTGGGTTTGGAATGTGCTTTAAAGAGGGATAAGGGAGGATGCACGACTGAAAATAATCGACAGCTCTCCCCTCATTGCCTCATCATGTTTGAGTAAAGTCACAATTCACTAAAACAGTTTTTCATACCAGGACTTCAGAGTCATATGGGTCTGTGGTAATAGCCATGGAATGTGGTAGAACTCTGGCATTTTTCTTCTGTCTTTCTGAAATCGTTTACATCATCTGCTACAGATTATTTTTCCTCCAGAATACTGAATGGGACAAAGGGTTTGCTGCCAAAGAAAAACTGGAGAGGGACTCTGTATGGCAAAAGGTTATCACCATCTGCATTGCATCGAGCCTCTGCTGTGCTTGTATAAATAGCTGGAAGGAACATAGGCCAGCAATAGTCACCAGAATGATAAAAATTCGGGATTGTGCAACTCAGATTTAACAAGGGAGATCCATCACCATTACACAAGACTGCACCCCCAACTCCCATACCGGCCCAAAGTAATTTTTTCCTTCAAAGCGCTGTTGCAAAAACACTGAAGACAACATAGGTGACAGTTGAAGCAGAAGGGGACAACACTCTCTCCTGAACCCTGAACTCTGAGCCACAGGAGAACACAATATGAGCCCATTAAACCAGCCTGCCCTAAGTGTGCCAAGTAGCAAAGATCATTAGTCACCCTCTAATGAATTTCATACAGTGGGCAAATCCACCCTGGGACTGTGGCTGAGTACCACTTTGTCATGGAGTGGAAAATTAGTGAATTAAGCCCGAGTTTCAGCTAGATTTCTACACAGTGCAAAATCGTAGTGTGTGTGTGTGTGTGTGTGTGTGTGTGTGTGTGTGTGTGTGTATAATTATATATATATATATATGTACTGTATATATATAATTAAGGGGAGTGTCTATAAGGGTAAACAATAATTGGAATGGGCTGAAACACTCATCTGAACACATATATTATTCAATACTGTTTCTGAGGAAAAGCGCAATCCTCTGTTGAGAATGGCATGAGGCAATTTGTAGGGAATCTCTTGTTGGGAAACATTAAAGCACGAATTGAGTACTGGATGCTACGTGGAAGACATTCCTCACGCTCACACCCCAACTTTCCCCAAATTTCAGCTGTTATTTAGTTACTAATTTCATTTCACACTGTCTGATATTCTTTGACTCGGGGAATTATTTTCTTTATGTGTACCCTGCAGTTTATAGGAAGAGAAGTTTCTCTGTTGATTCACCATCCCCTGGATGTCACCCATCCCAGTCCTCCCAACCCCACACACCAGTTCGATTTCATCCCAAAGCCTCCTGGACCCAGTGGGAGCATCTCAAGCCTTTTCTTGCATATATTTTCTTTGTTGTTTGTTTAATGGTATTTTCTTCTCCTCTACCATTGTTTAATATCTATGATATGATACACACATATATACATATGTATCTATTAAAGAGTTTTGTAAACACACACACAATTCTTAAATAGAGGTAGAAGGGAAGAAAACAGTAACATTAAACAAACAACAACAAAAAGATACACACAAATCTATACACATATATTTCATATATATAGGAAATGTTTAAAAGCATGAAAGAATTGAGATTAGCGTTGTACTTTCTAGCTACAATTTTTCTTTATTTCATTCAGTTCTCTCTTTACTTCTTTGAGCTTTTCAACCAGTTTTGTCTTAATTTTAATCTGTTGTCATCCATTTTTCTCCCCTCTGAATCTGTTTTTTGTTCTACACAGGGAACTTGGAGCTTGAGCTTGGGTCGTCGGGGGTGGCCGGAGCACCTTCACCCACTGAGCCATCTCACCAGCCCAAAGTTATTTGCCTTGAGACAAAAGTGAAAACAGTGGCTGACTGTAGAAACTCAGCAGATCTCAAGTAAATAAAGAATAAATCAGTGATTCGAGTTTTTCACCATTGTTTAAGATGCTTTTGAAAAGTCTAGCCAACATAGTAAGACGCATCAGCACAAAATGCTGCTTTGTTTTGTGACTACTCCGCCTCCTCCCTCCCCTTCTCTATATGATATATATGCATATATAATTAAAGGTATTAATATTATAAATACACACACAATCGAAAGGCTTTGTATCTTAGAGTAATCTGAAATAATAAAAAAAATCAGAAACTATGAAATTCCAACAGAATGCATGCTAAATAAATAGGCCATCACCTAAGACCACTACCATAACTGAGCACTGAAGTGGGAACGTAGGGTGTTTTGTGTGTAAATACATGTGTGTAAGCATGTTTAAGTAGTACTGATGACACACACATCAAAATTTCAATTATCCCTGGCTAGTGTATTTGGGAGATTTTTATTTACCTCTCCCATGTAGAGTTGTAGCATTTCCATATTTTCTCCATTGCCTCTCCTCTGCGCCTCCCCTGGAGGATATACCATTCGAGTCTCACCTACAAGTCAATGGCCCCTAAGCCTACATTCAAGTTAAGCTCTCCAATGCGCCCTGTGATGGCCTAGTGGCCTGGTGGGTGTCTCTGCAGGCATGCACTACAGGGTCCTCCCAACCCTCTATTTTCATTTCATACACAAATAAGGGCTTTTCCACCCTTGCAATGCCTCCAATATGGTTCCATATCCCTACCTTCCACGATTAACTTCCTGGAGTAATCTAGGATGCCTTTGTCCTGTTCCATCTCTACCGGAGGCCACCAAACCAAGGCTTTCACCCCCGTTACCTGTCTGTCTGTACCCTCCCAGTCTTGCTCCAGGTGCTCATTTAGGCTTCTCTAGAGGAGCGAATTCTTTCAAACCCGTTTTCTGACCTGCCATTAAGGTTATTTTTCTGAAATCTCAATGCAATCATTTTTTTCTAAGATGCCCCCCATCTTTTCCCTTCTTCCAGAGCTTCGGTCCAAGTCCATCTCATAGAAACTTCTAATTCTTCTGCCGTAAAATAAACTCATCTTGGTGATCTTGTTCCCCTTTCACTTATTTTAATCCCATTGAAACAAAACTAACCCAATGCTTGCATGTCTGCAACGCGTGGTGTGACAGATTCGTCTTATATTCTTCTTCTGTTGGTGAGTAGGAGCCAGGCGTGGCGACACATGCCCGTAACCCAGAGTGGAGGCAGTATTATCAAGAGTTTAAAACCAGCCTGGG
The DNA here is from genome assembly GCF_021556685.1 of Rattus norvegicus. Lineage (NCBI taxonomy): Eukaryota > Metazoa > Chordata > Mammalia > Rodentia > Muridae > Rattus > Rattus norvegicus. The sequence goes on from NC_141538.1 coordinate 78,163,353, forward strand.
TTGAATGAAACCCTGTCTCGAGACTAACATGGAAAGTTGCAAATGAACAAATAAATATATGTTATAATTTTTGCTTGGTATATTCTAATGTGCAGGACAAAATAATAAACCAGACCAAAACCTGTCAGAGTGAGTCTTGTTGTGCCCCTCTGAACTGAAGCTGACAAAGAGAATAGATCCATATTGAGCCTCTATAATACAGAGGCACTGTGTGGAGATTTTCCTGATCATGGTATCAGGTGAGAGAGAGAGGGACACTAACTGACTGACACAAATGTCAGAAGCACAAGCGGAGTATTTTCCAGCAACAGGGCTTTCCAGTTACTGTTGTTCCCAACAGTGAATCATATTTAGCATGTCTCATTTATTTGAAGTTCTTACTCAACCTCAATAGACTGAAATTCTAGAAAGGGAAAAATGTTGGCTCGGGGACTCTTAGGACTATTTGTAACAGTCTAGCCAAATAACAGAGGAACCAGAGGGTCGGAGGCGAGCTTCATCTCAGATTTATGCGTCCAGAGTTTATCCACCCACACACATGCCTTAGTTATTAAACAAGGACACACACCAGTTTGAAATGGACCCATGGGGACAGGACGCCACATTGGAAAATGGTGGGCACAGGGGTTGATGAGTAGCAGACATAGTCCAGACTATAAAACAACAGAATGGATTTGCAAGGACCAAACAATTTCCTACTCATGACAACCTCCAGCATCCATTCTTTCCACACAGAGATCTGGAAAATCTGAACGGTACAAATGGGTTTGCCCAAATGCCAACCGTGCTACCAGATACAAGCAAACTGCTAAGTTAACTGTAGATAATGTCAAGTTAAACCCCATTGTTAGTGTTGTGAAAAACCTTAGAAAACAGTCACAATCCAGATGGCAAGATGGCGCGGGGAGTAAAGGGCCTTGCTAACAAGCCTGGCAGCCTGAGTCCAACCCTAACAGGCTTCGTATGGTGGAAGGAGAGAACTTATTCTCACAAGTTGTCTTTTGACCTCCAGACAACACCCACACACATGCTACACACAAAACTGACATATGCGCTCAATAAAAAGTAATATATATATAATTGATATATTAAACATCTACATAATTTTACCAAATAGCATTTAGTGCTTGAAACCACATATAAAGAATTCATTCCTGTGCTTATACCAATCTCAAGTGCTACAAATGTCATTGGCAACTGGCAACATGTTTATAATGTTGCAAGTGAAGTAGGTAAAGAGCAGAAGGACGCTGGATGTGACAAACGGAATTATCATAAAACCAATGGCCAAAATAACACTTGGAGCACCCTCATTAAGTTCAAGAAGGAGACGAAAATTCCCTCATTTATTGGAAGGTAGGAATGCTAATACGATGCAAGAAGCATCGTAAGGTAAATTTAGCAATAAAAATAATTATGTTTCAGGTGGAAGGAAATCAAGATAAAGAAATAGTGGGAGAAGCTGAGAGAATGTATACATAAGTATTTTAATTATAAAATGTTATAGTAACAAATGACAATGAGTAGATTTAAAAATTCCACTGTGGGCTGGAGATGCAGCTCAGGGTTGGGGGTGCAGCTCAGGGCTGACCCACAGCTCAGCAGTACGAGTATGTGCCAGGCACTGGGTTCCATCCCTGGCACCACAGACACACAAAAGATATTCTTTGAAAGGTTCAGTCATGATTGTGTCTACAGCATAACACATGCTTGACACCTGCTATTTAGGAGAGGATCGTCTTGTAGAAGGAAAACGTCATTATCCAACTTCAGAAATAAAAATAAGGAAGTATTTTTCCTGTGTATTACGTGTAAGTGTTGATGAATTCCCACGTACACAATACAGATAAGAGTCAAAAGAAAATGACAGACACAGTGCTGTCTGCTTTTCGAAGTTAAGCACACCATTTTCTTCTTTAGTATTACATTTACCTCTCATCAGTGTCATACGTGAATACAGTACAATCTGATCACCCTCACTTTTAAGGTTAAACAGTTTCAAAGGATGCCTCAGTCATACTTGGTGGTCCACAAAGGCTGGATATCTCCTTAGCTGCCTTAAATGAAGTGGGAGGTTTACTGGGAGCCTACACAGCTTTTCCAACCCAAGGCCAGGAGGAAAAGCTGCACCCCACAAACACTGGAAGAAGAAACAAGAGACTTCAATCTTCCACCCCAGGACAACAGAGCAGGTGGTCTCTACCTCTCCTCATGTCTTGGGTCACTTTCCTTACAGTGGTGGATTCCTACATCCTATGTACCGACGCCATTATGTAATTACTGGTAAAACCAAACTAAGGCAAACACAAATTTATTCTCCCTAGGCTCTTCGGACCCCAGTCCAAATTGTTAGGAAAAAAATTACAAGGAGCCATCTCAACCTCTGAGAGACTGACAAAGCCAGAGAAAGGCAACCTCGGTGGGTGGTCAGGACACGAGGTGGGTGGGTAATTGTCAGTGAAAGGTGCTGTTGACTGACGTGCTAAAAACAGAGGTCCTCAAAGAAAGAAATAAGTTAATGGTATACTTAGAGGTTTCCAGTAGAGAAAATGATTCAAAAATTTATCAGGTCAACTCTCCAAACAAATACCAGATACTGGGCAACATGATGTGGAAGTTGGGGAAACTCAATTGTAAAAATGTTTTTTAGAAAGTATCAAAATACTATTCATGATCTAAAGCCACTTAAGAAAGGAATGATATATTTTCATGATATATTTTAACGATCAGGAAGGAAGGCACCAGCAGGTGTTTAGGATGTAAGAAAAAGTTCGGGAAACCTAATTGTTCAATTGAAAGTCCTTAGGTTTCCACAGCGCTGATCTGCAACACTTCAGAAAGCCAGAGAGACTTCAAGCCAGATCTATTAAGAAATGAAAGACTCACAGGGGTAAGGGCTGAGGGCAGACTTTTAAGTTCATGAACTTATGATGTATTGTATTTATTATAGTTACGTAAATTTATTTTTAAAAACACATTTAATTTGTGACATTTATTAGCATTCCAAGTAAATGATAGTTACAAGTTTGTTGTACTTTTCTTTTCTTTCTTTTTTTGGTACAAATAATCACATTAATTAAACATGGGGCAAAGTGCTCTGTTTATATCTTTAAAAAGCACAAGCTAGGCCCCACATGATTTAGGGTTGAATTTTATTCACAGATTGCATGCAGCATCACAAGTGCAGAACCTTAAATTCGAGAGTCTAACACCCAAAATGCTACAAAATAGGGATGTTTTAGCTCCATTCTGATGTCATGTGTGGAATATTCCAACAATGACCTTTCTCTCCACAGGAGAAATCATAGCACTATTCTATAAAATGACGGATAGGTTATGTGTTCATGAAAGGTAGATAAGTTTCATGCTTAGAATTAAGTCCCATCTCCAGATACCAGATGATAAATATGCAAATATTACAAAATTAAAAATGAATTCTGAAATCCCAAATATTTCTGCTCCTACTCAAATGGTGTCTTATTTAAATTGTTGGTCGGGGGCTGCTGTGTCATTTATCCCTGTCATGGTTCCATGGTGTGGACTTTTAAATTGCTTTGAGTATAGTGTTGTCTCTAGGGAATTAAATCATCTGTACAGTTTACTTACGTGCATGCCTTTAGAAAACTGAGTGTTCTTGAAAAATGCATTAAAGGCTTGGGAAGATAGCTTAGTGGGTATGAATTAGAGCATGAGGTCAGAGCCCCGGAACCCACAAACATATTGGGCTCAGTAGCCCATAGGCCTGGAATCCCAGTGCTTCTGTGGGGCAGGAGGCAGAAACATGACATTCTCCCGAAGCTGGATGGAGATGAGATTCCATCTCAAAAAAGTGGAAGGGAAGGACCAACGTCTGAAGTTGTCCTCTGACCTCTACAAGCATACTGTAGCTCATATATGGACACAGGCATGCACACACATAGTTCTGCAATCACACACACACACACACACACACACACACACACACACACCAACATGTTCAGGCATACTAGTGCAAACACATACATGCATGAAAACACACACACACACATACTAACATGTACAGGCATACTAGTGCAAACACATACACACATGCGAACACACACACATACACACACCTTTTTTTTTAAGTGAGTAAGATTTATAAACAGCCCTAGTTTGATACCTACAGTATTTTAAAAGATACTTTAGGGGGTAGGGGTGAAGGTGAACTTTGAAGTTCTCAAATCAGGATAAATGGAATTTAGTTAAAAGACCAATAAAATTCATGTTCTAAATCCTGGGCTGCATGATTGACAGTTATACTTGAGGTGTCTACTACCAAAAATGTTGATTTCTTTTGCTTGGATCACATTTTTATTTTAATAAAGAATATGACTTGGTGCTGATCTTACATTAGGTAAACCTAAGAATTCATAAATCTATACAAATAAGGCTGACTAGAGCACATATTTTGTTACTAGATATGATCCCATAACATCTGCACGGCGTGGTCTCTGCAGTGATTGGCCTGGGATGTGGGAGATGGGTGCTGATGCAGCTACAGCACATGAAAATGCACATAAGAAACCATTGTCTGGACTGCAGGGGGCAGGATCAGTGAGGACAATGAGGGCCAGCAGGGATTACCAGGTATCTCCATTAATTAAAATGGCGGCCTCCAATGCTCATAGGCCTTGGTAGTGTGTGTGCTCTACTACACCACTCTCACCCTTCTACCCAGCTGCCCTCTCCAGAAAGACTTTACAGCCAACATCACCATCAAGCACGCACGGTTACATCTTGCATGCACTAGACCTTCATTAGAAGATGTAACAACAGAGGTAGCTTTGCACAGGGCTGAAGAGTTAAGACTTGGATGTAAATTCCAGTTTGCCCATGCACCCACTGTATGACTTTGGTCTTACCCACTTCCTCTGTGTCCCCTGGACTTTGGAGATCATGACAATTATATCAGCTAATTGAGGTTTGCTCTCGTAGGGTTTCATGACTTCACATAGGAAAAATGCTGTCAGGGGTGTGTGGTAACTACCTGTCACTCAGCACTGTTTGCAGCGACTTAATTCTACTGTGTTGCTAGAACAGTCCTGTCAGCTCATAAGTCAGTTACTGTAAAGCCAACATTTCTATTAGGAACCGAGTGCTTGCGGAAGTTGGCAGAGTAGCTCCAGAGATTCTGAAAAAGCGTGATTCTCTGACAAATAACTGCTTGTTGCCACAAGAGACAAGAAGGGTTTGATATTGCTCTGGCTATGGAATGGAAAAAAAATGGCTCCCAGACCCTATACTGATGAGGACTCTAGAGGTGACAAAAAGTAGTATTGATAGTGACATGTAACCCAGAGCTTAGAACATGCAGATTCCCTTTGAACTCACCACACAGCCTTCTCTCCATAGGAGCTGAGATAAGGTTCCCTAACCATGTTTTAGGGAGAAAGCTGCAGGAATCCATGCCTGTGTGCCATTATTCTCAATGCTTCCTCTTGCTCCAGGAGGAAGAAAATGATCTGTAGGGTGAACTGGTTCCAATTCGCTGGTCATTTAAAAAGAGGAGCATCCACTGACCATTCCCTGAGAATCCCAACTGTCAGGGAAGCACCAAGGTACCCTTTATTGCACTGACATTAAGCACATTGAAACTGTGACTATTTGAGTACTCTAGGTCCTAAGGAGATATAAAGTAAGCCAATGAGTGCTATGGATGAGTCATGTATTAACTGCTCAGGATTCTTGATTCCTTGGTTTCCCCGTATTAGTTGTGATTATTGACAACGATTATCAACTTGACAAGCTCTAGAATCATCCAGCAGACAATCTACTGTGCTGGTCTGAATAAAAATGAATCCCACAGGCTCATCTATTTGTATACTTGGTTCCCCATTGGTAGAATTGTTTGGGAAGGATTAGGAGGTGTGGTCTTGGAGGAGGTGTGTCATTGGAAGCACCATTCCCCAAGCTTGGTCCCTAGCCTGAGCATGAAGGGTACTAACACTGTTAGCTCCCTGCTTTCTGACTGCAAATGCAATGTGACAGCTGCCTCATGTCCCTACTTCTGTAACCTCCCCCACCTCAATGGCCTATGCCCTTGGGCTGCGAGCCAGCATAAATCTTGTCCAAAGTTGTTTTTGTCAGCAACAGGAGAATCAGCTGAAACATTATTTCTCCCACATGTGGGGAGAATGTCAAATGAAGTACTTTTAAAATTCCTGAAAAGAAATACACTGTTGATATGAGGGCCACTTTTGTTGCATAAATACTCACTTGAGTTCTTTGACTGTAAGAGAAAGGGGATTTTGAAACAGAAAGAGTGAAAGGAGACAAGGGGGAAAACCAGTGACTCTTTCTGTATTTGTGTGATGTCAGAGGCTAGCCCATGGTGAGCTCTCTGGATCACTTTCCACTCTTCTCCCACCATCCGTAGCACATATAATGTTAGTCACTGGGGTTCAGCTTAGATGCCAGAGCAACGCTTGCATACAGATGTTTTGCAAGGCTCACCTCCCACGTAAAGCCATGCATCTTTGCTTTTGTAGTGCTGGGGATTGAACCCTGGGCCTCAAATCTGCAAGGCATCTGCTGTACCGCTGAGCTATAGCCCCGGTCTAGTTCCACCAAGTCGCCTTCCTCTCTGCACCTCTTGCTCCTTCCCAGACTTCTCATACCAGCATCTCTTTTGCTTGAAGCTTTTCTGATTGCCTGGAGACCACTCTGCCTGCACGTAGAGGATGTGTGAGTGACAGAGAATTGACCACTGTAGCAACCCTTAACTGTGCCTGACATGAGGGGGTTTTAAAAGACCTGAGATCCCCTACTGTCCGCTGTGATACTCGAGGCTTGAATGGACACTAGCTCCCAGTGTTCCATTGGAATTAAACACCAACTACCACTCATGTTGTCTTTGGCATCCGTCCTCTCCTTGTCTCTCTTCCTTCCTCTCCCTCCCATAGTTGCTTGGATCCCCTCCCAGATCAGCTACCTCTTACATTCAGATGCTCTTCCTGGCTTATATTTCTGCCTAAATTTAAGCCAAGACATTGGCTGTATTTCTAGTCACTTCTTCAGTGCATAGGCTGAGAGTCAATTCAGTGCCTCTGTCCAACTCATTTAACAACTGGCGCATAGAGTACGGGGCTTCCCTCTGCCCAGCTGGAACGAGGGAACACAGAACACACAAGCTAGGGGAGATCTGTTATTCTATAAGAACACTGCTCTCTGCCCAAATCCAAGACCTCCATTCCAGCTCTGTTTCTCTGTTTTCCTCTTGGACAGAGGAAGGTGCCTCTGGAGAGGGAAGGGTGTGATTGACTTTGCAGGGGTGGATCTGCACAGGACCCATGAACTCCGAGGAACATATTCTTCTCAGCTGTTAGTGCTTCTCATTAACATGTGGAATGCACAATGCTCCTTACTGCGAGCCATGGGTCTTGGCACCGAATCTAGGGCGGCAGAAAAAGAAAATCTCATGTAATGTCCTTTGCAGCTTACTTGCAATGTGAGGTTTTACTAATTAGATTGGGCTGTGTACAAACAGCATTAACGCTGGTATCATCAAGGCCAGAAAATTCCAACAGCAACTTCCCGAAACTATCACTTTTGAAGCAACACTCCAAAGCCAAGCACGCATAGTTTGAGAGGAAATGTAACTAAAATTAAAAGAGCCTGGCTAGGAAAAAGGGCTGCAGGGAAAATATAAGCAGAAACAAGCAAGCGAAAGGTTTTATTTTTCTCAATTTCAGGTTCTGCTGGGAAGATGAGTCTATACAATAGGACTAATAAGTACAGTTTTCTTCTGCAAATAGGATGGCCCAGAATAAGGAGGAAAGAGTGAGCCACCATGAGATGCCCTGAGAAAGCAACATGCATCTTGGCTGACAACGAGAAGCCAAGAGCCTGCCTTTTGTGGACCAGAATAGAGCTTGGGAGCTAGGGAAGGTGAATCAACCAAGACAATGGATCCTTTGATCCAATTGCTTTTTACATGAAACAGCATTAAACATTGGAAAACATTGCCCACCCCTGAAAAATATTCTCTGATGCTCATTATTAGCAGGAATGAGAGACCCTGACAGACTGTCAGTCATTGACCTATCCACGTATGACAAACCAAGGAGGACTACATTTTCCCCAACCTCTCAGAAAGGGAATGGAGTCAATTACGTCTACCATCTGCAGCCTCAACCCTTGCTTGGTCTTACATCTTGACTATCGGTTCTACTGTTCTGAGAGGTGTCCAGGCTCCAAAAGACCACTGCCACTGGTTTGCAGGTTCTTATGTGTACCTGCAGGATCTGGTGTGGATTTGGAGGGAGTACAGAATAGCCGGACTGAGCAGGAGGGCACTGAGGGTGACTCCTGCCTCAACCACAGGGTTGTTGCAAACCCTGAAAGACTCAATGCTATATAGCCCTGGGCACTTGACAAAACAAAACTGGAATTCTATCATTTCAACTTCTAGTCAATAAACTTTGATGTCCTCTTGGTTTTGAAAGTAGAGCTGTATTGTAGGACAGGATGCTGCGTTCTTATGAAGATTATGGAGGGGGAAAGCCGATATTTAAAAAGAATTTTGGGAACTGGAGAGATGGTTCAGCAGTTAGGAGCACTTGTTGCTCTTGAGGGGGCCCTGAATTTTCTTCTCTGTACCCACAGAGTGCATATACACACATGCATGCATAGGCAAACATTCACACAAATAAAACAAATCTTAATGAGATTAAAAGCATTTTATGATTGAGAGCAATCATACTAGAATGTACTTCTCAAAGTCCCAAAGGTTTTATCCCCTTCAGTCACTTTTACTCACATACAAGATTAATACATAAATTATATATGTTCACTACAACTACATTTACAAAAGGAGAAATATATATTAAAATTGGTAAAAAATTCTGTGTAGATAAATACTGGTCATATTCTAGGTGTTTGTGTGTGTTTGTTTAAGGCAGAGTCTTATGTAGCTCAGGCTGGCCTCAAACTTGCTCCTAAGACAAAGCTGACCTTGAACTCCAGATCTTTCTGACTCCCCTTCCCAACTGCTAGTATTAGAGACATATGGCATGACATCCAGGTAATGACAAACATTAACTGCCAATGAAATTGCCAACGAAATTGTATGAGGGAGTTTTTGATACTGCACCCATACGCGAGAGTTTTATTCGATAGGGCAGTGTCTGGACAGTTTTTCTAGCGTGATTTCATTGACTCTGACAGGCATCAGATATGTCAGCACCTAGTTTGCTCTTCCTTCTCATCAAAAAAGCTCCCTGAAACTAAGGGCAGGGCATAAGCTCAAGTCTCACTCAATGAGACCTACAGGAAAAGAATATGCGTACTATGACAAGAGTCCTCTTAAATGGAGTGTGACTGCCTTTATCTTTTTCTTCTGGCTGAGGTCCTGGGGTGACTTCCTGATAGTACATAGAAACATGCAAAGGAGAGGAAGGAAAAAAAGAAGAGGACATAGGAGGAGATGGGGAGAAAGGGCAGGAGGAGGAAAAGGGAAGGGAGATAACTACAAAACCCAACATATTAAAGACACGGATAGACATGTGCACAGGTGATGGCAAGACAGGGAGGTGCCCACATCTCAGGGCGTGTGCAGGCTACAGAGCTCATTACTCTAGCCCTAGACTTTTTGGTGTATGCAGGGGAGGTAGCTAGAGACTGTGTGCCTACACCCATGTCCAGCCTTTCCAATCAAGGGTGCTGATCACAGGCATCCTCACACATGTTCTCAAGAAGGTGCACAATTAAAAGCACTCAACTATGATCCTTCTTGTTTAGGCAATCAAAAATGTGCTTATGTTAGTAATACAAGTTCTTCATAGTAAGGCTTCGTATGAGGTGAGGCTGGAGAGATGGCTCAGTGGTTAAGGAAGCACATGCTTTTGCAGAGGACCCAAGTTCAGTTCTCAGCACCCATGTTGGCAGCTCACAAACACTTAGAATTCCAGCTCCAGTGGATCCAACACCCTCTTCTGGCCTGTCTTCATATAGACAAAGCCACATGCACACATGTATGATTGAAAATAAATATTTTTAAAGGAGAAATAAAGTGTCTAATTTGTAAGAGGTAAGAGTGTTTTTATGTGTTTATTTGTACATCTGTGTATAGCATATGAAGACCAAGACCCAGCAGTTCAAGTGCCACCATTCTGCAGACTCATGGGAAGCCTGATGAATTATTTCATTTCCAACTAATAGTGTCAGTTTCATATCTGAACCCAAGCTTGATGACTTACCATTTGCACACAAAGTTGGCAGTGAAATGCCCGTGTCTGATTTATATACAAAAAAAACCAGGGTCAGAGCTTCACTAGCACCATGTCCTAGTGTGGGTTCTCTTTTGTCACTTTTATCTAAATATTATATTTTATACCTGCATATGCCTATCCAGGGCTTGTGAAGGCTATAAGAAAGGTTCCGTGCGGACAAGGACTGCGTCCAGCTGACCTCTGTCCCTTCTCATAACTCAACCAAGACAAGGAAAGAAAAATACAGTCAAGGCAAAGTTCAGTTAAAAGAAACATTTGAGAAGCCTCGGCTTGCTAGTCACAGATGGTTCCAAAGAGAATAAATATGACAGGAGCCTTGCTTTGGCAGCCCTGCTTTCCAAGACAATACATGGTATTTGGAAGGGGGGAGCCGGCAAAAGAGGAGGTCTTGAGGAAGCACAGTGCCCTTGACTCATTCCCCACTTCACGTATGGACCAACATTGTCAGAAACTCAGGGCAAGCCTGGGCAAGCCAAACAGAAGAGCTGGATCAGGCATGGCTTCCCAGTGCAGCTGGGATCCCCTGTGGCAAGGCAGGCAATGAGTGGCATTAACAATAAGCCCAGCTATGATGGTCTGATGAGTACTGGGGGTGGAAGCCAGGCCAGAGTATGCCCAAAAGTGAATTCTGCCCGGTTCAAATATTTCAATAAAGAGGGAGCATCCCCTGTCTCTGCTTCATTCCTTAAAGGGTAGAGTCTTTAGGGTTCCAGACAGTTCACAAGAAAAGGAAAAGAAAACTAGATTCAGTAGATTGATAAAATGATAGGTGCCATCTAATTGGCAGCTGAGGGGTTGGATTAAGATTTGAAGTATGTTTGCCATCCAGGAAGAAAAAGAACCGTGCCAAAATTTTTTAAAAAAGTAATAGTCCCCAAATGTTCAAATGTGTATTCAAAAGGGGACAGCTATAGAACTGGACAGCGTGCCTGAGACCATGCTCAGCCTTGCTAATAGAGAGGAATACATTTCCTCACACACAAAATCGGGGAGTATCTAAATACTGGCTTGGGTTGACCAGTCTGCATCCTAGTGCCTACATGGACACCACACTGGGGTGCAAGCTGGTGCCATTTTCTGCACAGCACAGTGGCACACACATGCTCAAATGCAATGATGCCCCTTCAAAAGTTTACACTTGGGGTTGGGGATTTAGCTCAGTGGTAGAGCACTTGCCTAGCAAGCAGAAGGCCCTGGGTTCGGTCCCCAGCTCCGAAAAAAAGAAAAAAGAAAAAAAAAGTTTACACTGATAAGTTGATCAAAGATGCTGACAAATATATCCTACGCCGTTTGTAACAGCCTCCATATACAATAATAGTTCATCACAAGAGGAAATGAGGGTACAATCTACAGTGGGAAATTATGCGGCTGTAAGAAAACCTGGTAAAGTAGAAAGGAATTTCCCATTATAAATAGTGGGATGAAAAACAAGGGACGTAGAAACCTACATAGAGTGAACAGCTCCTTCACTTTCAGGTACGCATACTATTTATGTATTATGCATGGGCACAAATATGCTTGTGTTATGCATTCACATACCACAGTATGTTTAGAGGAAACTTTAAAATTGTTTCATTTTCTATACATTATCAGTAAAGTAAAATATATGAAGAGGGAAAAGAATGAGTCTAAGAGACACATAATATCCGTTAAGAATCTGATTGCTAAGTGTGGTGGCCCTTGCCTGTAGTTTTAGCTGCATGAGAAGTTGGGATGGGAGCCCCCCTGTTTCCAGGGTTCAAGGATGACCTGTCAGCACTGTAAGATTCTGTCCTACATATATGTACAGGTGGCAGCCCTAGCTGGACTTTGTGGAGGATAAAGAAAAATAAAGAGAGGAGGTGAGGTAGGGGATGGGAGACGGATGGAGGTTCAGGGCGGGGCTGAGGAAGAGGCGAGGGGAAGATAGGACCAAGATACATCCTACGCATACATCAAGAGGAAATACAGATACAAAAGTGATGATTTTGATACCTCAAGAATAATTTAAAATAAAATTTAAAAGAGGAATTGGGCCTCTTGGTCCAGGCTTGTAACACCAGCCACTCAGGAAGCTGAGGTGAGAAGATCATAGCACAGGATTAGCCTGGGTAACCTAATGAGACCTTGCCTCGTAACAGTAAAAAGTTCAAAGGAATAATAAAAAGTTAAAAAAAAACGGGGAGAAACCTTGGGCTACAGCTCAGTGATAGAGCACTTACACAGCGTTTGTGAGAGCCTGGGTTTGATCCTCAATACCACAAAAGATAGATTCATAGATAAAAAAATTTGTAAATAATTAGGTCTACATTTTAAAAAGTATTACTATTGGTTGATAGAAAAAGTCTGGATGGACATAACACCATCATAAAAATGCAATAACTCCCAATTACTTCAATGTTTTCTATATTGAAATCAAAATCCCTATGAGCTTCATTGGAACTATCTGAAAATAAATTAAAAATTCACATTACATAACACCTAGGAAAGACAAGACAACCCCAAAAGGAGATTCTTTTTCACTATCTCACACTTACATATATTGTAGTTATAATAACTAAGTCCTCTTTGTGAACTTTAGGATTTAGATGAGACAGAAGACCAGGAGGGGGCCAAGTACCCATTCATATTCACAGGGTTAAAGACGTATTCAACTAAACTGAGAAAGAGTTAATGACTAGTGAGCAAATCAGTGAGCTCGGACAATTAACAAACACTGAGACATCTTTGTATGGGGCCCCCTAGGCAAGTTCCAGATTAAGTAAATGTTAAGTGGAAGGCATTTGGGCAGTAAGATACTCATTCAAAAAAATAAGCAAATATAAGAACTTTAATTTTTTTCTTAAAGATTTATTTTATGTGTCTGAGTGCTTTGTCTGTTTGTCTATATATGCACCAGGTGCATGCCCAGGGAGGTGAGAGGAGGGGGCTGGATCCTCTGACACTGGGGTTAAGGATGGCTGTGAGCCACCAAGTGGCCGCTAAGGTAAGTCCTTTTAACTGCTGGGCCCTCACTCCACCGCCATCCAACTCTGGGTCTTAGAAACAAAATTTGATAGATTTGAGCAAATAAAGGTTTAAACTATTCATTCAATAAGAGTGTAATAAACAAGTAAAATACAAAAAACCTGGAAATTTTATTCACTGCATGTGCAAAAAGGGTCACTGGCCTTAATACAAAAAAGTTTATGCAAAATTTTTGCAGGAATAAATAAATTTGCCTGTAATGGCAAAATGGGCAAAAACCATGACCAGGCTGGAAAGAAAAAGAGACAGATACCCAGTAATACACCGGCTAATGCTATATGTAAGATTGTAAAACTTGAACTTGCTAAAATAATTCCTCTAGTTATCAAGTTAGCAATGATGCCTTTTAAAAAAAAAAAAGTCATGTATTCACATGCATATGACAGGAGAATGTAAATTTATACAACTCTCCAGAGGAGATGTCAATGTGAACCAAGAAGTTTAAAATGTTTATATATTTTACTAAACAAGGAATTTAGAAGCAATCAAAGAGGGGTTCCTAAACTCCCTATTGAAAAGGCGTGAATGCATGCTCCCCACACATCAGTTCCCAGCACTCAGTTGTCCTAAGGCTGGAGATGTGGCTCGGTGGTTAGGAGCGCTGGCTCCTCAGGTAGAGTACTTGAATTCTGCTGCCAGCACCCAGATGGCAGCTCACAACGGCCTGCAACTGCAGTTCCAGGGGACCCAGTGCTGTCTGCCACAGGATACTATGAATTTATTACATTTGAATCATATACAACAGCTGAAGAATGCAGGCTGCAAAGCTGTAATGTTAGCAAGTTTGTTGAAATGATATCTGAATAACATACTGGACAACATCCAACTGTATATTCGCTGGAATTTTAAGGATAAAGAGATTATTCAGGTTCCCCACTCTCTTTCGTTCCATTTATTCTACAAACATTGACTTGATTGCCTTAAATATTTCTCAGTGTTCCAAATTATGATCAACTGTGTATTACTTGGGAGTTAGGGAAAAAAGACCCATTTTTATTAAAGTCTAGCATGTGACTTCTGTCAGATGCTAAACATTTAGGAAGACCTAGAGCATAACGTCTTGGTGGCCAATGGCTGTCATCCCAGCGCTTGGGAGACAGGCAGAGAAACCCTCTGCTATGTTGCAAGTTGGAGACCAGTCTAGGAAACAGGACAGAACCTATCACAAACATAATAACCAATTTAAGTCTGAAAGCAAAGTTACGGAGTCTGTCACGAAAAAGAATCAGGGCTGTCCTCAGCTCTCTACGTGTCCCATCTTCACAAATATTTGTGAACCATACCTGTTACAGCTTACATATACAGTTTCCTCACAAGCTCAAAGGGACCCTTTAAGAAACGTGACACATCACTAAGCATTGACCCATTTCAGTCTGGACCTTCACAAGAACAGCAGGAGAATGTTCGCGTTTGGGGACGCTCATCTTGGGCACCTTAAGCCTTGCTGGAGCTGAACTGGGCTAGAGAAGAGGCTGGCATTGGTGGGCGGAAGGGGTCCTGGGACGTAGGCCTGGGGGTAGGGGAGTCTTACCGCAGCTTGCTGGAAGGCGCCCATGGTGTAGGTGCCACCACCGCGGTAGGTGATGGCCGGAATCTCACGGCTGAGCAGCGCGCACTTGTGCTGGTGCGCGCGGCTGGTGGAAATGTAATCCACGCGCGCCACCACGTTGTTCTTGGACGAGAAGGTGACGATAGCCACGCGCGTGGCCGTGGACACCACGGGAAAGTCGGACAGCAGCTTGCGCACGAATTTGAGTTCGTTGAGGAAGTTGGTTTGGCCCACGCTGGAGGACTCGTCCACCAGGAAGACGAGCTCCAGGCGGTCGCTGAGCTCCCGCAGGCGCCGCACGCGGCTCCGGAACGTTCGGCCCAGACGCTCCACTTTGCTCCCCACTGCCTCCTCCTCACCGGACCGGGGAGGCACGGCCAGTCTTCCCAGAGCCCCCGGCGAGGCCTCGGGGAACAGGCGGAAGCTGAAGTTGAGCGACGGGGCCATGGGCTGGAAGTTGGTCCAGCCCGACACCAGTGCCAGAGCCCAGCAACAAAAGGCCAGACGCGTCCACATCGCGCTGGGGACCGAGCGGTGGCCCGGGGGAGTGCAAGGCGACAGTCCCCCGAGAGCGCAGAGAGGCGCCAGGGGTCCTGGACCGAGAGGAGGGGGACCCTGGGTAGCAGCCGCGAACCTCAGCGTTCTTGCATGTGACACTGGGGACACGATCCAGACTCCTCTGGCAGCTCTGGGACTCGGGAGGGACTGGAGGGATCTGCTTCTCTGGCTCTCCGCTATTTGGTCTCTCTCCTCCTCCTTCTCTCTCCAGAAGACTATAAAATGTTTGAAGGAAGGGGGCAGTGAAGCCAGAGTCGCTTCCCTCCTTCTGTCTGTCCTCTCCTTCCTTTTCCCTCTCCTCTCCCTATCTCTCTCCTCCCCCTCTCTCTCTTGCCCGGGGATCCAGCTAAAGACTCTTGTAGATTCCATGACACCAGAACCCCTCGCCTGTCATGCTGTCAACATTCCCTCACAAGAGCACTGATTGATCCCATATGTCTGGCAAGGAGCTACGGAGGAATTCGCTGGAGATGGACCCGGATACCAAGAGTGCCACAGTAATTGGAAACACTGTAGAGGAAAACACGCGCGCGGGGCTGGCTGAGTCGAAAGCTCGCTTTGAAAACTGCTTGCTCACCTTTTGGGGTTCATTCCACTCTTGGGCGTGGGGTGAGGCTGCGTGTCTAAGCCTCCCAAAGTGAATATTTGCATAACTTTCCTGAAGGGACTATCTGATTGTGGTGCAGGCTCCTGAGAACCTGTTCAAATCACAGGCTGATGAAGTGGGGCCCACCCCTGTGTATCGCATATGCAAAATTATCACATGCCTTTCCTGCAGTTAACCACTCATGTATTTGTTTGTGATTTCCTCCAAGGAGCAGCTCGTGATGCTCTATAGGTAACAAGAGGAGGGGCGGGGAAAAACAGACAGGGATCATGTCTAGGAACGTGTCAGAGGTAAAAGTGATGTCGCCATCAACTTGGCATTCACACATGAAGTGTATATGGGTGATTACATATGCGTATGTGTGCGCACACAGATATATAAATATATGTACCCAGTTACAGCTGACCTTGGTTAAACAGCTTTAGAAGGCAAACTTGGCAAGCTTTCTCTGAGGATCAAGTAGAGACCCCGTCGTCTTAAAATGATCTTTTTTTATTTGATTCAACAGATTAGATAGATCGCCCTGGCATATATACCCTTTGGAATACCAGCTGCTATTTGGAGTGATTTTTCCAAGTGAGACCTCAAAGCTGCGCACGCACGAAGCACGTACTTGCCATATGAAAGGTGGGACCCTTGGCTAAAAGATTCCAGCTAAGAATCAGGAACCCTTGGTAGTTACATGAACCCCCATCACCTCCGGGCTTTGGCCCAGTGTCTACTTTTATTTTGCCTTGGAATCAAATGACTCCAGAGTTTCCCTGCAGTGAGAGGTTTAACTCCAACTCTATTTAATAAGCCACCTTCAACATGAGAGGTGTCAGAGCATGTAGGCTGAAGTGGTTGGGCTCTTGGATCAATTTCCCTGACATGAAACCCTGGCTGTGTTATTTATTTGGTTGTGTCAGTTTGCTCATTTGGAAAGTGGAGTAACAATAACACATTAAGGATTAAATCATAAAATAGTAGAACTCTTAGGAATGTGTTCAGAACACAGCATGTGCACAATAAACACTGGGCTTTCATATCACATCCTCTAGTCATGAATGTTGTCCAAGCCCCATTTCCAACACCTCTTACAGATCACCGCGAATGTACTTAGTTGAATGCAAAATATTAACAAATGAAAAGTGAGATAGGATCCCATTCCCATCCTCCAGGTCAAGCTACATCAGAAGAAAATGTTCCACAGTTGTTGTGTGTATAGAAGAGGGGCAAGGAGCAGTGAAGATCTGGGTCTTCTGAGAAGGACTAAGATCCCATTTCAACTTGGAACTCTTTTAGAGTTTCCAAATTTCATCTACCCCATGTTATTTTAAATACATCCTTAAGAGGTAGCATTCAAGGACCATGGCAACTGCTCTATACACTATCTTGTGTGTCCCCGGAAGGTAGATAATTGTTTTAAGACCTTCTAGCTGCAAGCAATGAGTATTCAGCTTCCCTTGTTTAAACAAAGAAAGGATTTATTGGCTCAAGTAAATAAACTGGGGAAAGGCCTGAGTGGTGAAGCCAGGTTTGGAAACTGAAGGCAGAGTGGAGCCTGCCTGAATCTATAGTCCCTGTATTGAGAGGCTGAGGCAGGAGGGTCGAGACTCCCAGACCACAGTAAAATCCTGCCTCAAAAAGAGAACAGGGTGTGGGTATGGCAGAGGGCTGGGGGGAAATGGCTCAGTCTGTTAAGTCCCTGCCAGGCAAGCAGGAGGCACTGAGTTCAGAGTTGCAGCATCCATATAAAGAGTGGAGCTCAGTGATGTGCAGCTGCCATCAGAGGAAGGCAGATCCTTGGCCAGGCAGTCGAGCTGAATTGGTGAGGTCAAGGTTCAGTAGAGACCCTACCTTGCAGAATAGGGTGGTAAGCAATTGAGAATGATACCTGACATCGGACCCTGACCTCCATATTCTCTCTCTCTCTCTCTCTCTCTCTCTCTCTCTCTCTCTCTCTCTCTCTCTTTCTCATAACCACTTATACTTCTTTCTTTACATGCTACATTTAGTCTCTTTTTTTTCCAGATGAGATAAGATATTTGCCTATGAACTCCAGTTTAGCAAAAGCTACCACTATCATCACCTTAGAAAAACCAAACCAAACCAAACCAAACCAAACCAAAACAAAACAAAACAAAACAGAATGGGATTACTTTAAGGTAGCTTTTTGAGAGCAAGGAGAGACACAGAGTCATCCCCACTTAGACCATACACTCACCGTAGCTAACCATCAGACTAGTCTCATACGTCTAGGCCTTCCCCTTTAAAAGCAATGGAGTCCCTAAATTTCAGCTGAGCACAAAGATATCTAGAGTAAAAGGTGCATTTTACCATACTTCCTGCAGTTAGATATAACTTCACAACTAGATTGTAAGCCAGTTCTACTCCCCACTCCCTCTCCCTCCTTCTTTCCTCCTCCTCCTCCTCCTCTTCTTCTTCTTCCTTCTCCTCCTCCTCTTTCTCCTTCCCTCCCTCCCTCCCTTCCTCTTCCTCCTCTTCCTCCTCTTCCTCCTCTTCCTCCTCTTCTTCCTCCTCTTCCTCCTCTTCCTCCTCTTCCTCCTCCTCCTCCTCTCTTCTTCTTCTTCTTCTTCTTCTTCTTCTTCTTCTTCTTCTTCTTCTTCTTCTTCTTCTTCTTCTTCTTCTTCTTCTTCTTCTTCTTCTTCTTCTCCTTCCTATTCCTCTTCCTCTCCCTATTCCTCTTCCCATCCCTCCCTCTTCCCTCCAAGACAGAGTTTTTCTGTGCAGTCTTGGTTGTCCTAGAACTTACTCCGTAGACTAGACTGGCCTTGAACTCACAGATTCACCTGAACCTTCCCCTCCCTAGTGCTGGGATCAAAGGCATGTGCCACCACTGCCTGGCTGGCAGCAGACACCTTTATTTGTTTACTCTCTCCTGCATAAATTGCCACAGTTTTCTGTGTAGAACGTATAGAGCCAAAGAAGCAGGCCATGGGGAGTGTACTTTGAAGGGGTTGAATCTGTCCTCTCTGCTTCTGGTCCTAAGAAGTGAACTACCTTGTATTCCATATGCTCTCATGTCAGTGGGGTTCTGGAGGCTCAGCCACCCCAGGCTAAACTCTCTTAAGAATGTTTCTGTCAAGCACTGGGCACTGAGACGACAACAGAGCAGTGTGTATATGCGTGCGTGAGTGTGTGCGTACATGCGTGTATGTCTGTTGGAGGGGAGTGCTACTGGCATCTAGCATATAAAGACTGGAATGCGCCTAAATAATTGAGTGTCCTGAACAGCCATGACAATGAATAACCATCATCCTGCCACATGTATAGTGCCAAGGCAGAGAGAACTCCTGGCCTGTACAATAGTATAGCAATAGGCAGAGGAAATGATAGAACACTGCCATTAAGAAGGAAAAGAACCTAAATAAATTGGCAAAGTAGACCTGAACCGAAGGGAAGTGCTGTGGCCTCATCTTGTGAAATAAATACTCTAGGAAGAGAAATAAATTGTGTTAGTGGACAGGAGACAAAGTGTGCATGCTAACCTCTCCTGTATCCTGATTCAATGTCAGCAGAGAGCATCAATTGTGTACTTACTGGGACCAGTTCCTGAGGTGAGGACAGCACCCTAGTCATCTGTCACTGTCAGTGTTAAATCAAAGCAAGATACATGTGTGTCTGTGGGAGGGCCAAAGTGGGACTGGAGACAGCAAAGGGCAGTTCTGGGAAAGACCCTTCTGGGACGTCAAAAATCTAGTCCAGAAATGGGAGCAAAGGTGGGACAAAATCCAGTCTCCATTCCTGCTGGAAATGACATCCTGTTTGCTTTGAAATCTGCAGCATTGCTGATGGATGGTTCAGCAGGCAGAGCTGACAGGAGGATGATGCCCCCTTGTGACTACATCCGATAAGAATAGCACAGTGTTGTGAATTTACCAGACATCTCCTGTCATACAGAGGTTAGCAAAACACACTGCTCTATGCTTTATGTAATTACCTCAAGATGGAGTTTATAGTAGGGAGACCCTGGTATCGGGACCCCGGGAACAATGAAATAAAAAAGGAAATGTAAATTAATATTGATAGTCTGGTGATAATATTTGATGTAGACAAAACACTTGAGAAGGACTATCACTTTATTTTATTTTATCTTATAGAATAAAATGGATTTAACATTTATCTCTTTTACATTATAGTTCTCTCTGCTTTAAAGGCAAAGAAATAAGGCTAAATAAGGCAATACATATCTGTGAGAACATAAATGGGTTTTCATGTATCATTTCAATACATGACCAGTGGCAAGGTGTTGCTTCTATTTTTGGGGTTTGAGACCAAAATTCTCACTCAGCAACTTACCCGGACTTCACTGAGTATCCCAGGTTGGCCTGGAACTCACAGCAACCCTCCTGCTTCTACCTCCTAAATACTGGGTTATAGTCCTGAGCTGCATCTTGCTGTGCGCTGTTTTTCCAGCTCTGTGGGCTGTCGGGGATGGATTAGCACTATCAGGACCTTCTTTGTCACTCCCTGTGTTTGTATCTCCGCTGTACCACCTCAGATAACTCCACTATTTCAGATAACGAGCCCTCTGCTAGCACTGAACTAAACCGAGCCTTGACAAACTGCGCAGAAAGTAATCAAGAGACCTCCCACCTGAGCAGCATGCAGTCACTACACAGCACACCAGCTAACCCCCTTCCGAAACTTACCACCTGCTCCTTGCCTTCCTGTACTGCCTCAGCGGGCATAGTGCTAGCTCTTGGGACCACTCGGGCGCGCCCTCTCAATAGCCTGTAGTACATTAATTGGATTCCTCATACGGAAAAGTACATGTAATCAAAATCAGACACACTATCTTTTTTTTTTTTATAAAATTACGTTTTTTGCACGACAGGCCCCATCACCCCTTGGCTTTGCAAATGGAATGACGATGCCTCCAGTTGATGGCTGTTGACCCAGTGTTCCTGGGTTTATTTATCTGTTTCTTTTTTAGGTAAAGAGTAAGTTGGTTTTTAAATACTACAGCAGGAAACCAGATGCCCTTATATCCGGGAGATTTGAGCCCCAGGAGAGATGTCAAAACAACAGTAGAGGTTATCTTAAGTTAAACATCACAAAGCATGTGTCTGGGACTGGTGCAGGGTGACTGCCTTCAGATTCTCCGTGCAGGGCTTTGAGCTGGCTTTAGGTTCACAATGACTTTTTTGATCGACATCTTCAGAAACAAATGACAGAAAAATATGCCCCAAATATTACCTGTCTCCTTCGATTTCCCAAAGGTAATGTGGGATGCCTCCTATGAAGGAAATGTGGGATTTCTTCTAGAATGCCACGTGTCGAAGAAAGGCCTCTCTAGGTTCTCTGACAGGCTGCGGAAGAAGCGCCAGGATCCATCAGTTTTAACCTATAAAAACCAGAGTATGCATTTCTAGATATCCTTCCGAGGTCAAGGATTGAACCATGTGCCATTCGTGATCATAACGATGACACTATAGAGTCCCCACTAGAAGTAGGTTGAAGGTGGTTTGGAAAAGGCACATCCTCTCTTCCTTCTCTCACTGATGTGTGAAATGTGCAAGGGTGGGGTATGAAGGGTTAATTTCCTAGGTATAAACTACACTACCACCATTCCTACCCGCAGCACCTCTCGCTGTGCTTATTTTAGACATTTATTTTTAAAATTATGGTCTAGTAGCATTGCCTTTGGCAAAGCAGATTTTCATGAATTCTCAATACATGTGCCGTCTCATGGAGCAGCAGCCACAGTCATGGTACAGCCACAGTCGTGGTACAGCCACAGTCGTGGTACAGCCACAGTCATGGTACAGCCACAGTCGTGGTACAGCCACAGTCATGGTACAGCCACAGTCATGGTACAGCCACAGTCATGGTACAGCCACAGTCATGGTACAGCCACAGTCATGGTACAGCCACAGTCATGGTACAGCCACAGTCATGGTACAGCCACAGTCATGGTACAGCCACAGTCATGGTACAGCCACAGTCGTGGTACAGCCACAGTCATGGTACAGCCACAGTCATGGTACAGCCACAGTCATGGTACAGCCACAGTCATGGTACAGCCACAGTCATGGTACAGCCACAGTCATGGTACAGCCACAGTCATGGTACAGCCACAGTCATGGTACAGCCACAGTCATGGTACAGCCACAGTCATGGTACAGCCACAGTCATGGTACAGCCACAGTCATGGTACAGCCACAGTCGTGGTACAGCCACAGTCGTGGTACAGCCACAGTCGTGGTACAGCCACAGTCGTGGTACAGCCACAGTCATGGTACAGCCACAGTCGTGGTACAGCCACAGTCATGGTACAGCCACAGTCATGGTACAGCCACAGTCATGGTACAGCCACAGTCATGGTACAGCCACAGTCATGGTACAGCTCCGTCATTACAAAAAAACCTTCCTTTCTGTTATACCCTGGCCCCATCCCTAACTACTGATCTACTCTTCATTACAGTTTTGTGTTTTTGATAACATATAGATAGAATGGAATCGTATGCAATTTTTAAAAGACTGGTATGTCTTTTTCACTTAGCGTAGTAACTTGTAGGTTCATCTAATTTTGTGTGTGAATTTAAATTTTTCATTTCTGTATGGTAAATATCTAGGGATGTAATTGTTAGATCATATGACAAAATTATGATTTCTTCATAAGGAATTGCCAGAGCATTTTCCAGAGTAGATCTACAGCCCTATTCTCACTCGGGATAGACTTGTGTGAGTTCCTACTCACCCTACACCCAATCTAGTAGTCACGTGTTTGTGCACGTATACACAGACACGTTGCTAAAATTCTTCCCCAGGGGCAAGTGTAAGCAACATGTACCCCGCCTTTGAAGGTCTTAATGACAAAAGGAGGCACAATTCCTCTAAAGTTCACTTTAGGAAACCAGTGACTTTATTGGGCTCTCTTCCAGAGCATGACTGAAGGGTTGCTTACTGAAATGTGGGCAATCCCCTCTCCAAAAGGCCACACAAGACATTCCTTACTCGGAAAGCATGATGGTTTTCCCATAGCTGCAAAGATGAAGTCTCCCTCCCCTCGTCTCTCAGACCTCCTATGTACTCCAGTCCGTCCCCAAAGCCATGCGCAATTAGGGCAGAGTGACAAACAGCAGGTGCCACAGAGTGGCTGGTACACAGGTGAGGAGCTCATGACCCTCCTTTCCCCTCATGAGGGAAGCCCAGGGGTGATGACCTTAAGCAAGTAGGCCCTGCTGAAATCCCAGTATGGTGGTCGTTTGACTCGGAGGATGAATACATGTATGTGTGTTTATGCTTGAAAACTCAGGGCTATGCTGGAGAAATGGCTCAGCGGTTAAGAGAACTGCCTGCTTTTCCAAAGGTCTTGAGTTCAAATCCCAGTAACCACATGGTGGCTCACAACCATCTATAAATGAAATAAGAAAACTCAGTGGATTTTGGTGTCTCACCCAAACCACCTGCTACTGCTAACCTTTCCCTGTTCCCTGACAGAGACTCTGTGCTCTCTGTGTGGATCTCATAGTTGTGTGCCATGGGAAGGGAGCGCTGGAAAGAACCTGCTCAATCCACTGAGAACCGGGTTGTTTCTCATCTGACTAACAATTTCATTCCCACCATCACTCTTTTTTTTTAATTTAGAGACTACTTTATTAGTTTTTGTAATCAAACCCACGTAGATAAGACCTTACATATTTAATACAGTGTGTTACCCCTGTACAAATGGAAAAAACTTAAGTTCAACATTTCTAGACCAATATGGCTGTTAATTTCTGTAC
This sequence comes from Rattus norvegicus, assembly GCF_021556685.1. Classification (NCBI taxonomy): domain Eukaryota; kingdom Metazoa; phylum Chordata; class Mammalia; order Rodentia; family Muridae; genus Rattus; species Rattus norvegicus. Next base: position 78,187,056 of record NC_141538.1, read on the forward strand.
AGTGCCAACTCAACACAGTAAACGGGGATACTTTTTTCCAAAGTTGACAGCACAGCTAAAGTTTCAAAAATTCAAATTATATATCTGTATATATATATTTATATTTATATAAAAAGACCAATAATAGCAGTGTGTTATGCATCAACAGCAGCAACAGCTTTTCCAGGTTCTGCAGTCATCTGAACAAAACTGTAGAGACATCCAGCACACTCCATTAAAAAAAAAAGTAAAAAAACAAAACCCGAGAAAACAGCACAGTTCTGTTACTCTTGTGGTACCTGGCACCATTTTTTTTTAAATTAGCTTCTCAATCATCATCTGGAAAGAAAACATTCTGAGCAACATCATTAAAAACAGCTCTGATAAAGCACGGTCACTACTATGTATCATAAAGCAGGTACAAGCTATTTTACATCCACAGAAGTATGATACAGTACTGTCCTACATCTATAATACTAGAGGATACAATTTAAAAGGCATTATTTAAGCCCCCAAGGTGGGAATGTGTCTTGAAGCTACTCCAGCTCTCACAAGACCTCAGCTCTCTTGGGGAATGATGCAAGAGAGATGCTCTTCTTGGAGTCATTTTTTTTTTTTTAATTTAGAGAATACTTTATTAGTTTTTGTAATCAAACCCACGTAGATAAGACCTTACATATTTAATACAGTGTGTTACCCCTGTACAAATGGAAAAAACTTAAGTTCAACATTTCTAGACCAATATGGCTGTTAATTTCTGTACAGTGCCAACTCAACACAGTAAACGGGGATACTTTTTTCCAAAGTTGACAGCACAGCTAAAGTTTCAAAAAATTCAAATTATATATCTGTATATATATTTATATTTATATTTATATAAAAAGACCAATAATAGCAGTGTGTTATGCATCAACAGCAGCAACAGCTTTTCCAGGTTCTGCAGTCATCTGAACAAAACTGTAGAGACATCCAGCACACTCCATTAAAAAAAAAAAAGTAAAAAAACAAAACCCGAGAAAACAGCACAGTTCTGTTACTCTTGTGGTACCTGGCACCATTTTTTTTTAAATTAGCTTCTCAATCATCATCTGGAAAGAAAACATTCTGAGCAACATCATTAAAAACAGCTCTGTCACTACTACTAGCACGGTCACTACTACGTATCATAAAGCAGGTACAAGCTATTTTACATCCACAGAGGTATGATACAGTACTGTCCTACATCTATAATACTAGAGGATACAATTTAAAAGGCATTATTTGAGACTTGATTCTACTTTTCCAGCAGAGGGCCCAAAGGATGGTGTGACACAGCTTTGTAAAGAAACATACTCTAGACAGGATTTCCTTTCACTAGTGGCACAGTTCTAAGGATTCATTCTCTCCATGAATGTCAGCTAAAACCGTTATTAAAAAAATGAAATATCCCTAGAACAAAACCGTATAACCACCGGATTCACATGAAGATGACCTAGTGGAGACAAGCTGGACCTCACCTTACCAACAAGCTATCAAATCTGTTATGTTTAAACAGTGAGACCTCCAAGGAAGGAGATGCCAAGTAATGCTTCAAAGCTTCGGACCACAATCAAACACAGCATCCTTTTCAACAGAAGCAGAAGCTCATCTGAATATGCTCAAGGATGCTGACATCAACATTTAGTCATCTTCTCACTCATCCAGGAAGAAGGGGAGATCAGTTACTACTGTACTTTATTGTGTTCAACCAAATCACCATGTTACAAAAATAGCAAGCTGCCATAATAAAAAATAAGGCTCCTCTATCCAGCACCAGATAGCATCATTTTACTTTCAAGCCTAGAAATTGCACACTTGTATATAAACCAACCGAAGATGAGGATTGAGAGTTCATCTTGGTGGATTTTTCCTTTGATGAATATGAAGTGTCCTTCCTTATCTTTTTTGATGACTTTTAATTGAAAATTGATTTTATTTGATATTAGAATGGCTACTCCAGCTTGCTTCTTCTGACCATTTGCTTGGAAAGTTGTTTTCCAGCCTTTCACTCTGAGGTAGTGTCTGTCTTTGTCTCTGAGGTGTGTTTCCTGTAGGCAGCAGAATGCAGGGTCCTCATTGCGTATCCAGTTTGTTAATCTATGTCTTTTTATTGGGGAGTTGAGGCCATTGATGTTGAGAGATATTAAGGAATAGTGATTATTGCTTCCTGTTATATTCATATTTGGATGTGAGGTTATGTTTGTGTGCTTTTCTTCTCTTTGTTTTGTTGCCAAGATGATTAGTTTCTTGCTTCTTCTAGGGTATAGCTTGCCTCCTTATGTTGGGCTTTACCCTTTATTATCCTTTGTAGTGCTGGATTTGTAGAAAGGTATTGTGTAAATTTGGTTTTGTCATGGAATATCTTGGTTTCTCCATCTATGTTAATTGAGAGTTTTGCAGGATACAGTAACCTGGGCTGGCATTTGTGTTCTCTTAGGGTCTGTATGACATCAGTCCAGGATCTTCTGGCCTTCATAGTTTCTGGCGAAAAGTCTGGTGTGATTCTGATAGGTCTGCCTTTATATGTTACTTGACCTTTTTCCCTTACTGCTTTTAATATTCTTTATTTTGTGCGTTTGGTGTTTTGACAATTATGTGACGGGAGGTGTTTCTTTTCTGGTCCAATCTATTTGGAGTTCTGTAGGCTTCTTGTATGCCTATGGGTATCTCTTTTTTTAGGTTAGGGAAGTTTTCTTCTATGATTTTGTTGAAGATATTTACTGGTCCTTTGAGCTGGGAGTCTTCACTCTCTTCTATACCTATTATCCTTAGGTTTGATCTTCTCATTGAGTCCTGGATTTCCTGTATGTTTTGGACCAGTAGCTTTTTCTGCTTTACATTATCTTTGACAGTTGAGTCAATGATTTCTATGGAATCTTCTGCTCCCGAGATTCTCTCTTCCATCTCTTGTATTCTGTTGGTGAAGCTTGTATCTACAGCTCCTTGTCTTTTCTTTTTATTTTCTATGTCCATGGTTGTTTCCATGTGTTCTTTCTTGATTGCTTCTATTTCCATTTTTAATTCCTTCAACTGTTTGATTGTGTTTTCCTGGAATTCTTTCAGGGATTTTTGCGATTCCTCTCTGTAGGCTTCTACTTGTTCTCTAAGGGAGTTCTTTATGTCTTTCTTGAAGTCCTCCAGCATCATGATCAAATATGATTTTGAAACTAGATCTTGCTTTTCTGGTGTGTTTGGATATTCCGTGTTTGCTTTGGTGGGAGAATTGGGCTCCGATGATGCCATGTAGTCTTGGTTTCTGTTGCTTGGGTTCCTGTGCTTGCCTCTCGCCATCAGATTATCTCTAGTGTTACTTTGTTCTGCTATTTCTGACCGTGGCTAGACTGTCCTATAAGCCTGTGTGTCAGGAGTGCTGTAGACCTGTTTTCCTGTTTTCTTTCAGCCAGTTATGGGGACAGAGTGTTCTGCTTTCGGGCGTGTAGTTTTTCCTCTCTACAGGTCTTCAGCTGTTCCTGTGGGCCTGTGTCTTGAGTTCACCAGGCAGGTTTCTTGCAGGGGAAAAGTTGGTCCTACCTGTGGTTCCAAGGCTCAAGTGTGCTCGTGGGGTACTGCCTAAGTCCTCTCCGCAGCGGCAGCAACCAGGAAGATCTGCGCCGCTCTTTCTGGGAGCCTCCGTGCACCAGGGTTCCAGATGACGTTTGGTGTTTTCCTCTGGCGTCTGGATGTGCACAGAGTGCAGTCTCTTCTGTTTTCCCAGGCGTGTCTGCCTCTCTGAAGGTTTAGCTCTCCTTCCCACGGGATTTGGGTGCAGAGAACTGTTTATCCGGTCTGTTTCCTTCAGGTTCCGGTGGTGTCTCATGCGCAGGGGTCCTGCCGCTCCTGGGCCCTCCCCTACGGGAACCCAGAGGCCTTATACAGTTGCCTCTTGGGCCAGGGATGTGGGCAGGGGTGGGCAGTGTCCCACCATCACTCTTAAAGGCTATCTTCCCATTTAAAGCTTGGAACCTCTTCAGAAAGATTTAGCAATCTACATTTTCTTAAGGATGTTGTATTCAACTTAAACCAATGCTAGTGAACATCTATTTATTTTATGTATATGAGCAGTATGTTGCTCTCTAAAGAGGGCGTCAGATCCCATTACGCAGATCATGAGCCACCATGTGGTTGCTAGGAATTGAACTCTGGACCTCTGGAAGAGCAGTCAGTGCTCTTATTAACTGCTGAGCCATCTCTCCAGCCCCGCAAGTAAACATTTATTAGCATGGATATTGTTGCTAATTATTGTACCTCTTCCATATCTATCTATGACATTAGTTAATGTAATTTTGATATCCTACATTAATACTTTAATTTTCCCCTCTTAGTTACATTTGTGAAAAGCTGACTATTTTATTATGTTTTTTAGAGATCTAACACCTGGGTGCTTGTTCAATACATTAATTCATGCCTTTGTTCTAAACAATTTATTCTATAGTTCCTTGACTTGAATTTTTTTCTCACCTATTTTTATTAATTGTACTGAATGTGTGTGTGTATGTGCGTATGTGTGTGTCTGTATATGTGTGTCTGTATATGTGTGAGTGTGTGTGTGTCTGTATGTGTGTGAGTGTGTATGTGTGTGTCTGTATGTGTGTGTGTATCTGTGAGTGTATGTGTGCATATGTGTGTGTGCGTGAGTGTGTGTGTCTGTGTGTGCATAAGTGTGTGAGTGTGAGTGTGTGTGTGCACGTGAGTGTGTGTATATGTGTATGTATGTGTGTGTATATGTGCGTGAGTGTGTGTGTGTCTATGTGTGAGTGTGTCTGTGTGTGCGTGAGTGTGTGTGAGTGTGCGTATGTGTGTGTGTGTGTGCGCGTGCGCGCGCGCTGTTTTGGTTTTGTTATGACACAGGGTGGTGCCATGTATCCCAGGTTGACCTTGAACTTACTATATAAATGAGGATAATATTGAACCTCTCTCTGATCCTCCTGCATCCACTTCCCTTTCTTTCCCAGTCCTAGGATTACAGGTGTAGTCTTAGGGTTTCCTTTGCTGTGAAGAGACACCATGACCACTGCAACTCTTATAACAGAAAACAAACAGTTTCAGAAGTTGAGTCCATTATCATCATGGCCAAAAGCACGGCAGCATGCAGGCAGGCTTCATGCTGGAGAAGGAGCTGAGAGTTCTGCATCTTGATCCCCAGAAAGCAGAAGGAGACTGTGTGCCACAATGGCTGTAGCTGAGATCATATGACCTCAAGGCCTACCTCTACAGTGACACACTCCCTCCAATGCGGCCACAACTCCTAATGCTGCCACTCCCTATGGCCAAACATTCAAACACATGAGTCTATGGGGGCCATACCTATTTGATCACCACAGATGTATATCACCTTATCTGATTTACGTGGAGCTAGGCATCAACCCAGGGTTTCTAGCATGCTGGGCAAGCATTCTAAAAATTGCATTTTTTAAAGCGTTGCACTTTTTGAAGTTTTATTTATGTGTCTATGTGTGGCTTTGTGAATGCAATGCTCTCTGTAGGCAGAAGAGGACACTAGATCCCTTGTACCTGGAGTTATAGACAGTTGTGCTGCCCAGTGTAGGTGCTGAGAACCTAACTCAGGTCCTCAGCAAAAGCAGTGTGTGCTCTTAACCCCCGGTCCTTCTCCTCTGCCTCCTGCCACTTTAAGTTGGACTTTTCCAGATCAAGCAGAGCACAGAAGATGACATGAGTTGTATCTTGTCTGTGGCTTCATTATTATTTTCTAAACAATCTATAATTAGAGTTTTATTTTTCTCTTTGGTCCAAAAAATCATTGAAGTGTCAGTTTCATTTTTATCTTGTTATTTTAGCTCCAAGTGTTTGTGTGTTTTGTTAACCTACACTTAATCCATTCTTGATATTATTTCATGAAGGCCAAAGAGCAGGCTCGCACATCTTCTGTACTCATCAAAATGTCTGCGCCCTGGTACATGGCATATGATATGACATGCCATTAGATTTTGAGAAAAAAAATGAGCAACTTTAGTTGTAGGATATAAATTCTTCTGTCTCATAAGTCATCTTTATTATATGCATTAATCAAATGCTGTGTCTTCATTCACTTTAATCTTTTCCATCTGTAGGAGGCTGAGAGTATGTTCAAGTCTGGCACAGTCTTGACAATTTATATATGTGTTTTCAAGATTCACATTTGGAATGGTTTTTAGAGTTTTATCCATACATGTTCCTAGTAGTAAATAGTTCCTGTGAGCATTCCTAACACGAAGAACATGCAACTAAAGTTTGTTCACTTAGTGTAGGTACTTGTAAAGATTTATTTTTAGTTTTTATTAGTGTGTGAGTGTATGTGTGTGTGTGTGTGTGTGTGTGTGTGTGTGTAAACCACGTGGGTGCTGATGCCCTGAGAGACCAGAAGAGGGTATTGCATCTCCCAGTAGCTAGAGCTGTAGGAGGCTTGAGCTGCCCAGTATCGGTGTGTAATGGGAATCGAATGAACTCAGATCTGCAAGAACAGCGAATGCTCGAAGCACTGTAGCATCTCTCCATTCCTCACTTAACATATTTGCCTTGAATTAATCTATGTCCGGATGGCACCTCTGTTCCATTATCAACATTATTACCAACACCTTTCCTGTTTCTTGAGCACCCATTTTAGCCTGTTTTGTTTTGTTGTTTTGTTTTAGATGCTTTGGGAAGCTATCAGTCTACCTGCATAAATTGTTGTAGCAAACAGCTTTAGTTCCTTATCATCCCACTTTAGATTCCCCCATTTTTAAAAATTATTTACCGTCCCCATTTCCACACTCCCTCTTCCTCATGGGGAAGATTACTCTGTTCTTTACTGCTAAGGGATGAATTTGCCCTCGTGCCTTCAATTTGAGCTAACCTTCAAATTTGGCTTGTTGCAAAAAACAAAACACTCACAAAACTATATAAGACTAGCCTTGAATATACATGACAACCTTTCTCTGAAACTTCTGGTCTTGTCTTTTACTTAAGTAAAATTTAATGCCTGTTTTAGGTTGTTACCTCCAGGTGACAGAAAGCAGATAAATAGTACAGCACAAAATCCTCATGGTGTAGCCCATAATATTCCCTCATCAGGTGCACAAAGAGCCCTGGCTGAGATGGGCTGGGTTTAGCCATTCCCCACACTTGTGAACTCAATGCTGATTGTTAAACACACAGAGATTCTGTGTTTTCTCATTTTTCTGTGTTCATGTGAATTGTATGTTGATTTGAATATATGAGTCAAAAGGCATCACCATGAACTTGGATATTATGGTAAATATTTACTTGGCTTTCTCACAATTCTCCTTAACTCTTTTCACCATACAGAGACTGAAAAACCTGTTTAGTGTGTGTGTAGTGTGTGTGTGTGTGTGTGTGTTTGTGTGTGTGTATGTGTGTGTTTTATCTCCACTTGTAGCACACAGTCCCATGTTCCAGTTTAACCAAAGAGATGTAAAGGGACATTAGCATAGCTTCTAGGAAATGTGTCTCATTTCTGCTCCAAAAGAGGCATGCAGTTCAATGCCATGCGTCTGTCTGTTCCCCATCCTTCTGTGTCACACACCCTAGCATTTTAGCTGTTGGGATACTGTGATATCATGATGTAATTTCTTTTTAAGCAGAGTCTTATTATGTAGCCCAGTCTATTCAGAACTTGTCCTTCCTCAGCTTTCCAAATGCTGGCATTACAGGTGCGCTCTACTATGCTTGGCATTGCTCATTCTTATTTAAGTTCTAATTATTAATTGGACTAGAGACAAGAGGGAGGAAGAGTAAAGCTCATTTGGATATTCAACTTTGAAGGTTTAGTTTTGAACTTAGAAGTTTGTGTCTATTAAAGAATCAATTTCTGAAGCTCATGACTCTTCTTAACTCACCTACTATGTGTTTAACTAGTCCAAGGTCCAGAGAAATGTCACAGTATAGGTCTGCGCTGAAGTCACTGAGATAATGTAGAGAAATCCTAGGAACCCAGAGCACTGCAGGGCTATAATGCGTTCTTACCAGTCCTGTACTAAGTCCAAGGTTTCATACCCAGAGATCCCCAGGAAGGAAAAGACAAACTAAACCTACAAACTGAAAGAACATCTCCCTCCTCTCAGCCTTGTAAGCTCTTCTTGGGCCAATAGCCCAGAAGCTACCCCTAGTCAAACTGTTACTAGGATCATCCAGTCTCCAGTATCCCAGAAGACAAAAGCCACCTCTTACCCCATGCAGAGGTTGGCATCTGGAACATTTGGTCTTCCTGAAAGATAATTACCCATGGTGGAACCTCCAGTTTCCAAGGCTTTTATTGTTTGCTTTTGGTCTGTTTTATTTTATTTTATTTTCATTTTTTAAGCCCCCTTTCCTGGATTTTGCTCTTGTACATGAAAACAACTCTCTCTTTAAAATTATTTTTTAGGCCTTCTTACCGACACCGCAGAATTCAATTGTGTGTGGGTTTTGCTTCCTGTAAAGAGTAAGTAAGGGAATTCCATGGCCTTCTTTGCTTGCTGACTGTTCCAATCTTTCCCACGTACTTCTCCAGCACATCTGGGGTCTGAGATGGCCTCTGCTATGACTGTCCAAGCCTGGTCCTTAGCAGACGATGGGAAGGCAGCAGGATTCCTTGCATTGCTCCTGTACTCGCTTTCAAGAGACACACTAGGACGCATCACCTAAAATGCAAAGCAACGAGTCTTCCACAAAGCCTAGAAAGAGTCAGGTTGTCACCCTTAGGGAAAGAGCCTTTGTTCTCCAGCCTCAAGAATGAACACTTTCAACATCTACTGCATTTACCTGTGGTGTTCTTAACAAATATCCAGACAACATCACAGTCCCAACAAAGTAAGGATCTGATAGCTTTGGATTTTATTCAGTTTTTAAATTCCCCAAACCAGGATAACTTGCAGTTATCGGGGAGACGCATCACTGAGAACCTGTGTGTCAGAACAAAGTTGTTTTCGTGAGGCACAAACAGAACACTTCTTAAAGGTGAACGTGATGGGCAGCTTTGAGTGCCTCCTACACTGCCTCTATCTGGTTGCCTGAATGCAATGGCATTGAAAAATGTGTAGACACCAGCACACAGCTCATGTGTCACTGTGTGTGCAAAGTGTGTATGGTAAGAAAGAAACATCTCTGTCACTATAACTAGAGTAAAACACTAGCAACGAGCTTTTTATTTGTTCCAATTCCATCAGGAGTGAGGGGCAACAGTTTTGAAGAAGTTAATGGACTGTGCTGGATTTTTTTTTTCAATTTTTATTAGTACATATCACTTGTACAAAATGGTGGGAGTTTGTGTCTTTCTACTCATCACATGTAGTGTACTTTGGTCAGATTCACCAGATTCATTAACCTTTCTTCTCTCTTCCCTACACTCCCTTTTCCTCCTCCGTAGCCACATACGTTTGATACCCACATCTCCCCCAAATTCCTCATTTGAGAGAAAATATGCAGTGCTTATCTTTATAAGACTGATCCCTTTTTTTCTAACAAGACAACCTCCAGTTCCAATCTCTAACTTACTTGGTGCTGAGTAATGCTCCACTGTGTACTTTACCCCCCTGTACCCGTTCATTAATGGGCGCCTAGGCAGACGCCTCCTCTTAGTTGCTGTGAACAGTGCGGTGACAGACAGGGGGTGCACAAAGTTCTACAGGAGTCTCCCATGGAGTGAGTGTTTGGGAATGTGTTCACGGAGTTCAATTAGCTGCACCGCTCTGCTGTTAATGCTTTGAGAAACTTCTTAGTGATGGCTTAATCTACATTCTACATTCAATGCATAATCTTAACCCAACATTCAATGTCTTTCTGTTCTTTTCTTCCCCCCTCCCTTCCCCTCCCCCTCCTCCTTCTCCTTCTTAATCACAGCCATTCTGACTTGGACATGAAATCTCTTTGTAGCCTTTCCCTACAAGCCAAAGATGTTAGCAACTTTTCCATTTATCTATCTATCTATCTATCTATCTATCTATCTATCTATCTATCTATCACTTGTATTCTCTCGAGAGATGTATGTTCAGCTCAACTTGCCCATTTATGTATTGAGTTGTTTGTTTTTTTTTTCTTTCTCGGATATGTAATTTTATTTCTTTGGAGCTCTTCATATGCCTGGATTCATATATATGATGGCTCTGGTGGATATAGAATGTCCTACAATTCTTCTATTTGTTGTGTTCTTCTTTTGCTATATAGAGATGTCTTCATGGTGATTTTTGTTTATGAAAGGAAAGTGGGTTGAACAACTCCATAAAAATATTTTTAATAAATGAATATCTAAACTACATATCTATATATTCCTTAGTACTTAATCTCAAAACTTTTGCCATATCTGCTTTTGTCTACAATTTTCTGTTTTTAGGAGAGGTTGAATGATTGTTCCTTGTTGAACATGATTCTGAATAAAGTTCATGAATTCAGTTCTTAGGTTCTAAGTTCTAAAAGCAAGGGATCTGCTTTGTGCTGCAGACGGGCATGTGCTCTTTCAGATCTTCCTGTGACGGAATCTACTTTCTTCTTCCTAAGTTATGAAGAGGATTTGTTCTTCTTGAAAGCCTCTTTTAGAAATACAATAAGACAAATGACTCAGTAAAAAGCAGTTGATATACTTGGTTTGATTAGAATGTTCTACCTGTTAACAGATGTCTGCATTCTGGTCTCTTAGTTATCTGTGCATGTGCTGAGTTCCATATTGTTGTTTTGCTTCTATATTTTGTTTTTGTCTAATACAGTGATCCAGCTTCTGGACACGCGCGCGCGCGCGCGCACACACACACACACACACACACACACACACACACACACACACACACACACTCCACCATAGGACTCCACCCCAAACCCCGACTCCCATCCTATTACTGTTTACCTTCTTCCCAGGTATCTGCAAATAAACAGGTAATTGCCCACATAGCAATTTAAAGCATGCTTTGATATGAAAATAAGAATACTGACAAATCTTCGAAAGCCTAGATTTTTTTTGACAACGAATAAGTTTAATTCTAAAATGAAATATTCTAGGTTTTGCTGAAGGCAGAAACATTCCTGTCTTCTTTGTTTTTTTGCATAACCTTTACTTACTTTGATACAATGAGTGCACACTGGCTATAAACATGAGAGAAGGTAGCATGGCACTTGTGTGATGCCAAACACTATGGTTACATCACTGTGATTTGTTCTGTGCATGTCCCAGGTAAAGTGAGGAGACACAAAGTACGGCTGCTATTGAAAACCAGTGTTGCCAGATAAAACTTTATTTTTTACATATTGATAAATATCTTCCTTTTGCCTTAAAAATATGTAATTAAAAATGATCAGCTCAACTGTAAAAATATGTGCTGTAAAAACAACAAAAATGTATATTAGCTTCTATGTACCATTATTTTCTCTTACATTGCCATATAGTATTCTATATTGGACCCAAACTTATTTAAAAAGTAAATTGAGACAGCATATCTCATGTAACCCAGAGTAGCTCCTAATCGATGGGAAAGTCTAGATTTTAAGACATAACCCATGAGTCTGTATGAAGCGTCGGTATGAACACTGTGGGAATAAAACAAATGCAGCCTTAGTTAAAGCCGGACCCAGACAGCAGAAAAATTTGGAGCCAACAGACTACTCACAACGAGTTACAGTTTCATTGTTGGTCATGGTTTGAGGATCAGTTACATGGTTTTTGCTTATAATCACTCATGGCTTTCCCACTTATGCATCTTATGACAGCAAGAGAGTCAAGGTAGTAAGAAGAGCTTACTATTAATAAATAACTATTAATAAATAACTGATTTGGTAGCCATCTTGGAACACACACACATATTTATATACATACAAGAATCACAAGGAAATTAAATGATGAATAAGTCAGATGATACATAGGTGATATATATAGTGCAGGGAAGAACGTTTTAAACCCGTACACAAAGAAAAGAACGGGGGGAATTACTTTTTTGACTACATAGAAATTTTGTTTCTATAGAAGTTTTGTTCATCAGGAACTACTGTAAATAGAAGAAAAAGCAACTGATAAACTTAAAAACGGCAGAAAAATCTAATAGTCCTCATATGCACATAAGTCCCTCTTCAAGTGCATATCAGCAAAAGAATTGAAAATGTGGGTTTACTAGAAAAGCGGCTCACAAAGGAATACAGAGTTTCCCAAGGCTGTGGAAAACTATTCAAGCACACTTACAATTATGTAAATATGCACTGTACAAAGAAAGCAAGAGCCTCTCTTTTGGCATTTCATGTTGGCAAAAGTTAACAAATACATCTTCAGTTGAGATGGCTATGGCTGGGGGATGCAGACACAAAACATGTGTGCTTGCAGCCTTTCATTCCTCCTTAAGGTTAAATGATACTCATTTATCTTTTTTTTTTTTTTTTTTTTTTGCTGCTGTTCTCAGATGTGTTCTTACAGTCCTTTTCAAAAAAAAGTGCCAGGTCACCACTACTAATTAATCAGTGCTGGTGCTGCAGAAAAATACAACTGCCATTCATGAGCTAAATTCTTGATGAAAGTAGATCTGTTCTACATGGTTAGCCCTTGTTAGAGCTGATTCAATAGTATATTTATTTTTAAATGTTATGATGAGGAGTTTATCATTTGTGTAGAAAGGTTTCCTGAGGAAATAGTAAGAAGTAAGCACACATGTTTTTTTATAGATGAGGCTGATTGTATTTACCTAAAGGTAAATACTGGAAATTCTGGAAACCCCTTTATCAAGTAATAATAATAGAGTGGTCCAAGTACATTAGATGGATCAAAGACCATCTACTTCCGGTTTCCATCTGCATCCTGAACTGACCCTGTGCCACACTGCTCTGTGCCTAGATCCTGCTGGGAGAGAGTTGGTCTCCCAGGAGTGCTGGCACACCTGGGAGCACAGGTGAGACCACCACTTCTGCTCCTAGAACTTGCCTGGAGCTCTTGGGAGAGAATCCTTCAGGTTTTCATCTGTGCCTAGAGTTAGCCCTGAGCCACAGTCTTCTGTACCCATATCCCTCTAGGAGAAAGCTGGTCTCCCAGGAGTGCTGACACACCTGAGAGTGCGGAAGGGTCAAGCCACTGTCAAAGACAGCAAGACTAGCTAACAACAGAGATAACCAGATGGCAAGAGGCAAGTGCAAGAACATAACCAACAAAAAGCAAGGTCACTTGGCATCATAAGATCCCAGTTCTCCCACCACAGCAAGTCCAGGATACTCCAACACACCAGAAAAGCAAGATTCTGATTTAAAATCACATCTCATGATGATGATAGAGGACTTTAAGAAGGACATAAATAACTCCCTTAAAGAGTACAGGACAACACAGGTAAACAGGTAAAAGCCCTTAAAGAGGAAACACAAAAATCACTTAAAGAGTTACAGGAAAACAAAACCAAACAGATAAAGGAATTAAACAAAACCATCCAGGACCTAAAAATGGAAATAAAAACAATAAAGAAATCATAAAGGGAAACAACCCTGGAGATAGAAAACCTATAAAAGAGATAAGGAGTCATAGATGCAAGCATCACCAACAGAATACATGAGATAGAAGAGAGAATATCAAGTGCCGAAGATACCATAGAAAACATTGACACAACAGTCAAAGAAACTGTAAAATGCAAAGGCTCCTAACTAAAAAATTCCAGGAAATCCAGGACACAATGAGAAGACCAAACCTAAAGATAATAGGTATAGAAGACAGCAAAGACTCCCAAATTAAAGGGCCAGTAAATAGCTTAAACAAAATTATAGAAGAAAACTTCCCTAACCTAAACAAAGAGGTGCCCATAAACATACAAGAAGCCTACAGAATTCCAAATAGATAGGACCAGAAAAGAAATTCCTCCTGACACATAATAGTCAAAACACCAAATGCACAAAAACAATGGAAGAATATTAAAAGCAGTAAGAGAGAAAGGTCAAGGAACATGTAAAGGCAGATGTACCAGAATTACAAGAGACTTTTCAAAAGAAAATATGAAAGTTAGAAGATCCTAGGCAGATGTCATATAGACCCTAAGAGAACACAAATGCCAGCTCAGACTACTATATCCAGCAAAACTCTCAACATAGATGGAAAAACCAAGATATTCCATAACAAAACCAAATTTACACAATATCTTTCCACAAATCCAGTCCTACAGGGGTTAATAGATGGAAAACTCCAACACATGGAGGGAAACTACACCCTAGAAAAAGCAAGAAAGAAATCTTCTTGCAAAAAAAAAAAACCAAAAAAAGATAGTCACACAAACATAATTCCACCTCTAACAACAAAAATAATAGGAAACAACAATCATTGGTCCCTATTATCTCTCAACATCAATGAACTCAATTCCCCAATAAGAAGACATAGACTAACAAACTGGTTATTTTGCTGCATACAGGAAACATACTTCAGTGACAAAGACAGACACTTCCTCAGAGTAAAAGGCTGGGAAAAAATTTCCAAGTAAATGGTTCCAAGAAACAAGCTGGAGTAGCCACTCTAATATCCAATAAAAGCAACTTTCAAACAAAAGTTATCAAAAAGGATAAGGAAGGACACTTCATACTCTTCAAAGGAAAAATCCACCAAAATGAACTCTCAATTCTGAATATCTATGCTCCAAATGCAAGGGCACCTACATACATAAAAGAAACTTTACTAAATTTCAAAGCACACATTGCACCTCACACAATAATAGTGTGAGACTTCAACTCTTTACTCTCAGCAATGGACAGATCATGGAAACAGAAACTAAACAGACACAGTGAAACTAACAAAGTTATGAACCAAATGAATTTAACAAATATCTAAGGAACATTTCATCCTAAAACAAAAGAATATATTTTTCTTCTCAGCACCTCATGGTACCTTCTCCAAATTTGATCATATAATCGGTGACAAAACAGGTCTCAACAGATATAAGAGGACTGAAATAATCCCATTCATCCTATCAAATCACCACAGACTAAGGCTGGTCTTCAATAACAACAAAAGCAACAGTAAGCCCACAAACACATAGAAACTGAACAAGCTCTAACTTGGTCAAGGAAGAAATAAAGAAAGAAATTAAAGACTCCTTAGGATCTAATGAAAATGAAGGCACAACAGACTTATGGGACACAATGAAAGCAATGCTAAGAGAAAAACTTATGGCTCTGAGTACCTCCAAAAAGAAACTGGAGAGACCATACACTAGCAGCTTGACGGCACACTTGAAAGCTCTAGAACAAAAAGAAGCAAATACACCCAAGAGAGGTGGACAGCAGGAAATAATCAAACTCAGGGCTGAAATCAACCAAGTACAAACAAAAGGAACTAAAAAAATCAACAAAACTAGGAGCTGGTTCTTTGAGAAAATCAACAAGATAGATAAACCCTTAGCCAGACTAAGTGGAGGGCATAGAGACAATATCCAAATTAACAAAATAAGAACTGAAAGGGGAGATAGAACAACAGAAACTAAGGAAATCCAAAGAATCATCAGATCCTATTACAAAAGCCTATATTCAACAAAACTGGAAAATCTGGATGAAATGGACAATTTTCTAGACAGACATCAGGTACCAAAGTTAAATCAGGATCATATAAACCATCTAAACAGTTCCATAACCCCTAAAGAAATAGAATCAGTCATTAAAAGTCTCCCAACCAAAAACAGCTCAGGACCAGATGGGTTTAGTGCTGAATTCTATCAGACCTTCATAGAAGACCTCATACCAATACTCTCCAAACTATTGCACAAAATAGAAAAAGAAGGAACACTATCTAATTAATTCTATGAAGCCACAATTACATTTATACCTAAACCACACAAAGACACAACACAGAAAGAGAACTTCAGACCAATTTCCCTTATGAATATTGATGCCAAAATACTTAATTAGATTCTTGCAAAGCAAATCTAAGAACACATCAAAACAATCATCCATCATGATCAAGTAGGCTTCATCCCAGTGATACAGGGATGGTTCAATATATGGATACCAATCAATGTAATCCACTACATAAACAAACTCAAAGGAAAAAAACACATGGTCATCTCATTAGATGCTAGGAAAACTTTTGACAAAATTCAATATCCCTTCACGATGAAAGTCTTGGAAAGATCAGGAATGACAAAATTCAATATCCCTTCACGATGAAAGTCTTGGAAAGATCAGGAATTCAAGGCCGACACCTAAACATAGTAAAAGCAATATACAGCAAGTCAGTAGCCAACATCAAACTAAATGGAGAGAAACTTGAAGCAATCACACTAATATCAAGGACTAGACAAGGCTGACCACTCTCTCCCTACTTATTCAAAATAGTACTCAAAGTCCTAGCCAGAGCAATTAGACAAGGAAAGGAGGTCAAAGTGATACAAATTGGAAAAGAAGAAGTCAAAATATCCTATTTGCAGATGATATGATAGTATACTTAAATGACCCCAAAAATTTTCACCAGAGAACTCCTACAGCTAATAAACAACTTCAGCAAAGTGGCTGGATATAAAATTAACTCAAACAAATCAGTAACCTTCTTCTACTCAAAGGATAAACAGACTGAGAAAGAAATTAGGGAAATGATACCCTTTACAATAATCACAAATAATATAAAATGCCTCAGTCTGACTCTAACCAAGCAAGTGAAAGATCTGTATGGCAAGAACTTCAAGTCTCTGAAGAAAGAAATTAAAGATCTCAAAAGATGGAAAGATCTCCCATGCTCATGGATTAGTAGGATTAATACAGTAAAAATGGCCATCTTGCCAAAGCAATCCACAGATTCAATGCAATCCCCATCAAAATCCCAATCCAAGTCTTCACAGAGTTGGAAAGAGCAATTCGCAAATTCATCTGGAATAACAAAAAACCCAGGATAGCGAAAAGTATCCTCAACAATAAAAGAACTTCTGGGGGAATCACCATTCCTAACTTCAAGGGGTACTACAGAGCAATAGTGATAAAAACTGTATGGTATTGGTACAGAGACAGGCAGGTAGATCAGTGGAATAGAATTGAAGACCCAGAAATGAACCCACACATCTATGGTCACTTGATCTTTGACAAAGGAGCCAAAACCATGGTGGGGGGGGGGGACAGCATTTTCAATAAATGGCTTTGCTTCAATTAGAGGTCAGCATGTAGAAGAATGCAAATGGATCTATTTTTATCATACTGTACAAAGCTGATGTCTAAGTGGTTCAAGGACCTCCACATAAAACCCGATATACTGAAACTAATAGAAGAAAAATAGGCAAGATCTTCAAACACGTGGGCACCGGGGAAATTTTCCTGAACAGAACACCAACGGCTTATACTCTAAGATCAAGAATTGACTAATGGGACTTCATAAAATTGCAAAGCTTCTGTAAGGCAAAAGACAAAATAACAACCAACAGATCTTTACCAATCCTACACCTAATAGAGGGCTAATATCCAATATATACAAAGACTCAAGAAATTAGACTCCAGAGAATCAAATAACCTCTTTAAAAGTGGGATACAGAGCTAAACAAAGAATTCTCAACTGAGAAATATCGAATGGCTGAGAAGCACCTAAAGAAATGTTCAACATTCTAAGTCATCAGGGAAATCAAACCAACCCTGAGATTCTACCTCAGAATGGCCGAGATCAAAAACTCATGTGACAGCAGATGCTGGTGGGGATATGGAGAAAGATGAATACTCCTCCATTGTTGGTGGGATTACAAGCTTGTACGACCACTCTGGAAATCAGTCAGGAGGTTCTTTAGAAGACTGGACATAGTACTACTTGTGGACCCAGCTATACCACTCTTGGGCATATGCCCAAATAATGCTCCAACATATAACAAGGACACATGTTCCACTATGTTCATAGCAGCTTTATTTATAATAGCCAGAAGCTGGAAAGAACCCAGATGCCTTTCAACAGGAGGATGGATACAGAAAATGTGGTATGTTTACACAATGGAATACTACTCAGCTATTAAAAATAATGACTTCATTAAATTCTTAGGTAAATGGGTGGAACTTGAAAATATCCTGAGTGAGGTAACACAAACACAAAAAGAAAACAACAACAACAACAAAAAAAAACCCCAGAAAACCCCCACACATGGTATGCACCCACTGATAAAAGGATATTATCCCTAAAGCTCAGAATACCTAAGACACAATTCACAAATCACATGAAGCTCAAGAAGAAGGAAGACTGATATGTAGATGCTTCAGACCTTCTTAGAAGGAGGAACAAAAACACTTACCGAAAAATATATGGAGATAAAGTGTGGAGCAGAGACTGAAAGGCCATTCAGAGGATGACCTTGTAGGGCATCAGTGGGAGGAGAAGTCCCTGGTCCTGTCAAGGCTCAATGTCCCAGTGTGAATGTCAGGGCAGAGAGGTGGGAGGGAGTAGGTGAGTGAGTGAGGAAGCACCCTTGTAGAAGTAGGGGCAGTGGGGAAGGGGGTGTGGATAGCCGGTTTCTGGAGGGGAAACCAGGAATTTGAGCAACATTTAAAATGTAAACAAAAATACAATTAAAAAGCAACAAAGACCATCTACACAGTATTATGCCTATGTTTTTAAACCTATTTAAAGTTATGAACGTACTCCATTCTAACAAGATGGGAGGAGATGAAATACATGCTCATATCATGCAACTTTTTGATGAGGAGAAATGCAAACATATGTAATAATTTTACCCAACTTGCTGTTGACTATTTTATTCATTGTATTTTAACACATAGTATATATAAATGTGTGAGTATACATACAGATAGGCAGGCATACACTAATAATTTAATGGGATTCTTAATTTAAAATAACTTAATGCTGTAACTATCCAAAGAAGTTTAAATGTCACATAAAGCTTTCCTAATTCTGATTTTAGGCAGATAATGATTTTTATTATCCATTGTGTATGAACCACCCTTCAACTTAATGACTTGATGTGCTGTTATTTTGTATGAGTCTGTCAACTGAGTGGAGCAACTAAGTGACTTCTATTTGATGTTTCCCACGAGACTACAATCAAAGGCTAGGTTGGAGCCATCTAAAGACACAGCTAATAGACTTCCAAATAGAATTCCTCTTTATAAAATGCAGTGCACTGTATGTTGCTCTCTCTCCCAGATGACGGCCTGGACTTCTTACACAGCAGCCCATGGCACCAATAGGTGGAAAACAGAAACTCCTACATCTGCTAAGAGTGATGTGTGGAGCTGTCATAGCATCATGTATGCCATATTCCGATGGCCAAAGCCAACCCAGTCTAGATTCATACTACAGCAGACCATGTGGAGCAGAGGACACAGTGCTGCCATGATCCAGTTGGGAAGCTACACTCTGTCAGTCAACACTAGACCCAAGTCTATCACTCCCAGAGCTCTCTCACTTGTTCCTCCAACTTGCTAGCTCTTACCAAGAACTTTAATGCATTCAGTGAGTCTGAAACCGATGCAAAGTCTAAAAACTTAGGGACTTCTCATTCTACTGTTTCATATAGTTACAGTAGTTTAATTAATCCCCTTGGGCTTTTATCTAAGATTTACAGTGTGTGCAGACTTGAATCCTTTGGAACATACTTTGGTAACTTCTGTTCATCCTATTAATTTGTACCTTGTTTGCCTCCGTCCAGATGTTTCTTATATTTAGTTTGCTTAACATATTCAGACCAGCAGACCATTCTAGCATTAAAATGATGCACCAAACACACCCGCCCTCATTTGCCATACCCTTGGCTCTTTCTCAGCCTGCTTTGCAGTTTTTAACATCCTTAGTTTCGATTGAATCCAGATGGAGTCTAATTTTGCCAGGAAAGAGAAACAAAACATATGACAATTTTTCTTGTCCTCTGGTGAGGGTCTGAAGGTAAAATATATAATTCCAACTCAAAGACACCAGACAATCAGCTCAAGATTAGTGTTGTAGGCAACTTCTGATGTTCTTGTGTAATTCTTTCCTCTTGAACAGGGCCTGGCTTTGATGATTCACTTGAACAAGATATGGTAGAAAGTTTGCAGATGATGTTTTAAAGATCAATCTACAAAAGCCTCTGTTTTTCATATTTGTCAGACCCACCCCACCCCCATCTTCCTTTTTCTTCTGAGGAAAGCCAGTGGCTGTGCTCCGAAGTGCCCTATGGCAAAAATCTATCTTTGGCCAACAGCCAATGAGGAGGACCTTAGCATGTCAACCCTAAGAACTTGGAATCAGAGCTTCCAAATCCCTGTGAGAGACCTTGGAAATAAGCCCTTTCTCCATCAGCCTTGAGATGTCTGTCAGCCCTGCCCAGCACCATAATCTAGATCCTAAATCACTGAAAATGTCAGATGTTCAGTGTTCATTGTGTCGTGTTTGGTGGAAATTATCATTGTAGCAGCTTTACGTGTGTGACTGGCTAAGAAAGGTCTCGGGAGGTCCAGGCGATCTTTAGAGAATCATTATTTTTGTCTTTTTCAGTTACCACTTCATCCTGAAAGAAGTCTCAGAGTAAGGTGCTCAAATTCTGAGAAATACCTTAGCTTTATAGTTAAGGAACCAAGAAAAGGAGTCATGGGGTACAGAGAGTGTTTGGGGGATACAATTCCCTCATTGGGCATGGAAACTGACAAGTCCTTCCTTAGGATCCACAAATATGTGGAGCAGACACAAACAGCCTAGCTTTGAAAACAAACTCCCACCTATATCCCAGAACAAGAGTTGGAAAAGCTTTGAAGATGAGAGGTGCAGCCTACACAAGAAGCGAGAGAAGTTGTGATCTAAACCTCACTGGGTTTATGGACTGCTCAAACAAAACCAAACTAAAGCCACCTCCAGAAGATGGTTAAATAATAGAGAAAGTCACAGTATTGTTGTTAACACAATCCCGAATTATTTTTAAGAAAGACAGAGACAGAGAACTAATCAATTATCAAGAGAGGAGACAGGCAATACATGCAGACTCAACGAGGTTTGATTGTCACAGACGTCAAATCTCCTCTCAGAAACTCGCTTATATGTGAAAGCAGAATCCTTAGAACGAACTGAAAAAATAGGAGTTTAGAGCAGAGAAACCATTAAAAAGTCAAATACATTCATTTTAAAACAGAAAAATACAGCCTTTGAAATAATAAAAATTTACTAATGGGCTTAATGGCTGAAGAAAGATAGCAGAGGAAAGAACGTTTCATTTCAACAAAAATAGAAATAGTTGAATTGGTGAAAAATAGAAAGAGAGGAGATGGAGAGGGAGAGGGAGAGGGAGGGACGGAGAGAGGGAGAGAGAGAAGGGGGAAGGAAGGAGGGAGGGAAAGAAGGAGGGAGGGAAGGAAGGAGGGAGGGAGGGAGGGAGGGAGGACGGAGGATGCAGGAAGGAGGAAGTAAGAAAGGACAAGAGCAGTCTCTAGGGTGGAGTGGAGTGTGGGAGCAAACTGTCTCTAGCATCAGTGCACGACACTGAAGATCTAACACTGTACTTTAGAGCCTGGAAAGGAAGGAGAGAAGAGTGGTAGAAAGTGTTTTGGAAGGGATATAGGTGCTCCATTATTAAATATTGTGACCACAGGGATTTTGTTTTTTACTAAAGTAGAAGGTTCTGAGAACCTCACATGGGATAAAATCAAAGAAACCAAGTCCAGACAAAACAAAATCAAACTGTCAAAGACCTCTCTCTTTTTCTCCCAGTTCTTAAGATGAAAAACCAAACACAGCAGAGACAAAAATACCAACCACACCAAACCAAACAAAGCCAGGGGAAATCAAGGAGCTCCAGAAACAAACCCAGCAGAAACCGTACACACAAAGGTAAACGTAACAGCCAGCTTTTGCCCTTTGAAGTTCTTTCAGTGCGTATAACTACCAAATGTAAAAGTTAGAGAGTTTCCTGGTGGTGTTTTCAAGGTAAATATAGTTACAACTATAATATTAGAAGGGTACTGCATAAGGGGAACTACTTATATAAAACGTCTATATTTCTACATGTACCAATAAAAAGAAGCTATCTTATTAAAATATTTTTAAACTCACCTCTATGATGACAAAAAGAGATCAGCCAAAGACACCTGAGAATCCCACTCAGAGGAACACTGGAGTGACTGTGTTCACATCAGAGTAAAAGCCAGGAGAAGAAAAAATTATCAAGACTAAACAGGGCTATTAAATACTGACCGAGGTCTCCAAAGAGACACAAACCCTGTAGTGTTTGTCCCTGACAAGAATCAAATTTCATGAAGGAGGAGGAGGAGGGAGAAGAAGAGGAAGAGGAGGAGGAAGAGGGAGTGGAAGAGAGAAACAAAACAAAACCTGAAAGAGAACATAGGTAAATTGCAGGGTCCGTGGGGGATGTCTACTTGTGGTTAGAAGGGCAAGTGAGAAGGATGCAGGAGAACAAAAGAACAGGATTGACACTTGTGCTCCATCCACGACTTGAGGCACGAAACACTATCAAATGATGTATAAAAATTGAAACCATGCAAAATGCATGTGCCAATCATAATAGAATTAAATGGAAAACCGGTGAGTAGTGTATCTAAAAGCTCTCCAAAGACTTAGAGCTTAAAACTATCTGTGGACCAAAGAAAAATTCTCAAAGGTAATTGGAACACACTTAAACAAAGATGTAAATACATCACAGTTTATGGAAACAGCTAAGGAGAGTATTACAGAACACTTTGTAGCGTTCATGCTCACATTAAAAAAATCTTTATAGCTTTAAATGTTCATATTTTTAAAGGAGAGACTTCAATTTGATCATCTAACCTCTTAAGAAACTAGTAAAAACACAAAACAAAACAAACAAAAAAAAAAAACAGAGCAAATTGAACTCGAGGAGGAAAAACTCAATGGTGCTTAGATCAGTGAAAAAATGAAAAGGAGAAAAGCAATGGATGAAAATTAGCAAAACAAAGAGTCGTCCTCTGATAAAACACTAAGCAATCAGACCATGAAGCTGGGAGGAAGGCGGGGTAAAAGAAGAAAATGATCAACCGGGGAACAGAAAGTGCTATCAGTACAGACCCCATAGACCAGAGAAATGGAAAGGAAAATACACACTACAGACAACCCACACACATAGCCTTGATAATTTAGTTAAGATGGGACACTTCCTTGAAATCTAGAGGCTACAAGAAGTCACCTGAAATCAAAGTGAGGTTATTTGTTTTGGGAGACTCTCCAGGACTTAGTTAGAACCATTGAGTGCTCCCATTACAGCTTAATCTGAACCTTGGCTGGTCTGACCTTTTCCCCATAACCCACTGCTTCCATGTATCTTCTTTCCCAGACCATACTCATCAGGAGTGAGAACCACTACAGCCTTCAGGAACCCTGAACAGCTTGGCTCTCTTCAGAAGCATTTGCAAGACGGCCTGGTTAGCCTTCCCATCCAGGAGTCCTCCCCTTCTTGTCCTCTCCTGCACCTCTCTCCATCTAATATCATCAGAGATACACTGGAGGCTTCTCTGCAGATCTGTGAGTTCATCTCTTTTCTGACCCAGAGCTGAATGGTTGACTTTTCTGTGGTGCAATCATTTTCACGACTCAGCATTCTCCTTTAAGTCTTGCAACACTGTTCCCCAGCTCAACCAATTACCAAGAGCACGTGGCTTGTCTCATGAGCCTTATTTCCTGCTCTACAAGAACCACCAGAGTTCTCAGAAGAGCCAAGGTCCTGCCCAAATAACTGTGGCAATGTTAGGACACAAACAGAACATCTGTTCTAACTCTCTCCTCTAATCCAAGGAAGAATAGTGCATTTTATGACTTGTAGACTCCAGTTTCTGGATATACATCTCAGTTCTGTATATACATCTCAGATCCCTCTTCTCTTTTCAGTCTTTGTTAAGTTAGTTTATTAAGAGAAAATTTACAGTGAACACAGAGCTCTCGCCTCTACCTAAAAAGTTTTAATTGTTCTTTTGTTCTTTGATTTTTAAAGACAATACATTTCTCTTCATTTTAAAGGGATCTTTCCAAATTAATTCCTGTGAGGAAAAATACACACTTGCAGGCAGCCTTCTGTTAGTAATGTGGTAGACACAAGGAGAATGCCCTTCCCAGCCATATTTTGAGAGAGCAATGGAGTGTACAATAGAGTCACTGACTAAGCCAAAAAGTTAGAATGTTTGAGCTTCCCAGGAGCCACCCCCATATTTAATATGGATGTTTTTAAACCACCGGAGCTGGGCCTCATTTCTCTCCCACACTCCTTGAAAATTCTGACCCTCATCCAAGACCATCACTACAATTTAAGACCAGAAAGGCATGGTCTGTGTGCTGTCTTCTATACCAAACTCCTAATTTTAGTTCTATGGTGTTGTGTGATACTATCTGGGCGGATGGGAATAAATGCCTACTCAACTCAGAATGGGAAGACAGGACAAACCTACACAAGGGAACCACCAAAGACCAGCTTCTTCGTAAACCAGTGAATTCTTTGAGGATGTTTATATTATGGGGAATGGTTATGTACAGGGGCAGAAATGATTCAATGACAATAGCATCACCAACAGCCAACGCCAGCAGGGACGACAACTTACCCAGAGACCTGGAGCTCACAGCACATTCTGAGGCAGCTCAGAGGCTGGTGAGTGACTTTTCCGGGCAGCTCTGGTTGCCTTTTCATCACCATAGAGATGATTATGTGGTTTTTGTTCTTAACTTTGTTTATGTGGTGTCTTACATTTATTGAATTGCATCGGTTAAACCAACCTTGCGTCTCCAGAGTGAGGCCCAGTTAGCCATTATGTCTGCCTTCTGAATGTGTCCCTGAAGTTAGTTCACAAGTATTTTGTTTGTGACTACGTTGAGCAAAGAAGTTGGTCTGTAGTTTCCTTTTGTCGTGATTTTGCTATTTGGGTAGTAGGATAATGCTGACTTCATAGAATAAGTTTAGTAATATTCCTTTGCTTTCCATATTTTTGAAAAAGAAGTGTTACTATGAGATCTTCCTCAAAAGTTTTATGAAATTCAGGAGATAATGCATTCTGTCCTGGGCTTTTCTGTGAGGTGAGGCTTTGCCTTTCAATCTCATTACTTGTGATGGGTCAATCTGATTTCTTTATAGCTCCTGGCTTTAATTTAGATAGATGATATACACTTAGAAACCTATCAGTTTCATCTAGGTTTTCTAGTTTTTTGGAGTATAAATTTTCAAATAGTCTCTAATGATGGTCCGTATTTCATTGGAGTCTTTAATTCACAGTTGCTCTCCCTGGGTTATCCAAGCCTGTTATCTTGGACCATTCTCATGGGGTCTTGGGTATTTCCAACCTATGGTAAGTTTAGTGGTGTTGGCTAGAGCTGTTTAGTTTAGTCTAGGGCTAAAGGTTGCACAGTACCTGTCTCCTTGGGCTCTTCTTTTGTCTGCCTCCTTTGGGATAGGCCTGTGTTCACCTCCTTTGGGCTATACCTTCACTAAACCTACATCTGGATCCTATGTGTATCTTCCTCCTTTGGGGCCTAGCCTGCGTTTCTAATGTCTTGAATGAGTCAGTCCTCAAGGATTGGTTTTCCTCATGCTGCCTCAGATTATTCAGCCTTTTTCTAGGGGACAGAGAGGGGTTCGTATCACTCAGCTTTTCTGCTTCTGAGGTATTTAAACAGATCCCACCTGGCACACAATCCATAGGCTCACAAGCTAGTCAGGGCATGCCTGTCACCATTAACAGTTTTTTTTTTCAATTCAGCCCCATGAGGGTCTGTGCATTCCTAAGTCCCTTAGTTTTCTGTACAGGATCAGTATTAGGCCTGTCTTTATGTGGAATCACAGATTTTTCATTTTCTTTTTTAAATGAAAGGTCTGACCTAAGATACATCTTCCATTGATCCTACCTTGTCATTTTTCTCTTCACTCGTTGATTCTAACCATGGGCCTCTTTAGCGCACATCTAACTAATACTCCCTTGTTCTTGTATACAGCGCCATGTAATCCTCTATTACACAAGCAAATCCCACTGAGAACTCGTCTCAGCCTTAGACACAGTTTTTATTGCCCATAGCAATGGCCCCTGAAGCAGTACATTGACACTCTTAAATCTTATTTTGAAGCATTAACCTTTCTTTTTTAGGGCATTTCTATACTCATACACCAGAGTCCACTCAGCAAGCAGGCATGATACCCCAAAGCATATAAAGAAAGATGGCCTCACTGGTATTTATCCCACAGACTCCCCACCTAGAGTTTACTTCTGACTAGAGAACTCAGTCTCGGTTGTGTGCGTCAGCAGCCGTTGTAAGGGTCATATGACTAATGACCTAGCACAAAAGCACACTATCATATATCATATGGGAAAAGTTAATCATATTGCAGTTTCTCCTATGGACTCCTAACCTAGACTTCCCTTCTGCATAGAGGAGTTAGGCTTGGTTGTAAGCCTCAGTTTCCATCATAAAGGCCCCATAATCACTGACATAGCAAGAAGGCACATTATCTGTCCCATACTGTACAGAGAAAGGCTACAAGATTCATCCCCTGCCTCCGTGGTTGCTCCATCCTTGGGCTGCTCATCCTCAGTTGCTTGCCTTACGACCCATAACCAGGACTATGCAATCACTCCTCCCAGACTCATCCTTCTGGTAATCTGTATTTCAGCACCAAGTGCTGTTTCTGGGGGAGGATAGGAACAAATGTCTACTCAACCCAGACTGGGAATCAATGGCAGACAAAGTAAACATACCACCAAAGTCCAACTTGAACCAATTAGTTCATGGGGGTTACTTATAGATAGGCGCACGGGCATGGGTTGCTTACAGGAGCACAGATGACCCTAGGGCAGGTATAGCACCAACAGTCCACCACAGAATGACTGACAGCCTCTGAAAGCTGGAAATGTGGTGCTCATTACATGACTTGAAGGTTAGAGAGTCTTCTTTAATTGGTTCTGATGGTCAGAGCCTCTTCTGGCCAGCTTGTCTGAGAGTGTCTCTCAGCAGTCTTTACTGCTTACGTATACCTGAGGAGGACAGTGATTCTGGTCTATTTCAGAGACTTCCTGAGATTTTTCAGTTGTTTATTTCCTGAACTGAAAGATGTCTTTAAGACATCCTGTATCTTAACAGCTTCCCTCCCTCCAAGACAGATGGTTTTATCTCAGAGGAAATTGCTGCACAACATATGGTAACCATAGCTTCTCACTGATAGGTTCTCCCAAACTTCAAAGAACATAATGTTGCCACCAGCATCTCTCTGAGCCAAGACCCCGATGCTCCCTGCATGATTTGAGTCCGCAGCAGAGGCTGACAGTGCTGATTCCAACCTTGAGCAGCCAGGACTCCAGTCTACCCTCCCCTGTCACCTCACCACACTTTTCTTTCTGCATTTCTGTTTTATAAGACAAACATCCCTCTTCTGTTTTTTGGGGGTTTTTTTGTTTGTTTTTCTTTGTTGCTGTTGTTTACTCTTCCTGGTCCTGATACATATTAAAGTTAAGGTTTGACTTTGACTTCAAAATGCTTCTCACATCTGTGACACCAATCTCATCAGAGGGCCTAGGGTCCAGTAAGTGAAAGAAAAAAGGAAATATTATTAAAGGAACAAAGTAAACTTTCTGCTACCATTATAATAAAGTTTAATGCCCATTGATGATGATCTCTGATGCACATAATAACATCCAATGTGTACTGGCTGGTTTTGTGTGTCAACTTGACACAAGCTGGAGTTATCACAGAGAAAGAAGCCTCCCTTGAGGAAATGCCTCCATGAGATTCATTTGTAAGGCATTTTCTCAACTAGTGATCAAGGGGGGAGGGTCCAGCCCATTGTGGGTGGTGCCATCCCTGGGCTGGTGGTCTTGGGTTCTATAGGAAAGCAAACTGAGCAAGCCAGGGGAAGCAAGCCAGTAAGAAACATTCCTCCATGCCCTCTGCATCAGCTCCTCCTTCCTGATGTGCTTGGGTTCCAGTCCTGACCTTTGGTGATAAACAGCAATGTGCTTCTTGGTCATGATGTTTTGTGCAGGGATAGAAACCCTGACTAAGACACAACGATTTGGATTATTATCACAATAACTTGTACAGCCTTTGTCTCTTGGAACACTGACTTTCAAACATGAAGGCACCTAGGAATAATAATAAAAAAATTCTCATTATAAACCAGTTATCTGGGGGTGATTCGTTATAGTTATGGACAGCTAATGGAGCCAATGAATCACATTTCTACTTTTAGGTACAAAATGATCACTAACAGCAGTAAGGAGAATGCTGATGAGAAGCATTAGAAAGACGCATGAAGATTTCTTTTTTAATTTTTGGGGAGATGGTAGGAATGGGACTCAGGGTGTTACACATGCTATACAAGCACAGAGCTACAGAACCCTCACTGGAGATTCTGTTGTGGTGCTTGAATATCCTCCCAGTGCTCTCACCCAAGGTCAGAGGTTTACCTGACTTCAAGAATACGCTGCTGAACTTGAAATTGCTCCTTACCAAACACAGTCCACTCCCTGTTAAGCTCTGCCATGTTTTCTGGTAATCCATTACCAAGCAGATTCAGTTGGACGGGAAACTCAAATGCAAGCACCTTGAAATAAAGAGGGGCCTTCCCCAGCTGTTGGGATAGTTGCATGAAGCTGTCTCTGTGTATCCAGTCGTTAATCCTGTGCCAGCAGAGAGCTAAATGCTGGCAGGACCTGGTCTCATTATTTCTATGGCCTATCACTGGTCTCTTACTTTGAAAATATTTGTTCCTTTCTCACCTGACTAAGGCAACCTAGAATTGTATCTGATTGGATTTAATAAAGATTTGACGGCCCACAGTGCAGTAGGAAGTTGAAGGTAGAACTTCTAGAGAGAGGGGGGGGGGGAGAGAGAGAGAGAGAGAGAGAGAGAGAGAGAGAGAGAGAGAGAGAGAGAGAGACTGAGACAAAGACAGAGACAGAGACTCTGGGAGAAGAGTTGAGAGGTGGGGTAGGCCAGGGTTAGTCTGGTAGAGTAGTCAGGAGACTGTCCAGAGAAGGTCTAAGCTTTAGAATATTGAAAAGATTCTGTGGCATCATTTATATTGCTGGTGGGTTTGAGAATAGTTCCACAATGCCCAGATAACATGAAAATCAGTTTGGCGCAACCTCGAAATTTAATACGGATGTAACAGATGACCCAGGAGTACCAACTCTTGAAGGACCTCAAGCTCAACATGTCACAGACACAGTTGCATATCATCAGTGATCTAGAGGAACAGAGAAGACAAATTAAGCAGGGGGAGGAGAAAGGGAGAGCAAGAGATGTCCAGTGTAAATTGAACGCTTACATCAAATGTCACAGACATCTCAGTAACGTCTGCAATAAATATATACCAGTGAAATGGTGAGGCACAACTCTTGTGGTTTTTTTCCTTTTATTTAAATTTGAACGTCAGTGGTATTAGATTAAATGGTCAGAACTATTGCTTTCTCTCCAGATCTCAGCTGAGCCAGATTTGACCTCATGGGAGCTGATCTGAGTCAGGAGGGTGCTTTCCTAATATCATGAGTCTCTTGTCTTGAACCCCAGAACCACATAATAAGGACACCTTGTACACAGCTATAATCCCAGCAAATGGGGGAATCGGAAGTTCAAGGTCATCCTCCTCTGCTACAGGGTGAGTTAGAGGTCAACCTGGGACACACTAGACAGTGAACCAAACAAGACCAGAAAGACAAAACAAAACAAATCAAATCAACAACAACAAACCCAGACTTACAGCTTTGACACCAGAAGCCCTAGAACCAGGATAGCTACCAAAAGTTAAGTTTTACAGATTTCTGGCTAGACAAGCAACCCTTAACCTTCTACTAATTGAGCCGAAGAGGTTGTTTTGAATCCCACCAATCGTTCATCTCTATCTCCCTCCTTGTGACCTTGAAGATGATGATTCTGGCTTATAAAAATGTGGTCATGGGGACAGGAATAGAGGACATGCAGGCCTCAGATGAAAGGTTATCCACTGTAGGAGCAATCATGCGGCTGCATCCCCAAGGACAAGAGAAGCCTCTGCTCACCTTTGGCCACATGGCTCGGGATTCTCCCAAGGGCTCTCTGGTCCTGGCAAGGCCCAAGAAGGGCACCAGAATTTTGGCAAGGTATCAGGAGCCCTGCACAGTCACTCCAAATCCCGTGTCCACTCTGAGAGCCAGAGAGTCAAGTGTAACCAGAGTGTAACTGGCAAGTTACTAATCCAGAAACTTACTGTTGTTTTAAAAACTGTGAATGCTGGGGTATGTGTGTGGGGGGACTAATGCCACTACACTCATGAATAGTTACCATTTCACAAGAGGTCTAGCTTTAACTCTACACACACACACACACACACACACACACACACACACACACACACACATGATTTTTAGGGTTGAACTTAGAGACTTACTAATTTTGTAGTCTTCTACTCTATAAGTATTTATTTCTGCACAAACGGCATATCATTTGTGAATTCGCAACGTTGGTTCGTGTTCTAGGTGGTATCCTGCAGAGCCAGCGTCTCCCAGTACGCACTGTGAGTATTTCCACACTGATGGAACTTCCTCCCCAGAACTTGTAACAAGCTGTCAACATTCCTGGCTGGTGTCTGCTCTTCCAGATTCTCCCTCCTTTCTGGTTTTGCTCAGAGATATTTATCAGCATGGAGTAGCATTCACGTAGAAGGTACTGTCTGCTTCTTCTTTGTACCAAGCACTTGGCCAGTTTAGCTGAGCTGAGAAGCCCCATTCATTCAAGTAAGCCACAGTGAGTAAGGTTCACCAATGAAGACGTTGAGACAGGCTGTCTTTCAATTGTTCCAGAGACTCCACTGCGACAGAAACAGTTTATTTCATAAAGCCATGATGGCAGAGAAACAAACCAGGTTTGTTATAAATTCACTTTCACTGGTCCAATACTTACTGAAAATTTCTTTCAGAGTCTAGCAACAGCTGTTAATCTTCAGTATCTGCTGTTTTGGATTGCTATTCTATCCTGGCCTCTCTCTCTCTCTCTCTCTCTCTCTCTCTCTCTCTCTCTCTCTGTGTGTGTGTGTGTGTGTGTGTGTGTGACACCAGGCATATAGTTCATAGACAATCTCAGGCATCAGTTCTGGGGTACCTTTCACCTCTTTTACTTTGACACAGAGACTCACTCGTCTGTATTTCAGAGTAGGCCAGAGTCTAGTTGGCCTAAAAGCTTACAAGGATCTCCCTGTCTCCAACTCCTATCTCATCATTGCCTGGATTACAGGTGTGTGCTGTCCTGTTTAGTATTTTTGTGTGAGTTCAAGTAGTCCAAACTGAAGTTCTCATGCATGTGAGGCTAGCATTTATCAACCGGGTCCCATCTGCTATTGTGGCTAGAACTGTCATCCAGATGGCATAGTTCCAACACGGCCATTGTCTTTCTCATTACTCTATGGCCTTCTGGGTTATAATCACAGCTCTATTTTATGTCCCTTGTTTGCATATTTAATTTTTCATTCAGCTTAATTTTATACTAAATATGAACCCACAGTCCCAGTGTCAGAGGCCAAGGCTGCTGGGTCAGCAATCACACTACCATGAAACAGCTCTTGTCACTGTATTCTCAGACCGACATGGGACATCTGTATGAATTCCTGCCCCCAAGGCTCAGGGGAAATCATGGAAAGGGGGAGGAAAGAATGCAAAAGCCAGAGGGTAGAGAGAAGTGTGATCAACAGCATGTCCACCTTGCCCGTGAACACGTGACAGCTATGGTTACCCACACAAGCTCAGGTCAGCATCCACCAGCATCCACCAGCCAGCACTGGGTGCATTCATGGGTCATTAGCCAAAAACAGGGAGGATACGGAGGATACAATGGGGCAAGGGGGCCATGTTGGAGGTACCCACAGAGAGTTGGGTACATAGGACGGAGGTGCTCTGTTTATATATATGAAAAGAATGAATAGAAATTAAGAAAAGGAATTGTCACTCTTTTAACCAAAAGACTTTAAAGAAACCAGCATAGCTTCGGTGATGACTGTCTCTAACATCTAGACTCATTTGACAAATGTTTGTGACTCATGCCAGTAAGCAGTGACTTCTGTTTCCAGTGTAGCATCTTCTGCCTCTGTCTGGTCTCCCAGCTTTCTCTCCTCAGCACATGAAGGCTCTCAGTGAAGACTCCCATTTCTAGGTTCCCGTTGTCCCCCCCATGAATATTCATGAGACAGAAACCTCCATTCTGTTTAAACATTCGCAATCTGTATCTATCCTCCACTGGGCTGTGAGTATCTCAGGGTTGATGAATCAAAAGCTGTAGCTGTCATTCTCGCCAATCCTTCTACCTTCCGATCCATCCATTCCCTGACCATTATTCATCTATGGAGAATTCCCTTCTGATATTCCAGATGACAACCCCCTGCATTAGCTAATCCAGGTGCCATCCAGAATCCTCTGTGTCCACGGATCATGTGATAATTTCACCCACTAAGCACATGCAGTTTGAAAGAATAACCCCACTGTGTCAGTAGGGATTTGGCTGTTCTTTAAGGCCTGTTCAAATGTGCTTTCATGTAACTAAGTTGGTAGGGAATGTTCTGAATGAATTTAGGTACACAATAAAGCCCTTTTCAACTTACAGTGTTTATTTTTTTTTTCACTTTTGGCTCAGAACATTGTGATATATTTTGATTTGAGCTATCTAGCTGTGGGAGCAATCATGTGCTTTTGATAATTATGTGTCAACAATTATTATTTACATCTCGAAACATCCCTGAAGGAATGCCATTTGCCTAATTTGTTTTTTTCCCTTTCTATATCTTCCTGGCAACTCATAGCAGCCAGCTTGTGACTGAAGATAAAATTTGGCGAGGCCCAGTTAAACAGTTTTAAATGAACATCACGGATACCAAGTGATCACCCTGAAATATGAATATCTGTAGGCTCAAAATATTTTCCTGACTTACTGCTCTAACTTTACTGTAGCTTCTTCCCAGCCTAAAATCTCTGTACCACATGTTGCTCTAGTATTTGGCATGTTCACCAAGTTCCCCCTCCCAGACCCTGAAGTTCTGAAGTTCCTTCAGGGAAGTTTGTTAAAGAAAACACATCAGAAGGATTTCCATCCCTTGCAGCCCGTTTCTTAATAAGCAGCAGATGAATTAATCAAAAAGCACACGGCGGCGCAGACCTTCCCTCATAATCACATTTCCCATTCAAGTTTTCCCTAGACCTATGTTTGTAATTTGCCCAAGGAGCGAGTATTTTAGGTATTATACGTACCACCAAGGCACTGTTTTTCTTTAAAACACGGGGATGTGGTTTTATACGCTGAATTGCAAACCTTGATGAACTTGCACGGTACCTTGCGTATTTCATGAGTAAGCAGTTGTTCAGTAAACGACTAGATAAGCAAGACCATTTGTCAAAGGGAAGTTCACAAACAGAAGCAGCTCTACCAGCAGAATAAATCTGTGGGGCTGGAGAGATGACGGCTCAGGGGTTTAAGAGCGCTGGCTTTTCTTCTAAAGGCTTCAGGTCCAATTCTCAGCACTGATCAGGTAGCTTACAGAGGTCTTTAACTCCAGTTCCAGGTGAATCTACGCCCTCTTCTGGCCTCTGAGGGCACTGCGTGTTCATGGTCCAGGCAAGACACCCACACACCTAAAACTAAGGTACTTTTTTTTTTTTTAAATTAAAACGTTTCCAATAAAGTCAATACGTTCCCATTGAAATGGAAAGCTATCTTAGAGAAAC
Organism: Rattus norvegicus; assembly: GCF_021556685.1. Taxonomy (NCBI): domain Eukaryota; kingdom Metazoa; phylum Chordata; class Mammalia; order Rodentia; family Muridae; genus Rattus; species Rattus norvegicus. The sequence goes on from NC_141538.1 coordinate 78,220,581, forward strand.
ACCAGGCATTTGCAGTTTTTCTCAGCAGTAGTGAAAGATAAAGTGCTTTTTGAGTGCATGTTTTAAACACGTAGAACTCAACGTCGTAGGGTTTAATTTGCACGTATCCGTAAGTGACATCCAGACAGTGGTGCTGACATTGTGGCTGAATGAATAGCAACAGTCCAGTAGTCTCCCCAGGAAAGTCCAGACGGAACTGTTGGCTATTTACGAACACACCCCAAACCACTTCTGGAAATGTATTCAAAACCTGCCAAACCTAGATTCTGAATCAGCTTCTGGACTGAATCGAGACTTTTTAACTTCACCATCATTTTCTGGGTGTGATCGGTCTATCTCCTACAATATTTTCCATTCTGGCCCATCTTTTTTACACACTGGCCACAGTTGGCTTTGTAAAGTTAAAATGGTGTTTTCGCGGTAAAGTCCGAACATCTTCACGTGGTTTCCGGCACTCCTTTCGGTGGCTCGGCCTCCCCTCTAAGCTCACAATCTGGGTTTTTAAACCTTTCTGTTCTGCCCAACGTTTGTTCTCTTCTCAGCGGTTTATCCCCATCTCCTCCTTATCCTCACGTTGTTTCAGCTGTGAATGTTTTCTTAGGAAAATCTCTAGGACACAAAGGCTTATGGGGGTGTCCCTTTGACGGTCTCCCAACAGAAGGGGCCACCTACTTCTCTGTCTCTCTTACTCGAAGGCACCCCCTTGGAAACTTGCCTCGGTGTTCTGGAATCCAGAAGACACCAGCTAATATGTTGTCGGAGGTTAATGAAATTGTCGAATAGGGTAAGTCCAAGAACAAAGTGCGCTGAGAACTGGTTTATTAAAATCTTGTCTCTGCTGCCCTCCAGTGGTCAATCCGCTAGGAGCTGAAAGACTTCAAAAGAAAAGGGGGGAAAATGGAAAAGTAAACAAAATAAAGTAAGTAAAACAAAATAAAAAGCAAGTTTCTGTTGGTGGAGAATGAATGCCATTGGTGTTTTCCTCCTAGACATGATCTAATTCAAGAGCAGTTCCTGAGGTCAGGTGCATCCCGTCTTCTCCCACATTAGGAGGGTAAACTGAACTAATAGAAGATGCAATAGACACACTATTAGTCAGCATTTGTGTGTGTGTGTGTGTGTGTGTGTGTGTGTGTGTGTGCAGCAAAGTCCTTGATGAATGGTGTGTGTGTGTGTGTGTGTGTGCAGCAAAGTCCTTGATGAATGGTGTGTGTGTGTGTGTATGTGTGCAGCAAAGTCCTTGATGAATGGTGTGTGTGTGTGTGTGTGTGTGTGTGTGTGTGTGTGCAGCAAAATCCTTGATGAATGGTGTGTGTGTGTGCACCAAAGTGTTTGATGAATGGTGTGTGTGTGTGTGGTGTGTGTGTGGTGTGTGTGGTGTGTGTGTGGTGTGTCTGTGGTGTGTGTGTTTATGTGCAGCAAATTCCTTGATGAATGGTATGTGTTTGTGTGTGTGTGTGGTGTGTGTGTGTTTGTGTGTGTGCAGCAAAGTCCTTGATGAATGGTTGTGGTGTGTGTGTGTGGTGTGTGTTTATGTGCAGCAAATTCCTTGATGAATGGTATGTGTTTGTGTGTGTGTGTGTGTGTGTGCAGTAAAGTCCTTGATGAATGGCATGTGTGTGTGGTGTGGTGTGTATGTGTGTGTGGTGTGTGTGTGTGCGTGTGTGCATGCGTGTGTGGTATGTTTGTGGTGTGTGTGGTGTTTGAGTGGTGTGTGTGCGTATGTGGTGTGTGTGTGTGGTATGTGTGTGTGCGTGTGGTGTGTGTGTGTGTGTGGTGTGGTGTGTGTGTGTGTGTTTGTGCAGTAAAGTCCTTGATGAATGGCGTGTGTGTGTGTGTGTGTGTGTGTGTGTGAGAGAGAGAGAGAGAGAGAGAGAGAGAGAGAGAGAGAGAGAGAGAGGGAGAGGGAGAGAGACAGAGAGAGAGAGAGAGAGAGAGAGAGAGAGAGAGAGAGCACATGTCTGTGCTCTCTTTGGAAATGGCTCTTGGTTGTTGACTTACAAAGTGATTGATGGTGTTGGTTTTCTCCTGTGCTCTTTAGGTAGAAGTCACATAAATAACACACTGTATCATTCATTCATAATCTTATGAGTTGTATGAATACTAAGGGTAGTTTAGTATTCATAATCTTCACATCTAAACTCTCAGTGTTGTGCTGTAGGAAGATATTCACTTAACAGGAAGCATCACTGAGTATCTTCTGCAAGCTGGTGTCAGAACTGGCCGCCTCTGTGGCCTGGGTCTAGGAGAGTCCATGCTGAGTTCTTTTGGTCCTTCATCTGGGTGTGAGAGCAAACCTTCCAGACATTGGCTTCTATCTACTCCCAGCTTTTCTGTAATTCAGATCTCACCCAAGGAATGTAGGCGGTGATATTAAACTGAGTCCTTGCCGCTGAGTCAGTAAGGCCGCTCTTGTTTCTGAAGTCCTTCTGGGATGCTGCTTCCCTTCAGCCTGGAAGTGTCTCAGATCTTCCCTAGGCCGCCATTACATTCCAACCTTCCAGTGTCTTACAGCTTAATTTCTTTTCGTACTCAGTATTTCCCATTTGTCCTTCACAAACATTAGCAATTTCTTCTTCTCATTCTTGGTAGGTACAGTGGGACTTGATGTGCATTTGAAAGCAGTTGTGAATGCAAACACTATACAACATATACAAGACATTGACGATCCAAGCAGTGCTTTCCTCTAGAACTGCTTTGCCTGCTTCTTATTTTATACGTTTTGGAAAAAAAATAAAATGTCTCCTAACCATAATTCCATATCCTATAGACTTATCACCAGCAAAAGAATATTTAAATCTAACAAGATTTAGTTTATATAATGATAACTTTATGCTGATACCACATTTGCATAATAGAACACTCACTCAATATTTGAGCTAACTTGACTTCCTCGTCTTACGAAAATACTTAGGTGAAATAGCCAGTTCTGATTGCTCCCAGTGACGTATGTGATTGCCAGAAGCATATTTCACGGAAAGAACGTAGACACTGTGGTCTGTACAGGGATCACTCACACTTCTACCACCTTGAAGCAAAGGTCATGGTTCTACCACAGAGAGCAGAAGACTGGGGTTTAGGTTGGGAGCAGAGTATCAATCATGAGAGTCATTCCTGTTTCTTGGCTGTTGGTTGCTTACACATTTGTGAATGTGTTTGAAGCTCGTTGGACTGTAGATTTAAAATTACACCTTAGTGTTCATAAATTAGAGCTATTTTAAAGTGACAGGGAAAAGCTTTAGTAAGCATCATAGTTTGGGTTTCATTGCTGTGAAGAGACACCATAACTAAGGCAATTCTTTTTTTTTTTTTTTTCTTTTTCTTTTTTTCGGAGCTGGGGACCGAACCCAGGGCCTTGAGCTTGTTAGGCAAGGGCTCTCCCACTGAGCTAAATCCCCAGCCCCTAACTAAGGCAATTCTTATAAAGGCAAACATTTAATTGGGGCTGGTTTACAGGTTCAGAGGTTTAGTCCATTATCATCATAGCAGAAAACATGGTAGTTTGCAGGCAGACATGGTGCTGAAGGACCCAAGAGTCTACCTACATCTTGGTCAGAAGGGGACGGCCACTCTGGGCATAGCTTGAGTATAGGGGACCACAAGGACCATCCTCACAGTGACACACTTCCTCCTACAAGGCCACACCTACTCCAACAAGGCCACACCTCCTAATAGCGATATTCCCTATGGGCCAAGCATTCAAGCACATGAGTTTATGGGGCCAAACCTATTTAAGCCCCCACAGTAAAAATTATCCCTGAAATAACTGTTCTTATCATATTCCTGACTTATTATTAATTGAAAACAATCTGCAAACACAAAAAAGGGATACAGTAGTTAAATAACCCCAAAATGTATGAGCACATCAGTAAAAATATATAAATTCTCCTCTTTGTAGTGCTTTCTTTAGTCACTCTACCTCCCCGAAGGAAAGTCTAAGGGGTAACCTCTTCCTGGGTGGCTTTTGCTTTGCTTTAGAGGGTGGAGAGGGATGTGAGTTCTCTGACTTGTTGATGTCCTCTTCTCCTGGTTCTGAAACCCCTAGACTTTGCTTCTTTTTCCCATTCTCAGGGAATTTCCAACTAGAGGGCCCTTCCCATCTCTTTATCCTTTATCTCTCCTAAAGACACGCCCCTCACAACGGACTCATCTTACCACGTGACCATTGTCAAGTCTTTCTTACCATGGACACTTCTTTTCAGCATCTCACCCCTAAGGTCATTTTCTTTGGTTGAGTTGGTACACCTCAGAACCTGCTGCCTCCTTCCTTGTCTCAACACTTTTGCAGACTCTTTTCTCTCTCTGTATCTGCCACTGTGAGTAGCTGCCAGAAGCAGGGTCCATTCCTTAAGTCCGGCAGTTTTAGTCCATCACAGTGGGGAAGAAGGCACTGACGGACTGAAGGACTTGATGGCAGTGGGAACTGGTCGCTCAGCTTGTTCACATCCTGGTAGGCCAAGAGACAGAAAGCATGGGCTAGAACCGAGGCCCAGTGTGGTCTATGCCTCAAAGGATCCACAACTTCCCAAAGAGGTGCCACCAACTGGGGACCAAATGTTCAACCACAAGAGGGACTTTCAGATTCAAGACTTAGCATTCTTCCCAAGTATTTTCCTCATTACTGTGAGAGAGTTCAGGGATGCTTTTTCTTCACTTTTTCTAAGTGTATGGAAAATATGAAACTTACATATGGAAGTTGTTTTGAGATTTGTGTAGCTCATTTGTTCTCCTTCCAATGTTTACCTCTAGAACATAGATCGGGAGGCCTCAATTTCTGCTCCTACAACTTCCTTGGCTTCTTCAAATTTTCCAGAACCTATTTGTACATGATACATTTTAGTGTTTTCAACTATTACTGGGAAACATATTTTACTTCATCAATAATTAAAAATATAGACTGTTGGGTCTGAACGTAAATGTCCTTGTGAGTGTATGCTGACTTCCATGAAACAGGTCTAATTACTTATTTCACAAATATTCTTCCTTGGACAGTGTTGAAGATGTAACAGAGATGACCATGAAGTCAGTATCAACTTGGATATAAGTCCCCTTATGGTACACACTTGCTAAAATGGCATTAAACATGTTTATAGTCACATTCACGGAGGCTGAATAGCCTAGGTTTAAGGACACACTGTGAGGACAAGATCTTCTTGTCCTCCCGGATTAGGTTTATGTTCTAGCTATCCTCAGTTACCATGGCCAACGTGTTCTTAACAAGTAGAACCTTTATGATCAGTCACGCCGAGTCTTATGCCTCTCCTGGCCAAGAGCAGCAAACAGATTCTTCATGTCGTACGTTTTCATACGATTCCCATTCTACATGTGCTGCCAGTGGCTTTATGAGAATCAGACCACCCAGCTGTAGAGCCATGTGCATGAGGAAGTTCCACACGGAGGCGATCACCCCCTGCCGCCTCTTCCCTCCTGCTCTAGCTCTAGCGTCAGGCCCTGGGTCAGGAATGTCAAGGCTCAGCCTCACCTGCTTACAGCACTGTGCAGTTTTCATTTATTATTTACTCTTCACTTGTTTTTATGTGCATGCATGTTTTTATGTGCATGCATGTTTTAGCTGCACACTGCACCGTGCAAGTGCCTGATGTCGAGAAGTCCAGAAGAGGGCACTGGATTCCCTGGCACTGGAGATGGTTGTTAGCTGGGTGGTGGGAGTTGAACCTGGGTATTCTGAGAGAGCAGCCACTGCTCTTAACCCCTGATTCACCTGTCCAGTCCCAGTATTGTATAGTTTTAAAAGTGAACAGAGCTGACCAAGATTCTTCACAGTAAATTCTGCCATAGAGGCCATAGAAACAGACTAGGCCTTTATGTAGTATTAATAGTGTGTGTGTGTGTGTGTGTGTGTGTGTGTGTTTGCACAAGCCTACTCTCTGCCCCTGTCTCTGCCTGCCTGTCTCTCTATCTGTCTTTGAGAGAGAAGGCTGGGCATATCCTTGGCCTCAAACTCACCATACTGTCAAGGACCTTGAACTTGTGATCCTCCTGCCTCCTCCTGAGTGCTGGAATTCTGAGTCTGTGTCATCATCAGCCTTAGTTTGATGCTGTGGTGGGGATGGACTCCAAGGCTTCGTGCATACCAGGCAAGTCCTCTGCCAACTGAGCTGGCCACGTCTTCAGCCTCAGATCTACTCCTAATACAGGCACACACTTATCCTTTCTGTAAAAGTAAATGGACAGACAGCTGAGAATTCTAAAAAAGCAGCTCTCCATAACAGATGAGCGGCGGCATCTGTGGCATCTGCATACAGAGGGATCAAGTTGGCGAGGTACAAAACCACCTCACTAATATTTGGAGCTAGTAAGGGCGCAGGGGACGGCAAATACATAAATATGCCTAAACCTTCCATAAAAATTAAAGTGTGCTCTGTAGGGCCATTATAACAATGGTGACCTGGGACCTCTCTACGGCTGTAGAATGGATGCCAGAGATGCTAAGATAAAGCTTCACCCGTGCTCTGCTGCTGTGAAGAGAAACCCATGACCATGGCTACATAGAAAAGGAGGCATTTAATTGGGAACTTGCTTACTCAAAAGGCCGAGTCCATGGCTATCATGGCACAGAGCATGGTGGCAGGCAGGCAGGCATGGTGCTGGAGCAGCAGCTGAGACCTTACACCCTGATCTGCAGGCGGGAGGCAGAAAGAGCAAGACAAGGCCTGGTGTAGGCTTTTGAAACCTCAAAAGCCACCCCTAGTGACAAACTTTCTCCAAGGCCACCCCCCCCAACAAGGCTGTGCTTCCCAATTCTTCCCAAACAGCCTAGATGGGAAGCAACCATTCAAATACATGAAGCTGTTAGGGGCATCCTCTTTCAAACCACGGTAAAGCTCTTATTGACTATGGACGAGTTCATTGTGCATTTGTACTAATGCATTAGCTGGATGCCTTCACTAGCAAGATGAATAGGTTTGAGAATCATGGTAAGCACAGTGTGCCTGCAATTGAGAAAATATTTGGCAAATTGTTTATTATATCTCTGTGAATGGAAAATATAGGCTACCTTCAATAAATAAACAGTGATAAGGACCCTTATTGCTTCTCTAAGCTATTGGCATACTTATTTGTGTCAGATGTCCCACCCAACAGAAATGATCTATCAGTGCCTTCTTTTCCAGTTACATGTGCTAAAGATTCCTCCCCAACTTATGATCTCACATCTGAGCCAGTCAGACCCACCTCTTCCCACACAAACGTCATTTACTTGGTTCTCTTTCTTTACTCTAGGCCTTGGACCTACTGGCCATTACAACTTGCTCTCTTGCCTGCACTCTTGTCTGTAACTCCCATTCTCTCTCTGAGGGCTTCCATAGCAAGGGGTGACTGTGAATTGAAGATGGTCCAGTAATGAGGCCCAGCAAAAGGATAAAAGATTGAGCTCACGCTCAGCTGTTCTGAGGAGTTTTAGTGGTGCCCCGTGCAATGGTTAAAATAAATCAATCTTCCATGGGATTCCTGCTTCTGCCCTACTTTTCTTCTTAATCCTTTTAGTTTGGTTTTGATAAATAACTGGCTTCCTGTCTCTGAAGGTCTGTGTACACACTGATCAGCAGAGGGCGCCGCCAACCTGAAGAATCCCTAGTTGGCTGCCTAAAATTCAGAAACATAAATTGAAAATGATTAACAGTTGCTATTTTCATTCCAAATATGGGTTGTAAAATTTGAGAAAATAAAGCATAATTTGATAAGAAACAAATATTAACATTGCCAAACATCACATAAATGTATTTGATGAGAATGGAATCTACAGGCGTTTACTAGATAGGGTTTCAAAAGCCAACACTCCATTATCGACAGATTACTGCCTCATTACATCTTTCTCAACAACGTGACTTGCTAGGTCTGTATGCATGTATTATAATTTGCCTTAGAAATGGCATGCTAACAGGAAACAGGTTATTCCCAATGTCTTATATTCGTGAATAGTACTTCCTGGACATCCTTCTGCTAATTCCCTAGTTGTAAGGAACACATTTAATATTTATAGGATATGTTCTTAGAACTTAAGGAATTATTTCAAATTGATTACAGAAAAGGACCTGGTAGCTTGTACATTCGAGAGTGATTGAAACCTCCAATCTTTTCATCAGTTTAGAGGGCTCTCCTCATGTTCCCTACCTTTTCCAAAGGCCTCTCAGGGAACCCCAGGCTTCAGACCACACGTGTTATGGCTTTGTGGGATCAAATTCAAAATAACACCATAACATGGACACCAGGCATCACAAATGTGTAAGGTGACAGTTCAGATTTAACTCACGACAGTAAAAGTAAAGACGGAAACCTGCACATCTGTGTTTTACAGAGTCCTTAACACGGGCAGATCTCGGTGAGTTCTGGGGCAGCCTGGTCTACATGAGAAGTTCAGGTCAGCCCGGGCTATGTGGTGAGGTTCTGTCACAAACATTTCTACGATCTTCACCTATGAACGAGGGTTTGTTCATCCCATTGACAGCAATAATTATCATTAGAATACTTAGTTTCCTACGTTTAGTTTTGAAAGGTGAATCAGGTCAATTTACGTCCCATTTGGCCTGTGTCATCTGGGTCAGAGTTTCTCTCTGAGATAAACAAGGTTGACAAAGCAGTTACAGAGCAAAGTACACCCCTATACACCACTTCCTTCCTGGCAAAACCAACTCCTCAGCCACCCCCAGGCCCACTCTCTACCGCCCTTGCACACATTCATGTGATTACTCAGATCCTGAAATCCCAGTGAATGACTGGACCCTGGCATCAACAAAGACCCTGCTCCTCAGCTCAGGCTTCCTGAGAAGGTTCTGATGCCTGGTGCATTTCACACAGACTCAGAGAGTGGTGCCCACGGGTCATGCTGCATGTTTCAGAGACATTTACTTAAACTACCTGAGAAATAGAGTTTAGGCACGTGCACAGCTGTGCTTCAACTTCTCACAGGGTACAGCTTGCTTAGGTCCACAGGCCTCCCAACAGTTCTCCTGGGTGTACCATGCAGCTGGCTAATAGTGGGGCAGTACTCCAGCCTTTCACAGCTTTGCCACTCCTCCTCCTCCTCCTCCCCTTCCTCCTCCTCCTCTTCCTCCTCTTCTTCCTCCTCTTCTTCTTCCTCTCCTTCCTCTTCCTCCTCCTTCTTCTTTATAGACTTTTAATCTTATATTGCTTTGTTTAATTTTTTTTACTGGTCTTTGTTGGTTTATTATAATTCCAATTATGTGTGTATGTGTGTATGCTTTTATTTCCTTATTTCTAAATTAAATGTTTTTGCCTGTTTGCTTTCTCTTTTTTTTTTTAAATTGGATTTTTTAAAATTTACCTTTCAAATGTTATCCCCTTTCCTGGTTTCCCCTCTGGAAACCCCCTATCCTATCCCCGCTCCCCCTGCTTCTATGAGGGTGTTCCCTACTCTCCCCCTCCCCTGCCCACTCCCTCCTGCCTCCCCGCCCTGACATTCCCCTACACTGGGGGCATCAAGCCTTGGTAGGAGCAAGGGCTTCTCCTCCCATTGGTGCCCAACAAGGCCATCCTCTGCTACATATGCACCTAGAGCCATGGGTGTCTCCATGTGTACTCTTTGAGTAGTGGTTTAGTCCCTGGGAGCTCTGGTTGGTTGATATTGTTGTTCTTATGGGGTTGTAAGTCCCTTCAACTCCTTCAGTCCTTTCTCTAATTCCTCCAATGGGGACCCTGTTCCCAGTTCAATGGTTGGCTGAGAGCTTCGCTTCTTTTAGCAGCCGTCCTGATTTTATAAAGTATGAAGGTTACCAACCCATTCCTACCCAAATTTCCCGGTTACCCAGTAGGATGTCCTAGGGACCCAGATGTTGCTAACAAAACTGTGACACATCTGGATAAGGCCAAGGCTTCAGGTTGTACTAGACCCTGACAATCATGCTGGGAGGTCGTTGAGTGCGCAGGCACCAAGGGCCTGCTGGGAAGACTGGGGGCTATTAGTGCTTTCGATTTAGCTCCATTGTCAAGATGAAGCTAAAGAACATCAGAAATAAGGCATTTATCACTAGTAGTTGGTCAGGGCCAGGCTCTTTGTCACAGAAGTAGCTGTTAATTGGGCTTCATATACCAAAGTGCACCAACCCTAACCTCATTTCCATATCTAGATTTAGTTTTTGCTGCTTTCTGGGCCCTGAGAAAGAGATTTCCTGTCGCTCTATAGTTTTCCTACCCTTTGTTCTTTGTGTTATACAGTCTTTTTCCTTTCTTTTAAAATATTACTCTAAATAAGCTTTCTTGTGCACTGTAGTTAGTAGCCAGTTGTAAGCCCCGTGACAAATATTTACCGTTAAATTCTGTTAGAAAACAGGGCTCTCTCATTCCTGATGTTTATGTATGAGCTTGATTTGCATACAAGTCCTGGTTATTCTCATGAGAGGAGCACTGTAATCCTATTGACCTACTTGGGACCGGAATGTCTGTTTATGTGTGCCTGGTACAGATATCACATATCCTGCTTATTATTTTGCCCGTTCTGTTTTGCAAGTTATCATGGACGTTGATTTTTTAATCCAGTAAGAACAGCGTGCTATGCAAAAGCATGTTAGGGTACAAGGCCAAGTTCAGCTGTCAACTTTTAAACAAATGTTTAAGTTGATTTTCTGCAGCAAACCTTCATTACTTGACGTGTGGGGGAGTTGAACGTCCATCTGGGTATGAGTTAGAATAGAAGCCTGCTTACTGCCTGTGAGTCAGGCATGGACTGCGCTGTGGGTTGTGCCACCAGCTGGCCTGCTGCATGACACAGAATTGTCTCCGCAAGCCACAAATTACATCTGTCTATCCCTCTATTTGTTAGACAATCTGGCACCGGGGACAGCTGAGAAGAAAGACTTTAAAACAGCTCCCTTGATTGATGTGTGTAGAGCCATCTCTAAATCCAAGTAAAAAGTTAAGTGCTATCAAGAACACGTAAATCAAGCGTGACCCTCTTTGAGCCCTGACAGGGTCTGACTAAGGCCACGTGACACCCACATGTGCAAGCTACAACTGACTTACGTTCAACGGTAGAACCAAAGCCTGCTTGCACCGAGCATTTAAATAGGTCACCTTCTAAACTTGGTTCAGCTGTGAGATGGGGTGCAAGGCCCAGTAGGTAAGCCATGACAGATTTCTGTCAGGAGGGTGAAGGATCAGTCACGAACGCAGAACGTGGGTGATGCCAAGGAGGCTGTTGGGAGATCATCTGTGACCAATGAGTGGGCACAATACATGGCGTACATATAAATAATACATGTTAGCTAAATGCCAATCACTTGAGCTTCACTTTGAGCAGAACCCAGTGCTGGGCCTTCAGGAGTTATAACAACAACTTTCTATGCCTATGAAAATTCTATCTGTAGAATGGCACCTGATGCATCGGGTAGAGCTTAAAACAAACAAAAATCCCAAAACGACCCGCAACTCTCACCGGCAACAACCAACACCAGCTCTGAAGAATTTTCTAGAAGAGTGCGAAGCGCAAGAAATCAACCACAAGCCTAAATATGTAAACTAGAAGTATGCGCGAAAAACAAGAAAGTGGTCCAGGAGCCACTGGGCTCCCTGACTTCCTGTCACCATGGCCATTTCCCCAGACTCTGCTGCTGCCACTCACCACAATGAATGAACCCCTAAAGCAACACTTTGTTTTGCTTTTGCATGAAGAATCTTTCTGGCTCACCCTGGTCACGTGATCATGTGATATGCTTTAGTTCCCAAGGAAGTAGAAACTGGAAGCCTCAGCATCATTAACGAGAGACAGGGTCTTGATGCCAAAGCAGGTCTTGAAAATGGAAGGGCGAAGGGTCTGGAGATTAGTAGCGAAGAAAATGTGTGTGTGTGTGTGTGTGTGTGTGTGTGTGTGTGTGTGTATGCATGTGTGTGCACATGCACACACACACAGTATAGCAGTGGTGAGTGTCTGCATTGGAAACTAGATTTTTGTTTGCTTATTTACACATAATTAAAGACTTGTTTCTGCTTTTTTCTAATTTGTTGTTGTTGTTGTTGTTGTTGTTGTTGTTGGAGATTGAACCCAGAAGTGGCAAGTGTCCCACTCCTGAGCTGATCTAATGAGGTCTCAGCTGACCCATGAGGCATGCAAAGGGATGTGGGAGTGGGCAGTCACGGCATGTGAGCCCCTTCTGCAGTGTCTCAAGACTGTCTCTCACAGCTTGCACACTGTGTGCCTGATGGTGTAACCTTGGATCCCATTCCTATCGTCACCCTACACCACCACCCTTAGCACTCTGAGGTTAGTGTCCTAGACCTGTGACAGCCCTGCCAACAGGTGCCCAGCCTTAGACCTGGGAGTGCCATCTACGACTAGGGCCTCTCTGGAGTAATACTTCTGAGTCCTGTCCTGTCTGTCACAGGCAGACGCAGGAGTGAGGCCTGGTGGACAGTGGAGCCTTTCCTATGATCTGCTGGTTCAAGTTCTCAACATTCAGAACGCCTTACTGAGTTTTGAAATGATTTGCTCCCTGAGGCAAGTCAGTATTGAACAACGTTCTCTTGGTAGGCCTCTTCAACCCTGTGATGAATGACAGGGATCCCTGGATTTAGATGATTCCTTATTGCTCTATATAGATGTCGTTAGGCCACCATTTTCTGGGTCAGGTGCCCATCTCCCTCTACTAGCCAAAGTGATCTCTTCTCTTTTATTTTTTTCCTTTGCATCCTTTGGCACATTGCTTTTACTTGGCAGCCACAGAAAGGCACAAAATGAAAGAAAAATCATAAAGAATAGCTCTCATATCCCTGCACCCTATGGAATCCACTTCCTGGGAACTTAGTTCTTATCCTGACCACCAATGTACCTAGTTGGTGCCTTCGAGGCTCAAACACTAACCTCTGCGAGCATCCTCAGATTGCTCTCATGTTCCCTGGGTCCCGTGTGTTCCCAACCCACCTCTCTGACACTGTCCCCTCCCCCTTCTTCCCTCCTCATCACCCATCTATTCCCTTTCCAGACAGGGTCTCATGCATCCCAGGATTGACTCAAACTTATTACTTAGCAGAGGAACTTCTGATCCTCCTGTCTTCACCTCCTTTTGCTAGGAGTGCACACACTCCCTGCTTCTGTAGAGCTGAAGGTAGATTTTTACGTTTTCTAGATGAGCCCTCCATCAACTGACCTATGTCCCCAGCTCACCGTATCTTGGTCATTTTCTGGTGCTGTGGGTAGAACCCAGGATCCTGTTCTGGCCAGGCAAGCATTCTACCACTGAGCTAAATCCCCAAGCCCTGCACTCATTCTTTTTTTTTTTCTTTCTTTTTTTTTCCCCGGAGCTGGGGACAGAACCCAGGGCCTTGCGCTTGCTAGGCAAGCGCTCTACCGATGAGCTAAATCCCCAACCCCCCCCCCCCCCGCACTCATTCTTAATGGTTGATGTCATCACTCTCCTCCTTGGCCAGGGTGCAGATTTCTTGCTTAGAGACTTGCCCATCTCTGTAACCCCAGAGTTAAGTTCAGTTTCTTGAATAAACGCTCCTGTTTAGGAAAGAGGTGGGAAAGACAAGGAATAGGTTTTTCTTGCACCTCCTACCTTTTTTTTCCCCCAAATCTGAGACATTTATGACCTGATTTGCTTTGTTCTCCCAACTTGGAGATCACAAGTAAAAAATAAAGAACTAAATGCCATAGAGCCACTGATGATTTTTATCTCTGTAATATTGAAAGCCAACCAGCTGCTCATAAACAATTAATAATAGAGAACAGTTACACAAATGTATCTTTTCATGACAGTTGCCAGATAATACCCACTTGTTAATAACGTGGCATTCTGTACTGGCAGAAAAATGAATTGTTGACTGTGAAAATACCACTCGGTCATATCACTGTCCCTAAACAATATACAATCTCATCTTTCATGGCTCTCAGCTGTGCACTGCTTGGAAGACATTTTAGACACAAGCCAATGTTCTACATAAAACAAATGCTCAGTAAAGGCACATCGAATTCCAGTTGAACGGAACTTGCCCTACTGCAAAGGGCACATAAATGAATAAATACAAGGAAATCCCCTCCACACAGGCATGCACACACAGGCACACACAGGCACACACACACACAGGCACACACACACACACACACACACACAGGCACACACACAATCCTCAGAGCAGCTGGGACATATTAGAAGTTGGAGGACTTTTGTTAGTTCAGATGTTTCGGGTCTGCTAAGGCACGCTGGAGAAGAAGTAAATATTATGAGTAAGTTTCATTTCCATGCTGGCTGTGTGGAAACGCCAGCATGGTTTACTACAGTTTTATCATAAAACAGTCTCGTAAAGGAACACCAGCATTAGTCACTCAGCACGTGACTGCCAAGGCAAGATGGTCTCTGTTTTCTTCCTCGAATACTCCAAACATGATTTCATTCAGACTGTCTTCCAGATGGACTCTCTTTTCACTAAACCCCATCGGTACAACGAAGGGGTGAGTGCTCACTAAATCAATGGTCAGTTTAAAAAAATCATTCTTTTAAACCAAACATGACCTATTTCTAGGAAGAATGAGGGTGGTCAGAACAGAATCATTTGGAGTATTGAAGGGAAGACAATGTGCTCAAGATTGCTCTAACATGGATTTATTAATTTGCGAGGAGAAAGGACTCTCATAACAAATCTTCTACTTATTGTCAAACTGAATGGAAAGCAGATATCTGTACCTTAAAGCAGATGTAGTGGATATGAAGTCCGAAGGCCCAGGGCTAAGATGGATCTCACTCTGAGAGCTTGTCAAGGGATTAGAAAACACTCTGCCAAGCTCTTCTCAAAGCCTGGTATAGTCTCTCCCAGTTCTTCATCAACATTCACGAGTCCCAACTGCTCTTAGCTTCATTATCACTTTCCCAGAAAGACCTCTGCTGGTCGTCTTACCTCAGGAAGGGCCCCTTCAGAGCACCCCAGAGCACCCTGTAGTTCCTCTCATAACTAGCACCTCAACATGTGCTTCCATATTTATTCCTTGCTCTTCCCACTGAACCCTCAAAGAGAACAGGCGTCTGTTCTGAGCACCACTGGACTCTTAGAAGCCAGCACAGTGCCTGGTACACAAGAAGTATCCATGGAGTGACTCCATGGGTATTGGCTGGGAGTACAGTGTTAGGTTCAGGCTTTCTTGACTGAAACAAACTTAGTCTCTTCATCCGTGAAATGAGGAGGCACTGGCACCTGCCCTCTTGAGGATGAACTATGTGACTAGGTGAAGACACTTGGAGAAGAGATGGATAGAGTAAGCACATGAGGATACTAATATCATCCTACTAATGATAACTTTAAGAGGAATTAGAAGCCCAGTTGAATGATAAATCTCAATTTCCCTGGAAGATTCCTAGGTTGGATACCACCAGTACTAACCTTTGAAGATATTTGCCCATGTTTTCATGGTTTAGTAGAATTTTATAACATGAGTTATAATTATTAACTATTATTAATTTTATTGTTAATTAATTATGTGACTATATTAAAAAGTTGGAACCCAATTCTTTCCAGCTTAGAATCGACTAGGTCTACATGTCATATATGTACTCAGTCATCGTGTGTGGACCCAGTTTTGATGGCAACTGTCTATGGTAGACCTAAAAATGGAACTCAGGTCTTTGGGCATCCAGAACATATTCTATATTGCTAAACTATTTCCCAGCCCCTCAACGGCAACTGCATCATCTTTACTGCCGTGCTTGTAACAGGAACATGTGTGCATTATTCAAAGGACAAGTCACCCTATTTAGAAAGGGGACTGACTAATCAGAAGGCTCAGAAGACAGACAAACTCGCCATCAAGCTAAACAGCCTGAGTTCAATCTGTAGGACCCATGTGGTAGAATAAAAGAATGTTGTCCTTCAAACTCTGCACATGCACCATCACACACACACACACACACACACACACACACACACACACACACACACACACACAGAGAGAGAGAGAGACAGAGAGAGAGAGAGAGAGAGACATAGACACACACTCAAATGTAATAAAAATATGGAAAAGAAAAATAATTAGCATTCTTACTTCCTTAACCACACAGGTAATCATGATAATTGTCTTACAAGTTTTAGGACATAGATTGTGATTTAAAACACTTAAACTCATATTTATGTTATAAGGGAAATTTGCCATGGTTGTTAAGAGTCTCTGGTTCATTCAGACAACATTTATTGATGTCAAACACACACAAGGCATCAAGCACACCTCATAAAAGGCGAAGTTTCACATTAAGGATAAAATAGTGCAGGTTCTTTCTTCACTAATTAATTTATCATCAATAAAACCATCAATATGGTGTGATGGAATCCGTACGAGTAGAATCCCTGTGATAGAATATTGGAGAAAATACTTGGAAGGAAATTTGGAAGCATAGACACGGGGCCTCATAAATACAGACTTTGGCTGAGTAACTAAATTCTATATTTACCTTCAGGCTTTAATCAGAAGGTGAGTTAAATATAAATAAATGAGATATTGGCAGTTTTATATCTCACAGTTAAATTGCAAAACCTAAACTGAATGAGTACACAGATGGTGGTTTATCTGTTTATTAAAAGAAAATTTGTAATCACCAATGAGAATGAAAATGTGCATGAAACCATATGTAGGGTACTCTAAATATTATTGGACATATATTTTCTATACATCACATGAAATAGAATAAAAATATATTTATAATTATTATTATTTCCTAAGTTACAGCCATACTTAAACATACTTAAAACATGGTTGTTTAAAATCACTGATTTTTTTTCTTGTTATTTTAAAATCTGAAACATTTTTCAAAAGAAAAATATGAGAGAATGAAAAGTTGACTAAATGTCACATTAGCTTAGTGCAGTCTCCAAGTATTTCTTAATCCAGAAAGATCCAGCCAATCATGATTTCACTTGGCTGATGCCAAAACAGTTACTTCACTCATAAACAGAAATCCACAAAAATTATCATTCTGAGTGTGTAGTATAATTATACATAGAGTGCTAGAGATCACCACTCAGAATTTCCATGACTTTCTGTAGTCCTCAGTTCATTCTGGCCCTTCCCTCGGCTAACCTAATACAACTTCCAGTCTGGCCCTTGGGCCACACACTGGGTCTTTGAACAAAGGCCAGAGGTGAGGTTGGTTCGTAGACCCTAATCCAGCTGATTACCAGGGCACTACAAAAGCAAGTCTTATCTGTGGTCTTCTATTTTAATGGAATTATCTCTGGAAAGCGTCAGAGTTATGCCTAGAACACATCTACTTATCTTTGCATCAGCTTGAAGAGATTGTTGCAAAAAATAGACTGTGAATAATCTGACCGTGTCCTGCTGATTCACTCCTGTTGCACAATTCATCTAGAACTGTTTCAAGCTATTGAGTCATGAAGAGGTTAAAGCAAAGGATGCTGTTCCCCTGAAGCGGTGCATTTTGCTAGGCTAGAAATGTCTTTTCCAGGGACTCCGGATGCTAATGTTACACACGGCCGAGCCACCGTGACTCAGCATCTTGTCAGCATTTTGCACAGTGTCAATGGATGAGGCTAGATGGTGTGATGCCAGTCCTGGACAGAAGCGCTTTGAGAATGTGTGTGCTCAAATGGGAACTGTTAGCCAAGAAAGGAGATGTGACATAGTTGGTGTTTGATCTTTCAGTCAGCTGGCAGTGAAGGTGGCCGGTACTTTGGGAAAACAATTCGTTCAGTTCTAATGTTGTATGGCACTTTTGTTTTTGCGCTTCTAAAATGAACACTCCACCAATCAAATGAAGTCAGACTGAACGTAACCAATTCAGGGTTCTCTGAAGGGCTTGGTGGTATCGTTTCATGCTAGCTCTCAGATCTATGGTATGACCTAGCCTGTCAAGGTTACCAGCTTTGCAGATTTGTTACCACTTCCTGTTCCTTAGCCTTCTCTTCCTCTCAGCGGTGGTTGACCAAGTTGGCCTCCTCTTCCCTCTTCAGAGACTTTTTTTTTCTCCTTCTGCCCACAAGAACAAGAGTACCTGGGCTTCCTTCAACTTCCCTGTCAATTATCCCTCAATCTTTGCTTTCCTTGAGCATACACATATATGTGTTCTTGTGGGTACACGTGTGTTCATGTTTATGTGGAATGGGGAGGCCTGTGGTCATTTCTCATTTGATAATCATTCTTCAGAAGCCAGCCACCTTGGGTATTTTGAGACAGGATCTCTCTTTGGCCTGTAGCTCACTGGTTAGGCCAGGCTGTTTGGCCAGTGAGCCCCTGTGAGCCTGCCTCTGTCTCCCTCAGAGCTGAGATGACGACCAGGAACTACCATATCTCCATTGGTGTGAGATTAAACTCAGGATCTCAAGTCTGCAACCAAACACTTCACTCGTTCAGCGATTTCCACCCATCTTTTGTTGTCTTCCTTTGAGCTCCCTCGTCACAGCCTTACTAAGGGTCACGCCTCACCTTTGCCCATGGTGATGATGTCTGCTGCTTGATGGCTTAGCAACATCAATCTATTGACAATCCCAAATTTAACTCTCCAGTCCAGATTTTTTTTTCATTTGAGCTCCAGACCACAACTCCAAGTCCTCATCAGACATTTTGGTTAGGATGTGAAGGGACCCGCATACTGTGGGGTACTCCCCTCTGGACCCCAGATTAGGCACAGACCAAACTCAAGACACCAACTTCCAAGCACAAGCACGAAGTGATCTTTTATTAGGCGAGGCACAGAGACAAAGCGTCTGAATCTGAATCGGGCAGAAACGACAGCAAGTAGCTTTGCAGGGATTCAATTTAAGAGGGAAAAGGTGGGAGGGCTGTGTTAGGATAAACTAGATCGCATTGGTGAGTTTGCATTGGGTATTTTAATCAGGTTAGTCACAATAACGAATTTTGATTGCTGGACCTTGATATTTTGATAGTTGGACCGTGGTGACCAGTCTCAGGGGTGGGTCAGTAACCACAGAGGGAGTAGACCTTGGCAGCGAGCCTTAGGAAGGTAATCTAGCGGTTTAGCAAAACGGAAGAAGAGTAAAAGGCAAATCCACACTGCAGGGTGTTTTTGCAATGCTCAGGCCTTCGAGAATATTAAACAGACATCTCACACTATCAGCAAATTCCTAAATCACGATTAGGGAACACCCCTCCCCCTTCCTTCTTTCCAGCTGGGTTTCATACAGCCGAGGCTGGTCTTAAACTTTCTATGTAGTCAAGGCAGAACCTGACCTTCTGACCTTTCCCCCTCTGCCTGCTAAGATTATAGACCTGCACCACCAACCTTATTTTTATGGGTGTTGGTGATTGAACCCAGTGTATCCTAGGCAAACAGTATACCAATTTAGCCAGGTCTCATCCAAGAAACTTTCAGTTTTCAGATGTTTCCTCTTTCCAGTCCTCTGAGTCCCACCACAGCCATCCAATAGCCAGTTCAGCGCAGTCTTGTCACTGTGACACCTACATGGAAGCAGGTGAACTTATGAACTTATCTCAGAAACGACACGGCGGGAACATCTTTTGCATTCTGATTCTTGAAAGAGAGTCATTACATCTAGTTTATACTCTGGGACAGGGGATTATACTGGGGCCACTGCAAAGGTTACAGACCACATTCTACTCGTCTGAGGGCAGGCGTGGCGAGAAGTATTCTCATCCTTCTTCAGTGATCCCTGCTTGGCCAAGAGTGTCTCTCACAAGGCCGCCCAGCCTGATGGGTGCAGTTGTCCGTGTTGCTTTTGGATTCAAGTACTGGCTGGCTCAAGGCCTGGCTGCGATTTGCTGAACTGAATTGCATTGTGCAGCTGTAAGCCGCAGTCAGAACATGTAAACAGTGCTGTTGGCTGGGAGTGAGCTGAGAAATAAAAAAAATCTAGAAGTAAAGTCTATTGCTGGGGTGTTCCTTTTCAAGATGACATAGCGCAGACTTTTATCATTGTTTTCCTCAGGGGTTTTTAAAGCACAGCTATTTTTGTTTTGAAATGAGGTCTGACTATACTGACCAGACTGATCTTGAACTCACAAGCTCAAGAAATCCTCCTGCTCCAGCCTTCTAAGTAGCTAGGACTCCAAGCACTTATCTCCTGCCCCATGTGTGATCCTTTAAGGGACGAGTATCTTGAGTGTGGAGGAAGGAGGAGCAGGAGGAGGAAGACGATAGGCAGCAATGGAGAGGGGTTTGCTGTTGGGTAGAGACTCGCATGGCAGTTTCTAGTCTCCTCTCTCTGTCTTTCCAAATGAGGAATTTCTGGGTAAGATCTAGGATTCAGGGAGGTGGAAGGAATGACGGTGCAGAATGGAGGTTTATTGTGTACTCAGGGACCAGATAGCAGTTGTATTATAAAAAGCTAGGCACTGCTCTTCTGACTCCAAATGGCAAAGGCTGGTAAAGACCAAGCCATTCTTTTCCTGTTCGTGGAATATGCCCAGGATTCCAGCCTGGTATTTTTCCCCCGATAAA
This sequence comes from Rattus norvegicus, assembly GCF_021556685.1. NCBI lineage: Eukaryota > Metazoa > Chordata > Mammalia > Rodentia > Muridae > Rattus > Rattus norvegicus. Next base: position 78,240,968 of record NC_141538.1, read on the forward strand.
CTGAATAAATAACAACCCCCTTTGTTTTCCATCAAAAGTAGAGATTTCAAGTATTCAACATGGAATTCCTGGTCTTCCTTTCTCCCCAACACTGAGAGTCTCTCCAACGATCATCTAGCCAAATGGCAAGACAGAATTCTGAGGTGCTTAATGTAACCACACTCCTTCTGCAGGAAACTTTGCAGGGGAAAGTTCATTTCCAAACCACGACACTGTGGTAGAGACTTGACTGGTAGGGAGCCCCACTGGGTCGACACTATGCTGAACAGACAACAAATTAATAGGGCCTTAAGTTGAGGCAGAGTGTGATGAGGGAGGTATGAATTGAACTGCCACCATGTAAAGCGATAGGACTTAGCCTAAATACAGGATGAAGACTTAGGCATCAGGGATCATCCCCACATGAAGGCCTTTGGAAGTTGAGGAGAATATAATGATATATGCTAAAAGAAGAGATTAAGCAATTTTCAGGGTTCTGGGAGGATGATGAATTTATTATTGGATATGCTATATTACAAGGACCTAGGTCCAAAATCTTCCTGCTCCATTAAGCATCTTCAGTATTGGACTAATTAAATGAAGACAAATTTTTTGCATTGTAGAAATTTAGACTCATGTTTTCCTAAACTCTCCAAAATAGCTTCCCACTCTCATAGGAATTAGGGCGGAGGGGGGGACAAACATTGACATGATTTTGCTCGGTGATACAGAGAGCTATATGAACGCTGTCTAATACTGTCACCCAAGCAAGGATCACTTTAACACTGAGAAAGCACACTTTAGAGTCCAACTTAAGCCATACCAATGTAAACATTTCTATTTACTTATATTTTTGGGCATGTGTGTTCATGTTTATGGGGTGAGTGTACACAGGTGTACAGCTGCCTTTGAAGGACAGAGGAAAACCTGAGGTGTCAGCCCCAGAAACACCATCTACCCCCTTTGAGACAGATCTCTTATTGGACTAGAGCTCACCAATTAGGCTAGGCTGACTGGATAGCTGTCTCAATTACTGTTCTATTGCTGTCACTAAACACCATGACCAAAACAACTCTTAGAATTTCTTCTAAATTGCTAACAGTTTCAAAGAGTTATTTCATGATCATCATGGCGGGGAGAGTGGTGGCGGGCAGGCAGGTATGGTTCTGGAGCTTATATCCTAATCCACAGGTAGGACATACACACACACACACACACACACACACACACACACACACACACACACACAGAGAGAGAGACAGAGAGAGAGAGAGAGAGAGACAGACAGAGAGACAGAGAGAGACAGAGAGAGAGAGAGAGAGACTGACTGACTGACTGACTAATATAAGCTTTTGGAACTTCAGAACTCACCTCCAGGGACACATCTCTAACAAGGTCACACTGCCTAATCCACCCACTGGGCTGTTACACACTGAGCAATGTGGGATCCTCTTCACTCACACCAGCAAAGCCCATGGAGCTTCCTATCTCCCCACCCCCACCCCCCCCAGTTCCCAGTGTTAGATCACAGACTTGTGAAACCACACCTATGTGATTCTTTGGCCCAGGAGGCTCCCTGTGGCAGATCTCTGGTCTGGCTATGTGCATGGGTTTGGGGGGGGGTAGAACTCACTCAGGGAGCGGTGACTGCTTCCACCTCAGCTGCTGGTTCTGTTCCTCTCTGCTGCTGCTGCTTTTGTTGTTCAGGCTGGGCTGAGCCAGCAGAGGACTGACGAGCTGGCAGTAGGAGGGTTGCAGGGTGGATTTCTGGGAGAGCAGGTCTCTTCCCCAGGAGGTGATGTTACAGCTCTTAGGACAGAAGCTCTCAGACGATGAAATAATTCCTGCACACTTTTATTCTTGACTACGATTCTTAAATACAGTTTCAGGATGGGTCAGGGTCTGGCAGCAGACACTTCCTATTGGTTTGGCCTGAGAGCTTGGGAAGACCTCATCTACATATTCAGGGGGATGGTCCTGTTTCTATGACTGATCTGTCTTGAGCCTGTGTGACCTGTGGAGAAGAGGCTTGAGGCATTGCCCTACATGACTGATCTGTCTCAAACCTTTCTACAGGGGTCTGTGGGAGCTGCAGGTACATGAGAAGGTCCTGGTCTCCTGGGAGACTGGGAATGTGCCTGCCGTCCCTTTTAGGGTCTCTGGAGATTCGATCTATCTCAACCAGGAATCAGGGTACCTTTCACAGCCCACCGCCCCCACACACCTAGATTCATCTGTGAGTTTTGGGTTCAAACTTAGGTTCTTAGGCTTTCAAGGCAAACACTTTATTTACCAAATGAACTATGGTCTCACATACTTTAATGTCAAAATTTTAATTGAGCTGCAACTTGTATGTATCGAGCACATTATCATGATGTGTGCTTTTACTTACCAAGTTGCTCATGTCACTTTGTAAAGAGATCTGTCAATCAGCCACAGATGCCAGGCCTTGTCCATTGTGATCTCTGGACAATTTTTTCTAGTCCAAGTCTCCGTCCAGCACATTGTGCAGCCATATTTAATATTTCCAAGATGGCAACAGTACATGACTGTAACTGAGCACAGCGGGACAGGAGAAAGAAGGTAAAAATACCTCTGACCAATCTCACATCTAAGCCTGCTAAGCTAGGGAGTACAACTAAAACATGACGTCTGTCTGTGCCATATACATATACATACACATACACATATAGCCATTTCAAGGGGAAAGGCCATCCTTTAAAGTTAGATCTGCATTAGTGGTTTACCTCTAATAGGGAGAATCAGTTTTCTCCAGGCATGAGTCCCTGAGGAGAATCAACTCCCAATTCCAAGTGTGTAGAGATAATCTCTTATGCACTGTGTAAAAGCATTCACCTGTCAATAAAAACGCCTTTGGCCAATGAGGTGAGGCAGGATTAGGAGGTGGGACATCTAGCAGAGAGGGGGTAAATTCTGGGACATAGTGAGGCACAGGAAGGAGATTGGCCCTGGGAGTGCTGACAGAGACAGACACATGAGGATGAGAACCAGGTAACCAGCCATCTGGCATTCATAGACTAGAATAGATGGGACATTAAACTATGAGCTAGTTGGGGAACAGAACCATAACATTTAGCTGAAGAATTTATTCCTAATAATTCAATCTCAGAGTTGTTATTTTGGGGAACAAAGAAGATGGGTGGAAAAACACAAGGTGACAGGTGGCACCAATCACACAAGTGGTCAGCCCTAAGCATATGTACATACAAACAACACTAAAAGAACTCAGGAGAATATGTATGCTTATGACAATTATATACTATGTATAAATAATATAAAATAAAATAATGTAACTGTTAAAATTTAATATATTATTACTGGTATTGTTATATATATTGTTAATATACCAGCTTTCCCTTCTTACATGTTCCAAGTCCCTGAAAGGTATCTGACCATCTGAGCTCAGGTAACTTATCCATACCCAACATTTGGGTTAGGAGGAGGAGCAGGTATTTGTTTTCCTTGGATTCTGTGGAGAGCAGATAACAGATTTTTCTAGAACACACATAAACATAAATAAATACTCAAGTACAGGATTTCAAAACAAGGTTACTGTCAAAGACAATGGCATCTGTGCAGACTTTTCTTTAATGATTACTACCTAGTTATAGAATGGCATGTGGTCACATGTGTGTATGTGTGTGTATATATATGTATATATACACATATGTATATAGATGTATACACACATAATGTATATCTACACATATGTGCATACATGTACACACACACACACACACACACACACATATATATATATATATATATAATGTACTTAAAAAGCCCTTTAGGGTATCACTGAACATCTGAATAGCCCTTGGCAGGAGATGACATCAAGAGAAAGAAAGCCTGAAGAATAAGAGCATCACAACCCTACAGTACTTAGACAATGAAAGCAGCATCCCCAGTGGACAGAACAGAGGGTCTCTTCTTTCAGTACTGTCAAATCAGAAGTGAGGACCCCAGTCTCTTCCAACTCTATTTCCCTTGGGTTTTCAGACTCATACTCGAAGACTGATAAGCTTGTCAAGTCATTGAAATACCCAGTATAATATGAAATGTATCTATGTTGATCAATTTGAACCATGAAGAAACTCTAGATTCAAGAATATGACCAGTGGTTCTCAGAGAATATCGTGAAAACCCCCTTATAAGACAGTGGTGCTGAAGATGGGCTTAAAGGGGGCAGGGACGGCATGACAGAAACAGTTTAGTCAGACTCGGGGAGCAAGGACAGAGGCTAGAGTTGCTATGATTGAACAACTAAAGCATGTAGCAGTGACAACAAATGAAACTTTGGGCATGGTTGTCTCTCCTCCTTAGCATGGATCTGCCTTCCAAGGAGGGCAAAACTCCTGAAAGAATCCTTCCTGAATAACCCCTACTTTCCCTCTAAATCCATTCCTCATCCACTTTCACTTGCTCTGCAACCCAAGAAACTGAGTGTATGAGTCCCACCACTGGGGATTCTTGGCCTCAAGTTTCCAGCTGGATTTAGACAATAGAAAGAATTTTCTAGAAATCAAAGCCATTCCTGGAAATGTATCTCTCAACCAATGGTCTTCCCTCTCATTGGATACTCTGTATTTTGATCACAGTAACTGTTTCTTCTACAGATGCTCAGCGGCATCTATTAGGGGGCTCCAGGCTCTTCCTAAGGTCTTTGAAGTTTCTTTATGCTTCGTACTTCTCTATATAGCCTGTGTTTATCTGAGCGGGCCATTCCTTTCCTTGTGGAAGCCTCTGTTAGTTACTTCTCTGTTGCTATGATAAAATACTATGACCAAAAGCACTATATGGAAGAAAGGGGTTTATTTTAGCTTATGAATCCAGACAGACAGAGTTCATTAACAGTGAGGAAGGCTGGTGAGGCAGGAAGGGCAGCAGGTTCAGGAAGCTAGCTGGTCACATTTTCACTCATACACAGGAAACAGAGAGGGCAGAGAGGAGGGAGAGAAGGAAGGTGAGTGGGAGGGTAGGAAGGAAAGGAGAAGGGAGAGGACAGAAGAGAGAAGGAGAGGGGGAGGGGAGAGAGAAAGGAGAGAGAGTTAGGGGAAAGAAAAAGGAGAAAGGAAAGGGCAGAGAGGGGAAACAGAGGGACAGAGGGAAAGAGAGAGAAAGAGATTAAGAGCGAGACAGGGACACGGAGAGAGAAAGGGAGAGGGAAAGAAAAGAGGAAGTGGGTTGAGGTTGTAAAGACCCAAAGCTGTGCCCAGTGATGTACCTTCCTCCTGCAAGGATCCACCTCCTGAGGGTTCCATTATCTGTCCAAACATCGTTTCAGCTGGGGAACCAGTGTTCAAATACTTCACTCCATGAGACGCATTTTTCAGTCAAACCTTAACAGGCCCTACCTAACAGCCACTTTAAATATACAGGATATAAATAAATTTTTCTTCTTGGTAATTCTGACATAGTTAAATAATTCATGGTTTTCTTTAAGTTGGAAATCTGACATTTGTCTTGGATTTATAACCAAATCTTTTTTCTTTTCTTTCTTCCTTTCTTTTTTGTTTGTTTCCATTTGTCTCGAATTCATTCCATCCACATTACTACAAACAACCTTACGTTCTCATAAACACCAGAACCTGTCTCTGTACTGAGAAATGAGCTTACCCCCATTCAAGCAAAACAACCGCAGATTGTGGAGGCTCCGTTCCCCAGTTTAACACCTAAACCACTGACTTCACCCCTGACTCTAGGCCGTTCCCTTCGCTTGACCCCATTTTCCAGTTTCTCACTGCTCAAGTGATCTTAAGATGAGGACAAGTGCTGGTCACTGTGTGCTTTCTGCCTGTGTCATCGCCTGCTGATTGACTGTCCCATTGCCCTGCCTCCTAGTGTCCACCACTTTCCACTCTCTTTTCGGGAATGCTGCTTCCTTGGACTAATGTAACACCAACTAATACCTTTTCCTCCCTTGATGCCCCAAATAAACCTACCCAACCATTCAATGTGTGTCATTTAGGAAGGTGACAAATACTGGCGAAAAAAAAAGTATCATGCCAAAGCAAATGAGTATCTGTCTAAATTTAAAGCCAACGACCTCAGCTGTGTGCTTCCTTAATCTCTGAGGCCAAAGCTTTAAATCATCCCACACAGCGCTTTCTGACTCATATGGGGACTCCACGAGCTCTTTGCTACCTTGCCTATGCATTTTCCTATTCATGTCTTCCTCGGCGTTCAAAGACAGTTTATTTGTTTCTGCATGTATGTGTGCATGTCTGAGTATATGCATATGTACCATGTATGTGCACCATGTATGTCCTATAGAGGCCAGAAGCCGGCGTTGAATTCCCTGGAACTTGAGCTGCACGAGGCTGTGAGCTTCCCAGTGGAAGTGCTAGGAGCTGAGCCTAGATTCTCTGCAGAGCAGCAAGTGCTCTTGACTTCTCGGCAGTCTTCGAGTCTGCTTCCTTGGCAACTTTTGTGTCAAGATGTTGTAGTCAACATCTAGTAGGCTCAGCTCTTCCTGCCCTCCCAGAGACTTGGAACAGTCTGTCCCCTCTGTCCCCTGCCTTGTGTTTTCTTCATTTTTTTTTACAGGATCCTGCATAATACATTTCTACGACAAATATTTGAAAATTTCAGTTTCCAACCAACGTCTTCCTCCCCAACATTCCCACTCTTTTTAATCCTTCTGAAGATTCTTAAATCCGTGAGCTAGCCCTTTCCTTACCCCCCTACTCCATTTGTTTAAGTTGGCAGTATGTTTCATTGATATGTCTGGGGAACGGTTTTGACTTATGTACACATGGGAGGAAGATCCAATCAAGTTAATCAACACACATACCACCTCACCGAGATACCAGTTTCAAGGCAGCAGTCATATTAACTATATACTAGCAATTTTAAAACCATCCGTTGTGACTAAATGTAGTCACCACACAGCATGGTAGATCATGAAAACTCACCATTCTAGACTCACAGAAGATGTGAGCCTCTTTAAAAGCCACGTCTCCCTGGACCTCAGTCTCTCTCCCTCAAGTTCTGATAAAAACCCCTTCTACTGTCTGTTTCTGCAACACTGACTTTTTTAGAGTCCACATAGAAGGGCGCTCACACAGTATTTTACTCTTCGTGCTTGGCTTATTTCCCCTGTCCTCTCACCTTCAGGCTCACCTATATTGTGAACATCAGAATTTCCATCTATCGGGTAGTGGTACTTGAGGTATCTGTTCAACGTTTTCTTTCTCCAGTCACACTGGTGGACACTTACTCTCAGGTCACTTTTCTTTGACTATATGTGAAGAGGGAGGGTGCTTGATTAGACGCTAACTGTATTTTAGGCTTGTATAGTTACACGAAACTACCATGTTACTTCCCAGTATGCCTCTGATTTAGATCCTACCAACAACATGTAAGTGTTCGTTTTCTCTGTCTTCTTGCCGATACTTGTTATAGTAATTGTGGTGATTCGGGATGGAAACTGAGTAATTAGAGAAAGTATGAGGGTAATTCTTCTCTCTATGCTGGCCTATGTCATTTACTGTGCTTTAGGAACTACATTTAGACGGTTTGACAAAATGGGAATTGGAGGATTGGAGTTTTGCCCTCGTTACTATGGTTTGCAAATGTGATAGCTAATTCCCATTTTCATCTTGACCTGACTTGTAGTCACCTAGGAGACACGCCTCTGGCCATGTCTGCAAAGATGTGTTCAGAAAGGTTAAGGATGGAAGACCCACCCCAAATGTGGGTGCCATAAATTGAAAGGGAGAAAGAAGAAAGCAAGTTGAATGCAACCTTTAGCTGTCTCTGCTTACTAAGTGTGAATGCAGAGTGACCAGGTGTGACTCAAGCTTGGAGTGGGGTGATAGAATGTATCCTCCCAAGAAAAGGGGGTTTTCACTACAAACCATGCTCTCTCTCTCTCTCTCTCTCTCTCTCTCTCTCACACACACACACACACACACACACACACACACACACACACACAGCAGATCAATATCAACTTTCCAGTATAGCTCTGATTTAGATCCTACCAACAATGTGTTCTTTTTTTTTTTTTTTTTTTTTTTGGTTCTTTTTTTCGGAGCTGGGGACCGAACCCAGGGCCTTGCGCTTCCTAGGTAAGCGCTCTACCACTGAGCTAAATCCCCAGCCCCCAACGATGTGTTCTTTTAAGTGCTCTTTTTCTCCAGCTTCTCGTCAATACCTGTCACAGTAATTGCTGTAATTTAGGGTGGAAACTGAGTAGTTTCCATCATAACAATGAGCAAAAAGTCATGAAGATAGTGTGCCTTCATGAACATTACTTGAGCACCATCTTAAGCTTGTGTCCTACTGGAAGAACTGGTGCGTCCAGCCTTTATGTTATGGGGGTAGGTGGTGGGTATGGCTTCATGCAGTCGAGCACAGATGTGGGAAGATATCATCAGCCTTCTAGTCAGTTAGGGTTGCTCGGGAGCCAGGCCATCAAATATGATACCGAATAGTAAGAAACATGGATCATAAAAGATGAAGCTAGAGAGGCGACGAGATACCAGCGAGTCCCCTTACGTCACAGCAGAGAGGATCGCATGTGTTTTTATGCAACAAGAAGTCACAGCAGCCTTTGGGGCGGAGGGGCTCTCTCATGGTCATATATCCCAGGGATAAAGTGTAAGACTTTAATGATTGCCAGAAACAGGTTAGTATCACACCTTACCAGTGCCAGGGAAAGAATTCAAGGAATGTGTGATGGGTGAAGTCTGGAGCAGCTGGGCTAGGCTGGCTGTCAGCTGGGGGTCAGGTGAGCCATGAAGAAAGTCAAAATTAGTTTGATCCGGATTCCTCATTGGAGTGCAGGAGAGGTGGGGGACCAACCTCACATTAGGAATGCTGTAATCTCAGGGAAAGCAGTGGTGGCCATAAAAGGCATCTGGTATTGTCCTTCTGCCACTGTCTTAAAAGGGATTCTGAAGGGATTTTCTTTCCCTTGTTCCTCCAGCCCTCCACTTGCATTACCCGACTGAGTGAGTACTCCCCAGCTGGCCTTGTCCATCATCATGATAAGGTCTGTGGATTCCTGATCATACTTAGAGCCCGTGGCGGCCGCAGCAGACGCAAACAGTCATTAGTGGACGACTCTATTGTAATAAACTGTGCTTTAAAATGTAAACCAGGGAGCGTTTTTTTCCTCACATTGTCCAGAAGCAACCTTTCTTCCTGAGCCTGGATTAATCATGAGAGAGCTCGTCAACATTCCACTGTTACAGATGCTCACCCTGGTTGCCTTCAGCGGGACCGAGAAACTTCCAAAAGGTTGGTCTGTGCAATCTTGCCCTTAAGTGCTTGTGAGTTTCGTGGTGGCTGATACTTGTGTGATGTAGGGATAGACTGTATGGAGAGAGAGAGAGAGAGAGAGAGAGAGAGAGAGAGAGAGAGAGGGAGAGGGAGAGGGAGAGGGAGAGGGAGAGAGAGAGAGAGAGAGAGAGAGAGAGATATCTATTCAGACTGGTTGATTGTTCTCTTCTAAGCTCTACAATTAAACACAACATGGTGTGCAGAGACCTCCCTTCTAGGGAGATGTTGCCAGGTAGACTGTGAGTTATGGAGTTTTTCTGTGTGTCAAACATTGGGGTGGTCTTCTAAAGGGCGATCAAAGTCGGTCTACACTGAATTTGCCAAGACTGTAATCCACCCCACTTCCAGAAATCCAGAGTGTTTTGCTTCTGAGAAAAAGTCCTTTCTACTTTCAGTTTTGGTTTTTCCCAAACTCTTAGTGAACACTTCAGTAGCTAGAAATCAGACCCAGAGAAAGGCACACAGAAGAGTACAGATAAAATCCCGGAGACAACAGAGTCCCTGTAACTTTGCTACCGGGGTTGTGATTTAGGCTTGGCAAGTGATTGCACTAGTATTTTTTTTCCTAGCGCTTTTGGAATGTACCGGAAATAACACCACCTAAGGGGGAAAGCAACTTAAGAAAGTGACAAACACCTGTTGCAGCAGCAAGAACGTCCACGGAGCTGTGGTTTCTGGCCAAGAATTATGAAAGTTAGAATCAGGGAGAGTGGAAAATACGTGATTTGCAAAGAGAAGGGAGCTTCAAAACCAGGCACGAAGAAGCACACTAAATGTTATCAGACGGCAGCATGATAAGTGTCTGTCAACAGAGCTGTGCAGAGTTCTAGATTTTAGTCAGATGAATTAATTCCCATTTCCACTGGGTTGCTAAATTACTGAAAAAATTTATCTTGAATAATTAATGAATGGTGTTTGTATGTACATGGGAAACACATCTTTAAGTCTTATAGTTCACCTGCAGTCCTGGGACCACGGGGTCATGGATCTCCCGTAGCAGGCAGCATTCTTTTCCAAACAATCTGATCCCTCCAGGTTTATTTTACTTTATTTGTTTATTTACTTAATTCTCCTGGGGCAAAAGGGTTGGTATCTTCTAATGTTCTCAATAACTTACGCCACCGTGATACTTTAAGATGTCTTTAGGTAAAAAAGAACCTGGACCTTTTAAGATAAACTAATAATAGCCAGAAGAACTTAACGTTGGCTCCGAGTTATTTTAATACTTCCTGATCAAAACACGGATGTCCGGCACCTGGCTGCTCGCACCTATGGATTCTGACCGGTCTTATTTATTTTAAACTATGCTAAGCTGACAAGGGAGGGGGATTCGTGTTAAACCTCAGCCTGTTAAGAGCAGCACAACTGTTTTGAGTTCTAAATCAACTGTGGGTACACAAAACAATAACAACAAAACTCCACAAAACACCTCTGTCTGTGTGCTTGTTTAGAGTCTGGAGACAAATGATTTTTTTGTTGTTTTTGTCCCCCAAGCCCTCATTCAAATGTGCATGATCATCTCTGTTTTACAAACTTTCAGATTATCATGGCACAGGGTAACAGTACCAAATATCCCGACTTTTAAAGAAAACTACCAGAACACCAATTCAATTTTGCTCTTTTTTTTTTTGAAACAATGTGTTTTCTGCAAATTTTTTTTAAAAAAATCAAAACAATGTTTCTCTTAGACTATTCTGTTTACTGTAAATATTGAAATTACCATTGGGTTCATGTCTGCCTTATTCCCAAGCCCTACCCCTAGGTGATTAGACATCTGTTCGACATACAAGGGGAATTCTGAAAGTAGGTACCATTATGGAAAACGAAATCCTTAAGATTTTCAATGCTGTGCTCTATGGCGTATTCCGATAGAAAAGAACCATTTGAATGTGTTCTTCTCTTGATGAACACATAGTTGAGAACAACGATGGCTTTGCTGAACTTCCTCATGGCAGTAGCTAGTCAAAGACCTTGTTAGAGAGTTTACTTGTCCAAGTCCAGTGTGGTGACTGAAATCAAAGGACCGGCTCACAATGCACACTGTAGCATTCCGTATAGTGGATGGGTTCAAATAGACGACCTTAAAACGGGGCCTGTTTAAGCCTTGGAAGAATATTAAAAGGATCTGTCTCTCCCTCTGCACACAGAGATTAATAGTTTATTTTATTTTAGCTTTAAATGAATGTCAATGCCTAATAGTCTGAGACCAAAAGGTGATTGTCCTTCTAGATAATTTCAACCAGTGAGATTTTTTTTTAAATGGATTTCATTTCCTCACCTCAAATAGAGGTGTTTTGGAAATCATCGTGTATGAAGGTAGTCAAAGTTTCTTTGAATTTCCATAGCCACATATTTTAAGAGCACTCGCTGATTTATCAGGATGTGTTAAATACACGAAGGGGTATTAAAACCTCTGTATGAGCAGGAGATTCACATAGGCAGAATTCTTTAATATGCACAGGATTTCCCCATAAAAGCCTACCTTCAAAGTGACCCTGTTTTCTTCCAAAGCCAGAGTGTTTCATGTCTAACTAATTTCTCCGTAGATGAGTGGAGAGAAGCCTTGTCTTTCAAATCACATGTACACGGGGATAGGAGGCACAGATTCCACCCATGAGTCAGTGAGAGCTGACACAGCTGTTGTGAACCCCATCCAGGACAGCAAGTCCTGGGTGAGTGCTTCATACTGACACTCATGGTCAGAGTTACTCTCGTCGCGTGTGCAGGAAAGCACGGTTGCTTTCCGTCATTGCACTTATGTGCAGAGCCAAAGTGTGGACATTTCATAATGTCTCAGAAGATGAAGTAGGTCACCGAGGATAGGTGAAGTAATGTCAGCCGATTGGTCATTTTGGGCCCTTGACAGGAGTCCATGACCCAGTAGAGCATCAAGCTAGGGTTGTGGACAGCAGTTTAAGAGTACTCTGACCTGAACAACTGCTTTCCCGTGTCCGGCAAGCACTATGTGAACACGGGAGTTAGTGAGAGCAACTGTTCAGATTAACCCAAGACTGGTGATTTTCAGGGGCCGTGCAGCTGATGATACAGAATCTGCACTTACATGAAAAATACCTCAGGCTAGAGGTCAGATGATGAAGGATGTAAAACAAGGATACTGAAGGCTTGAGTGGGTGTTACTGGTCGTTTCCCTTTCCTATCTCCAGCATCTTGCTGCATAAAGTTAAAGAAAGTACTTAGTCTCTGCCTGGGCTTCCTTGTGGAGTGAAGCAATGCCATTAGCCAGTGTCACACTAAGGATTACCCATGGTTGCTGTGAGGGTCACAGGTAGCATGCTTTACCTGGGTCCTTCCGGGACTGTGGCTTAAGACCTCCAAGAGATGCAGACTCGAGAGCTACATAGAGGGACTCTGGGGAAAGTGCATTCAGTTTCGAGTAGTTAATGACACAGCTTTAAAAATCGCCACGTGCTGGCTGTTATAGATAAATCTTACAAGTTACAGAGACATCATGACAAAAACTGCCATTTGACCTCAATTAAATGAGCCAGCTATTAGGATATATCAGGTGAGGATCGATACCTGTTGCTCTCTTTGGGGAATCTGAAAATTTTCCAATACCAAAGTGTTTTCTTAAATTGAAAGAAGAACTGTATTGATATTATTGTACTGATAACAATGCTGTATTGATAATAATTAGAAAAACACGAATTTTTAAGGTCTTAGTATTAATTTTCTTTTTAAAACACCATGTATCCGGCTACTTTGCTTTTGAACAAGTCTATCAGTAAGGGTTCAACCAGAAGTCAGTGTGCCTGCAGTTCTAGGCCCACAAAGGACCAAGGAAGGTAGTACCATACCCTGCTTATCAACAGCTAGAATTCGAGTTACATTTTCTGTGGATCCAAGTTACATTTCTGTGTGTGTCCTTGTGTGCTTGTTGTTCATATGGTTCTTGGATCAGGGGAAGAGACAGAGCTCCAGTTTAGACAGGCTCTGGCTGGGATGAAAGCCGGGTGCTAGAGGTGAGTAAACAGGAAGAGATCTGTCAATCAACTACACTCTTCAGTACAGCCAGGCGATTGTGTCAGGGAACATTTCAAAGGGAATTTGGATAACTCTCGAAGTGGATCTGAAAAACTATATTCTGCTCTTAGAAGTTAATATAGTGATTAAAATTAATATTTAAGCCTCCCATTTTCTGTGCATAAGATTATAAGACAGTCTATGTCAGATCTCGCTCTCTCTTTCTCTCTGATTCTGTGTGTGTGTGTGTGTGTGTGTGTGTGTGTGTGTGTGTGTGTGTGTGTCATGTATAAATGTAGATATTTGGGGTTGGGGATTTAGCTCAGTGGTAGAGCGCTTGCCTAGCAAGCGCAAGGCCCTGGGTTCGGTCCCAAGCTCCAAAAATAAATAAATAAATAAATAAATAAATAAATAAATAAATAAATAAATGAATGTAGATATTTGCAAGCCAAGGTATGTATGTAGAGACCTCTCGTTTGCTATTGTGCAATGCAGGTTAGTTGGCCTGCAAGCTTCCAGGGACTCTCCGGTCTCCACCTCCCGTTCTTACCTTGAGAGTATGGGGATTACAGACCTACCCACAATGCTCAGCTTCATGCTTGTTTTGGAGATCTGAATTCATGTCCTCATGCTTGCACACCAAGGATTTTACCCACTGAGTCGTCTCCCCAGCCCTAAGACAGAACCTCTAAGCCAACCTTAACCCTAAACCCATCTCTATCACTTCCTACTTTTGTGATGGTTTCAAAAAGTATTCAGCGGGGCTGGGGATTTAGCTCAGTGGTAGAGCGCTTACCTAGGAAGCGCAAAGCCCTGGGTTCGGTCCCCAGCTCAAAAAAAAAAAAAAAAAAGTATTCAGCTATCATTAGCCCTTGTGTCACTTGCAAACACTTAATTGTATTTAACTCTCACTTTGATAAGTAAGATATAAAGATGAAGTAGGAGACTACATAGAAGGTTCTTGAACAATTTTAGGTACTGACATTACTAAAGCCAGAGTCAGCCATCAGCGAAGGCTGTCACATCACGGAGCATTGTGAGAAGGTGTAACCACAGCACTGCTCTAAGGGACACTTCACGGATTTCGATGTCTAAGATTTTCGAGACTTCGCTGAGTCCTTCTTTGATCCTAACTGTTCTCAGAGAAGTGTATGTCCCTGTTACGTCTGCATTTCAGATTCTGAGTGGAGTAAAAAACCTGATGGATAAAGCTCATTCTTAAAATGGAATTTATTTTGAAAAGACGAAGTAGTCAAATGAAGCAGAAAAGGCTACTTCTGTTTCCAAGGCTGTTGACTTGCCATATTTTCTTCTATGTTGCTCTGCTGCCTGGCACTGTTTATTATTGACGGCCTTTGAAGGACTATTTATAACAATCACATCTTGTCCTGCTTACCAGACAGGGCACTGAAATATATTTAACATCCACCTTTATGAGAAAAATCAAAAGTAAAAACGACACAATCAAAAACCTCTGTTGATTCATCTCCTTCTGCTGTAAAAGGATTCTAAACCACACCCAGTTTCAAATGACCAAGAAATCCTGGAAACAGAATCAAGAAACAGCAGGCACAACACCACAGCATTCCACACCGTTGTGGACCATCTTTACCACCAAAACGACCCCAGAACATAGATCCGGTGTACTTAAAAAGCAAGCGATAGATTTGGGAGGGGTGTGTTGTGTTTTATAAAAATAAAGAGGGAAGGAATATGTTTGGTGGAGGTGCAGTCAGGTGTGGGGGAAGAGGGTGCCTCCATGGGCCCATGCTGAGGCATCCCTGTCCCCTGAGGGACCAGCCACACAATGGTATAGTTTAGAATAGAGTTTATTCAGGGCATGGGGAGTTGAGTTGAGAGGGTAGTAGAGACAGAGAAAGGCAGAGAGACAGAGTAGGAGAGGCTGGCCATGAGCTTGTGGAAAAGAGGGGAAGGGGAATTGAGGGAGAGGGAGAGAGGGAGGGAGGGAGGGAGGGAGAGAGAGCGAGAGGGAGAAAGAGAGAGAGAGAGAGAGAGAGAGAGAGAGAGAGAGAGAGAGAGAGAGAGAGAGAGAGAAGGCAAGAGGCCAAGAGGGACCAAGCGGCCCCTTTTACAGAGTGAGTCAGGCACACCTGGCTGTTGCCAGGTAACTCTGGGGCAGAGCCTAGACAAAATGCTAACAGGGGCTGTCCATGTGCCTCTCTCACTTGTGTGTGTGTTTTGGGGGGGACGTTCCATATGCCTCTCTAACTTGCCTTTCTTCTTATTTTTTTGAGACATGCTGAGTCAGCAGCTCACTACTAACTCAGCCTCCCTGGCTGGCCAGTGTGCCTCAGGGCCTTTCCCATCTCTGCCTCTCTAACGCTGGGATTACAGGCCTATGCACCTAGGTCCTAGGGAACTGAACTTAAAGTATCTCTCCAGCTTAGATGTGATTGATTGTTAAAGCAGGATTGATATAACCTAACTATAAATGTATGCAATAGAATTTATCAGTAACGGGTACTTAACAATTACTCACAAAATTCCCGGAGAAATAGAAAAGAGCAAGTCCTCTTGGCAGCACAGGCCAACTCCAGCAGAGCACGGCAAGAAGGCAAGACCACCCATACCCTTACCTTACACTACTCACTCAGCACAGCTAGGCGCGATTCAGATGTACCCATCTACGTGTGTGATCACTCATTTATAATCGATTATAAAGTATAAATAACCACTTAATTTTTTTTTGTAGCGCTAGAGACACAGCTCAGCAGTATAGAACACTCCCTGCTGGTCTAGAGGCTCGGGTTCAGTTTCCAGGACCCATGATGGGTGACTCACAACCACCTGGAATCCAGCTCCGCAGGATAATACATCCTTCTTCCCACCCAGTCCTACACAGCCATCGAAACACATCTGGTTTGCTCTGTAGGAGTTTGAATTAGACACACTTTATGCATAGAATCCTATTAACATGATCTTCTGGGTTTAATTCCTTAGACTTTGTTTTTTCTTTCCATGTTTCCTCCATGCCATAGGATATAATAACTCCCTTATTTTCATTGCCAAGTAATATTCCACTGTATGTGTATACTAATTTTGCTTTTCCGTCTGTTGACGCACCTAGGTTGCTTCCACGCTTTGGCTATCACAAATAGTGCTGCTCCAAATAGAGACGTGCAAAAATATCTGAATATTTGAATCTCTGCTTTCAGTTCTCTTGAATACACGCCTGGGAGTGGAACTGTTGATCATAGTTCTCTTCCCGTTTCTGTCTCCCTACTCTTTTCCCCAGAGACCAGCATTTTAATTCTTACCCACAATGCATAGGGTTAACATCCTCGCCAACATTTGTTATTTTCCTTTATCTTTATAGCTTCCCCAGTGAGTATAGCTTTAATTTACATTTTAATTACTTTTTAAAATTTTGCTTGTGTGTTTCTGCGTGGCTTGGTGTATATTTGCGCGCGCGCGGGCACACACACACACACACACACACACACACACACACACACGAAGAGGTCAGGGGTTGACGTGAGGTGTCTCCCTTGGTTGTTGTATTTTATTTGCTGACTCAGTTTGTCAGCCACAATCCCGTGTCTCTGGAACACTGATATTACAGACAGGCTCTCCCATGCCCAGTGGACCTTGGAACGGTAATACTCATTCAGGTATGTCTTAGCTTCTGGCTGATAAAGGACAAGTGACAAAATAGCGCTCTCAAAATTTCCCCGTTATTTCTGCTCTGTTTAGCCCCTGTCATCACCACGCCTCTTGAAACTGTAGATGCCTTAGTTGAAGAAGTGGCGACTTTCATGTGCGCCGTGGAATCCTACCCTCAGCCTGAAATTTCTTGGACCAGAAATAAAATTCTCATCAAGTAAGTACCCTGCCTCATCCTGCTCTGCCTAATGCTTTCCTATCCACAGAAATACACCTACACCGTGGGTGGTACTAAAGGTCATTCACTTTGTAGGCGGAAGTTCTGAGTCAGGGAGAAACACTGATTTATCTGACCCGGGGAATGCCAGATGGCAATCTTGAAGCTTCTCAGATTAGGAAGCAACATTGTATTCTAAGTCTGCAGGCACAGGTCCGACACACAGAGAAGCTGAGGGAGCAGCCTGTCTTCCCTTCTGGATCCCCAAACTGTGTCTAGGAGTCTGACTTCTAGGTCACTGTCTTCTTCTTCTTTCGAAATGAGACAGATTTTCAAACAAACAAAATTCCCATCTGGCAGATAAAGATTCTGCTTTCCTTCCCTCATTACAATAGTTGTCTCACTGAAAATACTTAAATCCAAAACAAAGAGAGCCAGAGGTTCCCTACCAAGCAATGCAGTTTGCATCAAGGCCGAATGCTCTTAGAGTACATGGGCCCTGGTGATAGAATTGCTAAAACTAGGTAGTTTATAAACAACAGAAAATTACTTCCTACCCCACTTGGGAGTCCCAAGTTCAAGAGGCCAACAGCGTATAGTCAGGGGGTGAAGCTTACTTTTTTTTGTTCACAGATGTCCATTTTTCCGTAGTCTCTTCACATAAATGGCACTCTCTTAGTTCTCCTCTATAGGGACATTAGTCCCACTCACAGGAGTTCCAGTTTCATGACCTAATCACCTTCCAAAGGCCACATGTCAAATCCTATCACATCTGACACTAGTCTTGTCATATATTCTGGGGATATGTGAACATTTCATCTACATCAAGTACTTAAACTGGTGTCCATAGACTGGGATCCATGGACTTGGAGGGGAGACAAGACAGACATGTTTTTGCTGCCTCTGACTGGAATGTGTTTCCTGCTGTGACACACACTCTGAAACACTGTGGAGGATCACTGTGAGCTACAGCCTCCAGGATCTCTGCCAGGCAAGCCCTCTCAGAAGCTCACCACAGGACAGCTCACAAACAACCAAGACTGGAAAACCTCATGAGAAAGCTTGAATTTCTGTCTTTACCCGGCAGTACTTTTTCTTCTTTTATGAGCAGCCTCCGAAAGACTTATTTTAGTTTTATTCTATGTGTATGAGCACTTTGCCTGCACATATGTATATACAATTCATGCATGCATGATATCCAAAGACTCCAGAAGAGAGGGCCGAATCCCCTGGATTTGGAATCACATGGTTATAGGTTTAGGGAAAAACCCAGTACCAGGTCTTCTGCAAGACCGATCAGTGCACTTAAGCCCTGAGCCAGCTCTTCAGCCCCTGAAGTATTTTAAGCTATCTTTCTCGAATTTTGCTACAAACTCCCAAAGACCCCAGATGTGGCTTCAACACTGTGTCTAGAGCTTTCCTAGCTCATTGTGAGACCATTGCTTTAAGATCTGAGTTCATTTAGCTGACCCCTCTGCTATCGTTTTGGAAGGACCGCCTTTGTTTTGTTGTTTCCAGGCAGCATCTTGGCCCCTACAAGTAGAGGCCTTAGCATGCATACTTGCATCATAACGATCAACTAATGATAATGGAGGCATTCTCCTGGATGATACAGCATTTCTCCACTATGCCTCTTAGCTCTCTCTTAAGACTCTGCTAGCTATCGTTAACACGTGTGTCAGCTGACAGTCTCGAGATATCAAATATTTGATTTTCTTTTATCATGCTCCTCAACATGGGGGCAGAAAGAGTAATAAGAGATAAGTATAATCAAAGCTTATTATATATGGGCATGGAAATGACATATTGAAACCTTTTACTTTTATACAATTAACATGTTTGTAAAGCACAAAGAACGATACCACTTACAAACACAAAGGTAATAGGAGCAGTTCTATGAAAGGTATTCATTCAGTCATTAATGCCTTCAACAAAATGGAAATAAGATTCGGTAAAATTTTTATTTAGTTAATTATAAACTATGAACTCATTGCTTGTATTCACATTTATTAAAATGTGATCATGTTCATGATTATTAAATAAATTACTAGATAAATTATTAAATAATCATGACTTCCCTGGGCTGGGGGGCACTCTTTAGTCAGTAATGGTCTTTCCTTGCAAGCATAAGACCTGAGTGCAATCCCCAGAACACACACTCCAGGAAAGTTGAACGTTGTAGTGGGTGCCTGCGATCCCACCTCTATGGAGGCAAAGGCAGGCACACCAGTGTGGTTTGCTGGTCAGACAGCCTTGTATACTCTAAGTTCAGAGTGGCGTGCAACCAGACACAAGCACACACTTTCCTGTGTAAATGTTACACTCAATCTTAGCAGCGGCTATCACTTCATAGGAGAGTTTTGTACAACTTAGTGGAGCTTTGATTATGGAGACAGAGAGGTCAGAATATAAAGTAGCTTAATTTTGCTATACTGAGCAAGGCTACTCAGCTTTTCAAAACAGGCATTTCTTCTAATGCTTTCTCTGCATCCATTAATCACAGATGTGTATTGTCCATATTTGTGTTTGTATGTGCATATATGTTTGCCTATGTGTATATGTATGTGTGTATGTATGTGTGTATGTATGTGTTTGTGTGTAATATATATATATATACATATATATATGAGTATGTGTTTGTGTATATGTGTGTATATATGTGTGTATGTATATGTGTGTTTGCATGTATGTATTTGTATGTGTTTATATATATCTATGTGTATTGTATATGAGGGTGTGTTTGTGTATATGTGTATATATATGTATGTGCTTGCATGTGTATGTTTGTGTGTGTGCTTACATGTGTAAATATGTATGTTTGAATTTGCGTGTGTGTATGTATATATGTATGCGTATGTGTGTGTATAAGTGTGTGTGTGTGTGTGTGTGTGTGTGTGTAAATCACAGAGGATGCACTGACCTCCATTTTGCCTCGTGACCTGCAGGCTGTTTGACACCCGCTACAGCATCCGAGAGAACGGTCAGCTCCTCACCATCCTGAGTGTGGAGGACAGTGATGATGGCATCTACTGCTGCACAGCCAACAATGGAGTGGGAGGAGCGGTGGAAAGTTGTGGCGCCCTGCAAGTGAAGATGAGTGAGTAGGGAGGAGCATGGTCTGTGGTTTTAAAGTTGTCCCCACATAACCTGGAACAGCCATTAACAGAGCGCTCTGACAACCTGACATTCAGCAAAGCCCAAGCACAGAATACAACCTCCAGGGCCAACCTGTCCCAAGTCCCTTCTTCCTGCTGCCATTGCCACCCTAGGGCAAGCCTTAGATCTCTCCTCTCCCACTTGTTTCTGGCCTTCACACAGCTCTTGATTAGATTTGGGAACTTCCTTCTGAAATCGCTGATTTTTTTTAAGATTCACTTTTATCTTGCTCATTTATGTGCGTAAGTATCATGTGCATGTCCAGGTATCCACAGAGACCGGAAGAGGGCATCATGTTCCTTGGAGCTGGAGTTACAGGTTATTGTGTGCCCATGATATGGCTGGTCTGGAAAGGCCGGGGGTGCTCTTAACTGCCGAGCCTCCTGTTCAGCTCTTACTGTGCATTCAGAAAGCAGAGCTCCACAAACACTCCTTTAAATCTCTCATCACTTTGTAGATACTTTATTTAAAGTTGTTTTCCCCCATCCTCGGATACACAGGTTTAGCTGTAACTGGGAGCAAGTCTCCTATCCCTTGATGCTACTTTTGAGCCATTATTTTCTTATTCCTGTGCAAACTCTTTTCTCTTGTGTAGGTTTATGATGTTCTGATAATCTCCCTCTCTCATCCCGGCAAGCACTTGCTCCTAGATAGATGCTTTTGTACTCATCAGACAGTCTGATTGCAATCTCAGTATCTTTCCCTTGTCTTTGCCATCATCCTGGAGGGCTTTAATAGCTAGAAGATGGAGTCACTCACAAGTCCTCACCCTGAAAAACTCCAGTGTTATTTATCTGAACTCTTTGCCAATCTCCAAAGGCAAGGGTCAATAGCAGGCAGACCTTGCCACACACACACTGGCAGTGGACCAGTTACAAAGTCCTAGGTGCTACTATGTCACTTTCTGGTTGTGGACACTTTTGTCCAGCTTCATGGGTGTGGAGACTTCCAGGGTCATGATTTGCCTCTGTGGAGTAGGCAGAAGCTTGCTGTCTCTTTTCAGGTAACAGTGTCAACATCTCTTGGTCTCATGGCACCTTGTACCGAAGGCACCGGCTGTAGGCAATGCTGTCAGCCTTGCAATAGCAAACTGAGTTTTCTCATTACCAATAAGAAGCTACCATGTTGTCATCTGAAGGAATCTCGGTCTATTGGAGCCTCTTTAATTTTAGGCCTTCATTTTTTCCCTATCATTTCTTATCTTTTACTGTTGTCTTGTTGGAAGAAACCAATATGTACCCTTTTTTTAGAGAATATGTGAGCTATTTTCTGAGTCTTTTGCAGGGCTGAAACTTTTCATTTTGCCTTCCTATTGGATAGAAATTTTGCTGTGTATATCCAGAGCTCTAGCTCTTTCCTTCAGCTCTCAGTAGAAAATCCTCAGTTGGGTATAACAACACACTTAGTTTACAGATGAAAATTCTTTTTATTTCTTTAAAAGTAAATCTCAGGCTTGCCTACTTTAAAATTATAGTATTTTCTATCATCTTCAGAGCTCACATGTTTTTTTTTTTTTTACAAATCCACCAAAATATGTGCTTATTTTCACATTCCTGTTCTGCTTTAGTCTAGATACCAAAGGGTTTTAAAATTATTTTTCCTCTATTAATGCTCTTTCTTTCTTTCTGTTATTTTATTTTCAAATTCAACAAATATCAGATCTCATTTTCTGGAACTTACGGTTTTTCCATATTTTCTACATCTCTTTATGTTCTTCTTGCTACGATATTTCTTTAGCCTTTTCTTTAATATCATAATTTTGGATTTCAGTATTTTGATCTTTAAAAGGGATGTTTCTAATTCTTTTAAAAACCTTTTATTGAAAATTTGTTAGTATCAAATCTTGCGCCCTTGTCCTGCTCATCTCCCCATCCCCTCCTACCAGACCTTTGCTCTTACAACCTCCCCACGAAATAAAAGTCACACAAACAAGCAAGCAACAAACAGCAGCAGCAGCAGCAGCAACAACAACAACAACCAGAAAACAAAGCATAGAAAACGTCTCATTGTGGAAGCTGTCCTGTGTCACAGCATGTCCCACAGTGTATCCCTTTGTCCACACACCTTCAGGAGGCATAAGACAGCTTTGGCCACCAAGACAGTCAGATGAAGCTAGGCTGAAGAAGGACTTGCCATTTACTCTGCCCCTGATGGATCTAAGAACACCACCACCACCACCAAGGTGTCTCTTACCTATTGCCAGGCATGGGATGTTTTTGATTCTCAAGGATTACTTTGTCTCTAATGGTTCTTTTTCATAGTGATCTGTACTTCTTGGATGATACAGCATTTCATGATTCTCTAAGGGAATCACCATTGGCTTTTTTTAAAAATACTTTGCCTAAAGATAAGTTGGATTGTTATATTATGAATCATTCTTTTTTAAAATTTTTTTATTAGATATATTTATTTACTTACATTTGAAATGTTATTCTCCTTCCTGGTTTCCTGTCCATAAGCCCCCATCCCATCCCATCCCCCTCCCCCATACGGTATACCCCCATACATCCCCTACTACCCCCTCCCCTATTCCCCTGCACTGGGGGTCCAACCTTGGCAGGACCAAGGGCTTCCCCTTCCACTGGTGCCCCAACAAGGATATTCTTTGCTACCTATGCAGTTGGAGCCCTGGGTCAGTCCATGTATAGTCTTTCGGTAGTGGTTTAGTCCCTGGAAGCTCTGGTTGGTTGGCATTGTTGTTCTTATGGGGTTGCAAGCTCCTTCGACTCTTTCAATCCTTCCTTTAATTCCCCCCAAGGGGGTCCTGTTCTCAGTTCGGTGGTTTGCTGCTAGCATTGACCTCTGTATTGGACATGCTCTGGATGTGTCTCTCAGGAGAGATCTATATCCAGTCCCTATCAGCATGCATTTTTTTAACTATATCAATCTTATCTAGTTTTGGTGGCTGTATATATATGGGCCACATGTGGGGCAGGCTCTGAATGGCCATTCCTTGAGTTGCTGCTCTAAACTTTGCTTCCATATCCCCTCCTATGGATATTTTCCCCTTTTAAGAGGGAATGGGAACATCCGCAGTTTGGTCATCCTTCTTCTTGAGCTTCCTTTGGTCTGTGGATTGCATCTTGGGTAATTCAAGCTTTTTGGCTAATATCCACTTATCAATGAGTCCATACCAAATGTGTTTTTCTGTGATTGAGTTACCTCACTCAGGATAATATTTTCTAGTTCATTCCATTTGCCTATGAATTTCATGAAGTCATTGTTTTTAATAGCTGCGTAGTACTCCAATGTGTAGATGTACCACATTTTTTGAATCCATTCCTCTGTTGAAGGGCATCTGGGTTCTTTCCAGCTCCTGGCTATTATAAATAAGGCTGCTATGAACATAGTGGAGCATGTGTCTTTGTTGTATGTTGGAGCATCTTTTGGGTATATGCCCAAGAGAGGTATAGCTGGGTCCTCAGGTGGTGAAATGCCCAATTTTTCTAGGTGTTTCCTAGAAATATAAAAGAGAACTGTAAATTCCAGACATCGCAGAATGGTCAAAGTTTATACTTTCCTGTACAATATTTTAAACCTGCCTTGTACTTTAGCCATAATGTAGAATCATATTAACTGTAAGAGGAAATAAATGCCTGGGTTAAAACAGGCATTTAACCTTTAAAATATGAATTATAATTGATGTAAATGTCTCTACACCCCTCCCACATACTCAAATATAAGGAAAAAGAGAATCTGTACCCCTTACTCATCTCTCAAAGTGGTCTAAATCACATATGTCTCAGAAATAAGTCCTCCAAAGACATCTCTTTGTTCTGTATCTACAGAATATGCTCCCCGGGAGCATAAGGCAGCTTAATTACTTTATGAGTGCTTTGAGGCATTTGAACCTCATTCTACATGTTAGATTTAATAACTTCTTCCTTTCAAATCTTCACAGTAGAGAATAAAAATGAGCCAACAGCACCCATTTCTTCAGTAAAGTTAACCTGAGTGTTGGCCGAAGAGGAAACTTCCCTTCATAGAATTTTGATTCTCTAAATTGTATCAGGTTTTTTTCTAGTTACTAATAGAAAAGCAGTTGCTAGGCTTTCTAGAGGAGACATGACATCTAGTAGTCAAAGTAAGGTGGGAACTAGGCCTGGAAACAAATGACTACAGTCTCAACACTTGGGAGCCTGAGGCAGAATGATCAGCTCAAATTTGGGACCAGCCCCTTTGATATAGTGATTTCTGGGTCATCCAGAGCTATGTAATGAGACCCTGTCTCAGGAAACACTAAACAAACAAACAAACAAACAAATAAATAGATGAAGACTAAAGGGAAAAAAGATTATAGTTCAAAATGATATAAGATTAACTTAAGAACAACTTTCAAATGTATCACATCCATTGGTATAATATAGTGTTGAGTTATAAGGGCAGTTTATGATGATTGACATTTAATTAAATGCCATTTAAAATAAGGAGTATTAAGAAATGTCAGGTATCTGGTATGTTCCATAAATGTGAGTTTTGCAAAAGAAAATAGAGGTTTTAACAAAATAGATCTAACCACCTTTTAAGACTGATTTTCCATTTGGCAAACTTTGACATTTAAGTTCCCTAAGAAGATCCTTGAAATGAACGTCAAAAATTAATCAGAAAGTTAAAATTTCAGTTTCAATATAGACACATGTAGACAATATAGACACACTGTTCACATCTGACTTTCATTTTGCCCACAGAGCCTAAAATAACTCGTCCTCCCATCAATGTAAAAATAATTGAGGGATTGAAAGCAGTCCTACCGTGCACTACGATGGGTAACCCCAAGCCATCCGTGTCCTGGATTAAGGGGGACAGTGCTCTCAGGGTAAGTGATCGTGGTGTCAAAAATCTCTGAGTAAGACATCATTCTAAGATTTATGGTGTGTGTGTGTGTGTGTGTGTGTGTGTGTGTGTGTGTGTGTGTGTGCGCGCGCGCACGCACATTGACTTGAACATGGGTATCCTTGGAGGCCAAAAGAGAGAATCAGATCTCTTAGAATGGAGTTGCACACAGTGCGAGCCACCCAATGTGGGAGCTAGGATCCAACTCCAGTCTTCTGCAAGTGCAGCAGGCTCTTAATGGCTGAGCTTTTTCCTTTCCTTTCCAACAGGCATAAGTCATGATTTAAATATAAGTATCCTGAACTTCTAATTAACTATCTACATAGTAACAAGCTTCTAGTATATGTTTTCTGTATATGCACTAGGCAGACAGATTCTTTTATTCCTAACTATGCACACTCCCTCTATGGTAACATTAGAGATGAAATGGATGCAGAGCCCAAGCAAAGCAAGGCTTGTTTTTCTTGGTCAGTTGAATCACTTAACAATCATCATCAACAGCAACAATTACAACAGCATCAGCATCATCATTGATTGTTTGAGACCTCAAGGATAACAAAGCTGAACTAATATCCAAGTTTTAGAACTGATAGCTTCTGGGAGCAGAGAAATAAGGATTGGAAGGAAGAAAATGAGAGAAAACATGGGAGAGATTAGAGCATAGAGACTTGGAATGATAGAGACAAACTCGTCTCAGTACCAAAGAGAAGTTAGGTTAAAGCTGTTATTGGTGCTGATTTCTTGGGTCACCATGCTTGCTTGCTTGCATGAGAACTTGAGCTCACAGGCATCCACACACATGAGCCTGCAACCCCAGTGCTGTAGGAGGAGAAGACAAAAAAGATGGAGGGGCTGGTTGATTGCCAGCCTAACTTCAAGCTCAGTGAAGATCAAAGGAACAAAGTAGAGAATAGATTATTATGACATCGATGCCCTCCTCTTGCCACATAAGTACACATGGTTACACACACATGTACACCTGCACAGACACTCCCACACATACATTCACACACAAATACACACACATTTACAAAAAATTTAACTATTCATTGGGTTAGCTTGTATGGTTTTGTGTGTCGACTCTTTGGTTACTAATACATTGTTTTCATGCATGATCATCATCTCTATAGCTCTGCCCTCACCAAGAATGAGAGGACAGACTATTCCCATCCTACCAGGCCCAACCCACTCTGTGGGAAATAATACACAGTTCTTAAGACATGGCAAATAACTGAAACAAACCATAAATTTGGTGAGTTTCACCAAATTTAATCTCAATATGTGCACCACTTGACTTTCCTTTGGTTATAAGTCTTGATGCAATTTCTGCAATAAAAATTAAAAAGTGAATGGCTTTGTAAGGTTAACAATGAATTCAAAAAGAGGAGGTAAATGTCACATCTGAACTCCAAAGGGTAATTACGAAATTCTCGAAGGTATGCATTCTCCTAAGGAGATCCTAAGGGTACAGTGTGAATCACGGTGACGAAAAGCAATGCTTTGCCTTGTGTTTTATTCTGGGGGTTTGCCGTGTGCATGCTAAGCACGTTCTCTACCACTGAGCTACGCCTCCAGCTGCAAAGTGCCATGCTTTCAAACAATCCCCACCTTTAGAAATCATGATCACCATTGTGTTCTAATGTGATGAAGGGAAAAGTAAGGAACAGATGCATTCTTAGGAGATTACTGAGACGGTTAATTGGATCATCTTGCATGGTCTCAGTAGTATATGTTAATAGGCATGGGCGGAGAGGAGGCCGAAACTTCGGGTGTTAAGGGTAATGATACATCAGTGAAATAAGGCAAGTGTGTCTTTGACGAAGGCTGTTTTCAAACTCATGTCCCTGTCTTTGGCAGGAAAATTCCAGGATTGCAGTTCTTGAATCTGGGAGTTTAAGGATCCATAATGTGCAAAAGGAAGACGCAGGACAGTACCGATGTGTGGCAAAAAACAGCCTGGGCACAGCTTACTCCAAACTGGTGAAGCTGGAAGTGGAGGGTAAGGGGCAGCGAGCGCCCGTCACTGCCGTCTGGGAAGGCTGTACTTTGGACGGAGAAAGATGTGATGTAGGAAGTTGTGGTTCACCAGCCTGAGGGCAAGGCTTTGAAAAGAGAAGTCAAAAGGCATTTCCTTAGCATAAACGATCATATCCCATCTATGGCCCCAATTGCTGCTATTTTTGAGCATTGCAGCAAACGAAATTCACAATGGTGGTAAAACTATGTCACCATTTTGGTGTGTCTTTCCGGCTCAGACTCAGACAGTTCTCTCATTTATAAGATTGGATGCAAATAAGTTCATCTTTTTAATACACTTGGATTGACTTCAAAACATAGGAAGATAGAAAAAAATTAATCCTTTTCCAATTACAGTTTCACAACGAATGGGAATAATAAGGCAATGAATAAAACATATAAAACACGGTCCTAATTCTGTGAATTATGTAGCAATTACTGCTTTGAGCATAATAATAGTTTGTCCGATTCTTTTTAAATTAGGTCATTCAATAAACTCCTGGGAAAGACCACCATTGAGAAATCGGAATCCAAAACAGATCTCCATTGAGAAATCAGGATCCAAATGGATTTCAGTGTTCCATTTCATTGTTTGTCTGGTTTTTTACCTACGATTTTATCACATTTGGTTTAAAAATAGGAACTACGACCCAGAGGAGGCCTAGGGAGGAACTGGGAGGACTAGAGAGAGAGAGAGAGAGAGGAAACAGTAATCAGGATATATTATATGAGATGAAAAATCTAATTCAATAAATGGGGGTGGGGAGGGGGACTGCCAGCCTCCCTGTGCTGAACAAGTGACTCGGCCATGAAATCCTTCCCAGCTCCCCCTGTTCTGAGCTGTGGATCCAACAGCTCTGACTTTTTACTTCCTCTGTAAAATCGAGTTTAAAGAATCAAGCTATTGATTCTGTCCAGCAGTCTGGCCTGGTATGCACTTCACAGATGATGGTTACAGATTTTTCTGCTTTTATTTTCTGTTTTTGACAGATCAAATGTTGTACTAGACATAACACGGGAGCAGCCATTAAAACAAGGAAAATATGGGTGGATCCCTGACCTTTGTACCATCTCACTCTGCTTCAGCCAAACTCTGTCCTTCCCCGCATTTTCCCCAGATTATTTACTAGGCTTTTATTAAAGTTAACTTCACTTCCTGAATAGACCCAGGTCCTTTCCCTCACAGCTTTAATGACTTCCTTTTCCATATCTGTCTCAGGTTGAGGCAACATTTTTATGGTATCATTCCACTAACTGCTCATAAAATTTCCATTAGAAAATGGCCAACAACATGTATACATAAGGTATAATATATCTTACACAATAGCATTATTATATATACAGATAATATATCTTGGCATAGTTTGCAACATAGTTGGTACAATTTAACATCTTCTAATTTGTTGATGCTATTTAAAGATTAGAATGCAGGCTTGAGAGATGGCTCGGTGATTAAAAGCACCGGTTACTCTTCCAAAACACTGGGGTTCCATTCCCAGAACAGGGCAGCTCACAATTTTCTGTAACTCAAATTCACCTGCCTGGTGACAAGATCACCTTGAATGCTATGTTCGATAGAGAATGATGTTATCCAACTATATAAAATGCCACAAAAGATTTCCTTATCAACCCTTCAAACTCAAGTTTTCTGTCCTCTCAGTTATTAAAACACATTGCTTCAAACTGGTTCAGAGAAAGTTGTTGTCGGTATTAATCTGCTGGAGCCCAGTTACACAGTCTGCTCTTGCCACTTAATTGTGAATCAATAAAATGAGATACCGCTTCCTTCTTTCTAACATTGAAATGATCGTGCTTGTTGCCTTGACTCTTAACATATGCTGGAGGTCTTATCAAAGTTTGCTATGGCTGGGAGCTCATGCTAACACTTGGAATTTCTCTAACAGTTAGTAAGAAACCTATATACTGCCTATGTCTATTCTACATTCTCTATTTTTTATGAAAATACCCAAAATAAGTGACATATTGTTGCTAGTCCATATAATTATAACGTAAGTGATATCAGTCATAATTTTTCTTGCTGTCAAGTCTATGATGATGTTGCAAAGGCAGGGCAGCAGGAACAGCTGAAAACTCATGTTTTGGTTCACAAGCAGGAGGCAGAGACGGCACACTGGCAACAAAACTTCAAAGCTCAAACACCAGTGAGACACTTTCTCTAACAGGGCCACACCTCTTAATCCTTCCCAAACAGTTCTATCAACTGGGGACCATGCACTCAAATGTAGGAGCCTATGAGAGGTATCCTTATTCCAACTACCATACTAATCCTCTGTCTTCTGTCAAAAGATACCGTACGTGACATATAGAGTTCCTGATGAAACCCAAGCCTCTGTAGCATGTGTCTCATTCAAATTTGATGGGAGGGCTAGAATGTTGAAATGTGCAAATGATGCTGAATGGTTCGTGTGGAGAGCCATGTGTACTTGCCACTCAGAGTATTTGAAACAGGAGTATCGTATACTGCACCATTTTAGGAAATTAAGGGGCAGTGAGGGTGGTTCATTTACACGGGGTCACAGAGGTGGCAGTATCTAAGAAGCTGAGACACATCAAATGTTGTCTCTTCTATTAAAGAAGAAGACAGTTCTCCATGATGGTGTGTGTGTATATGTGTGTGTGTGCATGTATGTGAATGTGTGTGTATGTGAATGTGTTTGAGCATGTGCATGTGTGTGAGTGAGTGTGTGTCTGTGAGCCTGTGTGTGTTTGTGAGCGAGTGTGCATGTGTGTGCATGTATGTGTGTGTCTGCATGTATATGAGTGTGTGTGCATGTGTATGGGGCTGTGTTTAAGAGTATGTGTGTGTGCTTGTGAGTGCGTGTGTGAGTGTGTCAGTATGTGTGTGTGCATGAGTGCATGCGTGCCTGTGTGAGTGCATGCAGGCTTCTGTATGTGTGTAGAGATTCACAAATATTTCAATGAACATGGCAAAAAGAGGTGTGGCATCAGAATAGGGAGCAGTTAGAAATACTGACCATGTTAAAACATCACAGGAAGGGAATTTAACATACAGAGGAGAGGGGCACAGTCAAAGTAACAGGGTGCTTTGGCACACACAAGGATTGCAGCCAGGGTTCAGGTGGAACTATGAACTTTATACAGAGGGAAATCACATGCCCTGCTTTTCCCAGGACACTTCTGTTTCACACCTGTCGCTCTGGAGTAAATATTAATAGACTTCCGCTTTTTACTTTCTAAAGTATCTAGGATTCCATGGTCCATTATACAGCTGTTCTCCCTAGGGACAGAGAGTTTTCTTCCTTGGGGTAGAGGGGAAATGGGAATAGTCCCCGATCTGAACATCTCTTTTAGGAAGTAGATGGTAGGTTATCCTGGGTAAAGAGGGCACGGTGGGGGTTGGAGGTCGGCAGGGTGAGGAGAGTGGAAAGATTTTAAAATAGCCATGGGATGGGGGAGATGACTCAAAAGGAAACACGGGATTGTGGAACAACTTTAAGACTTTAGCAGAGAACAGGATCATGGATATGGAAGGAGAGGCCTCTTCTGCATGGCTGAATCACACCACTCCCCACCCACTTGAATTTTGATCTATTCTACAGATAAGCATTTAGAAAGAGAATGTTTACATTGTGTTGAAAGGCAAGACATGAGTATTAGAATCTTGCCAGAAAGGAAAATAAGGCAAAAAAGAATATTCCCCAAGAGAGTAAAGCAATGAATCCCAGATTCTTTTATGCTTGAAATGTATGTAGCTTAGTATCCAAACACTGAATCCAAAAGGGTTGAAGCCTGGGTTTAAATCTTATAGCGCCAGCAATAGGACAGATATGATAATGTGAGAGCCTACCTACTGCAAAGACTTAGAAATTCAGGACGCACTACACAACTCATGGGGGTAAAATGTATAAATCCAGACACCAGAAGTAATTAGGCATGAGCAACTTTGTTGGTAAATTCCCAAGTATGTTCCCTGCTGCTCTGAGGCCATGGGTGATATCCCCATTTCCGTTTCCCAGTTTTAAGATCCGTACAGATGAGGAGACGAGGTTTTGGACCCCATGAGAAGGAGAGGAGAACACCCAGATCCTTGCTTAGGGCTGAGGAACGTAGCGATGGCAAGAGAAGCCAGGAAGATTCATGTGCGCGCGCGCGCGCGCGCACACACACACACACACACACACACACACACACACACACACACACACGTAAAAACTTGTCTGTCTTTACCTGAATTCCAATTATAAGGGAATAAAAAGTCTTCTTAGAAACATATTCGGGGCTGGGGACTTAGCTCAGTGGTAGAGCGCTTACCTAGGAAGCGCAAGGCCCTGGGTTCGGTCCCCAGCTCCGAAAAAAAAGAACCAAAAAAAAAAAAAAAAAAAGAAACATATTCAACACTCAGAACACAGAGATAGGATATTAAATTGACACAGTTGGGGATCACTGGTAGGAGAAATTAACATAAAGAGTCAGTTCTAAGTGAAAAGTTTAACAAGAAAAAAATTATGCAAAGTGAAAGTGCCTTACTCAGGGGACATAGCATTTTGATGTATTAGAAACACAGGAAGGATGAGCTCACACCATGAGTTATAGCTGTCTAGGAAGGAACGCTCCTGAGTTCACGTCAACACAGAGGAGTTCAGCAAGCAGAATAGCATAGTAGGGAGCACAAATAAACATGCTCAGAGCAGTGAAAACCACAAAAGGAGAAATAGAAACAAAATGTATGTTTCCTGTGTGATAATCCAGCCTAGAAGGGAGGGGCTCCTAAGCCCCACCTCCGCTGAGTAGCTATTGGCTGTTGGAGAGGGACAAGCACTCACCCTTTGGGGAATGGTCTCCATGTCTCTGTGGATGGGCCCACACCTATGCAAACAAGGGCATCCCTGATTGAGCTCTTTGTGAGATTAGAAATAAATAAGTGAACAAGAAGTTGTGACGATGGAGTAGGGGGTAGATATGAGCAAGGTGTACTGTATACACGTGTGAGATTCTCAAAGGATGAATTAAAATGCATTTTAGGAAGATGGGAGGCAATTTTGAAAGAGTACTTTTAGTAAGTGAAGATATATAATGGATGAAATTGAAATCTGATTGCTGAATAGTTACCTGGTGGAAACAGAGAGGTCATTTACTCATTAAAGAGACCACTTTAGAATTCAGACATCAGCGCAGCTACATTGAAAAAAGGTGGAAAAGAGGAAATGAGTTCAGAAATAATGAAAAATATGCTAATAGAAAATCTGAAAGAAAGAAAGAAAGAAAGAAAGGAGGGAGGGAGGGAGGGAGGGAGGAAGGAAGGAAGGAAGAATCCGAACTCAGGAACATAACAGCGAATGAACCCCCAGAACACGTGCCAGAAGTGATGGAAGACTTAACCCCCCCCCCAAGTAGGGCAAACAAAGAAACAAACAACAAAAATCAAGTCTTAATCAGCCAACAGGGTCAGCTTTATCCAGACCCATCACAATAAGACAGCAAGAACTGCGTGTTATCAAAATGTTGAAGAAAAGACAGCTTATACACATTCAAAGAGAAAGACCGAATGGCCAAGCAACCACTTTCAATTTACCTGATAATTTGGGATAGTTTAGTGGTGGTCTTTTAGTGGGGGGGGGATCCCCGTTAAGATGTATATAGAATCATCTCAATAATTTATACTCTGCATTGTCTAAGTAAAAGCTTATATCAGTGTATATTTGAGGTTAGTTGTTATAAAGTTGCATATAATAGCAGCAAATTAAATGAGAGTTATACTGTATATCAGTAAAAAAAAGGCCTATGATTCCACCCAGCCATGAAAAATGTGAAACAGATTTGTAGGTATAGGAATATCCCTCATATCTATTCTGAGCCTCATTTTCCCTGTCTCTAAAATACAAATAAGACTGTCACCCACATCTTAGGTTGCTGTGAGCATGGGCTAGCATGGGCACATATTGAAAACCACACAATTATTTTCAGGCTTTATTATTCTTCTCCTTTAATAAGTCCTTGCACAAGGATTAACATGGTTCTTGAAAAGTATCAATTAGTTGCCTAGTAATATGTTCATAAGTGAAAAAGTAAGTTAAACACCATCTCATATTTTACTCATATATTTAAGTAAATGTGAATCAAAGCTAAGGGCCCACATCTCTGTTTATAGAATTATGGGAGAAGTTAGGTTATACAATTTAAATAGCTGTATACTCTTTGAACCTGTGTAAAGAGACTTTTATAATTAGGAAGTTAATATACCATGTTCATGTTTGGGAAATTATATCTCCCAAATATTGTACTGCTCTGATAAGGCATCATGAACCTTCCCATTCATCTGCGTGATGCTTTATGCTTTTCCAGAAAAGACTCAAGGATGGGGAACACTTAGTCAAAAGTCCTTGGTCTAGCCTACAGGTTGACTCACCATACTTGGTTCAGTTGGAGCATATTGGAGGTGAGGACCTGGGTGAGCAGAAAATGAAATTCTGCTCTTCCTTCTAGGAAGGAAATCAATCCATAAAGACATCCTGCATGAGCTCTGCAGAGAAAGTAACCAGAACTTCCTAGATGGTTCAGGTGAAGGAGGACACAGGACAGGTATATGCCTGGGTTCTCTGCATTTGGTCATTTATTTACTGAGAAGCAGATACCTGAAATTTTTGTTAGGATTCTCCAGTGGCCTGGAGCCTCCAGCATAATCACTGAGTTTATGTTCTGATCCTTCTATGAATGTATTCCAGCTCCATTGGCCACTGACTTATAGAAAAAGAGGAATATAAAACAAATGTAGGCTCCCATAGAAAAATAGAGTGTTGTTTTAGGTGAGACGGACAGAGGTACACCGATTACACCTTGACAGGGACTCTACGTTGTCTGTTGAGTTCCATGGTCATATGAAATGCAGAAGAGGGCTGTCAGTCTCATGACTGTGCCTGCCCTCCTACAGAAGGATAACTCTTGTCTCTGGGTCCTCTGGGACCATGGATACAGCCAGGGAAATCTGCTTGACCTATTGCATAAAGTCTAAGATGTTCATTTTTAGTACTTTCCTGTATCTGGGTCAAACCACAGTCTCATTGGTTTCCTTAACTGCAAACGTCAGTGCCTGCTGAGATCAACCTTACCGGTGCTAAAGGAAGTTAAACTGGGCTGTGGCTTTCAGCCCTTAGCTGCACTCATTACTTAACTATCTTCTCATATGAGAATTGCTATGCAGCTATCAAAAAGACATATGCTAACCATGCTAGCTTACAAGGCTGCCTGCCTTCTTTTAGACTAGAAATGATTTTTTTCTGCTTGTCATCGGTTATTTTAATGAGCTCCCATAGAAGCAAGAATCCCATTTTCCCCAGTAAAATGATTCCATGCAATGGTTTTCACCTCAAAAATTGTTATTCATATATTATTTTTGTTAGGCTAAAAACAGAGACACACTGACTTTTCAGTGCTACATAGTAGGACATTTTTTTCCTTCAGGGAAAGTCCTGCTATCTCTCTAATCAGCTCTACATTTAACTTGGATATGGTTCATATCCACAGAGTGAGCCAAAGTGTTTCCTTGTATATCTGAAAGGCTTTCTCCAGGTTAGGGGGCACAGTGGCTTGGGGAGATGAGAACAGAAAGTGCTGATATGGATGGTAAGGCTGCTTAAAAGTCATATGCACAAAGTCATATGATCACTGGGGACAACGTTGCCCTGCAAGATTGAATTTCTGCTCCTATTATATTTTTTTTCTCAAAAGTTCATTGCTTTATTTAACGTATTTTTTTTTATTAACTTGAGTATTTCTTATATACATTTCAAGTGTTATTCCCTTTCCCGGTTTCCGGGCAAACATCTCCCTCCCCCCTCCCCTTCCTTATTGGTGTTCCCCTCCCAACCCTCCCCCCATTGCTGCCCTCCCCCCATAGTCTAGTTCACTGGGGGTTCAGTCTTAGCAGGACCCAGGGCTTCCCCTTCCACTGGTGCTCTTACTAGGATATTCATTGCTACCTATGGGGTCAGAGTCCAGGGTTAGTCCATGTATAGTATTTAGGTAGTGGCTTAGTCCCTGGAAGCTCTGGTTGCTTGACATTGTTGTACTTTTGGGGTCTCGAGCCCCTTCAAGCTCTTCCAGTTCTTTCTCTGATTCCTTCAACGGGGGACCTATTCTCAGTTCAGTGGTTTGCTGCTGGCATTCGCCTCTGTATTTGCTGTATTCTGGCTGTGTCTCTCAGGAGCGATCTACATCCGGCTCCTGTCGGTCTGCACTTCTTTGCTTCATCCATCTTGTCTAATTGGGTGGCTGTATATGTATGGGCCACATGTGGGGCAGGCTCTGAATGGGTGTTCCTTCAGTCTCTGTTTTAATCTTTGCCTCTCCCTTCCCTGCCAAGGGTATTCTTTTTCCTCATTTAAAGAAGGAGTGAAGCATTCACATTTTGATCATCCGTCTTGAGTTTCATTTGTTCTAGGGATCTAGGGTAATTCAAGCATTTGGGCTAAAAGCCACTTATTAATGAGTGCATACCATGTATGTCTTTCTGTGATTGGGTTAGCTCACTCAGGATGATATTTTCCAGTTCCAACCATTTGCCTACGAATTTCATAAACTCGTTGTTTTTGATAGCTGAGTAATATTCCATTGTGTAGATGTACCACATTTTCTGTATCCATTCCTCTGTTGAAGGGCATCTGGGTTCTTTCCATTTTCTGGCTATTATAAATAAGGCTGCGATGAACATAGTGGAGCACGTGTCTCTTTTATATGTTGAGGCATCTTTTGGGTATATGCCCAAGAGAGGTATAGCTGGATCCTCAGGCAGTTCAATGTCCAATTTTCTGAGGAACCTCCAGACTGATTTCCAGAATGGTTTTACCAGTCTGCAAACCCACCAACAATGGAGGAGTGTTCCTCTTTCTCCACATCCTCGCCAGCATCTGCTGTCCCCTGAGTTTTTGATCTTAGCCATTCTCACTGGTGTGAGGTGAACTCTCAGGGTTGTTTTGATTTGCATTTCCCTTATGACTAAAGATGTTGAACATTTCTTTAGGTGTTTCTCAGCCATTCGGCATTCCTCAGCTGTGAATTCTTTGTTTAGCTCTGAACCCCATTTTTAAATAGGGTTATTTGTCTCCCTGCGTTCTAACTTCTTGAGTTCTTTGTATATTTTGGATATAAGGCCTCTGTCTGTTGTAGGATTGGTAAAGATCTTTTCCCAATCTGTTGGTTGCCGTTTTGTCCTAACCACAGTGTCCTTTGCCTTACAGAAGCTTTGCAGTTTTATGAGATCCCATTTGTCGATTCTTGATCTTAGAGCGTAAGCCATTGGTGTTTTGTTCAGGAAATTTTTTCCAGTGCCCATGTGTTCCAGATGCTTCCCTAGTATTTCTTCTATTAGTTTGAGTGTGTCTGGTTTGATGTGGAGGTCCTTGATCCACTTGGACTTAAGCTTTGTACAGGGTGATAAGCATGGATCGATCTGCATTCTTCTACATGTTGCCCTCCAGTTGAACCAGCACCATTTGCTGAAAATGCTATCTTTTTTCCATTGGATGGTTTTGGCTCCTTTGTCAAAAATCAAGTGACCATAGGTGTGTGGGTTCATTTCTGGGTCTTCAATTCTATTCCATTGGTCTATCTGTCTGTCTCTGTACCAATACCATGCAGTTTTTATCACTATTGCTCTGTAATACTGCTTGAGTTCAGGGATAGTGATTCCCCCTGAAGTCCTTTTATTGTTGAGGATAGCTTTAGCTATCCTGGGTTTTTTGTTATTCCAGATGAATTTGCAAATTGTTCTGTCTAACTCTTTGAAGAATTGGATTGGTATTTTGATGGGGATTGCATTGAATCTGTAGATTGCTTTTGGTAAAATGGCCATTTTTACTAAATTAATCCTGCCAATCCATGAGCATGGGAGATCTTTCCATCTTCTGAGGTCTTCTTCAATTTCTTTCCTCAGTGTCTTGAAGTTCTTATTGTACAGATCTTTTACTTGCTTGGTTAAAGTCACACCGAGGTACTTTATATTATTTGGGTCTATTATGAAGGGTGTCGTTTCCCTAATTTCTTTCTCCGCTTGTTTCTCTTTTGTATAGAGGAAGGCAACTGATTTATTTGAGTTAATTTTATACCCAGCCACTTTGCTGAAGTTGTTTATCAGCTTTAGTAGTTCTCTGTTGGAACTTTTGGGTTCACTTAAATATACTATCATGTCATCTGCAAATAGTGATATTTTGACTTCTTCTTTTCCGATCTGTATCCCCTTGATCTCCTTTTGTTGTCTGATTGCTCTGGCTAGAACTTCAAGAACTATATTGAATAAGTAGGGAGAGAGTGGGCAGCCTTGTCTAGTCCCTGATTTTAGTGGGATTGCTTCAAGTTTCTCTCCATTTAGTTTAATGTTAGCAACTGGTTTGCTGTATATGGCTTTTACTATGTTTAGGTATGGGCCTTGAATTCCTATTCTTTCCAGGACTTTTATCATGAAGGGGTGTTGAATTTTGTCAAATGCTTTCTCAGCATCTAATGAAATGATCATGTGGTTCTGTTCTTTCAGTTTGTTTATATAATGGATCACGTTGATGGTTTTCCTTATATTAAACCATCCCTGCATGCCTGGGATGAAGCCTACTTGATCATGGTGGATGATTGTTTTGATGTGCTCTTGGATTCGGTTTGCCAGAATTTTATTGAGTATTTTTGCGTCGATATTCATAAGGGAAATTGGTCTGAAGTTCTCTTTCTTTGTTGTGTCTTTGTGTGGTTTAGGTATAAGAGTAATTGTGGCTTCGTAGAAGGAATTCGGTAGTGCTCCATCTGTTTCAATTTTGTGGAATAGTTTGGATAATATTGGTATGAGGTCTTCTATGAAGGTTTGATAGAATTCTGCACTAAACCCGTCTGGACCTGGGCTCTTTTTGGTTGGGAGACCTTTAATGACTGCTTCTATTTCCTTAGGAGTTATGGGGTTGTTTAACTGGTTTATCTGTTCCTGATTTAACTTTGATACCTGGTATCTGTCTAGGAAATTGTCCATTTCCTGAAGATTTTCAAGTTTTGTTGAATATAGGTTTTTATAGTAAGATCTGATGATTTTTTGAATTTCCTCTGAATCTGTTGTTATGTCTCCCTTTTCATTTCTGATTTTGTTAATTTGGACGCACTCTCTGTGTCCTCTCGTTAGTCTGGCTAAGGGTTTATCTATCTTGTTGATTTTCTCAAAGAACCAACTTTTGGTTCTGTTGATTCTTTCTATGGTCCTTTTTGTTTCTACTTGGTTGATTTCAGCTCTGAGTTTGATTATTTCCTGCCTTCTACTCCTCCTGGGTGTATTTGCTTCTTTTTGTTCTAGAGCTTTTAGGTGTGCTGTCAAGCTGCTGACATATGCTCTTTCCTGTTTCTTTCTGCAGGCACTCAGCGCTATGAGTTTTCCTCTTAGCACAGCTTTCATTGTGTCCCATAAGTTTGGGTATGTTGTATCTTCATTTTTATTAAATTCTAAAAAGTTTTTAATTTCTTTCTTTATTTCTTCCTTGACCAGGTGATCATTGAGTAGAGCATTGTTCAATTTCCACGTATATGTGGGCATTCTTCCCTTATTGTTATTGAAGACCAGTTTTAGGCCGTGGTGGTCCGATAGCACGCATGGGATTATTTCTATCTTTCTGTACCTGTTGAGGCCCGTTTTTTGACCAAGTATATGGTCAGTTTTGGAGAAAGTACCATGAGGAGCTGAGAAGAAGGTATATCCTTTTGCTTTAGGATAGAATGTTCTATAAATATCCGTTAAGTCCATTTGGCTCATGACTTCTCTTAGTCTGTCGACATCACTGTTTAATTTCTGTTTCCATGATCTGTCCATTGATGAGAGTGGTGTGTTGAAATCTCCCACTATT
Source organism: Rattus norvegicus (assembly GCF_021556685.1). Classification (NCBI taxonomy): domain Eukaryota; kingdom Metazoa; phylum Chordata; class Mammalia; order Rodentia; family Muridae; genus Rattus; species Rattus norvegicus. The sequence goes on from NC_141538.1 coordinate 78,279,932, forward strand.
ATTGTGTGAGGTGCAATGTGTGTTTTGAGCTTTAGTAAGGTTTCTTTTACGTATGTAGGTGCCCTTGTATTTGGGGCATAGATATTTAGGATTGAGAGTTCATCTTGGTGGATTTTTCCTTTGATGAATATGAAGTGTCCTTCCTTATCTTTTTTGATGAGTTTTAGTTGAAAATTGATTTTATTTGATATTAGAATGGCTACTCCAGCTTGCTTCTTCTGACCATTTGCTTGGAAAGTTGTTTTCCAGCCTTTCACTCTGAGGTAGTGTCTGTCTTTGTTTCTGAGGTGTGTTTCCTGTAGGCAGCAGAATGCAGGGTCCTCGTTGCGTATCCAGTTTGTTAATCTATGTCTTTTTATTGGGGAGTTGAGGCCATTGATATTGAGAGATATTAAGGAATAGTGATTATTGCTTCCCGTTATATTCATATTTGGATGTGAGGTTATGTTTGTGTGCTTTCATTCTCTTTGTTTTGTTGCCAAGACGATTAGTTTCTTGCTTCTTCTAGGGTATAGCTTGCCTCCTTATGTTGGGCTTTACCATTTATTATCCTTTGTAGTGCTGGATTTGTAGAAAGATATTGTGTAAATTTGGTTTTGTCATGGAATATCTTGGTTTCTCCATCAATGTTAATTGAGAGTTTTGCTGGATACAGTTACCTGGGCTGGCATTTGTGTTCTCTTAGGGTCTGTATGACATCAGTCCAGGATCTTCTGGCCTTCATAGTTTCTGGCGAGAAGTCTGGTGTGATTCTGATAGGTCTCCCTTTATATGTTACTTGACCTTTTCCCCTTACTGCTTTTAATATTCTTTCTTTATTTTGTGCGTTTTGTGTTTTGACAATTATGTGACGGGAGGTGTTTCTTTTCTGGTCCAATCTATTTGGAGTTCTGTAGGCTTCTTGTATGTCTATGGGTATCTCTTTTTTTAGGTTAGGGAAGTTTTCTTCTATGATTTTGTTGAAGATATTTACTGGTCCTTTGAGCTGGGAGTCTTCACTCTCTTCTATACCTATAATCCTTAGGTTTGATCTTCTCATTGAGTCCTGGATTTCCTGTATGTTTTGGACCAGTAGCTTTTTCCGCTTTACATTATCTTTGACAGTTGAGTCAATGATGTCTATGGAATCTTCTGCTCCTGAGATTCTCTCTTCCATCTCTTGTATTCTGTTGGTGAAGCTTGTATCTACAGCTCCTTGTCTCTTCTTTTGGTTTTCTATATCCAGGGTTGTTTCCATGTGTTCTTTCTTGATTGCTTCTATTTCCATTTTTAATTCCTTCAACTGTTTGATTGTGTTTTCCTGGAATTCTTTCAGGGATTTTTGTGTCTCCTCTCTATGGGCTTCTACTTGTTTATTTATGTTTTCCTGGAATTCTTTCAGGGATTTTTGTGTCTCCTCTCTATGGGCTTCTACTTGTTTATTTATGTTTTCCTGGAATTCTTTCAGGGATTTTTGCGATTCTTTCAGGCATTTTTGCGATTCCTCTCTGTAGGCTTCTACTTGTTCTCTAAGGGAGTTCTTCACGTCTTTCTTGAAGTCCTCCAGCATCATGATCAAAAATGATTTTGAAACTAGATCTTGCTTTTCTGGTATGTTTGAATATTCCATGTTTGTTTTGATGGGAGAATTGGGCTCCGATGGTGCCATGTAGTCTTGGTTTCTGTTGCTTGGGTTCCTGCACTTGCCTCTCGCCATCAGATTATCTCTAGTGTTACTTTGTTCTGCTATTTCTGACAGTGGCTAGACTGTCCTATAAGCCTGTGTGTCAGGAGTGCTGTAGACCTGTTTTCCTCTCTTTCAGTCAGTTATGGGGACAGAGTGTTCTGCTTTCGGGCGTGTAGTTTTTCCTCTCTACAGGTCTTCAGCTGTTCCTGTGGGCCTGTGTCTTGAGTTCACCAGGCAGCTTTCTTGCAGCAGAAAAGTTGGTCTTACCTGTGGTCCCGAGGCTCAAGTTCACTCGTGGGGTGCTGCTCATGGGCTCTCTGCAGCGGCAGCAACCAGGAAGACTTTTGCCGCCGTTTCCGGGAGCTTCAGTGCACCAGGGTTCCAGATGGTCTTTGGCTTTTTCCTCTGGCGTCCGAGATGTGTGTGCAGAGAGCAGTCTCTTCTGGTTTCCCAGGCTTGTCTGCCTCTCTGAAGGTTCAGCTCTCCCTCCCACGGGATTTGGGTGCAGAGAACTGTTTATCCGGTCTGTTTCCTTTAGGTTCTGGTGGTGTCTCAGGCAGGGGTCCTGCTGCTCCTGGGCCCTCCCCCACGGGAGCCCAGAGGCCTTATACAGTTTCCTCTTGGGCCAGGGATGTGGGCAGGGGTGAGCAGTGTTGGTGGTCTCTTCTGCTCTGCAGCCTCAGGAGTGCCCACCTGACCAGGCGGTTGGGTCTCTCTCTCACCTTTTTTTTTTTTTTTTTTTTTTTTTTTTTTACCACTGTTGCTTTTCTTTAAAAGTTCTAGGACGTACTAACATTTCTTCAGAGGCATGTTCATACCAACTTGCACATGAAAATTATCTTCCATGTCTTCGGAAACTTTGACAATGTTCTTCAATAGTATGGTCTTCCCAATTGTAACCTATAGCACTGAGGTTCCTGTAGGTCTCCTGCATCACATCTTTGTAGAGACTCTTCTGTGAAGGATCCAGCAAAGCCCATTCTTCTCGGGTGAAGTTCACATGTACATCATCATAGGTCAATGCATCCATGTCGCAACTTCGGAGCTTGCCTGAACATGCCTCACAGAATCCAAACACAGGACACAGAACACAGCAGCCAGGACCATTTAAGACTGCTTAACTACTAAGCGAATACTACACCAAGGCACTCCTATTATATTTTTTAAACATTTGTTTTTTTATTTTATGAGTATAACTATGTGCTTAATTATACGAGTGTACAATGCAGGTAAGAATGGATTTAAGCAGAGGGGGTCAGATCCCAGAGTTGGAATTATAAACAGTTGAGACATACCTGTCCTGGGTGCTAGAAACTGAACCCAGGTCCCTTGCAGGAGCCCCAAGTGGTCTCCCCTGAGCCATCTCTCTAGCCCCTTTGCTCCTAAACAGTGGCCTTCTTTTAGACATATATATATATATATATATATATATATATATATATATATAATAGTAATTAATCTTACAGAACTGAAATGGTTTTTGGTATGATTATGTATTTTTCTGTCTCTGTGTGTGTGTGCATGCGTGTGTATGTGTGTGCATGTGTGTGTGTGCATGTGTGTGTGCGTGTGTGTGTGCATGTGTGTGTGCGTGTGTGTGTGTGTGTGTGTGTGTGTGTGTGTGTTCATATGGGTCTTTGATATAAGATTTTTCATTATTGGAAAAGACCCAATGCACACTTTTTGTTTCAGTTTGTTTGTTTTTGCTTTTTCTTTCCTCAAGTTTTTGACTTAACCATGGGTAGCAGGATTTATTTATTGGCCCTGAATATAGGAATATAGATCTTACTGCCTCATGTAAACATCGAATTCACATGAGTCCTATTAGATGAGGAAAACCAACATAAGTAGAGGAGTTGTCAAGACGCAAATTAAACTAGATGGATGTTAGAATGCGCCAAGGCCCCTGGTGGTTGCATTATCTGTTACGACCTGGCTTGCTTCTGGCTTCATAAATCACAGAGAAATAAAGGTTGGACAGAAAGGAAGCTGGAGCTCCCAGGGACCTCATGGTGTAAAGTGTCCTGATAGAGATACAAAAGGGGCCCGCTGAGGGCCAGAGCAGGGCAGGAAGCAGCAGGAGAGTCCTTCTAGGTAGACACTGCTGTATGCTTCTCGAATGTTTATGCATCTCCCGTTTCCATGAGGCTTTGAAAAGCAGCATCTTATCTCAACATGAACACGAATGTTGGCAGCGAGGAGGGAAAGCAAGCAGGGTGGAAATTTTAAGTGGCTCTGGGACATGAACCTCTGTTGCTAGTCAGGGCACCAGAGGGCTGCTGATAGTTTTCCTGCAGTCTAAAAGGCTGGACTTGCATGCTCTTAGAGCTGGCCAAGTTTCTATTTAGAAACTTGTCTCCTCAAGATCTTTTGCAAACAACAAAGTAGAGATCATCCTAAATTAAGCAACGATGTGTCTGTCTGTCTGTCTACCTGTCTATCTACCTATTCTATTAATCCTCTCTGTCTCTCCTCTCTCTCTCTCTCTCTCTCTCTCTCTCTCTCTCTCTCTCTCTCTCCTCTCCATCTATCTATCTATCTATCTATCTATCTATCTATCTATCTATCTATCTATCTATCTATCTATCATCTGTCTGCCTGTCTATGTCATCTATTGACTTCTCTACCAGCCCACCAATCTCTTGATCTTCATGTTTCTGAAGTTGGTATCAATAAACATACATACAATAAATAGCGCTGTTTCTACAATGTTAGACTTCTGCCTGCCCGCTCTGTTGGCGATCAGATTTTCTTGTTGCCTCTACAAGAGTGGAAGCGATTGTGTAATGTTTATACCACATTTGATTTGCTTTTTCCTTTGTTTACGCTACAGCTCTTAATATGACAAATGCCACAGAGAGAGGTATTTAACCCCATGTGTGCTGTGTCTCGGTGATTGCAGTTTTAATAGACGTGCGGTGGTCCTGTTCCAGGCATCAGCTCCACTTGTTTGATGCCACTAACAGGTTTGGTTTGCTGTCATGAGTAGAACATGCATTTTAAAATCAAACAAAAGAGAAACCCATAAGCCTCTGATACCCCTAGGGGCTATCTTTGGCAGAACTAAATCTGCATGATTTGATGGGTGCATGCTCCAGAAAAGTCTGACCTCCTGACTTGGACATTATGCTGTGGTTGTTGAAAGTCTGTAAGGCCTTAGGGAAGCACATCTCAATGGTCCTTTCCTTGCAGACATGTCACTAAAGACTCCAAGGAAAAGAAGGCACATCAACAATTACAGTACTGAACCAACAACCAGGAAAGTCAGAGGACAGTTAGTCCCTTTCAATCTGAACTGCTGAAGGAAATGGATTTGAAAACCAGTAAATGATTTTGTGTCATGCTTATGTTTTCAATAATTATTTAAAATGGAAAATGATTATGAACAGAAATTGATAGGCTTTAGTTGGAGACCAAAGTAAAAACTTGAACTTAATTTTCTGTGTATAAATATGACTCATAGATTCAAATACACATTTACAGCCTAGGAAACTTTAATAAAATAATATACTCAACATAGATGGTAGATCGATGCTCCAAGTGCTAAGTGATAGAAAAAAACTATGCTGCCTTTTTTGAACCTAAATTTAAATTGTAAATTGAAAATGTATGTATTTGGGTGGAAAGAAATCATGGGAAGCCTTTTGAATTCTATGATAAACAGGAGGTCCAATAATTTTACCTATATTTTCCTTAGATAGCAAGTGTATAGTTTTGGGGTTTGAATTAGTATATTGCCTTCATGACTGATAGTCTATGGCAGGCATGACTCTTGGAGGAACAGACTGTTCTGGCTGATAACACAAGCCCCAGATTGTCGTAGAAACTGAACAGGCTCCAGAGTCTTAGGGAAACTTTCTGAGTTTAGAGCCCAAGTTCTCCACTTGCTGCTTCAGAGCTTACCTTAGAAAATATGTATCCTTCTGCCTCAGTTTTTCTACTGGCAGAATAAGTTATCAACCTCACAAATTACAGAAGTGTAGGTTAGGGTAACACTCATGAGAACAGTTGTGGGGGTGGGGTGGGGAATACATCAGACAGACAAGGTCTTCAATGTGACTCACAGGGTTCTAGTTGTGCAACTAGAAACAATGTAAGAATTTGCAAGGGTAGCTAACAGTCCATTTCATGTATGATTTATCTTTGAGGCAGAAGCAATACAATCTATCAGTAGCAAAACGTAAATTTTAATTTAAAACGGAGATCATACCTTTTATCCCAAGAAGGCAGAGGCAGGCAAATCTCTAAGTTTGAGGCCAGCCTGGTGTATACAGTTCCAGAACCACTAGGTCTACACTGAGATAGCCAAAAGCGGGGAGGGGGAAGCGGAGAGAGAGAGAGAGAGAGAGAGAGAGAGAGAGAGAGAGAGAGAGAGAGAGAGAGAGTGTTTATTAGCTTTGAGTCTATTGGAATTGTAATCATACTTTATATCTAGAATGGTAATTGTAAGAAATTAGTTCAACCCCTTAATTTGCAGATAATGAGATGATACCAGGGTTTACAGCAGGAAGAGGTGGTCCTGGGTTTTTATCTCATCTTCTACTATCCGTTTGTGATTCTTCCCTTCTGTCTGCACAAATTACATAGATCGGCACTCAGAGGTTTGCCTACCCATTGGCTGGCCCTGGGTATTAATCCTGAAGGCCCTACTTACTAGCTACACAGTTTGAATGACTTACTTGGTCTTTGAAGTCTATTTCTTCATGTGTTAGAAAAGGGGAGGGTGGAGGAACCACTGAGAGCCCAGAGTGCTTCAGATGGAAAAAGCACACAGTGTCCATGGCGGCTTCTCCATAAATCCTGGCTGTGTTCAGGATTCTTGTCTGCTGGGAGCATTGTTCTAAAGCTGATGCCTTCTATCCAGGGAGAGCTTCTGGCTAGGTTTCTCATGTTTCACCAACAGAATGTCAACATTCCCAACTGCTCATCTGGGTTCCAAAGAACATAAATCCAGCCTCGATCAGCGTCGCCTTGCACCTGCATGCCTGTTGCTTGTTAGAGATTATAGCTTTGCTTTGGCCCCACTGTGACGAGTGCTGTCAGAAAGCTTATCGAAGGAGGTGTGTGAAACAGGAACGGGTCTGTAGTAGTAAACTGGAAAGGGGCTATCTGGGGGCAACCTATTTGAAAAAAAAAATAACACCAAAACAAAACCAATTTGTGTTTCCCAGCTTATATAACTTTTATTTCCTATAAAAAATAGATATTTGCCCAAAGGTTTTGCTTGAAATATCGTTTTCTATCACTTTGTGTTCCAAGTAAATGTCAAGTGAAAAGTTGGTTTAAAAATTTAGTGACTGAAGGATGTGAAGAGATTTCCGTGACAAAGTCATGTGTGTGAGCCCTGTCTGGTAGTGTCTCATATGTCTCCTCATGTTGCACTATTCCAGTCCTTTCTGAAATGTATCCCCAAATAGCATTCGAAGCTTAGTTTTGTCCATGAAGTTGAGTGGATCAGAAAGAGCCTTATTATTCCATGGCTAGAACATACTCAACTCAAAATCTATATGGAGAAGCTAGCTAGAAAGAAGACTCGGTGGCTGAAAAGTACTTACTGCTGCTCTCGGAGAGAAATGGGAGTCTTGTCCGAATACCTACATGAGGTGGCTAAACACCACCTATAACTCCAGCTCCATGGAGTCCTCTTCTGGCTTCCTTGGCCTCCTGAAGCCAGGAAGCCTCCTGAGCTACATTTTGAGAAGTCCTGACTTGAAGATATCTACTTGGAATGTCATTATTCCTGATGAATCTTAAAAGTCTAAGTAGATAGGTTACCCACAAGTAGTGAGAGATAAATGCCATTATAATTATAAATTGTTACACTTGTTTAGTGCCTGCAATGTTTAATGTAATGAGGTAGCAGAGAAAGATATAAAAAATAATTAAGATTTGTACCATCAGCTTCCCATTGTTGTAACAAAGAGCCTGAAACAGTCAACTTAAAGGGAGAGAGGGTTTGTTTTGACGAGCATTTTCACAGGATTCTTCTGTCAGTGGTCACTTGGCCTCGTCCTAGCCTCGACATTAGGGCAGTGGTTCTCAACCTTCCTAATGCTGTGACTGTCTAATACAGTTCCACAAGGTATGGTGACCCCCCAGCCATAAAATAATTTTCATGCTACTTCATAATTGTAATTTTGCTACTGTCATGAATTTTGCTACTGTCGTAAATATCTGTGTTTCAATGGTCTTAGGTGACCCCTATTAAAGGGTCATTTACCCCAAAGGAGTCATGACCCACAGGCTGAGAATCACTGGTCTAGAACAACACAATGCATTGTGTAGGGAGGTGTAAGAAAGACTTCCGCTTACTTAATGGTGGCCAGGAAGCAAAGAGTGAGACAGGGCTGGGTTCTATATCTTCTTCAAAAGTATGTTTGAGTGACCTAAACTCTTCGCATCAAGTTCTGCCTCCAAAAGCTTCGTCATTTCCTAATAGCACTACAGACTGGTGACCCTCACAGCAACGGGCCATTGGAAGACATTCGAAACCTATGATAAGTTTCATGTCTTGAATCTTTCCAAACATAGTGAAAAGTCATGGAAACTTCAGAGCATCGAAGGTGGGACCCAACCGAGTTCTGACTGATCTTCACCATTCCTTGTGTGGCTCATACCTCTGTGAGAGACGAAAAGGAAACAGACAGGGATGGGGATTACAGGTCTATTATGCGCATGCGCATGCACAGAGAGCCCATCCCTGCCTCATACTCAGAGCACAGCAAGAAGGGAGAGTCTGTGGCAGCAACTATTAGTGGCCACTACAGCCTTGATGACCTGGGACTCGACTCAGACTCTTACTGAGGTTCTCTTTGGTTCCATTCTGTGTCAGATGTAGTTTTAAATGACGGAAATCTACAGTTTGGAAGCATGTGGTCCTATTGGACACTCCGAATCCCTTGTAAAATAACCACAGACACTACCAGTTCTCACCATTTAACAAACCAGAATACTCCGGTGGTATTTCACACCCAAGTTGTTAAGATCGCTGGGCTCTTATTTATTTGTCCAGCTGAAAGTTCTAAACACAAGAAAATAATTGATTTTTTTGGACCACTCTTAGAATGCAGACATCTTTCCGAGCTTCTGATAAAAAGAAAATTTGATGGATATCCTAAAACTTGGTTTATGCCTGCTGTGGCAGGACTAGGAGAAGTTGGGTGGACGGCACATGGGACCTCCTCCCATCTGCTAGGCTTTTGTAAGCTGAAAATTCTTTCAGATATACAGGGTTTAGAATGGAAGCCAGGGGAGGACTTCTCCTCTAGCAACCAAGCAGTTTAGCATCGCTTTCCATCAGAATTGAGGATGAATATTTTTTTCTTTGAAAGAATACATTGGAACTGAAGCCCAACTTTTTATAGTCTTAGTGTTAAAGTGAGATGTTTGCAGGACCAATTTAATAAAGGAAAGACTGTTTTTCATCATTTCCCTATCTACACATAAACGTGAGCATAAAACAAGTAAACTTCCTCAGGCTCTACTCTGATTAACTGGGTAAATATTTTCCCCCATGCTTAGCAGTCAGAAGTCCTTATTATGAACTAGAAAAATGTTATTGTCTTAAAGGCCACAGACAGGTCCTCTGCGGGTCACAACAGAGAACCGCGGTCTTGTGGAGGTGGGAAGGTCCCTCTGAGGACTTGGTGCGGGTGTCACTGCGAGGATGGCGTGCTTTGGTTCCACTCCCTCCAGGGATGGAGGCCCAGTAGGGACCGCCTCATACATGCTCTGGCCCTGCTTCAAGAGAGACAGAAAAGTGAAAGTGGCCCCATACCAGGATCTTCTTTCTTTGCCCTGCTTTAGCTACCAAGAGACAAAAAGGGAATCCAGGTTCTATATTTTTTTTAAGGTTTGTTCTTATTTCCAGATTTCATTTTAATGATTGAATAACAAGATAAGAATCTGTTGAGAAACAAGAGTTCTATGGAGCCACAGCACCACTGCTCTTCAACTCTCTTGTGTCCAATTACTGATAAATAAATAAATAAATAAATAAATAAATAAATAAATAAATAAATAAAATCTAGTAAAGGGGACCCGTTGGTCTGTTGGTAGCATTTGTCCACTCACAGATATCCCTAATTCAATGGTCCTTGGAAAACACAATTCTAGAAGAGATTCAAATAACACGTACAGAGATTCGCATCCAGAGTTTAGCATCAATGGCTACAGGACGAATTTGCCTTCAGAGAGTGGTTCTTCTCTTGATAGTTTCGTTGAGGTATGGAGATGGGGACATGCTTTTCAAACCTGTGAGAAAACAGCAGGTAACCTGAGCTGCATCTGGGAAGCACGAGGCAAGAGAGCCCAATGTTAAAAATAAAATAAGAACCTACCTGTGAAGTCTGTTGAAGGGACAGAACAGCCTTCATGAGTCAGAAGGATATCCTAGAAAATGAGAGGGGGCAGAGAGAGGGAGAGGGAGAGGGAGAGGGAGAGGGAGAATATGAATCTGTCTTCAAATCTTACCCCCCATGCTTTGTAGATGTATTTTCAATCAGTGTGTAACAACAACAACAACAACAATAATAATAGTAATAATAATAATAATAAATTTTATTAACTGATTTATAGAAATAATCTTTTTAATTTACAAAAATTTGATAGTTTATTAATTTATTCTTTTACACTTTGTACATGTTTATAATATGTTTTGACCACCCACTCATTCCTGTACTCTCTCTTTTCCTCCCCAACCGTCACCCAGTCTCCCTGCCTCCCGTTAAGCTCCTATCTTATTTTAAAGATATAAAATAGGCTTCTCAGTATTACAGAGCAATAGTGATAAAAACTGCATGGTATTGGTACAGAGACAGACAGATAGAACAATGGAATAGAATTGAAGACCCAGAAATGAACCCACACACCTATGGTCACTTGATTTTTGACAAAGGAGCCAAAACCATCCAATGGAAAAAAGATAGCATTTTCAGCAAATGGTGCTGGTTCAACTGGAGGGCAACATGTAGAAGAATGCAGATCGATCCATGCTTATCACCCTGTACAAAGCTTAAGTCCAAGTGGATCAAGGACCTCCACATCAAACCAGACACACTCAAACTAATAGAAGAAAAACTAGGGAAGCATCTGGAACACATGGGCACTGGAAAAAATTTCCTAAACAAAACACCAATGGCTTAGGCTCTAAGATCAAGAATCGACAAATGGGATCTCATAAAACTGCAAAGCTTCTGTAAGGCAAAGGACACGGTGGTTAGGACAAAACGGCAACCAACAGATTGGGAAAAGATCTTTACCAATCCTACAACAGATAGAGGCCTTATATCCAAAATATACAAAGAACTCAAGAAGTTAGACCGCAGGGAAACAAATAACCCTATTTAAAAATGGGGTTCAGAGCTAAACAAAGAATTCACAGCTGAGGAATGCCGAATGGCTGAGAAACACCTAAAGAAATGTTCAACATCTTTAGTCATAAGGGAAATGCAAATCAAAACAACCCTGAGATTTCACCTCACACCAGTGAGAATGGCTAAGATCAAAAACTCAGGGGACAACAGATGCTGGCGAGGATGTGGAGAAAGAGGAACACTCCTCCATTGTTGGTGGGATTGCATACTGGTACAACCATTCTGGAAATCAGTCTGGAGGATCCTCAGAAAATTGGACATTGAACTGCCTGAGGATCCAGCTATACCTCTCTTGGGCATATACCCAAAAGATGCCCCAACATATAAAAAAGACACGTGCTCCACTATGTTCATTGCAGCCTTATTTATAATAGCCAGAAGCTGGAAAGAACCCAGATGCCCTTCAACAGAGGAATGGATACAGAAAATGTGGTACATCTACACAATGGAATATTACTCAGCTATCAAAAACAACGGCTTTATGAAATTCATAGGCAAATGGTTGGAACTGGAAAATATCATCCTGAGTGAGCTAACCCAATCACAGAAAGACATACATGGTATGCACTCATTGATAAGTGGCTATTAGCCCAAATGCTTGAATTACCCTAGATGCCTAGAACAAATGAAACTCAAGACGGATGATCAAAATGTGAATGCTTCACTCCTTCTTTAAAAGGGGAACAAGAATACCCTTGGCAGGGAATAGAGAGGCAAAGATTAAAACAGAGACTGAAGGAACACCCATTCAGAGCCTGCCCCACATGTGGCCCATACATATACAGCCACCCAATTAGACAAGATGGATGAAGCAAAGAAGTGCAGACCGACAGGAGCCGGATGTAGATCGCTCCTGAGAGACACAGCCAGAATACAGCAAATACAGAGGCGAATGCCAGCAGCAAACCACTGAACTGAGAATAGGACCCCCGTTGAAGGAATCAGAGAAAGAACTGGAAGAGCTTGAAGGGGCTCGAGACCCCATTTGTACAGCAATGCCAAGCAACCAGAGCTTCCAGGGACTAAGCCACTACCTAAAGACTATACATGGACTGACCCTGGACTCTGACCTCATAGGTAGCAATGAATATCCTAGTAAGAGCACCAGTGGAAGGGGAAGCCCTGGGTCCTGCTAAGGCTGAACCCCCAGTGAACTAGACTGGTGGGGGGAGGGCGGCAATGGGGGGAGGGTTGGGAGGGGGACACCCATAAGGAAGGGGACGGGGGGAGGGGGATGTTTGCCCGGAAACCGGGAAAGGGAATAACACTCGAAATGTATATAAGAATTACTCAAGTTAATAAAAAATAAAATAAAATGTAAAAAAAATAAAATAAAATAGGCTTCTATTTCCTTTTTATATATTTTATATCTTTAGATCTTTATTTTATATCCTTAAAATATTTTTGGAAGATTTACACATGTGCTCAGTGTATCTTAGTCATATGCACCCCCCTCCCTCCCTCAAGTCTCCCCCACCTGCCCCCAAATATCTCCCATCGTTTTGTGACATTTCGGAGTTGAGAGCCAATCACTCCATTTTTTCCCCTTCTGGTTGAAAAAAAAAACTGAAATTTGTAGAAGTTGAGCAAGAATCAGATCAAAAACCCGGTGAGCAATAAAGTTAAGATTCTAATCCACTTCTCCCACCCTTGGTACCATGTATAAACGGAAGGAGATTACCTTAGCGCTGAGTATGGGTTTCTCAATTTCTGAGTTTGCCTAATTTCTATGTACTTCCCCCAAATCTCCAGAGTTAGGTAGAACTTTGGCGACAGAGAGTCAGGATTCCTTGAGCTACTGTCTGGGAAGAAACCCACATGCATAAAGGCAAATAAATGTGTCTGTGTAAGGTACACACATGGCCCAGAGACTGGAGTCACACCTCCAAGGAACTGGGTTTACAGAGGATTTGGAACTGTGATTGTGGGTGCTGGGGACTGAACTCAGGGCCTCTGGACAAACAGAATGTGTTTTTAACCACTGGGCCATACATACATTATTACATCAAAAAAAAAATGGATGCAGAGGAAAATATGAGCTCTTTAGTTGAGCGTCAAAGGGAACACTTGAGGCCAGCCTAAGTCTTAGACTGTCCTAAAATGAAAAAACAAAACAAAACAAGACAAAACAAGACAAAACAGTAAAGGGCAAATAGCATCTCAATGTTTGATGTGAATGGGATCATTTTTATTTGTCCTTGGTGAGCACTTGAGACATTTTCTTTAATCACCCTGTAGCAGAACGGCCAGGAACTGTTTGGAGAGGTGCATGAAGAGACCAGGAAAACTGGACTTTATAACGGCTATTTTGAGAGGCTGCTCTGTAGCACTAATAATCTTTCTATTTTAGTTTTGTGGTCCATAAATTTCTACCACGGCAGAAAAGTAAATTGCACTTGGACCAGAGTAGAAGACATAGTTTTCTTTTTCTCCTTCAGTTACATTTTTAAAACCCTCTGACCTTCCCTTTTAAAGGTTGGCCTTGTCATCTCAAATAGGCCCCTTAGCTAACTCTGTAACTCTCGGCAGGGGCTAGCAGTGTTGTTTCATAAGGACCTCTTTTAAATCCACCAGTTTGAGTATCACATGTTTTGAATTTTTTATTTTATTGAGCGCATGCACATTATCATTATAAACCCCCCCCTTTTATAAATCCCAAATTATAATTTGTGTTTTTAACCTTTGGGCAGCGTACCTTTTTTTTTTTTTTTTTTTTTTTTTTTGCTTTGAGTACTTTCTGTCATAAACTCTGTCGTATTTTATATTAATCTTGCTGATACATTTTAATTCAGTGTTTCCCCCTTGCTTTGTCGTCTTCAGTTGCTTCCTTTCTAGCCCCCCTTTAGGAGATAAGTAGGAGATAGCCCGATTTGTAAAAATAACCCAGTCTAATGGATTTTGTCATCTTTAGTATATAGATTTAGTCACTATACTTAAGCTGAAAACTTATTTCTAATACTTGGTAGAGTTAATTAATAAATCGTTAATTTACGAGGCTGTTCTAGATAGCTCAGGCTAGCCCTGCACATGTGTTCCTCTTCCCCCAGCCTCAGGATTCTACGTATCTTTACCATGTGTGGTATTAATTTGGCTGTTTCTTGCTTGATTTTTATTCCTATCCTTCTTCCGGCTCAATTCACTCCTCTGCCCCCCTCCCCCTGCAGCTTGCTGACTGTGACATTAGAGCCAGCTTGTTCTACTTTGGGGATGACTTTGACAGTTTTAACACAGAGATGGTGCTCCTGCTCTGACAGAGGTTAAAATCACAGAGTCTTATCTCTGGTGTTCCAAGCAGGCAGAGAGCTTACTCTTTTACAGCCTGACTCCTAACAAGTGCCACTCTCTCTCCCTACCTTATGCAGGATCTAATATGTCTTAATCTCAAAAGCTGAGTAACTCTATAGACCACAATTCATATTCCTGTTAAGTCGAGCCACCAGGTGCTGTATCTGCTTTCTCTTTTTCATGTTTTTTTCTTTATGCATTCAATGTCTCATTTCCTAAATATACTCTTCATTAGTTCTTTCTATGGTAATATTCTCTCTCTCTCTCTCTCTCTCTCTCTCTCTCTCTCTCTCTCTCTCTCTCACACACACACACACACACACACACACACACACACACACAAACACACACACTTTGTATGGGTGTGTTTGGCCTGCATTCTGTCTGAGTACCGCATGCTTGCCTGGTACCTGACACTGCCAGAGAGGGCATCAGATCCTCTGGAACTGGAGTTACTGCTGTGAGTGCCCACGTGGGTACTGGGAATTGAACCCCTGCCCACTGCAAGAGCAGCCAGTGCTCTTAACCACTGAGCCACCTCTCTAGTTCCTCTATGTCTCCTTTTACACGAACTCACTCTTGCTTTGTCTCTATGCTTTATGGTAACAACTATTTTTTTTTCTCAATATTATCCCATGACTTCACAGGCCAAAGGGTGTGAAGGTCTTGGTCATTTTCGTTCTTTTGTTGGTAAGCCAACTCCACTTTCTGGTAGCTTTGGCAGTTTTCTCTTGACCTTTGACAATCAGTGTTTTTATCCTAGCTTGTCTTCAGGCCTGTCAGTCATCTATTAATGTGTAATATTTCACATAAAAATTTGATGGCTAAAAGAAACAGACAGCGTCATGGCCAATGCGTCATGAATTGGCGAGTGGGTTTGCTGGGCTACTCCGGGTCATAGGTGCATGTTGACTACTTCTTCCCTGAAAGCTGGATGAGTCTGGAAGAGCCGGGTCTGACTTGGCATGCGCGCAGGTTAGTTCTAGCTGGTGCTGGATGGTGAGAATCCTTGGTTTCCTCTTTTGTGGGCCCCAGTAGAGGGCAGCTCGAGTGTCCTTACAAGTGACAGCTTTCCCCAGTGCCTGCCTGAGAGCTAGTGGAAAACAAGAAGGCTTTTCTTTCCTTTTTCTTTTTCCTTTTTCTTTCTAACAGACTCAGAAGCTATACAGTCACTTCTGCCATATTTTATTTGTTCAAGATGAGTCATTAAATTCAACCTACTCTTTAAGGAGAAAAACAGGCGCCATTTTTTTTTCTTTAGGGAGGACACCTTTTCAAACCACAAATGTCAACTTATTTTTATTAATCTTCCTACACACTCATTTCCTAAGTAACTTACAGTCCTGCTACCCCGTGGAAAGACCAAGATGTTTTCGAGTATTT
The DNA here is from genome assembly GCF_021556685.1 of Rattus norvegicus. NCBI lineage: Eukaryota > Metazoa > Chordata > Mammalia > Rodentia > Muridae > Rattus > Rattus norvegicus. The sequence goes on from NC_141538.1 coordinate 78,295,640, forward strand.
CTGTAAGGAAAGATCTGAGTCCTAGGCAAAGCCACTGGTTCCGCCACGCAGGCTGTGTTGCCTGTGCTACATGTTTAAAAGCCTCACCAGTGACGGTGAGTTTCAGATTTTAAAGCCACAGAGATCTAGATGTTTAGTTCTTCCAGAGATGTAGATGTTGCTCCAAGTTGAGACAGTTTTGATCTTTTATCTTTTTGCTGCTTCTCTGCCCCTCCCTTACTGTAGATCCCCCATGCTCTTGTAACATCAGGAGAGGCTCGAATCACTTCTATGGTCTTCCCTAATCTTGCATGTTTTTTCCCCACTTCGATATGCACAAAGGTTTTCACAGTTTTCTTCTTCTTCCTCTTCCTCTTCCTTCTCCTCCTCCTTCTTCCTCCTCCTCATCCTCCTCCTCATCCTCCTCCTTCTGATTATTTATTTAATGTATGTGCGATCTGCTGCATGTACACCCACATGTTAGAAGAGAGCATAAAAAGCCTTCATAGATGGTCGTGAACCACAATGTGGTTGCTGGGAATTGAACTCAGGGCCTCAGGAAGAGCAGCCAGTGCTCTTGACCTCTGAGACATCTTATCAGTCTGCTCAATGGTTTCTTAAATATTAACTTCTTACTCACTGATTCTTTGATCACCTTGCTCAAAATGTGTTGTATGTCTTGTATGTACATGAATTTTAGATATTCTATTTTTTATTTAATTAATTTTATTAATTTATTTAATTCTATTTTTATTCTGTTTTAATTTTTAGTATTCGTACTGCTTTCTTCAGGTTTATTAACTGGTGTTTAAACTTTGTCTCTCATTTTGTTTGCCTCTCATTGTGACTTATGTGTTGAGATTTGTGCTACCTTTTTAATATTTCCTTTCAGTGGGGTTAATAACCTAGTTACCCAGCGCATTGTATCTCTTAACGTCCTTATTCCCAACGTCCTATACACTTATGGATCATTACTCCTAACTGTTCTTCCTTTAAAATATTTTTTTCTCTTTTCTAGGAATTTTGAAGGTTTCCCTCGGAAAGTCTTACAGTTATTTCTTCCTAATAAAGATGTAATGACCAGAATTTAGAACCCCAATCTGTAATGTTTTGGAGTTCAATCCAGATTTAGTCCCATAGGCACCCAAATTCTGCAATACTGTGACTGTATCTTCCTCTTCTCCTAGGGAGGGGCATCTTCCTCTTGCCTTTGTTTTCAAACAATGGACTACTCGTTCCCAATGCCAAGCAGACTATCTCTGTATCTATCTGTCTATCTATCTATCTATCTATCTATCTATCTATCTATCTATCTATCTATCTGCCTACCTACCTACCCATGTGATATGAGACCTCAGTTGCTGTTGAGAGAACTGGGACTTGCCAGTTCCTGCCTGTCTCGTGTTTTGCCTGTCTTCCTGTTGGCTTAGGTATTGGTTTAGTTTAGACATCATCTGTAATACTGCTATGTATTGGCTCTAGTACGGTGATTTTGAATTGTGAACTCAGCACTGTCACAAATATAGTCTCTGTGCTCTGTTTACATAGCATCGTACACCTTCGATCCTAGCCAAAAAGCTGAGATGCAAGTCTAGCCTGTGATACTTCTATTTCACAGAATAAATAAGGAGTGGGGGTGTGTTATTGTTTCAACATAGTCACAGGAAGTGCTATTTCTTTTTATCCATCTAGAAGACAGAATACTTTAGCAGGCTCGTTTGGATACTATAAACAAAATGCAAGTACAGGCACATGCACATAATAGCATCTTGTAGAACACCCAGAGCCTGCTGTTGCTTCTGTGCTGTCACGCTGTGCGGCATTGACTGGATCCTAGTCACTGAGCTAAGAAAAGGACCAGGAGACCTGGAAGCTCCAAAGTGCTCATGTTCAAAGCAGCTGCCTCACACATCTCAGATTCTCTCCCCTCATGGTGACCTCAGTACTTTCCTCTTGCTCAAACTTCTCTAAAATACCTCACCACACTCTCCCCCAGAGCTGGCCAGGACACGGCTGGCTCCTCCTCCAAGCCCTCTCTGTCTTATTTTTGACCTTTGTCCTCATGATAACTCCTTCCCAGAGACAGGAAGTATCAGTGCCATCCAGCTAGGAGCAGAGAACGTGTGCTTTCAGCTCTTCCGACACCTCAGCCTCACTAGTGGAATCCCTGCTATGCCTTGGCTCATCTCTCTCTTGTAGCCAGAAGAATGCATTCTATCTGCATACTTCTGAAGTCTGCTTAATTCTGCTTCTTCATTTGCTTCACAGGGTCTCCATGACTTGTGTGACTTTACCAAGTTTATCCCTTTTATCTCCTCTCAGGGAATCTTTACTTTCCTTCTTCCTTCCTGACCTTTGATAGGCCTTCCAATTTCCTCCCCAGTTGTGGAACGGATGACTTACCCTCACGAATGCACACACACAGGGGAAGTTGGAGAGGCGGACCTTAATAAGAAAAAGAATAAAAATCAGTGGTGGGTACTTGTGATTTTCGGTGATATCGGCGGCTGACTATATATATCACACAACTACAAACGAAAACACATGCAGACTTTGGATTCACAGAATGAAAGCGCACACGGTGCTTCTCTTTAGAGATTTTAGACTCATCGTGCGTGTTAGTGTATCCGAGTAACTCAAGGTAAGAAGAGCTAAGGAAATTCCTAAAATTAACAATCAGGATGGGGAGCTTTGGCTATTACGTTTGGAGACATCAAAACACTAATTGGACTATTTTTTTTTCAATTCCCCCCCCCCCAGTGAAGGCAAGTAGGAAACAGGTCTTATGGGTAGTAATCAGGGGAATTACTAAAACAGGGGGATGACTTAGAGTCTATGACTCTCCTCCATTTTTTTTCATAAAGAATTGGCCAAAATGAGTTGCTAAAATGATCCTGAGTTCCCTATAAACTAACATATTGAAGAGAATAGTTGATGACTGTTGAGCGAGGATGTGGAAGTAGACTGAGTACACCGTGCAGTCAGGGCGGGCACTGACTGTCTAGCCTAACCACCTCCCGGGCCAGTCAAGAAAGTGGAAGGCAAGTCATCCCTTATAAAAATGGCAAAAGACTTCTTAAAAACTATAGACTTTTTTCTATGAGAAACGGTTCTATACTTCAGGAAAAAAAACAGCAACAGGAGACGGTTGCTACCCCTGGTTCTAACATTATGTCTTCCCCCAGAAGATTAAAAAGCTATTTGGAAGACACGAGTATAACACATAAGGCAATTAGATGAGAATTTATCAATTAAGTCCAAATGAAGACCATGAGGTAGGAGCTTTAAATTGGCAGATGACAAGTTCAGAAGTCACTTGGAATCGCCATGGACACATGGGTCACATGGTGAATTTAGGACTGCAACCTGTCCTTGAAATGACCAGCAAGCTGCTCCACGGGGAGCAACCAACTTTCAATATGTTCTCACAAAGTAATCTTTCATATTTTTCTCTAAGATAACCCCAGTTCTGTGTGTGTGCATGTATTTATACGTGTGTATTAATGCCAAAGCATGTCAGACATGTGTGGAAATGTGCGTCTATGCATAGAAAGGAGTTTTTGTAGTTTACATATGAAGGTATGTCTTACCTACCTACCTACCTGGTTCTCAGTCCAATCTCAAGCTTGTTTTCTGGAAAACATCAAATCTCAGACACTGTTGCATCTCTTTGGTTGGTTCTGTTTAGCTGTCGTGTGTGTGTGTGTGTGTGTGTGTGTGTGTGTGTGTGTGTGTGTGTGTGTGTGTATGTGTAGGTCCTTTCACAATTTTTCAGCCCTAATCTGGCTCACAAATGGATCTGTATTTATCTCTTCTGATAATGTCTGGGATACAAGCAGGGACTCTTCCTGGTATCGTAGAACACAGCTAAATTCCAGCACTCAAGAAGAGGAGACAGAGGTCCACGCATAGCATACGATGCACAGTGAGACCTTGTCTCAAAACAAACCAAACAATAAAAAAACAGGGACTCTACAGTTTCTAAGAGTCTGGTATAGAAGAAACTAAATCTTCCTCTGTACTTTACCTGGCACTGTTAGGAATTCTGTACAAACCAAATTTCTTCATCTGGACTCAAGGTTCATTTGACAGTCAACTTCCGAACCTTATTTTTGTAATTGACATCAATTTATAAAGTGTTAGCAGACTCTAGCCTGGATTCTTAAAGCAAGAAGATAAAACTAAACACCGTCGACTTCTTGGTGAAGGCAGGAGAGATCAGAGAGTGTCAGATCAAATTGGAGATTGGGTCTGAAGTACAGAATGGAGACACAGGTCACAGCAGAGGACTCCATGTCTGAACCTGAATGAGGACACTGCACTCCTGGCTCTGTTCTGGTTGTAGATCCCTGAGTCTTAGACGTGTTGTTTTGTTTTATATGTAAAAGAGCCCCAGTCACACCGATCATAGTCAATCAGAGAGTAAGTGGTGTATGACATATATGGAAATACCCACCATCTATGAAGAACAGTGCAAGCCTATTCCTGTAAGAAACAGTGGTTACCAACAATATCACTATTTTTCCATATACATGCATACTGCAACTGACTTATAATTAAGTAAATCTTTTTTTTAAAAAGGTCTGAAAGGATTGGAACAAATAATCCTTGAGAGCTTTGTGTGATATGGTCAGAGTGAACATTTTAGAAAGACTAATTTGTTTTTTAGTTTCTCTTGGTTAGGGTTTCTAAAAAAAGTGTACAAATTCCTCATCTTTTCTTTCTAACTTAGAGTTTTAATTTTTCTGTTTTCTTTCTTTCCTTCCTTCCTCTTTCTTCTTTCTTCCTTCCTCTCTCTTTCTTTCTTTCTTTCTCTCTCTTTCTCTCTCTCTCTTTCTTTCTTTCTTCCTTCCTTCCTTCCTTCCTTTCTTTCTTTCTCTCTCTTTCTTTCTTTCTTTCTTTCTTCCTTCCTTTCTTTCTTTCTTCCTTTCTCTTTCTTTCTTTCTTTCTTTCTTTCTTTCTTTCTTTCTTTCTTTCTTTCTTTCTTTCTTTCTTTCTTTCTTTCTTCCTCTCCCAGAGCAGACTTGACTAGTCTGTTCCCAGAATGCTTTGTTCTTCTCTACTCTCTGAGTTGCCTCTGGGGGTTAAATGAGAGCTCCAGATCTTTGTTGTTGGTAGGCCCTGGTTCTGCAGAAACCCCCTAATCCCCTGTTTACCACAACAGGAGTCTATTACCATAGAAATGATAGCTGAGATCCCACAGTCCACAGCACTGACTTCACAGCAGGGCCTGGTAAGATGAGAAGCCAGGCAAACAGAGGAACAGAATTCACTAGAATAGTAGGGACTCTGTTGCCTTGAAAGAAAGGGGGGATTGTCCTTGTCCACATTAAAACAAAAATGCATGAATGAGCTATGTCTTCGAGTATGCTGTAGTTTATTTTCTGTATAGTACTGCCTGACTACAAGTGGTAATTTGGAATCTTATGCCATGGGATCGTTTGCTTGCAAAGAAAGGTCAGTGCTTTCCCTTCGTGGCATTCGTTTCTTATTGAAATAAGAAACAAGTAGAGTCTAATAAATCGTGCACAATGGATGCTCTGCGGTCCATGGCCTCCCTTCTCACCATGCATTGTTTTGTTTCTGTTTGTTGCCTGTGTGTCCACCTCCTCCTGTTCCTATTAACAGAAGACAGTGAACCCGAGCGGGACGCTAAAGGTATTTTTCCCTCTTTCTGCCTTGCTGCTTCTTCTCAGATGCACAGTCTACTTCGGTTGCTTATTTTCCTGACCTTAAGTCCTATCATGTGGGCCATGGGAATAAGAAGTCACAGAGAACTTGAAGCTGGGGCCGCTTCCCTGTAGATGCAGGTTACAGGTCAAATCACATTTCTTAGGAGAACATGGAATCCATAGAAGGGTTAGAATCCCATCTTCCAAATTCTAGAAGCACAGCGTGAGACTAAAGAAAAAAGAACGGACAAGAAAACTGATTCATACATAGTTTGGGTTTTTTAACTTTCATATTAGGAAAACTGTGTTAGTGTTTTTCTCATTGTCCTGACATGCTAACTGGCAGAGACAGCCTGAAGAAAGAGAGCTTTCGTTTGGCCCTGAGAGTCAAGGGATGCAAACCATTTTGGCTGCTGCAGCTCCATCTGCAGCTGCAAGAGGCCCATGCAACACAGTGGATCAGGAAGCAGAAAGCCTGGACCAGTACCACAAAATGCATGCAGTGCTCAAGGTCTGCCCCAGTGACCCAGTTCTGCTAGCTAACCTATATATCCTGACGAATTTAGAACCTGGGCTAGAGAGAAGCCTCAGTGGTTAAGAGCCTTATTGCTTTTACAGAGGACTCATCATTCACACTGGGAGGCTCACAGCTGCTTCTAACTCCAGCTCCAGAGGATCTGACATCCTACTCTGGACTCCTCAGGCACATGCGCTTACACGTGCACACACTATGTGCATACTCCCCCACAATTAATGCACACGTAATTAAAATGATAAAATAAATCTTCAAAAAAAAACCCAAAAAACAAAAAACAAAAAACCCCAAACCTCCCAAAACAGCAGCATCAGTTGTAGACAAAGTGTTCAACCACATGAGTGTGTGGAGGACATTTTAGATTTAAGGCATAGAAGAGGCCTAGTGCGTATTTACAATGTTTTCCTCTTTCTAGATACCAGGTTATTTACACCAATCAAGTAAAACATTCCACCTGGCAGTCTGGGTTAGTTTTAAGTCATCTTCCTTTCCCCTTTATTCCTGCCAGTCACTGATTGCTTGAAACCTTTACAAAGAACTCTCCAATGGAAGGTAGGAAATGCTACAGAAGGGAGAACACAGGAGAAAATAAAATTTTTGAGATCTCACTGTTCCTTTGAAATAACCATTCAGAAATAGAGAACTGGCCAAAACGTGAGAAATCTCTTGAACGGAGAGGAGAGACTGGAGACCTGCCATTTCCAATGTTGGTCTAGGTCTTCGACTCCCTGTGTTTTCCATGACATCACAAGAACAACTATGATGGTCCCATCTCCCCAACACATACTGATCTTTAAAATGGCAATCATAAGACTAATTACAAATCTGAAAGTGATTTGGAAGATGAATGTGGCACCTGTTCAGGGTGTGAGTAGAAGGATTATGCTTGGATTTGTTGCAAACTATATTGCTGTAGGATTCCTGACCTTCAGATAGGGCTTCAAATATGCCAAGAGACAAAAACCCAAAACATGTGAATAGATTCTGTAAGAGAAAATCCTAAGGTTTTACACTGGCCGTGTCTTTTTTTTTTTTAAATAGTGCTGGTGATTCCTACCATACCTGCTCATGGGAACATGAATGAGGAAAAGTGGATAGCAAATTGGATAGTGATAAATCAGATTATATATATCAAGAGGAGTTGTATAATATCAGAATAATTATAGAATTTCCCCAAAACACTAAATGATTTCAAACTGCTATTTAGCAGTTTGCCTGTTCATATAACAAAACAAATTTTCTTACACGAAAGTAAATTATAAAATTAAGACATTTGACACACATTTGCAGCTAACACACAGATCTCACGTAGCTCCCCTGATGGTGTAGAATGCATTCTCAGTTCGCGGCTACCCACCGAAGCAATGAGATCTGCTACAGAACTATAACCAAGTTCATTCCTGCAGGGGATGAAGTTAGCCTGACTTTTATTTTTGGTTGCAGCTGCTGGGATTGACGTCGATGTTTGTTAAATGTTTGGAATTTCTCTCAGCCCACCTTCACCTTTCACATTTAGAACTGGAAGCCAATACAGATGGGTAGAAACACATGGGACTTATTGCTGATAAAGCTGGATTGAAGTGAAGCCTTCTAGTCTAGCTAACAAGGAGACTACAACAACTTCTGTTGGTCATTCTTGCCTCTCCAGCCTTTCTCACATCACATCTTAATGTTTGGGTGGAGAAGCCCTGACCTGGTAAACGTCTGGTAAACTTTCGATGACGTATCAAGCTCTTTCCTTTTCTGTAAATAGGATAGGCAAGAGAATGATGGTCCAGCATGGCTGACTTTCACAAACTATAGAAAACTTCATTTGCCTTATCTCACCAGGAAAGTAAGTCACTCACTCACCACTCATCACTCATCACTCATCACTCATCACTCACTCAACACTCACTCACTCTCCTCACTCACTCATTCATTTAATAAATACTGACCCTATACAAGGCAGGGTACATTTAGCAATACACAGAGACCTGCACATGCATAGGTCAGACTGCAGTGATGAGCAAAACAAGGCCAGACTTTTTTATAATGTTTGCATCCCGGGGAGAGGGACAATCACAATACAAATACATAAAGGACCCACAGTTGTCCAGTGGTGATAAGTGCTACGTGAAATATAACCAGAGTGAGGGGTAGGAAGGACCCTATGAAGACAAGGCATTTCAGTGAAACCTAAAATGTATGGATGATGCTTAGAACATTCTTTGGGAGTGGGAGGGAAGAAAGTGAAAGGAAGGGTTAAAGATGTCTGTCAATACTGCAAAGGGGACAAGTCTTATCTTTTGGAGAGAGCTCGAGAGTGTGGGATAGACCGGCTTCATTGTAATCTCCGGTCATGTTTTTTTTCTCTTAACACACTACACTTAATGACGAAGCCCACTTTGGAGAGAGCAACTATTTATTACCAGTTTTATAGTCATGGAGCCCCCTATGTGGCCAGTAGTACCCATCACGTGTGCCCAAACAGAGCCCCTAGAAAGCTCTGAATCAGGCAGGATGGGGAATGAATTAGGTTCAGCATCATGATGAGCTGTGCAGGAGTAGCAGACTGGTTTATTCTCTATCTCACTTTATGCTTAGCTGTGTTGCGCAGTATAGACCACCAAGGGTTTTGCAATGTACCTAAGTGGCAATCCATACAATGCAATAGCCTCTGAAACAAAAAGAAAGGCTGTAAATCAGAAAGCAGCAAGCCCACCCCTGGTTACGACATTTCCAAGAAGAACTCAATGTTCCTGAATTAGAACACTTGCTTCTATAAATCAAAACAGGAAAAAGACTCTAGATTTCCTATTTTTTTTTCCGGTTTGTTTTACGGTCCTAGTCTTCAACTAAAAGGCCCTCGTTTCAAGTCCAAGGGCTCAGCCAAACCATTCGAACACTTCTGTAACAAGACTGATACCAACATGATCCAATTCCCCGGGCTCTCAAGGACCACGCTGTTCTTAATGCTCAGAGACAGTGGGTTCCGTGTGCTTCTGATTACAGTGGCTCAGCTCAAAACCTGCAGGACCAGCTCATGCACGCTCTATTGCAGCCACGTGTTAGAGCTGTGTGGCATAGCACAGGCCTCCATTACTCTCACCAGAAAACAAGAACAGTATGTGGCTAACCCCTGCTAGAATGTCGATCAGCTTGGGTTTGGCTGTCAAAAGAACACAGTCTGTGAACTCGGATTCGGTGGGGGGAAAATAAGTGAGCTCTTAGATGACATGTCCCTTAAACCTCTTTCAGCCCATAGCAGATTTCTTCCCTCTTACTCTTTATTCATTGAGGCAACTACATAATTTGCCATTTTAAGTTTTCTGTGTTCTGAGTTCGACAGACATGACATGGTCTCCAGGATGTTGCTTACTGTGTCCCCGAACTCTGATTTTTTTGTCTAGTTAGATCCCAGGGCCTCTAAAGACAAGTTGTTGCTGTTGTTGTTGTTGTTGTGTTGTTGTTGTTGCTGTTGTTGTTGTGTTGTTTTTGTTGTTGTTGCTGTTGTTGTTGTTTTTGTTGTTGTTGCTGTTGTTTTTGTTGTTGTTGCTGTTGTTTTTGTTGTTGTTGCTGTTGTTGTTGTTGCTGTTGTTGTTGTTTTTGTTGTTGTTGTTGTTGTTGTTGTTGCTGTTGTTGTTGCTGCTGTTGTTGTTGTTGCTGTTGTTGTTGTTGCTGTTGTTGTTTTTGTTGTTGTTGCTGTTGTTGCTGTTGCTGTTGTTGCTGTTGTTGTTGTTGTTTAGACATCATCTCATGTAGTTCAGGATGTCTTCAAACTTCCATGTAGCTGAAGATGACCTTGGAGGATGACCTTGGACTCCAATCCTCCTATCTTCTTTTCCTTGGTGTTGGGATTACAGGCATGATCTACTCCATCTGGTTTACGTGGTGCTGGGGACTGAATCAGGACTTTGTATAACCAGGGCAGTCACTCTACCAAGTAAACTACACCTCTAGCCCTCAATTTTAGTTTAACAGACAGATTTTAAGCGCACGTTAAGCACTCACTACATTAAAAAAAACTTTGTATTTTTTAAGTACTGTTGCCACTGAACGTGACATTTTTATTATTTTTCTGTCCCCCCCCCCCAGTGTTTGGGTACAACATTTACATATTTAAAATGGGTGAACCCAAATGGTGTTATAAATAACACACCTTGGAGTCCTGAATTTCAAAAGATAGGAAGTCAAGTTAATTCCATTTTGCACCATTCTAAGATCCAGCTGTCAAGAGAGATCCTCACATTTTTATACCCTTGAGTGATGTGACCTTCTGAAAAGGTCAAAAGTCCGAGGGACTGCTGAGAAGCTCTAGCCTTGCTGGGGCTGTTTTGTCAATCTTCTGCCTTGTCCACATGAACTCCACAAATTTCAGTGAATTAGAAGAACGATGTCAAAGTGCTGTGCCAATTAGGGGTTAGAATTCCTGTGATGTCCTGGGCTCAGACCCCAGAAAACAACAGAAAAGAGCATAAAATATGTTGACAACCTAATAGGAAAACAAAAGGATTTCATAACAGCTTAAAAGCCTGTTGGGTTTGACATCAGACGGCATAAGACCAGGGTCATTCTCATCACTGCTATTACTCTGGGAAAGTAAATAAAATTAATGAGGATTCAGTTTCCACATCCGTAAAGGACAGAAATCTAGTCCATCTTCTCAACCACCCGGTCCAATTGATTCTGAGTGTCCACCTCTGCCTTTAATTCAGATGGAATTTCTAAGTCTACAGATTGAATTTTTTAATTGGTGAAGATGTATAACCATGAGGAATGCAGGAGACTCATACTCCTCCTCACATTTATCTTAAACATTTCTTCTTTCCCCCAGTCTATCATCCCATTCTTTGAAATGCATGATATATTTTAATTTGTTCTCACTACTAGAGATAAAATTGAGGGTATAAAACATTAATCACTTCTTTAGTTTGCTACAGTGGTGTCCTGTGTTCATTTTTATCGTGAATTCTTCTGGGCACTTAATCCAGCAGGAAACAAAATAGACCAAGACGTTCTAATGGGGGAGCTGAAGAATGCACAAGTAGGAACTGATGAATGGAATATCAGATAGCCAGATAGCAGTAAGTGTATGAAGACCGTAAGACAGAACGGCAAAGGTGATTGGGAGTTATACTGTGTGTCGGATGATTACAGCTCTAAGAAAATGTCCCTTAATGGGACATGAGTTATAGACATAAGGAACCCATCACACATGAGTACAAATGTTCTAAACTGAGTAACAATAAAGACAAACGTCTATGATGGGAGTTAGCTCAGTGTGTCCTGGGGTGATGACAAATGCAAGGTCATAGCACAAAGAGCATGGAGGAGTGATCATATTCAGGGCACACAGTATAACTGGAGTTTTAAAGTCCTTCCTTGCTTAGCCATTTCATAAGGAACAATCACTCATGCCCTTTGTTTTCCTAACAGTTTTTGCAAGAATCCTGCGTGCTCCTGAATCCCACAATGTCACCTTTGGTTCCTTTGTAACCCTACGCTGCACAGCAATAGGCATGCCTGTCCCCACCATCAGCTGGATTGAAAACGGAAATGCTGTGAGTGCCTTGTCATGGGGATGATTTGGGGAAGACCTGCTGGTGGCGACTTTCTGCACACAGCATGTATCTGTGGTGTGTGGTGATTTGAATAGGAGCAGCCCTTGGTGCCTCACGTTTGAGTATGTGATCCCTACATGTTGGAACTCTTTGCAAAGGATTAGGAGGTGTGTCACTGAGAAGCTTAGGAGGTTTCAAAAGGCCGTTTCCTCTGCCACTCTCTTTGCCTTCAACTTGCAGATCAAGATGTAAGCGCTTAACTGTTTCTGCTGCCATACATTTGCTCCACTGTCGTGGACTCTGATCCTCTGAAACCATAAGCCCAAATTAAATGTTATCATTTATAAATCATAAGTCATATTTCTTTATCACAGCACTGTGATAAGTATACAGTAACTAAGATATAGTGTTACCATTTCTATCTGTCTCACTGGTCCTAGTTTTACCAATGTTTAAAGCTGTCCTTAGTACCAGAAACCACTGGCATCGAATCCTGGGAGTTTACATTCTTCCCCGTATCATGTATCTTTTACTTTTTTATGTAAAAGAGAAATGGTTCCGAAGTCCTTCCTACAACTAAAACAATTTTCATAAAATGTACCAGGAAAAGACCAGTTGACTGGTGGAGGTTACTTTAATGAAAAATAATCCAGGATTATAATCCATTCAATATTTCTTCTTTTTTAGTAATGCTAATCGTAGCTAATGTGATCACATGGTTATTCTGAGCCAGGCCCTCTTCTAAGTACTGTACATACAAGCATTCACAGGTTCATTTTACAAACAAGTGTTGAGCCTCTGAGCATCAAGTAATATTGTAGGCTCTGTGGCAACAACAGCAAGAAAAATGAGAGACCATCCGTGATGTCAAATGGCTTCTGTTCTTGTGGGGAAGGATAAAGAATGAAATCAGAGAGCATATGCATAGCTTATGTTAGCTACAACAAAACAAAACAAACAAGCGAGCAAACAACAACAACAATGAAAACCCATAAAGCTGGGTTTCGTGAGTTGGAGAGTTGGGCCTTAGGACAAAGATTCCAGTAGCAGTAGAGTAGTTGAGTCTACTTGGGACAAAGACAGCTGAGAAGAGGCATGGATGTGATGACAGGGGAGACTATGTGCATAGCTGCTGGAAGATTACCAGACAAAGTCTCTGAGATAAGAGTGGAGACATGATTTCTTGGAGGAGCTGCCAGAAGGTTTGTGTGGTTGTAGACCAGTGAATGAAGAATGCAGGGATGAGGGGCACACATGGCCACTGGGAGTCAAAAGCGTTACTGCAGAGGCTGGGAAGCCACCTTGCTTTCCTTCGCCTGACATAGAACTCAACTGCAAGTCTGTTTCTATTGTCTATTGTCCCATGACTCCTTCATCGTCCTGTTCCCTTGTGTGTCTGGTTATCTTCGACTGACCACTCTTCATGGTACTGGACTGAAGATGTCTAATTTGAGGGCTGGAGAGTGGTACTTTCCTTTGGAATTGATTTTTGCTTTATTGTGTCAGGATCTAAGGGCTACCTCTAATCTTGGACCACTTAAGTTTCGAAGCTCCTGGTATATACCTGGTGATTATAACACAGGTGTGATACTTCAGGTGGACCATTTCACTTACAGCTAACATTGAGAGATCCTAACATCCGGTGCTTTGACATCTTTCTTTCTTGTATCTAATTATTCTTTATATGCTGTCATTGCTACATTTTATTTTCTCTTTTCACTCCTTAAAGACAACCAAAAGAATTCAAACTTTCCAAAGTTGGGAAGTCTCTCAAGGGAAGAATATTTTTTGTATGTCATTTTTTTCTGGAATTTTAATTTCTTTGCAATATGAAATTTCATCTGTAATAACTAATTTTTGTTTTGTTTTGTTTTTGTTTTGTTTTGTTTGTTTGTATCCAGAATGGGAAATTAAACAGGACTCTTACTGCCATATTTTTAAAATATTGACTCTTGTCTGTTTAGTGAGAATATACTTTTTATCTTATCTGTAACCAAACCAACTTGAGGAAGAAAGATTTTGTTTAAGATGACAGCTTATAGTCCATCCTGAAAAGAAGTCAGGGCAGGAACCTGGAGACAGGAAACGAAGCTGAGGCCATGGAGGGATGCTGCTTATTGACTTGCTTTCCATGGCTTGCTCAGTGTGCCTTCCAATACAGCCCTGGACCACCTGCCCACAGTGGGTTGGTCTCTCCCATATCAAACATAAATCAAGGGAATTCCCCACAAGACTGCTTGGTAGAACCAGTTCCCTATTTGAGGTTTACTCTTCCAAGCTTGTGTCAATTTGACCAAACAAAGCAAACCAAAAGATTAACCTATCACAGTTTTAAGATTGTGCTCATGAGGTAAAGAAACATATTTTCATTGCTTTGGTATAGACGCCATTTAAATCAATATAGTTTCTGGACGTCAGTTGTGTCAGCTGTTGGTGAGCATGGCGTTTTCACGGGAAATGACATCTCCCTCCTGTTGTAGCACCTCTTCACTCCCTAAAGCACCACTGCTTTTCGTTCGTTTCACCGTGCTGTTTCATCTTGCTCCGTTTTTCTGTTCTGGATTATTGTATCTATTTTCTAAGCTGGGAGCAGCCTGTTCTTTTGGTGAGCTCTCAAGATCATGTTCCAGGGACAGACGGCGTCAGGCCAGCCTCATGGAATCATCTGGCAAGCTTGCATCTTTTTCTTTGGTGCAGAGCCTGAAGCCAAGAGGCAAGTGTCTAAAACTCTGAGGCACATCCCGCTGCTATATGTCTGAGGAGAGCTTCTCTCTCCTCTACATTCTCTCTCTTCACCCTCCTAGACAGTAGATCCCTCTCTGTGACAGATACTATTTACAGTCAACTTGACTGGACTGAGATTGCCCCTGGAGATTTAGAAAGCACCAGAGTGTTAACTATGGATGTTATACAAAGAGTATTCACACTGGCTAGTCACCAACTAGAGACAAACTAAAACTAACCTCCGAACATGGAAATAAGCCTATGCTGCTATAAAAGATGCGTCTGTTTCCCATCTCCCGTGCAAACTGAAACGTTGAACAGTCAGAGACAAAGAGCAGAAGAAAATCCAACAATGTGTCCCAAGTCGAAGACCCATCTCCTTTCCACCCTTGTCAATGTTCATGCTTTGTTTTGGTTTTTTGTTTTTTTCATGGAAATTTTTAGTAAGATAAATTTGAGGGTGACAGAAAGATTTTATTTTCTTTTACAGTAGTGGATACAGTAATTTGATGGGAATGAAAAAGAACTGACTATCTTTAAAGAGAAAGTCTTTCCATATTACAGGACCATCTTCATTGAGTTATTATAAAAAGAGCTGCTATGTAGGCATTTAAGTAAACATTTAGAAAAAAATCGCATATCTCCCTTGCTTTGTCCAATACACATGATTCCTAAGAACCGTGTAACAATTGAAAGTTTTTGAAAATGAGTTTTATAAAATAAACTGTGTGTACATGTATGTATATGTGTACATATATGTGACTGTGGGGTTTTTTATATTCTTACAAATAGCTATATTTTAGCAGGATTTTTGAAGGGACATGATTTTGGTTTCAAGTCTGTGAGCTTCGGAGTCATTTTATATAATTAACCGGTAAAACGAAATAACTGCATGAAATAAGTATTGGGGTAATTCAGTAGGCAACTTGAAAGAGGACAATATTTATGGCTAAGGGAATATAAAGCAAGATGGAAATGCCTTTCATCTGAGTATGTTTTTTCTATGACACAGAGATAAACAACATTTAGTGTATCTACAGGAGCATGAACCTTCCCGGGACTGTTATAAGGAGGTGTATTGATCTGCTGATTTGCTGGCGCAGTAAATGTTTCATTGAGCACTTGTATGCAAATCAATATCACTCTTGTGCCTTAAACATTACAGAAAAATATAGTATACATATAATATAAACATATATAAATATATATATAAAAAAACCTGTCAGTCATACCTGTTACATGAGGTATTCCCAACTAGCTGGAATTACTTATAATGTAGGGCCACTGAAGCCCAGATACATTCTAAGGCATTTCTGTGTTGAGGTGAAGTCGTGATGTTACTAGATTATCTATGGCTACAGATAGACTATCTCTAGTCAGCACTGTCAGTGGATCAATGATCCACACAAATGTTGTACAGGTATGCACGGTCTCAGTGGAAATTAGGATGTCTATCTGATAGAACTTTCTATTTTACTGACTCTTTAAAAATACTTCTTTTAAAAAGCTTTATTCTAGTGGGTGTGTGGGTGGGTATGTGGGTGAGAGAGAGAGAGAGAGAGAGAGACAGAGACAGAGAGACAGAGAGACAGAGAGACAGAGACAGACAGACAGACAGACAGACAGAGACAGAGAGAGAGCATACACATGCGTGTACATGCTTGTGGGTTTGTGTACATGTGAGTGCAAGTGCACAAGGAGTTCAGAAAAGGGCGTCAGATTCCCCAGAGCTGGAGTTACAGGCAGTGTATGCTGCCCATCACGATGTGGGTTCTGAGACCCAAATTAGGATTCTCTGCAAGAAAACGTGCTCTTAACTACTGAGCCATCTCTACAATCCCCCCAATTCCATTACTATATGTTTTTCTGTAATATGTTTATATGTAATATGTATATATTTACTCAGAGAAATAGTTACTGCAGTCAAGCAAATCAGCAGCTCAAATCTATGTCCTTACAAAAGTCATCACTATCAGAAAGACAGAATGTTTTAGCTTAGTGGTTCTCAACCTTCCTAATGCCGAGGCCCTTTAATACAGTTCCTCATGTTGTGGTCCCCAACCATAAAACATTTGTTGCTACTTCATAAATCTAATTTTGGGGTCGTGACCCACAGGTTGAGAACCACTGCTCTATCCAGAGATAAGAATTCAATTCTGGCTTCTCTAGTTAAGTGAACCAGAGCGATTTAGCAAAAACATCCTTACTGTAAATGTCAGATATAATCACTTGAGTTAAGTCTTGTCAGACCTTGGTCACTGTGGGGCCTGGGTTCCAGAACTCTCTATAGATTACACCTTACTAGGATGCTCAAGCCTCCATATCCAATCTTGTTGTGTTTGCACCTAACCAGTGCATATCTTCCTCTGTACTTTAAATCATCTCTTAGTACAAATGCTGTGGAAATAGCTGTGGCACCATTTTATTTAGGGAATACTGACAGGTTAAAAAAATCTCATACCTGGAGTTGGGGATTTAGCTCAGTGGTAGAGCGCTTGCCTAGCAAGTGCAAGGCCCTGGGTTCGGTCCCCAGCTCCGGGAAAAAAAAAAACTCATACCTGTTCAATGTAGACATACTTTAAAAGTATTTTCAAAGCAAAATTATTCGAATCCATGTAGTCCACAGACAGATGTGCAGGGCCACTGTACTGGTGGACTTGAAACACACTTTGGTAAAAGGTCACAGGAATCTGAAGTTGTCCTTTTAAACATTTAAAACCCAGAGAGCAGGCCAAATGATCCAACTAGAGGGCAGAGGGTTGCTTTTACGTTTAGATCACCAAAAATTCTAAATTGTTGGTCTGAACAAGCTACAAAGAGAGAAAGAAAAACATTCAAACTATGACTAACAAGGCCTGCTGTGCATGAGTCATGTAGAGAATCAAGAGAGGTCTCTGGCAGCAAGAGGAAAAGCGCTTAGAAACCACATCACCCTTGACCAGAGAGCTTCACAATGGCCTGGGCTCTCCGCTGAACTATTCCAGCACTTGGATGGAGAGCCCAGGAGGCTTAAAGAACTCTTCTTCTTTCTGTGATGCAGGTTTCCTGTGACCCTGTGACCTCGGGTGTGTGTGTGGGGGGGTGTTTAGGAATGTCATGCTTAGGTGTGAAATGGTGGGCAGCTGTATCTGAATATTTTAATAAATCCCAGCTCGGGGATCCTTCTTGCTTATCATTTATGTTCTCAGATGAAAGGCACGCACACAGCCTTTATATTTTAATATGCCTTAAGAAGCACAATAGTTGGGAAACTGCGTAACCTCCGTGTTGATAGAATCTACTTTCCATCCACAACCCCATTATTACTTACTAATTTCTACGTTCCGTCTTGGCTGCTCTTGACCCAACTGAGCAGCCCTCTGGGCCATGTTCTCTTGGCCCTTTCACATGGCAGCTAGCTCTGGTTTTCCCTCCTGCAAGCTCTTTTACTTTCATGGCTGCTCTCTCCTCCCCTCCTCCCCTCCCCTCCCCCCTCCCCTCCCCTCCCCTCTCCTTCCCTCCCCTCTCCTCCCCTCCTACACACTCTCCTAAGGCGTGGCGTGGCAGTTCCCTCTCCTCTTCCCTCCTTGTAGTTCCAAGACTGGGGAAACCTAAACCCCACCTATTTCTCTTCTCCCCACCTATTGGCTGCTGGCATCTTTATTTACCAATCAGAATTAACTAGGGCCAGGTTCCCAGAAGCTATTCATAGACTCCAGATCTTGGACCCGAGCACTTAGCATTAGGACATCGCCTGTTTCTGAATTGTTCACGGCACTGCACAGCTCTTCTTCTCCGAGGAGGGAACCAGCCTGGCAAAGGAGGAAAGCAATCGCTCCACAGCTTTGCTTCTGTCAATTGAAAAGAGGTGGTCTTCACAAACAAGATATAAAATGCAAAGCACCTGAGTTTGGTCCCCAGCTCCGAAAAAAAGAACCAAAAAAAAAAAAAAAAATGCAAAGCACACCACGCACACTGACAGCCTACAGACGCTCAAGTATCAGGTTGTCTTATTGCTATTTCTTGGCAAAACCAGAGAACGTTTGTGGTTAAAGATGTCCAGCTCCTTAAGCCTGACACAAAAACTTGGGTCTATTAGATGCTGGGCGTCTGATAAATATGATAACAAAGAATACATATGAGGGAGGTAGTGAGACCCAAAGTATAGCCAGTGCTGTTAAGGCTGTACCTACTTAACCTGGATGATGCATACTCTTAAAGATATTTCTCTATGCTTTGTCAGTTTCCCAGAGATCATATTACTTATGTGGGGGGAATGCCCTAATACTTAATCTGACATGGGAAGTTTTCCCAGTGATTGAGACTAGTAATGAGGGTGGAGGATGGGAAGACAGAAAGTGTCTAGTTCTGGGGACCATTAGACACTAGGAAGAATGCTGGTCATAAACTGGGTGTAGCCGAAGAGGTACAAAAGCATGAGCACATGAGTCTGAATACCCCGAAACCCACATAAAAGCTTGCATTTGTAATCCCAGAGCCACTACAGAGGTGTGGGAGACAGACCGACAGCCTCCAGTAGCTGTTGGATACCGTAGACATGAGATCCTGTCTCAAGCAAACAAGGAAAACAAGGCTAGCCATCCAAAGCTGTCCTCTGACCTGCACACATGCCCTGTGGCACCCCACCTAATCTATGCACACGTACACATCACAACACACATGCCGTACGCATGCGCACGCACATGCACACACACACACACACACACACACACACACACACACACACACACATTTCAAAAATTAAGATGATTAGATCTCAGAGCTTCTCCACCCTCTTTTGCTAGTTTGAGAAAACCTGCACGCAAAATAGTAAGAAAAATCTCTTCAAATTTCCCATTCTTAGCCACATTCACACTGAGGGATTTATTCCGGGGAAGCCAAACTGAACTCACCTTGGTGCCAACATCCAGTCTTCCAAAACATCATTGGCTAATTCTCTAATTTTTCTCAATCACTTGAATTTCCTTTAAACTGGTATCATTTTCCCTTCACCTAAGTAGTGGCAGTTAATGAACAGTTATTGAAAAAGTGCCATGGTGCTTAAGAATACAGAAGGAAGAATTGCCACTTCAAAATAAGCTGCCGTCTTAACAGTGACATTTGTTGATTTGTTGAGGTTGTAGCATTCACTCTCTGTTGCCCTGACAAAATATGTGAGAGAAAAACAACATAACAAGGAAGACAGACTCATTCTGGCTCCTGGTTTCAGAAGTCTGAGTCTAGTCATTCGGCTTCCTCAGGATGTGATTCCACACAGTGCCTCCATGGCTGTGGCAGCGTGGATGAGACGGCTCTCCTCAGGAACTGCTGTGAGGCAGAAAGGGAAAAGGTTAGGGCGTCCAACATCCCCTTCAAAGCTCTGTGCTTGATGATGTAACTTTTCCTTGGTTCTACCTCGCAATGCTTCTGCAGCTTCCCGACATTACCAACGGTAAATGGATTTACTAAATTCTATTAATTCTTAATGTGACCCTGCCAGTCCTCTAATATCTGAGGCAGGGTCCAACAGATTTTTAAAATCAGCTCTAGCATGATTACTGGGTAAATTACCCCTTATCTATTTTTCTATAAGCTAGACTGTTAATTCCTGAGCTGGGATCCCCAAGTATTTGCTGTTTTCTTGCCCAGTCCATTTCCATCCCAACAGCCTGTCCTCAGAGTCCACTTTTCCTGGCCATATGCTCATGATCCATCTGGCCTCATGGAGGTCTCCTTCTCTCTTCTCTCTCCTTCTTCCTCCTCTTCTCTCCACTTGGCCCCTACCTGAGAACTTCAGTCTGGTAACTGAAAATTGTCTACCTCTCTATTCTCCCCAGTTGGCTGTAACCACTTTTATTTAACCAGTAGCTTTAAATTAGGGAGCAAGATTTACATAGCATCACTTGGTATATGTGAAGACCTGCTCATCAAGTGGCAACTAGATCTTGAGGGGTCAGTATTCAGCATTTGAATATATAGCAGCTCCAGACCAAACCCCAACCACTAAGGCTGCCAACCAACTCTTCCACAATGAGGCTTTGAGAATATCTGTGATCCAAGCAACTGGGCTTGCTTTCTAGCAATTCATTTGCCTTCTTTTCAAGGACTAGGGAACATAGCGATAAAGAGCCATTGACTTTGGTGTCAGACCAACAGGGTACAGATCCTAACTCCTGACTGGATAGGAGATGGGAATAGTCTTGGGCGAGTGGTAAAGCTGCCTGCCTGCAAGCCTGATGACCTGAGTTCAGTCCTTGAGAACTACACCATGAAAGGAGAGAACCAACTCACACCCTGCCACCCATGCCATGGCATGAGCGTGCCCACGTACTTATGAAAAACAAGCAAATAAAAATATAATTTGAACAATTTTTAAAATGCAGGCAGTGTTTACTATAGTTGAAATGATGGCTAATGAATAGGCATTTAAAATTAATCGGTCAAATCCACGCTAATGTACCGCTGCTCTGGCTCTTTAAGAACATTTGACTTCTGGTTTGAGGGTCCGACATATTTTGTATGCTGTGCCTCAGAGTGCCTTGGCCTTACAAACCACTTTCCTCACCACACATCTATCAATCTGATGTCCATCTATAGAGAAAGGATCAGACGTTATAGAGTCTGAAACCTCTTACTCTTGTCTGCAGATCAGGACAAATCAGAGAGAGTATCTATCTATGAAGAATGTCATCAGAGGATGTACCAGTTATCCGTCACCATCTCACAATCCAGCCAAGGCTGAGTGGAGCAAAAGAATAACTGTTAGTGCTCACACGTCTGGGGGAGTCAACTGATGGTTTTGCTGATTTGAGCCAGGATTGGCAAACACCGGGGTAGTCTGGCTTTCATGCCTGGCAGTTTGGGTGGGTCTTGGCTAGTCCGGAATATCTTTATGGTTTGGTGGTTTGGTGTTTTTTCTGAGGAACAGCTGAGATGGTTTATTTCATCCTCCAGTGTCTTAGTTAGGGTTTCTATGGCTGTGCAAAGACATCATGGCCAAGACAATGCTTATAAAGGACAGCATTTAATTGTCTTACTGGTTCAGAGGTTTAGTCCATTATCATCATATTGGAAAGCATGCAGGCATGGAGGCAGATATGGTGCTGGAGAAAGAGTCAAGAGTTCTACATCTGGATCAGCAAGCAGCAGAAAGACACTGGTCCTGGCTTGAGCATCTGAAACCTAAAAGCCCACCCTCAGTGATGTCTTTCCTCTAACAAGGCCACACCTCCTAATAGTGCCACTCCCTATGAGCCTATGGGGCCTGGTTTTCATTCAAACCACCATATCCAGCAACCTCTCTCTAGCTTAGTCACAGAGGGATTCAGGCTCCAAAACCAAAAGGAAAGCAATGTTCCAGAGCTTTGAAAGTGATCTCAAGATGCATCACTGGCTAGCCTAGATCAAAGGGCGGAGAATGATGGTCCTTCTTGAGAGAGGGATTGAAGAGTCATAGTACGAGGACATGGACCCAGGGACAGGGAGTGTGTGTCTATATTTTCAGGTCTACCCATGCCTGTTGACCATGATCGAAATGCTGTACCCTTCCAGATGACCGATGTGGTGTATATAGGAGAGGGTGATGTCGTTCTACCTTTTATTTTGCCCACACTCACTAGGTTTCTTCAGGTTCCATTCAAGAGAATGTGAAAGACCGAGTGATTGACTCAAGACTCCAGCTCTTTATCACAAAGCCAGGACTCTACACATGCATAGCTACCAATAAGCATGGAGAGAAATTCAGTACCGCAAAGGCTGCAGCCACTGTCAGTATAGCAGGTAGGTGCTGCGTGTTTACCATGCTCCAGAAGAGGAGCAGCTGCCACTCCATAGCACCTGGAAGAGAGGCAGAGGTAAAACCCCCTCTACCACCCCAGTCCCCTTGAAGCTATTCCCTTGTTCATTTTGACGCCCATGGGTGATCAACACATAGATTTTGACTTTGTTGTGTCAAAAACAAAATCTTCACATTCTTCTTCAAATGATGGACACCAATGTATAGAACCTTATTTTTCTCTTTCTCTCATTTTTAACTTCTCTCTTCTTTCCCTGTCGCCCTTCCCTCCCTGTCACTACCCATAAGTCCTCGCTCCCTTCTTTCCTCCCTCTCTCTCTTCTTTCTTCCATTTCTCCCTCCCTTCCTCCCTCCCTCTGCTTCCCTTTCTTTCTCCCTTCTCCCTCTCTTGGTTTTTGATTTCTTCCTTCTGTTATTCCACCCTTCCTTCCTTCTTTGCTCCACTCTTCCTTTTAGAACCTCTCTTGCCCCTCTTCTCTGGGTTAAGCAAGCTTCCCAAGGCTCTCACAAAGTTGGTAGATATTTACTTAACATGGCTGAACCAGCTTCCACACAGCTGTTTCTTAAGGGCATTTTTACCATGTTTCTGTTCTGTTTTGCTTTGCTCTGCTTTGCTTTTAGTGTTTTATTTCCCTGTGTTATCCAAGTGACAACAGGGTTTGCAGGTATTTTCATGGGAAACAGCTGACACATGTGTTTCTAGGCTATCTGCTCTGTGTTGTGGAGGGTTATTTTTAAAAGTTAAATATCCAAAGGGCTTCTGGGCACATTTGTGGAATTCCTAGAGGTGAAAATAATCCTCGTATCAGGAAATGCCAGGCAAGTTAGACTCATAGCAGGTCTACTGTTCAAGGGTCAGACAAAAGGTGTTTGGCTGGACATGTAAAGCCAGCCATGAGCAGACTCAGGGCCAGCTCCTGGAGCCCGCTGTTTCTTATTACAGCTTATTTCTTTGATCTTCCCCAATGGAGAACTTTTCAATAGTGCCATGGACTTTTAATCTGATAGAAAGCACAGAGTATATAAGTAGACAAGGCTAGACCTCAGGAGCATACCCACAGAGTGAGAAATAGGCTTCCTCTCCTATCTCCTTGTAGGATCTGTCTTTCTACAGGGTCTTTGGTCACTGTACCAGTTAAGATGATATCACTTCATCCAAGCAACGACAAGCCATGAAATCACTCAATATGCTAAAAACAGTAAAAAAAAAAACTTTAAAAAAGATTATAATTTGCACCACACTTTGCTTTGTGTAATGGACTTTGTATGCAATTGTCAAATATGCTGAATGCAGCCCTGGAGCCTAGAAAGGACATGCCATTCAGAACACAGTGGCAATGGCAAGCGCAAAGAGAAAAGGAGGGACTGCCGGGGTAAAACTGAGGTCTATAAGCACCCTAGCATGGCGCCAGAGAGTTAGTTAATACACGCTCAGGATTTCAACATCTTATAACGAAAGGATGAGCCCACTTACCCAGGGATATTTCAGGCACATGCACGGATGTGATTTAGTTTAACTTGATTCGCCCCTAGATGGAAGATAAATATTAGTGTTGCCAGCCCCATTTATTCATGTTCTTGGTTTTTTAGTGATAATCCTTGACTAGAGTTCCTGTTCCTTCCTTCCTCCACCTCTTCCCTAGATGGCAGGAGGAAAGGGATTGACACTTCAATGGTGTCCTCCAATCCCCTAGTTCTGGAGAAGTCTGAAGCTGGAGAGCTTAGGATTTCATCCCTTAGCTGGGTTTGAAGCCAGAGGTCCTCCCTGGATGACTTGCTGCCTTTGCACACCTTCTAGTGAGGCATAGTTCTTAGCAGATCAGCTAAACCATCATCAAATCCCCACATAGTCTGTTCTGGAGCCTGAACAGTGAGGTCACCCTGTACATCCTCATTGTGACCTGAAGCCAGGCCTGCTGTGGACTCAGCTGCCTGTGCCCGCCATAGACCTGAAACCACTTCTGTGTCTCTTGCAAGGCAGGAGAAACCAAAGCACATAGATTTCTTCCCCCAGTCTGCTGCACCCATGCTGGGCATGCTACTCCTCTGGCACACGCACCCATGGCAGAGTAGGAGGCTTTTTTTGTTAGAATTTCAAATGAGAAGGGTTTTTAAAAACCCTCGTTTTTTGGCTTTTATCTTAATCAATAACTATTTGTAATAAGAGATTTGGGTCCACAACTTACAAAAATGTGTATCCAAATTCTTCACCCTTCTACCTTCCCCTTCTCCACAGCAGAGTACCTGGGAGGAACCCATCCTTGGTCTGGTAACCTTAGAGCCTTTCATCATAGATATCAAGATGGTTTTAGAGGTATCACTGTGAACAACATGAAAAGAATAAAACAGCTACTTCTACCCAACAAAGCTAGGATGTTCATGATCTTTCAGAAACTATAAAAGCCATTGAGCACAACTGACATGAGTAATAGCCGCTCCATCCTTGTCCCCACCAGTGAGAACCAGATCCAATTCCATTAACAATGGAATATATCAACAGAGAGATATGTAATCCTAACATGTAGTGACGTGCAGTGATATCTTCTTTTAAAATTTAAATAATTATGATGTATGTGTGTTCATGTGTGTTCACGTGTGTGTGTGTGTGTGTGTGTGTGTGTGTGAGAGAGAGAGAGAGAGAGAGAGAGAGAGAGAGAAGGAAGGAGAGAGAGAGAGAATGGTGTGCCTATACCATGGCATGTGTAGAGGTCAGAACAAAACCCCAAAGTGCTGTAGACTCAGTCTATATTCCCAACTCCATTCTGGAGATTGAACTCAGGTTGCCAGGCTGTGCAGCAAGCCCCTTTACCCACTGAACCATCTTGCCTTCCCAGTGGAATCTTTTTATGGTACAGATCTCCATAAGTTGTGAGACAGTCCATGTAGAAGGCATTGTCCAGGGGTAAGGGGTAACCAGCAATGAAAGCCCAGAGGAAACCAAGGTGGCACAGGGGCTGGAGTAGCAGGAGTGAAGCCTGGCTTGCAAGCAGCAGCAGAAAAGGGCTTTCCAACTGCTGTAGCCGCAGAGTTGAATGTAGAAGGACACCAGCCACCTCAGTAGGATCAAGGACCATCAAGATTGGTACCAGGGATGACTGAACCAGTCAGTCAGTCTGACAGTAAGATTGTGTGGAAATCATTTTAGAGGTGGGAGGAACTGGAGTTCCTAGGAAGAATTTTAAAGCTGTCCTGGAAACTGAGGGGACAAGAGCTAGAAGGGGGGCATCAAGCAGGATACATAGCCTCAGGAAGGGTTTCACAAGTCAGCCCCTTCCTGGCCCCACAGCTTATTCTGAACCTCATGAGAAATATCTGAATCTGTCCCTCTGCACTGTCAAATGCTACACAATATTGGGGATCAGGTAAGAACATGTAAGCGTAGAGAAAAAACAGGTAAGGAAAAAGACTTAAAGGGGCTTCGGAAGCCATGGTAACTCAAAACCATGCCCATCTGCTGGGGAAATCACCACATGTCTTGTGGTTTCCAGCTCATCTCTGTCCTCAGGTTAGGTGTCAACTGATGGAGACCTGACCCTCCTCCACTGTCCCCCTAGTGTGGTTGGCTTAGACCTCTCATTTACCAGAGCCATATGCCATTTTCTCAATTCTTCTTGTCAATCAGACCTGATGGATGCCTCACAAAGACTTCTCTGGAATCCCAGAGGGACTACCTTCAATCTGTGGAGTGCTCCATTGGTCAGTCTTTCAGAGAGGCTAAGGCACTATCCAAATGAGATCTTTAGCACCGCACTCACCCAGGGGCTAGAGATGGGGTGAATGTCTAGCCAGGACGTCCATGATTCTCTTGAGACTTCACAGAGCTTGGGAATGACACTTGCATGAAACTTGCTCTCCAGGCAGCCCTGTCTGATGGCCTCTGGTGGCATTGCTTCAATCATACAGGATGTCTCCTCTTGCCCCTCTGTCAATGTCCCCAATCTCTTCTACTATTGCCTCCAATTGCAGACTTTCCTCCCCTCAGAGCTCCAGAGTTCACTGTTCTCTGTCACAGCCACTGCCTCACTTGCTCTGTTTCTTTACTCAGACCAGCAGGAAATTGGATGTGCAAAGAGCTGGTATAGTCTGTGTTGAGGATTTTGTCTCATGATATGTCTAGGGGTTGAAGGACAATGGAAAATAAAAAGACCAGCTTTTGCTTTCCTAGCCACCATCCACATATTGCTCAGACCCTTGCCAGGTGTTTGAGAAATAAAACACATTTCTTTCTGGGACATTTACATCTGATAGTAGTCATTGAAAGGAGTCATAAAATGTCCCCGAGCCTCTCCCCATGAACCAGGAAGCTTACTCCTCCATCATCACAACTCAAAAAGGCCGAGCTATGATTTAATCTCATGGGATAAACGAGTGTTGGGCAACATGACTTCTCTTTGTCAGGAGAACCCTCAGCCCTGCGGTAGAGGGCACAACAACCATGATCCCTGGGTAACCATTGTCCTGAATCAGGATACTCACAGGGATTCACAACTGCATTCCCCACTTTCAGTGTCATTAGTAAGTCCCTGTTCTAGCTTCATTTCAGTTCATGTGCCAAATACCCTAGGCAAGACAATTTAGGAAAGGAAAGGATTTACTTCAATTTACAGCTCCAAGTCGCAGTCTGTCACTGAGGGAAGTCAAGGCAGGATCTAAGGCAGGCCCGCTTGAACTCACTTCACAGCCAGGAAGTATATGCAGGAACCATGAAGGGTGATGCCTGCCAGCTGGGTCTCCAGCTAGCTTATACTCTGTTGATTTTCTTATAGAGCTCAGCAGCATCAGCCTAGGGATGGAACTGCCCACAGTAGGCAGGTTGGTCCCTCCTACATAAGTTAACAAAGACAACCCCCCGCAGGTCAATCTGCTCAAGGACTTCCTCCATTAAAGTTCTCTTCTCTAGGCATGTCAAGTTGACAGTTAAAGTCCTTCATTTCACACAGTGAGTTCCAAAGTTCAAAGAACACATACATATCTGGTCTTAGAACACCGGGATGAACTTGGGGTCACATCTCCCCGCTTTCACCATTCCATGCCTCCTACAAAACGAGAGTATCCATTTCTGCAAAGTGATCTGACATTTTCTTGAAACATTATCTGGATTTTAGAGTGACTGAACGTATTTTGGGTTTGTTCTTAGCAAAAGGGGAAAAGAATAAACAAGCATTGGTCAGCAGTTACACTCAATTGCTACCTGATATTTTGCAGTGAGGTATACAAAGCACACCCGGGAAACTTCCTGCCACTACAAATGAGGTCTATCAGAAGAGAACCATCTTTCTCTCAGCTAAGCAACTCATGCTGAGAGGGTCTTCGTTTGCTAATACCATGATCATGCATATACATATACATATATATATGATATACATGTATATCAAAACAATGTCAAATGGCTTATAAATTCAAGAGGAAACAGAGAGGTGACAAGTTTCAAGATGGCATATGCAAACAGTGTATTGAAATCCAGACTTGTCATGCACACAGAGAAAACTGTTATTTTTCTCCAGTCGCTGGGTGCTGAGAAATTATGCATTCTAGAATCTTCTTTTCCCTTAGGGAATCAAATTCATTACAGCTTTTAAGCAGATTCCACAATTCTCTGGTGGTGTTTAAGGATTAATTACAGCAGCCTAATCTAGTTTAAACCTCCAGTCTTATTATCCCCTTATAAATCCCTCTGCTTCCTTCTGCTCACTGATAGGCAGCCATTCCTTGAGGAACCTGGGAGGACAGATGAAGTATCGCCTGCTGCTGTCGTATTGCTGGCTCCCCTTCTTCCTCTGTTCTAGCTCCTTTATATCAAAGGAGAAGGGGATTTATAGAGAAAAGAGCAAGTGGATTTGCTGAATAGACATTCAGCTCTCTCCCTCCCTCTCTCTCTCTCTCTCTCTCTCTCTCTCTCTCTCTCTCTCTCTCTGATGCAGTTTCTCTGACAAATAATAATGCAGCTAGCAATCAGAAACCATATTTCCAGTGCCAGTAATGCATGTTAATATCTATCATATATCTATTCAGATATATATTATCTATCCACTATCTGTCTATCTACCATCTGTCTATCATCTATCTATCATCTATCTATCTATCTATCTATCTATCTATCTATCTATCTATCTATCTATCAATCTATCTATCTATCTATCTATCTATCTATCTATCTATCTATCTATCTATCTATCTGTCATCTAGCTCTTTTGTTTTCCTGTCTACCTTTTCAAGTTAATTGAAAAATTTGGTTAAATGGGTATTTTCTTTCATGTGTGACCAGTGATGCTCATGGCTGCTCCTGCCTGAAAATGTTACAGCTCCCAGGACAGCACTAGCTTAATCTCCCCCAATTCCACCTGTTAATGGAGTTTCCAGCCTCCTCGTAAAAGCAGAGAACCTCATAGAATCTTAAAGTGGTTAAGATGAGTGTGTGCTGACTTTCTCGTTCTCTCTCTTTCTTCCTCCTCCCCGCCTCCCCCGTGCTCTCCTATGGACTCTTCTTTCTGATTACCAGAATGGAGGTAAGCATCCATCATTATTCCAGTGTTTCATGTCACCTGTGGTTTTAATTCAACACGTCCATGATTTGCCTGCTAAACGCTATAAACTTTTTAGACATTTCTAATGTCCAAATCCATTTAGTATTTTTATGAAATGAATATAAAGGTAACTAGTGTCAATGACTATTTCCCATGTCTTGGAAGCTGTTCAGGAGATCGCTGTGAAGTAGGAACTATGGCCTTCCTCATTTTCAGGAAAGGAACTGAGAAACTGCACTGGAGACCCACTCAGCTAGAAATGAGGCATCTCGAAATACAACTCCAGACTGACTCCAAAACTCCTTTATATATGCTTTTCCAAGAGAAATCAACTTATAGAAGTTTTGTTTACAATGGATTTTTTTTTAGATACAGAATGGCTAAATTGACTTTCATAAAAACACTATGTGACACAGAAGTTCATACCTTTAATCCCATCACTGAGTGAAGACGGTCAGACGTTTAAGACTCGAGTGGGCTACATAGTGTGTTTGAGGATAGGCTACATAGTGAAATTAAGGCTGGTCTATACGACATGACACCTTCTCTCAAAACAGACACATGAAAGAAAAATGACAGTGGAACAATTAGTTATATTAGGTGGTGTTTAGCTGTCATGGAAGGATAAAGGAGAAGGATCAGGAGTTCAAAACCAGCCTTAGCTAAATGAAACCCCGTCTCAGGAAACTACCACCAACACCAAAAAATCAAACCAAAACAGACAGGTAAATAAAACAAAAAAGCTTTAAAAGTCCCATGTAGTGTCCTAAGTAAAGATGATTGATCCACAGCGATAACGACCGCGGCAGTTAGCATCATGATGCCTGTTGTCATTCTGACATTACAGGGACTTCAGGGAGAAGTGTTACTCTTTGTACTTTTTGTACAAGGATCCAGGTACAGACAGTGTTGCCAGACCACACAGGTCACAAAGTGCTAGGCCTCCAAGTTTGGACAGACAGACTCCAGAGTACTGATTCACAACTGCTGCACAGAAACTGAGAAGAACATCAAACTCTAGACACTGATTCCAATGCCATAAAGAAAATAACTCAATACACAATGTGGTTCCTTCTAGATCTCATCTTTGGGTGTACAGCTGCAATGTCCTCTTTGGGGATCAGTTGTTAGCTTTTGAGGAGATCCACAGCTCTCAGGGACAACACACCCACCCTTAAGAACTTCACAGTGAAGCCCAGTGTCTACTGATGGGCCACATGGTGCACGCAGGGAAGAGTCACGCCATTGGACAACAAAGACACAGCACCATCAGGTTAACACAACGGCTCTCCCTGCTTTTTAAAAAAAAAAAAGTACTGTAAACTTATTAGAAATGGAGACACAAAACCAATTTATATACTCCCAAGCCTATAGAAGCTTTATTTTATTTTGCACATAAAGATTAATTACAATATTGGAATCATAAATAAAATAAAATCCAGGGCTAGAAGAGTGACATAGATCATCTCCATGGAAATAAATTCAAATGAAGCAGTTTAGACATGTAGGAAGTTAAATAAATGCCCCAGCACTTAGCAGGCTAGGACAGAAGGTCATGAAGTTTTCAGGCTGGCATGGGCAACAAAGTGAAACGATGCCTCAAGAAATAAAAGGAGCTGTCCCAGCCACTTTCCTCTTGTGATAATGTAAACACACTCAAACTCTGCTGAAAGTGGCGAAAATGCCTGTTTTATAATTTCCAACTTAGAAATTTTTATTGTTAGCCTTAAAGTGATTGTATCTATAGACAAAAAGCCACCCACTTTTAGAAACCTACTCAAAGGAAATAAGAATTGTGAATACTATTTCCAACTGCTTGCACTCGTGGATATAGTGTACAAACAGCATACCTATCCACTGGTGAAGGAAATCGAGTCGCAGCTTTGTTTTAAAAACAAATGTTTACATTGGCACAGGTAAATGTTTACAATATCTATGATGCAAAAATGCAGGACACAAAAAATGTATTTACAGATCAGTTATGAAGTTTCTGCGTATAAATAATATAATCTATTATACACAAATATGCAATACATAAAATATCTGTCTAGGAGACATTTTTATTTTCGAACTATATTCATTCTATTGTATTTGTTCTTTGAGAAGTCCATATGGTATATTATTATCATAGTCTCTCCCTGTCCTCCGGCTCCTCTGAGCCCCTCCGCACCCACCTACCCAACCTTGAATCTTTCTCTTAGCTTCTGGGAGAGACAAAATCAACTTTCTCTATTTTTTTATTTTTTAATTAAAAAAAAAGCCATTGCTTCCGTATACTGCAGCACATTTTGTACAGTAAATGGTTCTTAACTTCCACTCGCAGGAAGCACGGCGGTTTTCAGGAAGGTCATGTTCTCCTCGCTGAGGACAGCGTGCTTGGCAGTCCAGCAAAGTGACATTTGATCAGTACGCAACAGCGGAGGCTGGCAAACATTTTCTATAAAGGGTCAGATATTAATATATTCCCTCAGTGAGCCGCGCAGACCTTATTAAAACTGCTTAGCCTGTTACTTTAGCAGAAACCCAGGCACGAAATGTGTCTAAAACGGTACAACTGCTTCCTTTTCTGTGGAGATGCAGTTTAAGCCGCATGTAGTTTCCCCATGCCATTCAATATCCTTCTTTTAAGTTTCTGCAACCACTTTAAAATGTAGACATTACCTTTAGCTCTCGAGAAAAGGGAGAAATCTGTAAAAAGCATAAACTTTAAAATATGAAGGGCATTAAGTTTCAGTGAGACATAGGAACAGGTCGAAGAGAGTCATCATAGGATAAGGTGACCAGTGTCAGCAATATGTATAGTATTCCTTTCAAATAATCACTAAATAGATTTAACTGTTTTCACCACAAATTGTAACATGCATCTGAAATGATACAAATGTCAATTAGCTCAATTCAAAGTATCACGTCATGCATGCTATACAAAGATTCTGTCAATTAAATGTTATTTAAAAAGACAAAAAATTTGCTTAAGCACAAGACTGAAGAAACGTCATGTATATGTTACTTTGAAAAAGGAGTGCCCGTCATGGTACACATGCGTGAACATTTAACTTAGTGCATGTGACTATGGGCATCTGGTATTGACCACATTCCAAAGTTTTAAATTATCATCAAAAAATCATTAGGACCTTTTTGTGAGTCTATGTACTTCTTTAAGAATCGAGACCGAAAAGTCTTGAGTTGTATTTGCTGGCCTCTGCCTAGCAAGTGAGTCGCATACAGACAACAGGAAGGGATGGAACCCCTGCCAGCTGCTTTGAAGCTGAGGAATGGCTGGGAAACTCGGCCATCACCTTTGCAGGGGAAAGGCAACAGTCGCCATGTAAGGGAAGATCCAAGGAGAGGGAGAGCTATCAAGTGTACCTACACTACAGTACGGGGTGTCATAAACCAAACAGGACATAGCTGGTTCTCTGGACATGCCTCTGAACAAAGTTCAAAGGGAATAGATGGTGCCTTCTTCATAGAAACCGGAAGGAAATATTTGAAAATGTGATTCAGACATGTATTAGTGGAGAGAGAATTAATATTAATGCTCCAGTGACTGACTGCAGAGCTGTTCTTCATAAAAGAAGGTGAGAGAGGTGTCTGGGATCAAAGACTCCTTCTTACCACTGCAGAAGGAGGTTTGCCAGGAGGTAAGACAGGAACAGGTGCCATGCATAACATTAGCTCTTATTTTTAAGAGATTGTATACCAGAACATTCCAGAATAATCAGCATTCTGTAAAGGGACCTCTGTGACCTCTGCCCCAGTGTTCAAATGAGCAGCAGAGCCAGCTGCATGTGAAACTGCCCTCTCAGCAGTCCAGGAGCTAAAGAGATACACAGACTCAGGTGGGCAGCGCAAAAGCCCACAGAAAACCGGGAGGTGGAGGCTTTGGAGGTGTTCTGGCACCTCAAAAACCAGTTCTTGCTGGGAGCAACAGTTAGGGGTTGTTATTATTATTATTATTATTATTATTATTATTATTACTGATAGATTTAGGAAGTCTGTGGACTGAATGTTTCAATTGGTTTCCATGTCTGATATCTAAATTTTGACAGTTATGGAAAATTTGAGTTTTATAAATTTCTTCAAGAAAAAGAAAAGAAAAAAGTTAAAAGGTCAAAACTGTGACTAGGCAATGCACAGGTAGGTAGTGGCTTCTAGATATATATGATATATCTCTTTATACACTAATGAAATACACACAACATACTCACATGCTTGGGCTGTGCAGCCAAGCAAAGCATTTGTGCCATCTAAAGTTTTTATTCAAAACCTATTTGACTCCCCTCTTTTGTTCTTTTATTCTTTTAGGGGGGTTATTTGGTTAATATTTAAAAAAATAAGTAAGGATTCATTTCTTTAAGTCCCTCTAATATTGTTCCAAAGATATGCTAAGCTTTCAACAAGGAAGCAGCAGGGATTCAGAGAGAAACTGACTATTATTTCCTTTTTTCTGAAGTCATTTTTAAAATCAATTTTCTATGATGTCCCTTTCTTTTCCAAAAAAATGTGTTATGCTTGTGTAAGTACAGAAAAGACATCAATGTGTTCTACATTTTGATGTTCATGGGGAAAAACAAAAAACAAAAATTACCTTCTGTCTGTGGTGAACACTTGATGTTAGAGCCTGGATGAGTAACTCTGAGGTCAGAGACATGGGAAGAATTATTTATCTTTTATATGGAGCAAGATTTTTTTTTTCTGTTCTTAGCAAGAGATAACACACCAGACCCTTTGTAAACCCGGCTGAGCTATTTCTTTATTCGTTATTATTCTGCCTTTTTTTTTTTACTTTGGCAACCATGACTCTAAATGTTTTTCTTAGGTGCCAGCATGGATTGAGTTTCCTAAGTAGGTTATTTTCTTATTCAAGGTTTTTTTAAAAAAATTTTAAATATCCACTATTAATTAAATGGTACATTTATGATTCTGATGGCAAATTAGTAAATGACCAATCCACACTGAAACCCTTGTATTCGAGTGTCTCATTCCAACAGGTTCGTTTCAAAGACCAGACAGTGTTGGCTTATAGAGTATCCATTTTCAAACTCAGTGTTCCTTAACCATTTTAAAGTTGATGAACTTCAGTGGATTAGATTTTCTTATTTTCAATCTTTTATGTAATGGTAACACACAGCTAAATCTTAATAGTAAACATCTAAAATTAATAGTATTCATTTAAATAAGAAAAATGATCTAAGTTTCCCATCCAGATAATGATAGAGGTCTGTCGGAAACTATAATATATAGTGAACCATGACACTGCCTCACAAGCAAATGTTCAGTAAGGATTGTCACCACTGTCCCAATAAACAAGTGACAACGTAGCCCACATGGGAATGTACTGAGCACTGCAGTAACAGACCGTTCTTAAAGCTAAGTTTTTTCCGTGGGAGCAATTGTTCTGTTCTCTCGTCTGTTATCCGCTGGGATGAATGCTTTCCTTGGATTATACCAGTTTATGTGCAGGAAATATGTGAGCTGACTGCAGTTAGAACAATCATATTTATGTATAACATAAACAACAAAAATGCCCAAATTCACTCTGTTGACCATTTCCAAAGCTTGCCACAGCCTTTGCCACAGCCTGAGGTGTCTAGAGATGACCGGGTTGGTGCCAGAAATGGAGAGAATATTCATAAGAAACATTTCGATACATTTGTCAGGACAGTCTCTCTATTTCTGTGATGTGTGTGTGTGTGTGTGTCTTTGTGTGTGTGTGTCTTTGTGTGTGTGTGTATGTCTGTGTGTGTCTGTCTGTGTGTGTGTGTGTGTGTGTGTGTGTGTGTGTGTGTGTGTGTGTAATGGATGCCAAGAAATTGCTGACGATTGGCTTTGCCCTTCATCACCTCTTTCAGCAAATCACAGAAAGAAAGCAAAGGCTACTGTGCCCAGTACAGAGGGGAGGTGTGTGATGCCGTCCTGGTGAAAGACTCTCTTGTCTTCTTCAACACCTCCTATCCCGACCCTGAGGAGGCCCAAGAGCTGCTGATCCACACTGCGTGGAATGAACTCAAGGCTGTGAGCCCACTCTGCCGACCAGCTGCCGAGGCTCTGCTGTGTAATCACCTCTTCCAGGAGTGCAGCCCTGGAGTGCTACCTACTCCTATGCCCATTTGCAGGTAAAACTTTGAAAATGAGCCAGTAAAAAAATGCGTTTTTTGCCTCACTGTATGCCAACAGTTTGCCAAAGAAGGAATTGCCATGAGCGGAAAGTCAGACAAATTTTGCCATTTGCCCAAAAGAAATAATTAAAGCATGAAATCCCTCCCATTATAACCACTGAGGGCAATCTATGATACAAATGCTCTGAACTTACAGAAAATCTTAGAGTCTGGGTCAGTCAGAAAGTTGTCTTGTATACCGCAAACAAGCTCTGTGACTTATGTGTGCATATGTATGCACACACAAGTAAAACTCACTCCTTTATAAGGACATAGGACCCCTGTCATACCCCTCCCTGTGTGTATGTGTGTGCATGTGCACATGTGTATGTGCATGTAATGTATTTTAGTGTGTATGTGAGTGAATACGTGTGTGTTCGTGTGTGTGTGTGTGTGTGTGTGTGTGTGTGTGTGTGTGTGTGTCAGTACTTGGCTAAACCCAAGCCCTTTAGTACTTTAATTATTTTCCCTTTTAAGTTATCGTCCTTTTATTATTAGGCCTACCAATCTTAACTTGGAATTACCCAGGTTTCTCTTGATGTAGTTTGTCCTAGAACACTCGAATAGACATTAACGTCCAGATTTTAGTTAGCCCATTCAGTCTTTCTTCAGCTGCTCCACTCATTACACAACATCTCCAAACCTAAGGGCTACACTGAGGGCGGGGCTCTGCTTCTCCAGGGCAGGGCTGGCTAAGGAACCCAAAGCGCCCCTGTCAGCTGTTACAGGAGATGGTGCCGTTTTTCAGGGACCAACGCAGGCAGAACCTCTAAGTGTAGCCTGCTCCTTTCTCCAGCTCTGCCCATCAGCCCAGAGGTGATGGCTTCTCTTCCTTAGTTCGTATGTTCTTTAAATTGTCAACTTGGTTTCTGTATCTTTTTTTTTTCCCCCGGAGCTGGGGACTGAACCCAGGGCCTTGTGTTTGCTAGGCAAGCGCTCTACCACTGAGCTAAATCCCCAACCCCGGTTTCTGTATCTTTATTTTTAAGGTTTACTTATTTATTCTATTTTATGTGTTTAAATGTTTTTCTCTATGCATGTATGTGCACCATTTAGGTGCCTTTTGCACCCCCCTGGAGCTAGTTACAGGTGATTGCAAGCCACCACATGGGTGCTGGGAATTAAACCTGATCTTCTGCAAGGGTAGCAAACAAGTGCTTTTACTCTGAGCTATCTCTCCAGCACCTGCTCCTTTGTTTTTAATATGAACTTTGAGAGAAGATCTACCAGGACTCTTATCTAATTCATTCTAAATTTGAAAAAAAAAAACACTAAACAAGATAGTATTTAATTTCACAGCGTAATACACCATGTCTTTAATGTTTTGCATTATTTAAGGTATAGTCATTTCAAAAATGCTTTTATAAGGGAAACACTACAATGTGACGATGTTTCAAAAATACAAAATTTAAGCCCCACTGCAAGTTTGGCTTCAACTCGTCATGATTCATCAAGTCTTGCTCGCCTTACATTCTAGAGAGTACTGCTTGGCAGTAAAGGAGCTCTTCTGTGCAAAGGAATGGCTGGCAATGGAAGGGAAGACCCACCGCGGACTCTACAGATCCGGGATGCATTTCCTCCCGGTCCCGGAGTGCAGCAAGCTTCCCAGCATGCACCAGGACCCCACAGCCTGCACAAGACTGCCGTATTTAGGTAACAAAGAATTTCCTCCAGACTTTGGAAGTTAAGGAAATTTTTTTTTCTTACTGTTTTCAGCCACGTTAAGGTATATACTTAAAGCTCCTAACATTTTTAGACTTTCTAGGCTGTTCTAATAATATTTTTTGCTTTGCCATTTCTACACACAAAATAGCAGAATCATAATGCTCTCCTAATTGCATAGGTTATCATAAAAACTCATTTCACTTGTTTTCAAATAAATTAAAGGGCACTTTTAACTGCTGCTTGGATCTTGCTTTATTTCTTACTGGATCTTACAAGTGTATCGTTTTCTGGAATGTATGCAAAAACGGCTAGGAAACATCTTACAGTTTGTCAGGGGAATGGCGTAACGGAATAAATAATCCTCTTCCTTAGCCAACGATGCAGATTTTTTAAGCATGCAGAAATAAGCCACATGTTTGAAAATGCTGACCTCATCAAATACAACTGAGCCACTGCATGACGACTGGTTTAATTTCAAAGATGCACTCTTCACATTTGAACGCTCGTCTGTCATTCATTTAAATGCTGAGCGGGAAAGCCGTGTTTCTTAGCTATAGCTCACAGGGTCTAGGAGGTATGTATCTTAACACTTACTTAAAATCGATTTTTATCCTTTCCCCCTCAGATTATAAAAAAGAAAACATAACAAGTAAGTAATTTTGTTTGTGCCTCTGAAATCTGTGTCTGTAAGTGGATTCGTGCATGTATATTTATACTACGCTTCTCTAAATCCAGAACACAGTGTACTGGGCGAGCATCATTAGCGCCTGCGCACAAGTGTCGGACTGAGCTCATCCACTCCCTTAGCTTCTGGCTTCTAAGTAGAACATGGAGAATGTGTGACACTTAGTGAGGGGAACAAATACTATCTTCTATCTCAAGATGGCTGGCCTGTTTTATACTTCATATGTTTGCAAACTCAGTCCAGTTTAAATGTAGCCTTCTGATTCTGCAGTCACAATTTTGTATTATGTAATTATTTCTGGATGGAAACAAATACTATTTTTTTCTCTATTGAGGTGATTCGTGATCTTTATTTGTGACAAGTATATCTGTTTTGAAAAAAAGGTGTAGTTTTTTTCCTTTTTCTTTTTTCTCTCATCTTCTGTCAGTCTTTGAGCTTTTATACATGCATTCAATATTAATTATACAATATTTATTTGGCCCAAGTAGGAAAATGAAAAAGACAGTAAATCACCTATATCCTCACTTTTCAAATTTTTTTGTTTTAACTCTAAAAATTAATCATTCTACTAGTAAGGGAGAGGTAAGTCCTTAGTATGTCATTGGAATCTCATTTCTGATTGTGTTCATTTATTAGTAGCTCTTTGAGAGTTTTATACAACATAATTTGATCATCTTCACCCCCCTACTCAACTCTTCCCAGATCAATCTCGTTTCTCTACCCACTCTACTCTGCATCCTTCAAAAATGAAACCTTCAAGACCAATCTGGGCTGTAGTCTTTATCTGAAGAACTGGAAATTTCCTATCCTTCTTTCAAGGTGCTCAAATAGAGTAGGGATTTTGGTGGTGAGAAGGAACAAGTCCATGGCCAATTCAATGCCAACAGACATTCCACATCAGGGCCACATCTTACATGCTGGCCGTGTTTAGATACAGTGTCATTAAGTAGCTTAGGCTGGCCTCAAACGTTTTGGCTTTGGTTTTGGAATTCTGTGATTGCGGAAGCATGCCCCCATGCATTGGCTCAGATTGATTCTCTATTCATTCTGCAGATTGACATCAACTAGAAAACTTTAAAAAGTATGGCTGCCTGGGGGTCCCCCACATATATATTCCACTGTATTTGGTGTGGAGTGCAATCTAGGGTTTGAGATTCCTTTTAAGTTTTTTTTTTTAAATTGGACATATTTGAGGAGTATTGTATCATGCTTTAATATCCTGCAGAATGTTCAACTTCAGATAAGCCTCTCCCTTACATACCTATATATCACGTATTTGAGGTAAAAAGACTGAAAATCCTTTCTCCCAACTTACCTGTAATATACAATACTCTCCTCTGAGTGTAAAATAGAACAAGGCTTAGTTTTTGTTGTATTAGTTAGGACTTCATTGCTGTGAAGAGACACCATGACCACAGCAAGTCTTATAAAGGACAACATTTAAACTGGAGCTGGCTTACACTTCCAGAGATTTTGTTCATTATCATCATGGTGGGAAACGAGGTGGTATGCAGGCCGGTGTGGTGCTGGAGAAGGAGCTGAGAGCTCTACCACAGGCAGCAGAAAGAGTTTGTATGCCACACTGGGTAAGGTGTGGAAGACCACAAAGCCTACCCCCGCAGTGACACACTCCTCCACCCTACTTTAATAAGGCCACACCCCCTAATAGACCACTCTGTATGGGCAAGCATCAGACGGGCATTAGTCTATGGAGGTCATTTCTATTCCAATCACCACAGTCGGGTCTTATTCTTGTTGCTTCAGGATACCCTGTTTTCAGTATAATGCTTGCAACACTAAGTGAAATGATTTTAAAAGGGCCATTGGGAGGGCAAGACAGCTCAGAGGGTAAATCCTAATGGAGCAATCCCTGGGACCCACAGGAAGAAGGAGAGAAGTAACTCCTATAAGTTGAAATACTGAGCAGCACAGACTAGCTACAGATACTGATTTCCTAGTTTTTGGAAAGCAATTTTATAAGATGTTTGATCATTTGGGAAAATTAGTTCTAAATGTTGTAAAGGGATCATTTTTTTTCTGTATGTAGGTGAGTAATGTCTAGGCTCTCTGAGTTAAAAGCAAGTAGTCATCTCTGTTATCTTACGGTGGGTTAGTAATCTACAAAACGTCCTTATTACATACAACAACTTGTGTTCTATGGAATGCAATAGGCCCTCAAATATTTCTTGCTTTATGATTTTTAAAAAGATCTTATTTCATTTATTTATTCTGTGTGTGCGTGCATGTGTGTGTGTATGTGTATGTATGTGTGTATGTATGTGTGTGTATGTGTGTATGTGTGTGCGTGCGTGTGTGTATGTGTGTATGTGTGTGTATGTGTGTGTGCGTGTGTGTGTACGTGTATGTGTGTATGTGTGTGTGCGTGTGCGTGTGTGCTTGCGTGTGTGTGTGTGTGTGTGTGTGTGTGTGTGTGTGTGTGTGTGTGTGCTTGCATACTTGTGAGAGTCAGTTCTACTATATTGGTCCTAGGAATCAAACTGAGTTCATCAGGCTCAGCGGTAAACGCCGTGACCCACTGAGCCATCTTGCAGATCCCGCTTTTTGGTTTCTTAATAAATTTCAAATATCATTACTAATTTATTAGGGCAATAGAAGGATTTTTTAAAAAGAAATTATTTTCTACTTGCTCGTACAAGGGAACTAGGGCTTCAGTAGTCTGGGTTTGTTTTACTTTAGTGCCTTTTGCTGAAGTGAAATACCTCCTTGAGCACATCATGACTGTGCCGTATTTACATTACTCTGTGATGAGTATACCGTTGGTCTCTTCTGTGGGATGTCACATACCTTCCAGGCACAGTCAGAAGGGGACATGCCTTCTGTTTCAAAGCTTTTGAAGAAGTACAGTCTGGTTTATTCAGTCATGGAGAGCTATGTTCCATCCATTTTCTTGTCCCTTCCAACCTTCTCATCATTCGAGTACCTGGAGAGTGAAAGACTGTGTACCAAGTCCCAACAAACCAATTGGTACGGTAGGTACACAGTCTCTCTTAAGCCTCTCAACAGCCCTATGACAGTATGTACCGTGAGCGTGCTCCAATCTACATCCTAGTTAATGTGAGAAGCAGGTCAACTGACGTGTCCCTTGTGACCTGTCTAGTGTTGGGTTAGCCAGTAGTCAAGCCCCAGTTTGTTTGATTCTGGCTACATCGTCAAAGTCTAATTTTTAAATTGTTATAGGTTATGTTCTCTATTATCTTCTTTTTTAAAAGAAAATTATTTATTCACTTTACAACCCAGTATCAGCCCTTCCTCTCTTCCCAGTACCCCCTCACAAAAGTCCTCTCCCCATTTCATCTTCCCCCTCTTGAAGCACCTCTCTGGGTATCACTCTCCTCCCCACACAAGTCACTGCAGACCTAGGTGCATTCTCTCCCACTGAGGCCAGACAAGGTGGACAATTTAGAGGAATGGGATTCATCAGCAGGCAGGCAGGTAGGCAACAGACTCAGGGACAGCCCTTGCTCCAGTTGTTGGGGGACATGCATGACAATCAAGTTGCCCGTTTGTTACATATGTGCAGGGGTCTCTGTCCAGCCTGTGCTCGCTCTTTGGTTGGTGGTTCAATCTCTGGGAGTCCCCAAGGGTCCAGGTGTTGATCTTCCTGTGGAGTCCCTGTCTTCTTCATGCCCCTCAATCCTTCTCTCAACTCTTCCACATGACTCCCTGAGCTCCATCTAACGCTTGGGTGTGAGTCTTTGCATCTCTTTCCATTGGCTGCTGGGTGGACCCTCTCAGAGGACAGTTATGTTAGGTTCCTGTCTGCAGGAATAACTGAGTATCATTAATAGTGTCAGGGATTGGTTCTTGCCCATGGGACGGGTCTCAATTTGGGGCAGTCACTGATTGGCCATTCCTTAACTCTCTGCTCTATCTTTATCCCTGCACATCTTGTAGGCAGGATACATTTTGGGTTGAAGATTTTTGTGGGTGGGTGGGTTGCTGTCTATGTTCATAGCCATAAACTGGAAACAATGTAGACGTCTCTCAACCAGAGAATGGATACAGAAAGTGTGGTTCATTTACACAGTGGAATACTATTCAGCCATTAAAAATAAGTATTCATGAATTTCTCATGCAAATGGATGGAACTAGAAAATATCATCCTGAGTGAGATAGCCCAGACTCAAAGGGACAAGCATGCTATGAACTCACTTATAAGTTCAGAATAGCCATAAAGTACAGAATACCCATTCTACAATCAACAGGCCCTACCTAAGAAGCCAAGTAACCAGGAGGGTCCAAGGGAGTATGGTTGAATCTTTCTCAGAAGGGTAAACAAAATAGATATCAGAGGTTGATGGAAGGAGGGAACTGTGTGGAATAGGAGATAGAGAGGGAACAAGGCAGGGGGAATAATATACAGGGAGAGCAGGGGAGAAAGAAGGGAGATTGACAGTGGGAAGCCATTCTCTAGGATGTGCCAGAGACCTGGGATTGGGGAGACGCCCCAGAAGATCTATGGGGTGACTCTAGCTGAGACCCCTAGCAGTGGGGGATATGGATCCTGAAGTGGCCACTTGCTGTAGCCAGGCAGGACTCCCAGTAGAGAGATATTATCTTCTTTTTTAATTTCCAAGATTTCACATGAAAAGCTTGCCTGATTGTTGTAACAGATTCATTCTGTAAGAGATGCCAATGGCTTCTCACATAGTTCGGAGTGAGAAACTCCTGTAGACAAGAATGTTTTTAATGTTACATCATCCAGATAACTTGACAAGCTTTTCATCACCATTTAGATCAATATGTGATTTGTTTCTAAAATTCAGTTTCCATAAGGGTCAGCTACTATTTTGGCCAAAAATGAAGTAAGAGAGGGAAGGAGGAAGGGAGGAAGGGAGGAAGAGAGGGACAAAAGGAGGAAGGGAGGGAGGGTTTGTAATGCATTAATTATTTAATCATTTGAAATGTTGATTGGATCCATCTTGCAGAGGTGGAAAAGCTAGAAACTCAGAAACAGATTCGGAAGTAATTGGCTCTCTTCTGCATTGTCTCTGCAGGCTTCCCAAACTAAAATTCACTCCATTAACTGGGAGAACATTTTGGTTATGTTGAACTAAGCTTGGGCCATTATAGTTCTAATAGCTGTTTTGCTGTTATGTTTTGTTTTGTTTTTTGTTTGTTTTTGTTTGTTTTTCTCTCCATTCTGCTGGTTCACTTTGTAGCACAGACTTTAAAACTATTAGGAAATGCATGTCCTATCTCCTTCTAGTTTCTTCCTCTTTACATTAAACACCCTCAGTTCCCAACTTTTTCTGTGAGGTGAGTTCCAAGGCCCTTGCCTACAGTGGGGGAGAATAGTGGATGTTCAGAACTGAATGCAGTAGACAGGTTGTGAGATCTGAAGACTTAGAACATGGTCATTCTCCGTGAGGAAGGCT
This sequence comes from Rattus norvegicus, assembly GCF_021556685.1. NCBI lineage: Eukaryota > Metazoa > Chordata > Mammalia > Rodentia > Muridae > Rattus > Rattus norvegicus. The sequence goes on from NC_141538.1 coordinate 78,338,298, forward strand.
TGTTCTCTCATTAGTGTAGGGTATACTCGTGCCGACTGCCTAATCGTCTCTCTGTGGGCTTGGGGAGGTGGCTCAAATAGTAGAGTGTGGAAGCCCAACCCCCAGCACACTTGTAAAAGAGAAGGGCGATGGCCTGCACTCTCAGTTCCAGTGCTGGAGAGGCAGAGATGGGGATTCCTAGGATTCCATTTTTATTTTGAACTAGTTCTTCTCCCACTATTCTACAAAAATCAGATTCTGGCTTTTCCTTCATGCTCCTCACTCTGCCCACCATGGAACCTTTAGAATCCCCAGCGAGAGTCTCAGAACACATTGTTTATCTTGTCCTTTGTTTTCCCAGCATTATTGGATTTTCCCCTGGAGAATGACTATCTCTCTTGATCCTTATGTAGAGAATTACACAAAGGTCCCAGTGATGTTATCATTATTGATTTAGGTTTGGAAACATTATGATGATGATGATGATGATGATGATGATGATGATGATGATGATGTCTCTTTTAGATTCAGATGGTCTTTAGTTAAGAGCTGTTTTACATGTTTTTCGAAGGACATCTTGAGAGAGAATCCTTGAAGGGGTGAAATCATCCAATAGTCTTATCTCACCTCAGTGACTGAGGCACAATAGCAAAATATGAAGTGGTGCTGCCAGACTAACCAGCCTGTAGAAGGAACTGCATCTTCTCTAGCTTCTGGTTTGGAAAGTAAAACAGTTTCATATGTCCGACTTATATTTTTGTAATTTGTTTTTCGTTTAGTTTTGTTTTCTGTCAAGACTGAAGCTTTTAGATTTTCTCCTTACCTCTCTCTCTCTCTCTCTCTCTCTCTCTCTCTCTCTCTCTGTGTGTGTGTGTGTGTGTGTGTGTGTGTGTGTGTGTGTGTTAGGAATCCTACCCAATGGTGTGCATCAGACTTCCTGACTCCTTAGGTCATAATAGGAGCTTGTGTTCAGCCACGATGGGAATGATGTCATTGGAGCTGAGACATCTTCCTCATGCACAAAGCTGACCGACCAATTGCTGTGCTACTTGAAACCCTCTGTGGTTTTCTCCACTTGCTTCAGGGCAAAGGCCAGATAACTCTGACTGGCGTGGGAGACCTTCTTATGACCCAAAGCTGATATGTGCCTTAATTGCAGATATTTCCACCTGCAGCAATGAAACCATTGGGTACGCTTTCGGAGAAGCACAAAGCAGCTTGGTTCCGACCCAGTACATATGATTCTTCTTGTAAAACACTATCTACTCATGCTCATCCCGCTCAGCTTTTATAGCCCTGCATGTCGTCTTAGATTTGGCCCGTTGGGATACAACAGCAAAACACACTAGAGGGAGCAGCCTGCAAGCCACAGAAATCTGTTTCTCTGCGTTCTGGGAGCTGACTGTCTGGGATTAAGGCATAGGTGTATTTGGGGTCAGGTGAGGACCATGTAAGTGGTTGGTGTTGATGGGCTTCAGACATTGCAGTCTTCTCACTGTAACCCCACGTGGCAGAGGGGAAGGCCTCTTGGATCTCTTTGATAAGGGCATGAATCACATATGGCTTTCCAAGAGACACAAACGTTCTGACTACAGACGCTTTCTACTGGTGTTGCCTCTTCCTTATTTATGTCTAGTTTAAATTTACACTAGAAGATATACACATGCCTAAATCACACTGTCACTGCCCCTACACGTTCTTGAGTATCCGTTACCACTTTTATAACATCCCCTTTCATTTCATTGCTAGCAATCTGCTTCCTTGACAATTAGTTCACAAAGCTCCTGATTCCTAAAAGCCATTAACAATAATCAATATGCTAGTATAAGGATGAGTGATTATTTGGTGATCGTAGGAAAAAGATAAAGTTATAAATCTTATTCAACAAAAATTAAGGATAAAAATGAAATCTAATGGGAATCTAGTTCAGTTTCAGAGACGTGATTGGCATGGCTCTGGCAAAAAACAACTTGTCCTTATGAGCAACAGAGAATCATAATAGAACTATCCAGAAAGGGAGAAATGTTTGAATCCACACAGCAGAACTACTGGTCAAACGATATAAATTCTTCCATTTAAAAAAATAAATCTTACAAAATGATCATAAATTTTAGGAACCCATCGTTAAAATTTATTTCATAATAATCTGATGTGTGTTTGCATGTATGTGGGTGTAGGTGAGTGGTTTGTGTATGTGTGTGCACATATGTATGTGGGTAGGTGCACCTGTTCACACATATGTGGAGACCAGACATTGATGTCTTCCTGTATCACTATCCGTCTTATTCCTTTGAGGCTCACCGCTTGGTTAGAAGGGCCAGCCAGGGAGCTCTGGGACCCAGCTGTCTGTACCCATGCCCAGCGCTGGGGTTGCAAACACATGACATCACACTCTGCTTTATACAGTGAGTCAATTTCCTGATACATTTGAAAAAAATTACTCATATACTTCCTAGTTTTACCATATCAACTTCACAAATTATGCTATCTCACATACTATATACATTATGAATAGCTCTCTAAAATCCAGATATAAAAATAGATTTTGATCTGTATCTTTGAATAATGATTCCTACTGTTTGTAGAATGAGAAGTTTAGCTGATTCAAAGCTTCCTTTGGATTAAAGGAGCTTGGGGGGACTGTGGACCTGTGTCGGAACCTGGGAAGTTGAAACCCACCACTGCTGTGTCTTGATAAGGCAAACTGTCACCAATTCCACACAGATGTTTACTGCTGTACTGAGTATCTTCCTGTCCCATATGCCTTTCTAAGTCACAGCAATGACCGTGTTTGAACTCTATAGTTCAAAAACACTTGCTTGGCCAATGGTAGCCAGTAGTATTTGCTATGTCCACTCCTAGACTAGAAGTCAGAGGTAAATACTCCCTATAACCTGTACTTTCCTGAATGCTCTGTCTCAAATGGCCCTGGGCACTTTCTGTATTAAAGCTTTTCTTTTGTTCAGTTGGAAATGCCGAGCTGTTCTCACTCCAAACTAAGAAGGCAGACACAGGCGCTATTCATAACCGTCACTTTAGAAATCCCAGTTTCCAAACATCATTGGCTCCTGTTGAAATGTGGATTTTTCTTTTGTTTTTGATTTTTGTATTAATTAATATCTTCCTGTTTGTGGAGCCTGTATTTTCTTCCTGTGTTGGGATCAGTCAGCCATTGCTCCCTTAGACACTTCTAAAGCTCTGTCAGATAACTGGTGTGTACCTTTTTCTTTTGTGCTATTTACTGGGCCGCGTATTAGCACCATACATTCCTTAACAGGTTAAAATAATGTTCTCTAGATGGGACACTTTGTGATAATTAGAATTTTACCTCTACCAAGTCTCACAGAGTGTGTTTGTCATTACACCATGTCTTTTAAAAGTAATTTCTTGCCTTTGGTTCTACTCATGTATACTTTTTATTCAAATTTCTCTAAGATTTTTAAAATGTAATTGCATAATTATGTACTATTTTGTCTTTATTGATCTTTGAGTCTCTTGAGATAACCCTCTTCTTTCTTAATTGCTGCTTTCGTGGCTTTTGTTGTTTTTTTCCAATTAAAATTCCACTCATCAAACCATGTTCTAAATATTTAAAAGACTGGAAATTCTACTTGTCTCTGTCATTTGTGGTATGTGTGGTCTCCCTTGGCAACCTCTGCTTGCATATGGGTACCATTGTGTCCCTTGCTTCCCTTTGTTCTCAAGAGTTGCTGTTGCTTGTCTGAAGTCCCACATTCCGTCCATCCTCTTCCTCGTGTCTAACAGAAGAAGATAACGTTTATCAGTGAATAGAATTTTGGACCAATTTCATACATGTCGTTAAGACTTTTGTTTTCTGACCTATACCAATGACTACTTTTAATATTTTTAACCAGAAGAGTTACAGATCTTTCTTTTTCTTCATAGTCCTGTTGGATTTTATTTAATCTCTCACTATATTCATTTTTGGTGAGAGAACAGAGCTTATGATTTATGGTTTTGAAATTTATTGAGGTTTTTCTCTGTGGCCTGGAATTAGCTACTCTAGTGTCCCCCCAGATATTTGAAGAATTAATCTCTCTTTTTAAGCTTGGAAGTCGATCCTCGGATGTCGAGAGTCTTTTTGGTCATGTATAAAATATTCTGGGTCCCTGTTTTTGTCTTTATTCACTCTACACAGAAGAGTCAAGGTACGGGAGCGAAGGTTGTTTAAACATCTCTACCAAGCTCTCGAGCTGCAAGCAGACCAGCAGAAGTGCAGCATCTGCAGATTTCCAATGCAAATGCAGATTCCTTCCACTCGCTTTTAAATCTCTTGACCTCCTACATGGGAGCTTGATGAGAGTTTACGTTTTAGGCGAATTGGTTTCTGCTCCTTTATGGTACTATGATTTTGTTTTTCATCTTCGTCATGTTTTATTATTTATAAACCTACTACATCACACACACATCTCTAATGTTCTCACCTTCAGCTGCAGTCTCTACGTGAAGACATTTTAAGTGATTTTTTAGTGTATAATTATTTTCTGAGCACAGTCAGTCATAAACAGTAGGTAAGGAACCTAAGCCTGAGGTTTGCATTTCTTTTAGGAAAGCATATTTCTCCTCTGACTCTCCCCTTCCTTACAAGTGAACCTCGTTGAATTATTAGCACTGCACTTCATACATAACAGAGGAGAACCGGATACACGGTAGAGAAGCAGATACACTAGCACATTCTTTTTTTTTTTTCTCTTTTTTTTCTCCACTGATTCTTTTTTTTTTAATTTAGAGAATACTTTATTAGTTTTTGTAATCAAACCCACGTAGATAAGACCTTACATATTTAATACAGTGTGTTACCCCTGTACAAATGGAAAAAACTTAAGTTCAACATTTCTAGACCAATATGGCTGTTAATTTCTGTACAGTGCCAACTCAACACAGTAAACGGGGATACTTTTTTCCAAAGTTGACAGCACAGCTAAAGTTTCAAAAAATTCAAATTATATATCTGTATATATAGATATTTATATTTATATGAAAAGACCAATAATAGCAGTGTGTTGTGCATCAACAGCAGCAACAGCTTTTCCAGGTTCTGCAGTCATCTGAACAAAACTGTAGAGACATCCAGCACACTCCATTAAAAAAAAAAAGTAAAAAAACAAAACCCGAGAAAACAGCACAGTTCTGTTACTCTTGTGGTACCTGGCACCATTTTTTTTTTAAATTAGCTTCTCAATCATCATCTGGAAAGAAAACATTCTGAGCAACATCATTAAAAACAGCTCTGATAAAGCACGGTCACTACTACGTATCATAAAGCAGGTACAAGCTATTTTACATCCACAGAGGTATGATACAGTACTGTCCTACATCTATAATACTAGAGGATACAATTTAAAAGGCATTATTTGAGACTTGATTCTACTTTTCCAGCAGAGGGCCCAAAGGATGGTGTGACACAGCTTTGTAAAGAAACATACTCTAGACAGGATTTCCTTTCACTAGTGGCACAGTTCTAAGGATTCATTCTCTCCATGAATGTCAGCTAAAACCGTTATTAAAAAAATGAAATATCCCTAGAACAAAACCGTATAACCACCGGATTCACATGAAGATGACCTAGTGGAGAAAAGCTGGACCTCACCTTACCAACAAGCTATCAAATCTGTTATGTTTAAACAGTGAGACCTCCAAGGAAGGAGATGCCAAGTAGTGCTTCAAAGCTTCGGACCACAATCAAACACAGCATCCTTTTCAACAGAAGCAGAAGCTCATCTGAATATGCTCAAGGATGCTGACATCAACATTTAATCATCTCCTCACTCATCCAGGAAGAAGGGGAGATCAGTTACTACTGTACTTTATTGTGTTCAACCAAATCACCATGTTACAAAAATAGCAAGCTGCCATAATAAAAAATAAGGCTCCTCTATCCAGCACCAGATAGCATCATTTTACTTTCAAGCCTAGAAATTGCACACTTGTATATAAACCAATCGAAGATGAGGATTGAGAGTTCATCTTGGTGGATTTTTCCTTTGATGAATATGTAGTGTCCTTCCTTATCTTTTTTGATGACTTTTAATTGAAAATTGATTTTATTTGATATTAGAATGGCTACTCCAGCTTGCTTCTTCTGACCATTTGCTTGGAAAGTTGTTTTCCAGCCTTTCACTCTGAGGTAGTGTCTGTCTTTGTCTCTGAGGTGTGTTTCCTGTAGGCAGCAGAATGCAGGGTCCTCATTGCGTATCCAGTTTGTTAATCTATGTCTTTTTATTGGGGAGTTGAGGCCATTGATGTTGAGAGATATTAAGGAATAGTGATTATTGCTTCCCATTATATTCATATTTGGATGTGAGGTTATGTTTGTGTGCTTTTTTCTCTTTGTTTTGTTGCCAAGATGATTAGTTTCTTGCTTCTTCTAGGGTATAGCTTGCCTCCTTATGTTGGGCTTTACCATTTATTATCCTTTGTAGTGCTGGATTTGTAGAAAGATATTGTGTAAATTTGGTTTTGTCATGGAATATCTTGGTTTCTCCATCTATGTTAATTGAGAGTTTTGCAGGATACAGTAACCTGGGCTGGCATTTGTGTTCTCTTAGGGTCTGTATGACATCTGTCCAGGATCTTCTGGCCTTCATAGTTTCTGGCGAAAAGTCTGGTGTGATTCTGATAGGTCTGCCTTTATATGTTACTTGACCTTTTTCCCTTACTGCTTTTAATATTCTTTCTTTATTTTGTGCGTTTGGTGTTTTGACAATTATGTGACGGGAGGTGTTTCTTTTCTGGTCCAATCTATTTGGAGTTCTGTAGGCTTCTTGTATGCCTATGGGTATCTCTTTTTTTAGGTTAGGGAAGTTTTCTTCTATGATTTTGTTGAAGATATTTACTGGTCCTTTGAGCTGGGAGTCTTCACTCTCTTCTATACCTATTATCCTTAGGTTTGATCTTCTCATTGAGTCCTGGATTTCCTGTATGTTTTGGACTAGTAGCTTTTTCTGCTTTACATTATCTTTGACAGTTGAGTCAATGATTTCTATGGAATCTTCTGCTCCTGAGATTCTCTCTTCCATCTCTTGTATTCTGTTGGTGAAGCTTGTATCTACAGCTCCTTGTCTTTTCTTTTGATTTTCTATGTCCAGGGTTGTTTCCATGTGTTCTTTCTTGATTGCTTCTATTTCCATTTTTAATTCCTTCAACTGTTTGATTGTGTTTTCCTGGAATTCTTTCAGGGATTTTTGCGATTCCTCTCTGTAGGCTTCTACTTGTTCTCTAAGGGAGTTCTTTATGTCTTTCTTGAAGTCCTCCAGCATCATGATCAAATATGATTTTGAAACTAGATCTTGCTTTTCTGGTGTGTTTGGATATTCCGTGTTTGCTTTGGTGGGAGAATTGGGCTCCGATGATGCCATGTAGTCTTGGTTTCTGTTGCTTGGGTTCCTGCGCTTGCCTCTCGCCATCAGATTATCTCTAGTGTTACTTTGTTCTGCTATTTCTGACAGTGGCTAAACTGTCCTATAAGCCTGTGTGTCAGGAGTGCTGTAGACCTGTTTTCCTGTTTTCTTTCAGCCAGTTATGGGGACAGAGTGTTCTGCTTTCGGGCGTGTAGTTTTTCCTCTCTACAGGTCTTCAGCTGTTCCTGTGGGCCTGTGTCTTGAGTTCACCAGGCAGGTTTCTTGCAGGGGAAAAGTTGGTCTTACCTGAGGTTCCGAGGCTCAAGTGTGCTCGTGGGGCACTGCCTAAGTCCTCTCCGCGGCGGCAGCAACCGAGAAGATCTGCGCCGCTCTTTCCGGGAGCCTCCGCGCACCAGGGTTCCAGATGACGTTTGGTGTTTTCCTCTGGCGTCTGGATGTGCACAGAGTGCAGTCTCTTCTGGTTTCCCAGGCGTGTCTGCCTCTCTGAAGGTTTAGCTCTCCCTCCCACGGGATTTGGGTGCAGAGAACTGTTTATCCAGTCTGTTTCCTTCAGGTTCCAGCGGTGTCTCAGGCGCAGGGGTCCTGCCGCTCCTGGGCCCTCCCCTACGGGAACCCAGAGGCCTTATACAGTTGCCTCTTGGGCCAGGGATGTGGGCAGGGGTGGGCAGTGTTGGTGGTCTCCTCCACTCTGCAGCCTCAGGAGTGCCCACCTGATCAGGCGGTGAGGTCTCTCTCCCACGGGGTTTGGGAGCAGAGACTAGCACATTCTTAAGGCCCTGGTGGTGAGTGCTTCGGTGCAAAATGTGATTTCTAAAGGTTCCAAAATAAGCACGGAGGACTCTTTTGTTTGCTTGCAGCATTCCCGTCCATAACGTCCTCCAAGCCGAGCGTGGACATTCCAAACCTGCCTGCCTCCACGTCTTCCTTCGCCGTCTCGCCTGCGTACTCCATGACTGTCATCATCTCCATCATGTCCTGCTTTGCGGTGTTTGCTCTCCTCACCATCACTACTCTCTATTGCTGCCGAAGGAGGAGAGAGTGGAAAAATAAGAAAAGGTGAGGATGCCGTTGCAGCCCCACCCACGCACTCACTTATCGAATTGGGGACGAGAAATGTCAATCACACCACCATTGTTTCACGGCCACCATACCCTGGCTTTACAATAGACACCCCAACTTTGAACTTTAAAAAGGTTACATGTATCAAAGTCAGCTTTTACAGCGGACAGAACTTAAAACATCATTTGGGTGGAAATGGCTACTCCTTTACCCTTTCTTCTCCCTCTGCTGTTGCTGATTCGGGTGGTGACAAAATGTCCTATTGGCTGAAGACCAAACAACATACTTTCTTGTTGCCAAGCCCAAGAGTCTCCAGCCATCTTAGCTCTGTGTACTCTAAGCATCTTTAAGGATCTAGGTCTAAGTGTGGCGGCCATTGTTGATCGCTCCCCTCTCACCCGCAGAGAGTCGGCAGCGGTGACCCTCACCACATTGCCTTCCGAGCTCCTGCTGGACAGGCTGCATCCCAACCCCATGTACCAGAGGATGCCACTCCTTCTGAATCCCAAGTTGCTCAGCCTGGAGTATCCGAGGAATAACATCGAGTATGTCAGAGACATCGGAGAGGGAGCGTTTGGAAGGGTCTTTCAAGCGAGGTAAAGTTAACTATGGGGGGAGGAAATCTCTTCCAGAGTTTACTATGTTTGAAAAGTTCTCAGATTATTAGACTTGCTGACTGTGGCTACAAGTTATTATCAAGTTATTTAATTCTTTGCAGCATGTGTTTGTATTGAATACTTTGTAAGCTTTTATTTTTTATTTTACCTGTGTTGGTTTTGTGCCTGCATGTTTGTCTGTGATGTGGGTGCAGTGCCCGGCTACTGAAGGTGCTTACAGATGCGTGTAAGCCACTCTTGGAGTCCTCTGGAAAAACAGTGTTCTCAGCCGTCTCTCTATCTCCACCTGCTTTATTGTAAATCTTAATGCCCCCCCTTCACTAGAAGGTAGCATATCTATAAAGAACTTAGCTTGCTGAATGTAAATGTATAATTTATAGAAAATCCCATAAGCGTTAATTAGAAATTACTAGCAATCCATAGTTTCTTCCTGGGAAATAATTTTCATATGTTTTAGCCATAATTTCTATTTACTTCTTTTTTATTTTTCTTTTGTCATTCCCTGCCTCATTTAAAGTTTCCTTTGATTTAGTGTTTAAGAACTCAGAGCTGACTTCTGTGGACATTAAATAGACATTTATAGAATAACAAAACAAAGGGGAATGTAAAAATTCAAAAACTCAGTGAGTTCAGGAAATGGGTGTGTGTTACAGTCAATCATAGCCCATTTTGTTTGAAATGGAATAAAATACCTACTCTGTGTGGGCACAGATCCACAGACACATAGCTGGGGCAACAGAATGTGGGCTTGGATTTCAATGTTAGTACCCGTCTCATCCTTGAGCAGATGCAATCCTACTTCCACCTAAAGCAGCCTTGATATTGGGGTTGCATTTAAGGTGAAATTTCGCACACTTACTGTGCAATTGGCAAGATGCAACTTTACCCTGTATTAGGGAAGGACATGCAGTCAGCCATAGTCTCCACCCCCAAGGAATTTAGATTTAGGTTAACCAGTAGGGGATCTCTCTCTCTCTCTCTCTCTCTCTCTCTCTCTCTCTCTCTCTCTCTCTGTCTGTGTCTGTCTCTCTGTCTCTCTCTCCCTCTGTTCTCTGTCTCTCTGTCACTCTGTGTCTCTGTCTGTGTCTCTCTGTCTGTGTCTGTCTGTCTCTCTCTCTGTCTGTGTGTGTGTGTGCGCGCGCGCGTGTGTGTGTGTGTGTGTGTGTGTGTGTGTGTGTGTGTGTATTCTCTAGCTGGTAAATAATCGTCAAGCACAGCCTGTGTCAAGAATAACTAGTTAATTTCTTATTCGCATCAGGAAACGTGAGCATGACTTACTGCTGTTGTCTTGCTTCGCTTTGTGGCTCTGGAAAAGGCTGCACAATTGTAGGGTGTACAGATGTGAGTAAACATAATCTCGGGGGTACAAACACCCCCCTCTGTGGTCTTTCCGTCAGGGCCCCAGGCTTGCTTCCTTATGAACCCTTCACTATGGTGGCTGTGAAGATGCTGAAGGAGGAGGCCTCCGCAGATATGCAGGCAGACTTTCAGAGGGAGGCAGCCCTCATGGCGGAGTTTGACAACCCCAACATTGTGAAGCTCTTAGGTATGAAAACTGAGGAAAGTCTGTTCCTCCGCCAAGAGGTTTTCTAAGCTTCTCTTTTTTTAACTCTTACTTACTTATCCCTTTGCCTTACTCCTGGTCCATGGGATATGTCTCTTCCTTTCCTAATTTAGCCTCTTCCCCTACTACCCAAAAATTTCTTCTACCCCAGACTCTGTTTCACAGATACCTGCTCTGATTCCCAATTTTCTGTCTTTGTTGCCTCTTTTCCGGTTCTAATTATTTTCAAGTGTCTCCGTATGAAGAGAGTTTCCTTGACACTAATTCACCATCAAAAAGTTAAGGTATACACACACACACACACACACACACACACACACACACACACACACACTATTAATCACGTGTCCATTTTCTTTTCTCCTTGACTAGAATATCACAATTTAAATAATATTTTTATTCATTTTTGTGTCCTCATTTCATCACGGATTCATAAATTTAGCACATGTTAGTAGAATAGTTTGTTTATTTACACAGAAATAAGTAAAACTTTTAAAATTACCAGTCTTGAGGAGCTTACAGTGGCCTTGGGAGACAGCAGGAGTGAGCATGTATAGATGTGGCTTATATTCCTCCTGATTTGTTTTAAAACTCAAAGCAAAGGAAAACTTTGAAGACTGCAGTGGACATGTGACACTGTGTAGGGACCTGGCAGGGGTGAGAGGACGGCAGTGGAGATGACTGAAGAATGAGATGCACCAGCACAGACCCCATGGCAAGGTTATCCAGTGCTTAGAGAATGCAAGATCGAGCTGGGAAGGTGGTTCCCTGTGCATACAGTGCCCACGGCAACAGCATGAGCCTGAGTTTGGATCTCCAGCAGCCATGCAAAGGCCTGGCATGGTGACACATGCCTGTAAATGCCAGCACTAGGGAAGTTGAAACAGGAGTATCCCTGGGCCTTGAAGCTAGCCAGCCTACAGAAATTGGTGAGCTTCAGGATCAGGGAGAGACTCTATCTGAAGAACATAAGGTGGGGAGAAATTAAGATAGACACTAGACATCCGTGTCCATACTCCATGCTCATACATGTACACATGTACCTGCATACACATATAACCTTATATACAAACATTAATATATGTATATATACATACACATGAGAGAGAGGAGGGAGGAGAAGGAAGGAGGAGGAGGAGAAATAGAAACGCGATGGGATGGTTTGAGAGAGTTATGTAAGACTAGATCAGCTAGTAAATACAGTGGGGAGACTGGAGGATCCTACTAGGCCTTCTATCAAAGAACAAAAGAATACCATGAGTGGGAGAATTAGTCTTCCTCAGGGAAGAGCTCACCAAGTCTTATCCAGTTCCAGCTCGTCAGCCCTGAAAATATTCATGCAAGTAACATTATACGGACTGATCAGGTTGTATTTAGAAATATATTTGTATTGTATACATGGACATATATGTATGTAATAACATTAAAAAAGAGACCACGAAGGGGAGGGGGAGAGGTTAGGGGGATGTTGGCCTGGAAACATCGAAATGTAAATAAGAAATACTCAAGTTAATAAAGATTAAAAAAAAGAGACCACGAATGAGAGTAAAAAGAGGAAATGAGTTATATTATACTCTCAAAAATTAAAGAAAAATTCCTGACTTTTACTGTAAGTAAAATGGGAATCAATAAGAACTCTGAGCCACAAAGTGCCAAGCCATGACATGAAATGATTGACAGTTTTTCTCCAGTACGTTCCTAGCTGGATTGTTGAGCAGATTTGAAGGGGTAGAATGAAAACAAGGAGATAGAGAATGTTGTCTTTCAATGTGCAGAAGGACATTGGTACGGGCTAGGGAGTGCGGGCACAGTAATGAGAAGGGACTGGGGTCTGTGTGCAATTAGAAGGCGGAGCCAAGAAATCCCCGGAGAGAGCAGATGTGAGCTGTGGGACAAGGAGGGAGAGCAAGGGGAAGACAACACATGCTTTGGCTGAGTGAGGATAGTAATAGGACATTCCTTCCAGAGTCATGAGCTAGAACTACCTGGAAGAGTTGAAAAGACGATGGGAAAGCCAAATCCCTTCTTCTGTGTTGGTCTATACCTCTTGTTCACCACCAATCAGGCTCAGAAAACCTAACAATAGAGCTTAAAAGAGTCAGACAATATGTTTCCTTTTAAAACTTTTGTTTAGCTTGAAAGCCCTTGACCATGATCCACAATGAGAACCAAACTGAGACACTGTTTTGTTGCAAAAGAATTTAAACTGTTCCTTTGACTGTTGATGTATTCTTATGTGTGTCTGCAATTTTACCACATCCCTAGTCCCCTGGGCTGATTCTAACTCAAGCCAGGTACAGTGAGTACGCTGCCTTGTGGTTACTGCATAATGTGTTTCTACATCACTAGTGAGAGTGTCTCTCAAATTTCTCTCTTGTCTTTTGTCTCTTAACCGACAAGAACTAAGATTGATTCATAGTGTCTGTAGTCCCAATGCTTGGAGGTAGAAGAAGGATCAGGAGTTAAAAGTCACAATTGCCTCCAAGTAGATCTGAGGACAGCCACGAGACTCTGTCATACACACACACACACACACACACACACACACACACACACACACACACCATTTCTTCTTGCAAGAAATATGTTGTCTTGGGCTTTCTAATGACAGAATTCTTTCAAATCAAATTTAACTAGTGCAGCAACATCAAAGCCATTTAATGATCTGGGTAAATAAATGAATAAATGATTGTTGACAAGACCAAGAAAAGAGCCTGTAGGAGGCGCTAGGAAGAGAGATGAGCACGTGATTTCCTCTTTAACGTACACACTGTCTGCTAGAATCCCTTGAATTACAAACATAACTAGAAAAGCCCCTACTCCTCCTTTCTCTTCTTTCTTGCAAACTGAGACTTCTAATTTTTCCCTGAAAAAAATAAATCTGACAGTCTACTTTTACTGTGATGTGAAATTATGCCTATTAGATTTCATGGTGCAAGTCCAATATTCATATGCAGTTTTCTCATATATAGTAATGTGCTAAGATTTTTTTCAAACCCCTTCTTAACACTGTGCATAAAACTCCGTGTATATGAACATTGCTTTCTTTGTAGAATGAACATCAATGATGAAATTCTAAATTTCAAACGCTACCTAAGAAGGTCCTCGAAGAGAATTATTTTGATTGTTCTTCCTAAATGTGGTAGATTTTCCTCATTCTCAATTTTTCAGACATCTCACACATTCCCAGGAATACCCATTCCTGAATCCACTCACCATAAATTACTGTGCACCTGCTGTCCAGATACCCGGCCAGTCTGAGTGATTTAAAGAATCGGGGGCATGATCTCTCCGATCCAAGAGATAAAATGTTGGGGAAACATCGCTAATACAAGAGTGAGCATGAAGTCGGGTGGAATGTATGTGTATGTGGAAAGACAACAGAGGGAAAATGTAAGAATCAAGGGGTCAGGAAAGAAAAGAAATACACGGAATCTTACCAGGTACCAGGGGATGTTGAAGTAAAGAAATGGGAGTCAGAATATGATTAACACGGTCTATAAGAAGTGGGGCACCATCCTTTCTAGTCTAGTCCCTTGATTTTGGTGTGTTCTTTCCTTGTGGAAAGATTCGGTCTAACGATGATATTTTGACTGCAGGTGTGTGTGCTGTTGGGAAGCCAATGTGCCTGCTCTTTGAATATATGGCCTATGGTGACCTCAATGAGTTCCTCCGAAGCATGTCCCCTCACACTGTGTGCAGCCTCAGCCACAGTGACCTGTCCACGAGGGCTCGGGTGTCCAGCCCTGGTCCTCCACCCCTGTCTTGTGCGGAACAGCTCTGTATTGCCAGGCAAGTGGCAGCTGGCATGGCCTACCTGTCGGAGCGCAAGTTTGTCCATCGGGACTTAGCTACCAGGAACTGCCTGGTTGGAGAGAACATGGTGGTGAAAATTGCAGACTTTGGCCTCTCTAGGAACATCTACTCCGCAGACTACTACAAAGCTGATGGAAACGATGCTATACCTATCCGCTGGATGCCACCCGAGTCTATCTTCTACAACCGCTACACCACGGAGTCAGATGTGTGGGCTTATGGCGTGGTCCTCTGGGAGATCTTCTCCTATGGACTGCAGCCCTACTATGGAATGGCCCATGAGGAGGTCATTTACTATGTGAGAGATGGTAACATCCTTGCCTGCCCTGAGAACTGTCCCTTGGAACTGTACAACCTTATGCGCCTATGTTGGAGCAAGCTGCCTGCAGACAGACCCAGCTTCTGCAGTATCCACCGGATCCTGCAGCGCATGTGCGAGAGAGCAGAGGGAACGGTAGGCGTCTAAGGTTGACCGTGCTCAAACAACACCCAGGAGGATCTTTTCAGACTGCGAGCTGGAGGGATCCTAAAGCAGAGGCCGGATAAGACCAGATAGGAAGAGTTTAACTCAGGCAGCACGTGCCAGTTGATTGTTTGCCAAGAGAAGCAGAGGGTGAATAGCCATAGGGTTGAAGGGTCACATCGAAATAGGTAGTTGGAGATACAGGATAGCAGAGAGAACAGTGGGCAGCTCTTCTCCCTCATAGGGCAGTTTCTAATACTTACTGCATAATAAGAGCATCACTCGTTATGTTCCTACATCACCTCTCAGCGCGAGACTGTTGTGCTTAGGTTGAATACCACGCTAGATGGGCAGCTTCATTTTTAACGGAAGACGTCCTACCCATTGCAAAAGCGGCCTGTCTTTGTGTGTACTTAGGTAACAGACAGGAAACTGAAGTCGGAATCCATTCTAGACAAGCGGCAGGTTTTCTGTTGTTTACATTCTTGCACCGAATGTGTAATTTTGCATTTGCGTTCTGGCATTGGCTATCTAGTTTACTGATAGATTTTTTGAAGAATAAAAAATGGAAAGTCTGCAGTCTCTGAGCTGACTGCGCTTCCTGGCTCCTTTTCCTGTCTGTCCTCCAGAGGGCCTTCCTTGGTGTGCACGCATCGCGGATGTGACTCACCTCATTCCTCTTGTAGGTTTGGTTCTTCTTCTGGAAAAAAATTCATAACTTATCAGTCTACCTTTTTCTTTGAGAACTGTACTGGCATATCTTCATTAAAATAACAGAAGCAACAGGTAAATTTTTTTTTACCTCTGTCAAGTATCACTTTTCCCTTCTGTCTGCCCTTGAACTTGTCATACAGTAATTCTGTTGCCGCAGGCCGCTCACTATTGTAAAATATGAGGTGTGATAATGGATATTACAAGATATTTTGTGGCTCCATGTCATCTCACAAGGGATGTTTGCATGCATTCTGATGTGCTATCCATACGAGGCATTTTTGATCGATTGGTCATACGATTAGCTTCATAGCTTCTGCACAGTGAATTGAACCTCGTTACTTCATATGTTTTTTTTAGCTGCCTGGACTCAGGTCCACCAGTACTTAAGAGCTCCCCACATACATAAGGTCTCTCTGGAGATGACTTCTCATCTGCATGTGGTTTCAAAGCCTACACTACGTGCCTTGTTATTATTTTCCTAAGGGTTTTCAATGAATAGGGAAGAAAGCCAGTTTTAATATTTATCAATTTAACCCAATCTAAACATCCAAGAGATGGCATGTTTGTCTCAGCATGAGTTCTAATTGCATTTGTAGTGAAAAATCACTCAATTATTTCCTTAGGGGTTTTATAATCACTGAGCATTGAACCGTTAACTGCTTACAGTTTGCTATCATGTAAGAACATGGGTCCAGCACTGCTTTCTTCCCTGAACAAATAATTATCACATTGTGGAGTAGCTGTAACACCACAAGAGGAGAAGCGGGTTATCAAATGCAGCCCGGTTTCAGTGCGTCGCCAGCAAGTCTATATAACTGTCCAGATACCAAACGCAGCAAAAATACCAAGTCATTCTGCACATGATTCTCAAACACATCCTCCAGTATGTATTAAAGCAGAAAAAGAAATCAACTTTCTATCACTTCATAGTTTATTATGAATCTGTTAATGTCATTATTCTAAAACTTACTGTAAATTCTGAATAATATCAACTTTATGGATATCCCATAGTTTAATTGCTCTTAGATTTTTTTGAACATGTGAGGTTCTCCTGATTTTTCTCATCACAAATGGTATTTTGATCACCCACACTTGTACACATCTCTAAACATCTCCTTCTAGGAATTCTAAGGAAGGAGATGGATGGGCCACATGGCATGCATAATATTAACACTTCTCTTATGGGGTTGGAGAGAATGGCATTTTACTTTTATTTTTTAAAATCACCAGTGAAATTGAACCAGGCATGGCAGCACAAGCCTTCAGTCTCAACGCTTGAGAGACAAAGCCAAAAGGGGCACAAATTCCAGGCGAGCTAGGACTATACACTTAGCAAAATTCAGCAAAAGTGAAAGTTGAAACTTTCTTTTTCCTAGAGCATCTGTAGTTTTATTTTAGTAGTTACCTACATTCTAATTTTCTGTTGTGTTCACTTTAGGACTGAAAAGTAAGGTTCGTTTTATAAAAAGTGTATTAGGCTCCTGTTATACTTTATATAAAAGAGAAAATAGACATATATTTTACCTTAAAGTAAATGTTGCTTACTTCCTTGTAAATGAAGTAATTTCTTATGAAAGAAAAAAATCACAAGCAAAGTACACTAATAATTGTAAGAAACACCAGCTGCTGCTTATTAACTTTAATATGGAAAAAAATATTCTCTCACCATTTATCAATACATAGATAAGGGAGGTAGACAGATAGTAGATAGAAGATAGATAATAGACAAAGAGATGGTAGATAGATGATAGGTAGGTAGATAGATAGATGGTATATAGTTAGGTGTATAAATGATAAATGATAGCTATGTAGATAGTTCAGCAGATGATTGATAGATGATAGATACATAGACAAACATAGAGACAGACATGAGATAGATTCAATCTAAACAGACAGAATGACTCTGTTATACAGGTTTGAGCTGCGTTCTCGTTATTTAACATTGTTTATAGCAACCCTGACATATTGGATATAACACTATTCATGCACAGCATGACCTGTAACGGCTGCATAGTGATTGTGAATTCGCCATAGTTTTATAATACAGTAGTCCATTGTTGGAATTAGGCCTCTATTTTTCATAATAAAATATGATCATTCACAATCTTTGTTGCTAGATATTGTGAGCATTCTTCTTAAGTAATTGCTTTAGAAATCACTCCTGGAGTGGAATTTCTAGATCAAAGGGGATCTGTACTTTTATTAATTTTGAACAGATTACACTTCTTGATTAATTTGCTGATGCATATGTCTCCCAGACAGATGACAGAGCCCATTTCTTTCGGCCTCACCCATACTAAGTCCATTAGCACTGTGATCATTGACAACATAGTCACCTAGAATTCTTCATGCAGCTTGCACTTACGTTATTTAAATACTGATTATGTTAAATATCTCTCAGTGTCTGGGGGACAGTTATGATTCGTGTGATACTAATATTTTTCTGTTGAGTGTATCACCTCTTCATTGCTTTGTGAAAGCACTTTATATATTAAAGCATTAAACTTTGTCGTCCATATTTGAAGAATTGCTATCATGTTAAATATATACACTAGATTTGGGCGTGTCTTTGTTGGCAGTTTTTATTCATTGGAAAATGATGCTGAATTCCTACATATTCAAATGACTGTTTTTCCCTAGTTGATATGTTAATAATGTAGAACTATATAAATGGACCTCCTAATATTGAAACAGCCTTGTATTCTGAGAATAAACTCTCTTTGGATTTCAATCTTATATTTAACTTCTGATCCATTGAAATTTTCTATCAACTTTTCCACATTGAAAATCCATCACTTTCTTCCCTGTTACAGTTTTATCTGCATAGAGATGGTTTCATAACTATTTTCTGAGATTTTTCTGTCTGATATTGGCTAATGCTATGGTTCGTTTGTGGTTTGGATGTGCCCCACAGAGGATCATATTCTAGAAGCTTGGTCCCAGGGTGACATTGCTGAGAAGAGCCCTTACAGCGCTGAGGTGGAGGTGGTGTCTAGCCCTATGTGACTAAGGCATCGCAGACATCACCCTCAGAAGAGATTAATGCTGGTGTCCTAGAGTGAGTTACTCCTCATAAGAGTGGTTGCTATAGGATGAGGTCATTTCCGTAGATGTCCTACCATGGGCTCCAGCTTTCTTTAAATTATTGTTTGGACCCTCCAGCCACCAGAATTACAAGACAAATAAAGGACTCAGCCTCTGGCATTTGGTTATAGCAAAAGGAAATAGAGTAATACGTAAATGTAAAAGACCCTCAGACCTTCAGTGGCCCCCAGACCTTCACACAACTGTTGCCGTGATGCAAGTACCATTCGGCCCATAAAACTCGGCACAGAGACAGTACCATCTACCAAATCAAAAGTGAAGACCTAATCCATCAAAGTCCGCAGTTCTGAGAACCAACCTTGCTTTGTAGCTTCTGTGGCTCTGCTTCTGGCGAACTGCCTTGTTAACTGAAATGTGTCAACGCAGAATATATTTTTGGCGGTTAAAAGCTCACCCTGAACAAGGCCGGGGTCTACAGCGGGATCCTGAACACCCTGTGTCATCACTGGCTGGCTAATAAAGACTTTCTATTGGCTCACACCTGCGTATGGGCAGTCTTATCTGGTGAACGCCCCTCAACAATAGGTATATTTTAAACTGATTATTTGTTTACAGAAGCAACAGATCTAAGGTCGAAACCTCTTTAACAGGAGATGGGTGAAGAAAACCCAAGTCCTGTCTTATTGCTTCTTTCCTTCAGCTTCTGTACTGAGAACTTTACCATTCTTGGTCTTAGCTTTTCTGGTGCTGGGCATTGCAATTCTAATGAACATGCCCATTTTTCCCTTCTACACTGATCATTTTAAGGAGGCATAAACTATTCCTCCTCCTGATGGCTATTCTTGATTGTCAAATTGACTACATCTGGAATTTACTAAAAACCCAAAATAGGGCACACCTGTGAAGAATATAGGCTTAATTTGAAGAGGGAAGATCCACGTTTATTTTGGATCCTTGAGGTGGGAAATCACACCTTTAATCTGGATTTTAAGAGGTGGAAAGGCCAGCCTCAAATCTGGACCTTCTGCTGGAAGCCTGTATAGGGACCTGGAAAAGGGAGGTTTTTGTTCTTTGCCTGATTGCTCTCATCCTGATAGCAAGTTCATTCCCTTCAATAACATTAGCACCTACTTCTTCAGAATTCTGGTGTATATTGAAAACTGTGGAGACATTCAGTCTTTTGTGGATTAAACAACTACTGGATTCTTGGACTTTCTCTTCACAACCAGTCATTGTTGGATTTGCTAAATCACAGTCTATAAGTCATTCTAATAAATCATATATATTCACTCCGGAAACTCTGTTACTCTACAGAACCCTGACTAATACAACCCTTATTAAAGATGTATAGAAAATGTTTACTCAAACCTCCCCAGACCCTGAGACATGATAGCTTCTTACTCATCACATTTATTGTAATGTCCACACAAATAAAGAAAGGTTACCAACTGTTTCTAAATAAAATACAATAAAGATAGAGTTTCCACCATAACTTTCTCCCTTGGCTGGCAATACCAGTCAGCTGCATTTGTATGCTGTCACGATCTGTATCATTTGTAATGAGTTTTTTTTTTTTAGATTGTTTAGATGTGGGCACTTTGATTATAAATGGATCCTAAGCATGGTAAAAACAAAAATCAGCTAATCATAATTACTTGACCATGTAAACATTTATTAATTTGGAAAACAAATACTGGTACATCAATGTTTTAAGCTGAAAATATGCTCTACCTCTTACTGTCTATGGGTGAGATTGCGCTGTAATTCTTATCATCTGGAAACCTCACAGAATCGGCACATCACCCTCTCTCACTTCAGTTTTCCTTCCTCTTTCTTTGGGTTCCTTTCTTTCTTGATTTTGTTTTTCACAAATATCTAGTAATTTTTAAAAAATAGCCTTCATAACTACAAATTTAACACTGTTCTGATTAGTAGTGGTGACAGAGGGGATTTCTTTTGTGCTTCTCTTGGTGTATTTACCCATCAGGAGAGTCTAGGTGATCTGAGTCAGAGCCCTCTATGTAGCTCAAACAATGGAGGTCTCTACTCCAGGTACATTAAAGGTTGATATGTTTCATGCTGGAGGAAGGGATTGTTATTGGTTCAGTGTTTTTCTTCTCCTGCCGTTGTCTGTTTTCTCTCTATTCTCTGAAACCCTGTCTACACACACACACACACACACACACACACACACACACACACACAAGCCTATGTTCAACATCCCAATGCAGGACCCTTCTCAGTCAAATCCTCCAATCTACTAATAGAGAAGGTCAGAGCAATGAAGCTCCTGGATCTTTCTGTTCTATGAATAACCCTCTAAATGGCCATCTTGGTTAACCTTTGCTGTCCATATCCTCTGTCTCAGAGCTTAGAGCTTTTATCCGCATGAAGTCACTTGCTACTTTGACTGACACCCAGATTATATATACTGCAAGCATCAAATGATCCAATACTACTTATGCCCTGTGTTATCAACTGGTAAGAACACTAAGACATTTCCTACTTCACAAAATCTTGTTGACAGGATGACACTTAGATAATTTTCAGACAACCCAAGGTCAATTCTTATTTGTATGTAATTTCCACCATCCCAATGAAATATTGATATAAAACATTCAGTCCCCCATCTTGATCAAGAAACCTCTCTGGGGCAGTTGAAAGAGCTTAAGGATTACCTCTTCACACTTCTTTAGAGACTTTCCTCCTCCTCCTCTTCTTCCTCCTCCTCTTCCTCCTCCTCTTCCTCCTCCTCCTCTTCCTCCTCCTCCTCTTCCTCCTCCTCCTCCTCTTCCTCCTCCTCCTCCTCTTCCTCCTCCTCCTCCTCCTCCTCTTCCTCCTCCTCCTCTTCCTCCTCCTCTCCCTCCTCCTCCTCCTCCTCCTCTTCCTCCTCCTCCTCCTCTGGTGTAAATACTACATGTTGACCTTTAGTTCGAACATCTCTCCCAAGCTGTACTTATTTCTCTAATTATCTATGTATACAAGACCCTCAAATCTCTTTTCCAAGGCTTGGCTCTGCTCTTTCTGCTTACTTGACCTAAGAGTAGATTCAATCTACTCATTCAATCTACTTCTCATCTTTTGGTAGTGTCTTTCACGTTAGGGAGGTGTCTGAGGGACTCTCTAATGAGGAGGTCACAGCACAGTGTTCTGGGGTTACTGAGGTTTATGATTATTCTCAAGAATCGAGACCGTGTCTGTGTCTGCCGTTTTCAATGCCTTCATTTGTTCCCACTGCAGATGGCAGACTTCCTGGGCTCTTTGTAACTGTCTCTGATTTGCAGCATGAAGTGGATGCTTCTTTAAAAAAGAATAGTCTGGGTGTTTCTGGATCAGAATTGAAGAAAAAAAAGAGAAGTTGACAATATGCTCATTCCAGCATTTTAAGCAGAGTCGCCCATACGCCAGGACAAATGATGCCTTGGCCTTATAGCTGGAGTATTTCTCGCTGCTTGCTTTTATGCTTGCTTCAGATACACAGTCAGCAAAATATGGGTACCTATAAAGATTCACCTTAGCCTAGATCACCGTGCAAAGTAGATACTACTCACATGGCTTTTGGTATTGAGTCATTACATATTAGAACTGCCAAAATCTATGTTGGTTAAAAAAAAATTCACAGGTGTCGGAGTCTGATTTTTTTTTAAAGAGACCAAAATTCCCCAACTGGAACATTTATGAAACCACCCCAAGGCTCATGGAACTTCTTGGAAGAGCGCCTGGAAAGAATGCAGGAGACAGAGGGAGGGGTGGAAAGTTGTGGAACACTCTCTTCCAGGGATGACCCGACCATTGCACTCTGGCTCTCTCAGCAGCTGTGGATTATCATTACATTCTATTGTTTATCATTCTATTGTTTGCACAACATCTACCCATGGTTTGGCCCAATGTACAGTCCATCATGGATGGGCGAGGAGCTCATGAGTCTTGATCCATCTCTGAGGACCTACTGGCCAGATAATGGTTGCTGGAAGGACATTTTCTTCACTGGTGTGGTCCCTGGTGAATTGAGCTGTCCATATCCTTGTAAATAACTTCCAACCCAGGCTTCTGCAAGAAATTCTGATGACATTCATTAGTGCATACACCACCACCCCCCCCACACACACACACAAGTAGAAGGGGGTTGGGAGGATGAAGGGAAGGGATCATGAGGAAAGAGAATGGACAAGAAAGGGTAAAGGGATCAATATTATCAAATTTTATAAGAAAACTAATGCCCATTGTACCATTGTCAAAATAAAAGTCCCATGCATGTCCGATGTTCTCCTGACTTTCTAAGGGAAGGCATGTCATTGAAAAGAGCATGTTCTCTGACTATGACACACAATAAAGAGAAACATTCAATCACTTCCAAACCTTTGCACATGCTCCTTACTGGGTCCATCTTCACTAAATGCATCTGTTCAACAGGGATAGTTTCCCCCCATCAGCAGCATCACCACACCTGTGATTAACAACTGCTCATTGTTACCTCATTCAGTGCACAGACTCCTAAGAAAAGGGGCCATCTGTATCCTCTTAAAGTTAAGCCAGATAGATGTCACCACAGAAAACACTATGCTTCAATATACACTGTCACTTCTGGGTGTCCTCTTCATTCTTTTTTTTTTCTTCCATTTTTATTAAATTAGGTATTTCTTATTTACATTTCAAATGTTATTCCCTTTCCCAGTTTCCTGTCCATCAGCCCCCAGCCCCTTCCTCTCCCCTTCTATATGATTGTTCCCATTTCCATCCACCCACCATTACTGCCACCCCATCCCCAACAATCCCCTACACTGAGGGTCCAGCCTTGGCAGGACCATGGGCTTCCCCTTCCACTAGTGCCCCAACAAGGCCTTCCTTTGCTACATATGCAGCTGGATACATGGGTTTGTCCATGTGTAGTCTTTGGGTAGTGGTTTAGTTCCTGGAAGCTCTGGTTGGTTGGCATTGTTGTTCTTATGGGGTCACAAGCCCTTCAGCTCTTTCAGTCCTTTCTAAGATTCCTTCAACGGGAACGGGAGTCCTGTTCTCAGTTCAGTGGTTTGCTGTTGGCATTTGCCTCTGATTTGACATGTTCTGGCTGTGTCTCTCAGGAGAGATCTATATCTGGTTCCTATCAGCATGCACTTCTTAGCTTCATCCACCTTATCTAGTTTTGGTGGTTGTATATGTATGGGTCACATGCGGGACAGGCTCTGAATGGGTGTTCCTTCAGTCTCTGTTCTAAACTTTGCCTCCCTATCCCCTTATGGATATTTTTGTTCCCCTTTTAAAGAAGGAGTGAAGCATTCACATTTTGATCATCTGTCTTGAGTTTCATGTGTTCTATGCATCTAGGGTAATTCAAGCATCTGGGCTAATAACCACTTATCAATGAGTGCATACCATGTGTGTTTTTCTGTGATTGGGTTACCTCACTCAGGATGATATTTTCCAGTTCCATCCATTTGCCTATGAATTTCATAAAGTGACTGTTTTTGATAGCTGAGTAATATTCCATTGCGTAGATGTACCACATTTTCTGTATCCATTCCTCTGTTGAAGGGCATCTGGGTTCTTTCCAGCTTCTGCCGATTATAACTAGGGCTGCTATGAACATAGTGGAGCACGTGTCTTTGTTATATGTTGGGGCATCTTTTGTGTATATGCCCAAGAGAGGTATAGCTGGGTCCTCAGGTAGTGTAATGTCCAATTTTCTGAGGAACCTCCAGACTGATTTCCAGAATGGTTGTACCAGTTTGCAATCCCACCAACAATGGAGGAGTGTTCCTCTTTCTTCGCATCCTCACCAGCATCTGCTGTCACCTGAGTTTTTGATCTTAGGCATTCTGACTGGTGTGAGGTGGAATCTTGGGGTTGTTTTGATTTGCATTTCCCTGATGTCTAAGGATGCTGAACGTTTCTTTAGGTGCTTCTCAGCTACTCAATATTTGCAGTTACTTGTTTCACCAGATGCCTGACCCAAGTTAACGTTAATGCTGTTTGTTCTGTCTTGTCTTTTGTTCGTTTGTTTTACTGATTGGAGTGGACTGCATTGGCGAATCCTAGGCAAATGGGTGGGGCCTTGTATTTGTTTCTCTTCCCTGACTCCACACACTGGCTTCAGAGATGACCTCAGAGAACCCCGAATCCTTCCTTCTCAGGTTGCTCTGTTGCCTTGAAGGAGGAACCCCCAAATCTACAGTTCGTTCCCCCACCTGTTCTCAGAAGAGATGATCAGTAAAGAATAAAAGGACCGGGGATGAGAGAGAGAGAGTGGCCTGACAATACCCAGGGGGAGGAGAACCAAGAAATCCTATTTCCCGAGAAAGGCGAGCACCGGGAAATGAATGAAGACACCACACACATTTGTCAATAATCGGCCTCCAACACTCGAGAGGAAACAGCGTCCTCTCAGTGTCCGGAGCTGACAGACACCAAGCACAACCACAGGAGCAGCTCTGTAGAGCGATGTGAACGGATTTGAATTTCGTGTGCTTAATATACAAAGGAGACATTTATGTACGCAATTTTGGAGAATTTGGAAGACAGTTGACATTTCTTATCAAAAACTGCTTGACTTACCACAGCAAATACGAATCTATTCGGCACTTGGCAAACTCAAATTTTTAGTACAACTGAAGACGAGTCTAGAAGGACACAGCTCTGAAGGGACCACGGCTTGTTTGATGTGCGTCTTCTACATCTTCAGTCTGTTTGTTTTGAAACCTGCACTTAGATCTTTGTCCCAATGTAGTCTTGTATTATATACCAACCTGGGTTTTCTGCTAACCATAAACTTAAATATGAAAACCTTTAAACAAACGTGATTTTGGTGACTTTATAATATATCCCTCCATTAACATAGCACGCTTGCTCAAACTGGCAGTAGTCAGTGGTTAGGTAAATATGAGGATTCAGGAGCTGACTCAAGTCCTAACCAACATAACTCCTTAATTTTCTTTATTGATAAAAATTCCCAGGATATTGTAAGGCTAACTTGTTTCTTAAGTCAGAAGTGCTCTGAAACACAGAGTTTTGCTAGTATGATTTTGTCTATTTCTTTTCTATTGTACTATAATTCCACTATCCATCTGCCCTCACCTTCTACCTTAAAGTGAGGAAACAATTAATCAGATTCAATAACATCTGTAGGATCTTAGCACACATTCCAGAACTGCCCTCTAGAAAAATCTTAAGACAGTTTATACAACTACCATTAACTATGCAAGGTGGCCATTTCTTATATTCTGGATAACTTAGAATATCATTAAATTTAATTTGGTACTGGAGAAATTATGTCTCTCTGGCATTCATTCAAGGGATTTAAAATAATGACCTTAAAAAAAAACTTTTTCAAAATCATGTTAGGGGTGTATCACTTTTAATTTTTTTTCTACTGTCTGTCCATCATTAATAGCATCATTTAAATATTTTCTAGAACAATGTATATTCTAGATCTTTGCTTCTCACAGCCATTAGTCATTGTTTTTCTTCTCACCGATTTAATTTTGTTATTTTTTTCTCAGATAACACAAATTTCCTGCTCTACTGTGTCAGTTCTTTCACATCTTCCGTCTAAAACATTCAAACACTTTTTTGTGGTTTCCACTGCAATATCCTCATTTTTATTTATTTTAGTGGGTCATGTACTCACTAGGTCAACAATCAAGAATTATACATATCCTCTCAACAGGCTTCTCTCAGGAAGATGAGGTAGACGTGTTTCCCTGCTTCCTCTCACTAAATACAGCAAAACCCCTGAATGTTACATAGGAAGAAGCCACAAAGGTGATGAAGGGCACAGAGAGAGAGGCATTCACTGTGGGAGGAAAGGACAGACCCATGGATGGCATGCTGCTGAGCCCTGAGGTTTGTGACCCACAGATGACATGCTGCTAAGACCTCAAGGTTTCCGACCCACAACATAACGTGCCAAGGTTTCCTTTGTGCTATAAGTAGCACAGAGTTAAACTTAAAGGAATCAGAAATACTGAAAGGCCAATGGGCAAGTACTAAAAAAGCCCAAAGAAAACCTGCCATTTTTAGTATAATTGTGGAAAGGGGAGGCTAGCAAGATAGGAAACTTCCAGACAAAAATTGCTCTTCTTAAGACAAACACGCCACAGGAAAAGGCCTTTCCTCCACCCATGCCTGGAAGCCCAACTGGGAACCCCACACATCTCCCTCACCAGACTGTAATGAAGGGCTCAGACTCTTGGCAGGGTGGGGGCGCTAGAAGTTTTCAGAATCACAGATTTCCCTCACTTGCACCTGGCTCTAGATGTGTGGAGAAGAAATATTTATGGCAACTGTAGTATAATCAGGAGAGGCTAAAGAAACTACAAAACATCATTTCTACATATGGGTGCACTCACACACACACAACACATGGGCACTCACATACAAATACACATACACTCACAGACACACAACCACACATACATGCACTCACACTTATGGACACACAGTCACACACACACACACACACACACACACACACCCGAGTCACCACTAACAAGGCAATACAGAGGCAAACCTATATGCACTACCTATAAATCAAAACAGAACTCTAAACAATGTTCAGGTAACCCACACAGTCAAGGAGAACAGGATAAACAGCAAGTAACAAATACAGGGGCAGATTTGAGTCCCAGCCTAACAATACTTACATCGATGTAGCTATGGGGTCTCAATCGACAGGATAACTGAATACATTTCTTTGAGATAGGAAGCAGGTAGATCCCCACTGACAAGCAACAGAGCAGCACAGAAAATAAAAACAAAAACATAGAAATGGCTACCATTCTGCTGTCCCATTCCCTTAAGAGGCTGAGACTGCTCCCCATATCTACCAACCAGAGTGCTGTGTCTGGCAGAGGACTGTGGTTCTCACAGAAGGTGAGTAATTTTCTATTGGGGGTCCCTGGGACATGGTAATATGTATTTAACTATCATTTACTAGAACCAACCTTTGTTTCATTTCTTGAAACCATACAGTAACTTCTGTTATTTCATGTTTTGGGATAGGATGTCACTATGTGGCCCAGCTTGGAACCTGTGTTCAGACCAGGCTGACCTAGAACTTGTGATGACTCTCCTGTCTCCACTCCCAGTGGTGGGGATATAGGCATGCACCAACAGGCTTGGCCAACCATTAACTTTCTCTTCCTCCTCTTCCTCCTCCTCCTTCTCTTCGTCCCCTGTCTCTCTTTCTGTCTCTCTGTCTCTGTTTCTCTCTTGTGTGCTTGTGATAGTACCTGTTTATGCACATGCATATGTATGCCTTATTTTTGGTATAGCATCTCTGACTGAATCTGGAGCTCACTGATTAGGGTAGTCTGGTTGGCCATCCTACTCCAGGCATCCTCCTGCCTTCACATTCCTAGCACCAGATTGTAGGCATGCACTGTAATGATGAACTTCTTTGCCTGGGTTCAAGGGATCCAAATCCCAGTCCTTACACTTGTGGAACCTAAGCTATGGCCTCTAGCCCCCATTCATGAACTTTTGATTCATCCTTTTGGCCACTAGCACCAATAAGCTACTAAATGCTAGACACTGTCATGGAGCCAATCCATGGGGAAAGTTTGGTACAAAGATAGATACAAAAATTGGTAATGTTTCAATTCTAAGGGAAAAACAGCATAGATACTTCAAAGATCAATACAGGCAGTACTTTTTGTTTGTTTGTTTGTTTATTACATCCAACCACAATTTTCCCCCTTCCTCTTCTCCTAGTCCCTCCCCTATCTCCTCTCTTCCCCACCCCCACACCTACTCCTCCTCCAACAAACATGACTTTAAAGGCAGAGATACACAAGTTAGTGCATATTTCTGTTAATGTAACTTTATTAATCAATTAATCATACCACTACAATATGCTATGGGCTGTCAATATTCCATCTACTCTAAAAGATGGTCTGACATTAAGATTCTGTTCTTAGAGGATGCACCCCAGGACCATTCCTGGGGCGTTGTAGAAGCCAATGCTCAGTTGAGTATTTCTCTGAAAGTACCTGAGGCAGTGCTCTGAGGAGATGTATGAGAAAGAAGTTGGACTGAAGGGAGAAGGGCTTCCGCCCTGTAGGCTATCAGCAGCCTGTCTTCAGCTTGTCCCTTCCAGGAGCTCCAGAGAATGACTTGCATCCTGGCATCCTGAGAACACCCTTCCTCAGGCAGTGGAGACAGAACACTATGCCTCTGCTTTGGACAGGCCTGGGGTGGAATCACCTCAAGTGGATTGGGAGCGGCGTGGAGGAAGGTCATGTATCAGTCATGAGGCTGCTCCTCTGATTCCACAGCGGTTTGCTGGTGAGGTGTTGGTGCTGTGATCTGAAGTAGCTGAAGGTTGGGCTTCCAAGTCAGGACAAAGGGTAGAGCTCCCATCACACCCTCAGCCCTCAGCCCTGGCACTCTGAGTTAAAGGATTCTGCAGGACTCTGCTGTGCTGTGCTTTTCGTGTGCTCTCTAGACATCGCTCTCTCATGTGTCCAGGTTCAGACTCACCTGTTATCCTGCCCAAAGACCCTCAAAGTTTCTGGCATCTTCACAACGTCCTCCTGTAGTTTCCTTTGCTGAGTCCTGCTGTCCTTTAGCGGGTGTCTTGATTACAGACAGCCTCAGCGTTTAGAATGGATGAGGGTGTGATTGGTGTAAACGGGCTGAAATCACCCTCTTGGATTCAAAGTCTTGAGTTTCTTGACTTCCAAACTTTTGATTCATCAAGATTTCTTCTTGTCTGTCTCATTTTGATAGACAAAGTCATCTGGTTAAGGAACACACAGTAGTCAGATGTGGTGACACATGTAATCCCAACATTTGAGAAACTGAGGCAAGAGTAATGTGCGTATGAGGCAGCCTGGGCTGTGCGTGGAGAACGAGGGGTAGGGTCGGGAAGTTGTACATTGTACATTGAAAACCTTAACATAACACTGATGCAAAAACAGTGAGGTTGAGTCTTTAGGGAATGGGGTTCAGGGCTTCACTTTCCTTTCTTACTAAAGAACCAACTAAACCTATTAAAGAAGTAACTAAACTTTAAATGTGAAATGAGTGGGAAATGTCTTTCCCAGAGGCTCATGTTTGAACACTCGGCCTCAGCCTGGTAGCAGTGCTTGGAAGTGAAGCTCACTGGAGAGATGGGAAGTCGCTAGCAAAGGCTTGAGAATTTAGTGACTTGGTCATGTTTGCCATCTGTATCTGACCACAGACCCAATAAAATTAGACACCTCAGGCTCCAGCCACCAGTGATCCCTCACCAGATGGATTTTTTGTCTATTCCAAGTGTAAACCGAGTCAAGCCCTCGCCAATGTTAGCTGCTTCTTGTTAGATGTTTGATTACAGTTGCTAATGCAGGAGGGAGCAGAGTTTGTGAATTTCGGCCTCAAAATACATGAGAAAGAAAGTTCCCATCTTACCTTTCACAGCAGAAACAATGACATAGTTAGCCCAGTAAGTCTTTACTACAAGAAGCTATGCCTGAACACTAGTGGTGGCTGTGTGCCTGTCTCTGAAAGTGTGACAGGTTCTCAGAGCAGACCAAGAAAGACGATGGAGGAGGAAGGTGTGACGAGTCAACCCGTCTATCCCGTTTCTTAGTTATAAAATGTAGGCCATCCCTACACTCTCTTGACTGAGAAGCCTGGGTTCTCTGAATTCAGGAAGAAATGGATGGTTTTTCACCAAGTCTGAGGTTCCTGGAGGGTTATGTCTCTGTGTACTGAAATGATGACAGTCTGGTGAGCCAGAATTCTTTCTGTTGTCAAGAACAGCACATGTTCTCCCCCACTTGGGAAAGTTCTCCAAGCAGAGCTAATAAGGATTCACAAAGACCACAAAAGGAATTGTTCAGCAAAGAAAATGCCAAATCTGGCACTAACGATGCAATCTAGCAACTGTCACCAGTGAGTCTCACTTGGTATAAAGAATCCAGAAGAGAGACCAGCACCAAGTTCAGGGCCTGAGAAAGAGGGGCCCTAGAATGGGCCATGGGGTTAAGCAAACTTTGCCAGATTCTTCTCTAGCCTGGATCTTCCCCATGAGGTGAGAGGTCCGAGGAGAGACAAGAAGACATGCCTACCCAGAGCCTAGCTCCTTCCTTGTGAACCCCATCACAGTTTTCAAGAACCCCAGACTCTCTGCTGCAGCAATCACCTGGCTTGTGGCTTTGGGACCCTGGAGAAGGCTATGCCCTAATGTGCATGTGTAGGGTCAGGGCTTAGCTGAAAAGCAGTTGCGGTGAAGAGAAGATAAGCATCTGTGACCTTCCTGTGTTGTGTAGACCTAACATGGGTAGACCTAGATAGGAAAAGGAATGAGAAGGGCTGAGGTCCGCAGCTCAACTCTCCCACATCATCATCCAGCAAAGTGCTCTAAAGACGGCAGATCCCAGGAAGTCCATATATGTCACTCTCCTCACTGTGACCAACAAGCTGACAAGAAACAACTTAGGTGAGAATTTCCCCAGGGTAGGGAGTGGAGGGCTTTGTGGGTGAGGCTCAATCTGTGGTGGCAGGAACTGGCCATGTAGCTTGTTATAGTTCTACAGACCAAGAAGCAAAGGAGACAGCAAGCATGTGCAGCCTCAAGACCTCTGCCTAGAAATTCACTTCCTCTAGCTGTGTCTCACCTCATAAACTCTCCACAGTCTTCCAAGCACAATCACAGGTGGGGATCGAGTGTTCCGGTGCATGAGCCTGTGGGGGACATTTTATATCAGATTCTCTCGTGTGCCTGTGTATGCTCTCATGCTCATACACACATGTACACACCCACATACATATACATCATACACATATACACATACATCATATATATATGCATATACACACATATACACATACATATATACACATCTACAGATTCACACATATACATATAGACATCTACATGCACACATGTACACATACACACACACACATATATATGTACACACATACATACACATGCACATGCATACGCACATGCACATGCACACCCCCTCATAAGGTCTTACCACAATTTCATGGGATATATACTTCTAGGGAGTAGGTAACCTATGTCAGGTCAAACACTAAGTAGTGTGTCCATGGTGTCCCAGTGCAATAATGTCTTAAAGCCCACGCTCCTGACCATTTTGCGGTCCAGATGTAATTTTCATTCTTTGGAGAAATTTGTGATGCACCTGAATCTTCTGTGGAATCCATGTTTGTCAATATTTGACTGGAGGAAGATAACAACAAATTTGCTTAATTACAGCAAGAGAATGGATGAGGTGCTAGGAAGACTCAATGCCCTATTAAGTCTTTAACCTTGAGGAATTTGTTATAACAAACAAACAAACAAAAAAGCCCAAAAAGCAAAGGAAAACAAAACAACAAACCTGCCATAAAAATGTATCTGAAGGCAAAGAGGGGCCTCTACAGGTCCTCTGCAGGGTTAGATAACTTTGAATATTCAAAGACGGGCTTGTATGGATGCTTAATCTTACTTTATGAGCAAGAAAATTGACTATAAAAGTGACAGGGCCCATAGTTGGCAAATACATGATCTCTTACCTCAAATCAGAGAATTGCATTCTGGATTTGGTCACTTTTGGACCCTTAGGGAAAGACCCCGAGAGCTTATGCAGGATTCAGTGTTTGGGAAAGACAGCATAAGACTTGATTTACACAGGCCACCGACATTACTCGAATCCAGGGAATCACTTAAATCAGAGAGCTCAGCCACTTTCCAATGACACACATGAACTTTTAAATTATTATAAACTCAGTCTAGGAACTCGGATATCTAAATGCTTTCAGCATTTAAATGTTCTTTAAATCCTTTGAGCACCCAATATTTCCAGAAGTCTTTCCATGGTAATAGGGTATCTTGAGAGTGAATATTGTCTATGACTGGACCCCAATGATCTCAGTTGTCACCCAGGAGAGTCTTCTCACATTTCCACAGGACATCCTTTTCTTGTTCTTCCTTCTGCTCTGAATCTCTCCAATTGATTTTCTAGACTTTTCCAAGTGGAACAACTAATCCTTCAGAATGGAACAAGTGGCAAGAGGATCTTGTGACCTTGCTACAGCAGAGAAATAGCACCTGGGCATCCATAATGACACACAATGCCACTGCATCAAGGAGCTCATCTGTATGTGTCTTGGATTATGACCTCTGAGGCATAGCTGTTCATATTCCAGGTTACTCAGCTTTAGACCACAAAGTTTCTACTCTACATCTGTTGTATTCAATTAATAAAATAGTTCAACTGAAATGAAGTAGCTTAGTTGGAAATAACACAAATGTTGTGAAATGCTTAGGACAGGAGAGTAGCCTCTGCAGGAATTCTCTCATGTGACTGCGAATGCTTAACGGATTTAACACGGGCTCTTCACATTTAAAAGGTACTGGTTAATTGGAGCTAATACATTCCAAAGTAATACCAACTCTTATTTTTTAAGTTCTAGTAGTTATATGCCTTTCACGATTCAACAATCAAATGAAATTCCACCCACTGCTAAGTTTTCAATTATTCTGAATGTGCTGAGGCCCCCTCAACAATGACACTGTGTACAGGACTTGGGATGGCTTTCCAAAGTTCCAAGCCAGGAAAGACTAGTAGACCTCCCACCAAAACTTGGAAGAGAAAGAAAACCATCGTTCAACTTCCCTAGACTTTAAATTCAAAGATGGAGGCTTGTGTAGGAGCCTTGGCATTTGGATAACCTAGGGCTGTGGACCAGTGGTGCAGGGTAGGCAATTTTCCTGAAGCGAGCCTGAGATCTTTAAGGCTGGATCATCCCAATGAGAGAAGCTTATCTCAGGGACGTTTCTCCTCTGGGGGCTGGGGGT
Organism: Rattus norvegicus; assembly: GCF_021556685.1. Lineage (NCBI taxonomy): Eukaryota > Metazoa > Chordata > Mammalia > Rodentia > Muridae > Rattus > Rattus norvegicus. Next base: position 78,371,728 of record NC_141538.1, read on the forward strand.
GGTAGAAGTGTGAGAACTACTAGTCGTCTGGAGATAGTTTTAGTTGAGAACTTACAGAAGAACCTCTCTTCGTACCTAAATATCTTTCCCAAAGTGATCATAGAAATGCTAGATCATAGAGGACTAGAACGGATTTCAGAGCAAGGGTAAAGTCTGTTCTTGCTGTGATCAGTTTGCTTCTAGGCTTGGTAGCACCAACAGGTGACTCATAATGGAGGTGATAGGTGTGCACCTTTTGAAGGGAAATATTTTAAACTGACGCTCTTTTTTGTTGTTGTTATTTTGCTACAAAGGAAAAAGTGACCAAGAGGCCATGAGTGGAGTGGAACTGACAGTGTTAAGTATCAGTGAAGTGACTTTCATTCCTGAACTTGAGGAATCCGTGTTCGGTCATCTTCTTTGCCAGTGGGGCCTGAGGGGTACTTGTGGGGCTTGGAGTCTGAAATTTTAAGTCACTTCCAGGTCAAGACAGAAGAGGAGGAAATGTATGTGTTTATCTCCACATAGAAGCTTCATTGACCATCGATTTGGAAGACAGCAAGTGGGAGGGGTCCTGCTGGCAGATCATGATCGAAACTGAACAAGGAATGAATGTAATAAAAGTGGGAGCCATCTTTCCTGGCTAAACTTTGGTTGGGTCCTTCCCAGACAGGCAAAAGTGACCCAGAGATGTCCTTCTGCATGGCCAGCTTCTTCCAGCTCTTCACTCCATTCCCAGGGACCTGATGACTGGCTCCAACTTAACCACAAATCAGATACTGTGTCTATTGTCTGTTGTCTGATTTATTACATAATTTATCTGGATTGGTCAGAATTGTGCTAGTGTGTACTGGTACCTGCAGGTGAAGCATTCCTAACCTAGGTATTTGTCTACGTAGTCATTGCTTTTACCTTGACAAGTAAATCAAGGCTGTGGTCATTTTAGTGCTCCTATTCAAAGGAGGCCCACGGGAGGAAAAAGCTTACAGCTACACCTGATATTGGCTAGCCCAGAGCTTCACAAATAGAAGAGACCTCAACATAGGAGATGTCTGAAATGAACCATGGCAACAAGAGAAGGCCCAAGGATCAACAACAACAGCTGCTGTAGCAACAGTAATAATTTGTCCAAGGAAAAAGCACCTCCTGCAGATGCAAGGTCTGTGAAGGCTCTAATCCTTATTCTCAGAGAAGCTTGAGAAGATTCAGATACTATATCCAAAAGCACAGAACAGCCTACTGTGGAAAGGAAAGACAGGAAGCCTTAAAATGCATTTATTATTGCTTCACTCCTTCTTTAAAATGGGAACAAGGATACACTTGACAGGGAATAGAGAGGCAAAGATTAAAACAGAGACAGAGAGAACACCCATTCAGAGCCTGCCCCACATGTGACCCATACATATACAGCCACCCAATTAGACAAGATGGATGAAGCAAAGAAGTGCAGGCCGACAGGAGCCGGATGTAGATCTCTCCTGAGAGACACAGCCAGAATACAGCAAATACAGAGTCGAATGCCAGCAGCAAACCACTGAACTGAGAACAGGACCCCCGTTGAAGGAATCAGAGAAAGAACTGGAAGAGCTTGAAGGGGCTCAAGACCCCTTATGAACAACAATGCCAAGCAACCAGAGCTTCCAGGGACTAAGCCACTACTTAAAGACTGTACATGGACTGACCCTGGACTCTGACCTCATTGAATATCCTAGTAAGATCATCAGTGTAAGGGGAAGCCCTGGGTCCTGCTAAGACTGAATGTGATTGTTGTGGGGAGGGCGGCAATGGGGGGAGGATGGGGAGGGAACACCCATAAAGAAGGGGAGAGGGAGGGGTTAGGGGGATGTTGGCCCAGAAACCGGGAAAGGGAATAACACTTGAAATGTAAATAAGAAATACTTAAGTTAATAAAAATGCATTTATTATTTTGATAACAAAAACATAAAAATCAAATGAAGCGTATGGTGGGTTGACTACAATGATGATGTCATTCCCCATCCAGTTGACCACAATGATGATGTCATTCTCCCATTCCTTACTTCTCCAGATTCCTTCTGTCTTACTTCGTGGTACCATGTAATTTGCATGTAATTTAGTCAATGATGCTAGCAAAGTCACAGAGAACCTGAGAAGGTGTGTTCCTTCTCCTTTACTTTGGTGAAAGAAACCTCCTTGAGTCAGGCTTCAGGGTAGTATGTAGAGAAACAGGGAAAGACTAACAACTGTGAATTTTTTTTTTTTATTAACTTGAGTATTTCTTATATACATTTCAAGTGTTATTCCCTTTCCCGGTTTCCGGGCAAACATCCCCCTCCCCCCTCCCCTTCCTATGGGTGTTCCCCTTCCAACCCTCCCCCCATTGCCGCCCTCCCCCCATAGTCTAGTTCACTGGGGGTTCAGTCTTAGCAGGACCCAGGGCTTCCCCTTCCACTGGTGCTCTTACTAGGATATTCATTGCTACCTATGGGGTCAGAGTCCAGGGTTAGTCCATGTATAGTATTTAGGTAGTGGCTTAGTCCCTGGAAGCTCTGGTTGCTTGACATTGTTGTACTTTTGGGGTCTCGAGCCCCTTCAAGCTCTTCCAGTTCTTTCTCTGATTCCTTCAACGGGGGACCTATTCTCAGTTCAGTGGTTTGCTGCTGGCATTCGCCTCTGTATTTGCTGTATTCTGGCTGTGTCTCTCAGGAGCGATCTACATCCGGCTCCTGTCGGTCTGCACTTCTTTGCTTCATCCATCTTGTCTAATTGGGTGGCTGTATATGTATGGGCCACATGTGGGGCAGGCACCGAATGGGTGTTCCTTCAGTCTCTGTTTTAATCTTTGCCTCTCCCTTCCCTGCCAAGGGTATTCTCTTTCCTCATTTAAAGAAGGAGTGAAGCATTCACATTTTGATCATCCGTCTTGAGTTTCGTTTGTTCTAGGGATCTAGGGTAATTCAAGCATTTGGGCTAAAAGCCACTTATCAATGAGTGCATACCATGTATGTCTTTCTGTGATTGGGTTAGCTCACTCAGGATGATATTTTCCAGTTCCAACCATTTGCCTACGAATTTCATAAACTCGTTGTTTTTGATAGCTGAGTAATATTCCATTGTGTAGATGTACCACATTTTCTGTATCCATTCCTCTGTTGAAGGGCATCTGGGTTCTTTCCATTTTCTGGCTATTATAAATAAGGCTGCGATGAACATAGTGGAGCACGTGTCTCTTTTATATGTTGAGGCATCTTTTGGGTATATGCCCAAGAGAGGTATAGCTGGATCCTCAGGCAGTTCAATGTCCAATTTTCTGAGGAACCTCCAGACTGATTTCCAGAATGGTTTTACCAGTCTGCAAACCCACCAACAATGGAGGAGTGTTCCTCTTTCTCCACATCCTCGCCAGCATCTGCTGTCACCTGAGTTTTTGATCTTAGCCATTCTCACCGGTGTGAGGTGAAATCTCAGGGTTGTTTTGATTTGCATTTCCCTTATGACTAAAGATGTTGAACGTTTCTTTAGGTGTTTCTCAGCCATTCGGCATTCCTCAGCTGTGAATTCTTTGTTTAGCTCTGAACCCCATTTTTTAATAGGGTTATTTGTTTCCCTGCGGTCTAACTTCTTGAGTTCTTTGTATATTTTGGATATAAGGCCTCTATCTGTTGTAGGATTGGTAAAGATCTTTTCCCAACCTGTTGGTTGCCATTTTGTCCTAACCACCGTGTCCTTTGCCTTACAGAAGCTTTGCAGTTTTATGAGATCCCATTTGTCGATTCTTGATCTTAGAGCATAAGCCATTGGTGTTTTGTTCAGGAAATTTTTTCCAGTGCCCATGTGTTCCAGATGCTTCCCTAGTTTTTCTTCTATTAGTTTGAGTGTGTCTGGTTTGATGTGGAGGTCCTTGATCCACTTGGACTTAAGCTTTGTACAGGGTGATAAGGATGGATCGATCTGCATTCTTCTACATGTTGCCCTCCAGTTGAACCAGCACCATTTGCTGAAAATGCTATCTTTTTTCCATTGGATGGTTTTGGCTCCTTTGTTAAAAATCAAGTGACCATAGGTGTGTGGGTTCATTTCTGGGTCTTCAATTCTATTCCATTGGTCTATCTGTCTGTCTCTGTACCAATACCATGCAGTTTTTATCACTATTGCTCTGTAATACTGCTTGAGTTCAGGGATAGTGATTCCCCCTGAAGTCCTTTTATTGTTGAGGATAGCTTTAGCTATCCTGGGTTTTTTGTTATTCCAGATGAATTTGCAAATTGTTCTGTCTAACTCTTTGAAGAATTGGATTGGTATTTTGATGGGGATTGCATTGAATCTGTAGATTGCTTTTGGTAAAATGGCCATTTTTACTATATTAATCCTGCCAATCCATGAGCATGGGAGATCTTTCCATCTTCTGAGGTCTTCTTCAATTTCTTTCCTCAGTGTCTTGAAGTTCTTATTGTACAGATCTTTTACTTGCTTGGTTAAAGTCACACCGAGGTACTTTATATTATTTGGGTCTATTATGAAGGGTGTCGTTTCTCTAATTTCTTTCTCGGCTTGTTTCTCTTTTGTATAGAGGAAGGCAACTGATTTATTTGAGTTAATTTTATACCCAGCCACTTTGCTGAAGTTGTTTATCAGCTTTAGTAGTTCTCTGGTGGAACTTTTGGGATCACTTAAATATACTATCATGTCATCTGCAAATAGTGATATTTTGACTTCTTCTTTTCCGATCTGTATCCCCTTGATCTCCTTTTGTTCTCTGATTGCTCTGGCTAGAACTTCAAGAACTATATTGAATAAGTAGGGAGAGAGTGGGCAGCCTTGTCTAGTCCCTGATTTTAGTGGGATTGCTTCAAGTTTCTCTCCATTTAGTTTAATGTTAGCAACTGGTTTGCTGTATATGGCTTTTACTATGTTTAGGTATGGGGCTTGAATTCCTATTCTTTCCAGGACTTTTATCATGAAGGGGTGTTGAATTTTGTCAAATGCTTTCTCAGCATCTAATGAAATGATCATGTGGTTTTGTTCTTTCAGTTTGTTTATATAATGGATCACGTTGATGGTTTTCCGTATATTAAACCATCCCTGCATGCCTGGGATGAAGCCTACTTGATCATGGTGGATGATTGTTTTGATGTGCTCTTGGATTCGGTTTGCCAGAATTTTATTGAGTATTTTTGCGTCGATATTCATAAGGGAAATTGGTCTGAAGTTCTCTTTCTTTGTTGTGTCTTTGTGTGGTTTAGGTATAAGAGTAATTGTGGCTTCGTAGAAGGAATTCGGTAGTGCTCCATCTGTTTCAATTTTGTGGAATAGTTTGGATAATATTGGTATGAGGTCTTCTATGAAGGTTTGATAGAATTCTGCACTAAACCCGTCTGGACCTGGGCTCTTTTTGGTTGGGAGACCTTTAATGACTGCTTCTATTTCCTTAGGAGTTATGGGGTTGTTTAACTGGTTTATCTGTTCCTGATTTAACTTCGATACCTGGTATCTGTCTAGGAAATTGTCCATTTCCTGAAGATTTTCAAGTTTTGTTGAATATAGGTTTTTATAGTAAGATCTGATGATTATTTGAATTTCCTCTGAATCTGTTGTTATGTCTCCCTTTTCATTTCTGATTTTGTTAATTTGGACGCACTCTCTGTGTCCTCTCGTTAGTCTGGCTAAGGGTTTATCTATCTTGTTGATTTTCTCAAAGAACCAACTTTTGGTTCTATTGATTCTTTCTATGGTCCTTTTTGTTTCTACTTGGTTGATTTCAGCTCTGAGTTTGTTTATTTCCTGCCTTCTACTCCTCCTGAGTGTATTTGCTTCTTTTTGTTCTAGAGCTTTTAGGTGTGCTGTCAAGCTGCTGACATATGCTCTTTCCTGTTTCTTTCTGCAGGCACTCAGCGCTATGAGTTTTCCTCTTAGCACAGCTTTCATTGTGTCCCATAAGTTTGGGTATGTTGTATCTTCATTTTCATTAAATTCTAAAAAGTTTTTAATTTCTTTCTTTATTTCTTCCTTGACCAGGTTATCATTGAGTAGAGCATTGTTCAATTTCCACGTATATGTGGGCATTCTTCCCTTATTGTTATTGAAGACCAGTTTTAGGCCGTGGTGGTCCGATAGCACGCATGGGATTATTTCTATCTTTCTGTACCTGTTGAGGCCCATTTTTTGACCAATTATATGGTCAATTTTGGAGAAAGTACCATGAGGAGCTGAGAAGAAGGTATATCCTTTTGCTTTAGGATAGAATGTTCTATAAATATCCATTAAGTCCATTTGGCTCATGACTTCTCTTAGTCTGTCGACATCACTGTTTAATTTCTGTTTCCATGATCTGTCCATTGATGAGAGTGGGGTATTGAAATCTCCCACTATTATTGTGTGAGGTGCAATGTGTGTTTTGAGCTTTAGTAAGGTTTCTTTTATGTATGTAGGTGCCCTTGTATTTGGGGCATAGATATTTAGGATTGAGAGTTCATCTTGGTGGATTTTTCCTTTGATGAATATGAAGTGTCCTTCCTTATCTTTTTTGATGACTTTTAGTTGGAAATTGATTTTATTTGATATTAGAATGGCTACTCCAGCTTGCTTCTTCTGACCATTTGCTTGGAAAGTTGTTTTCCAGCCTTTCACTCTGAGGTAGTGTCTGTCTTTGTCTCTGAGGTGTGTTTCCTGTAGGCAGCAGAATGCAGGGTCCTCGTTGCGTATCCAGTTTGTTAATCTATGTCTTTTTATTGGGGAGTTGAGGCCATTGATATTGAGAGATATTAAGGAATAGTGATTATTGCTTCCCGTTATATTCATATTTGGATGTGAGGTTATGTTTGTGTGCTTTCATTCTCTTTGTTTTGTTGCCAAGACGATTAGTTTCTTGCTTCTTCTAGGGTATAGCTTGCCTCCTTATGTTGGGCTTTACCATTTATTATCCTTTGTAGTACTGGATTTGTAGAAAGATATTGTGTAAATTTGGTTTTGTCATGGAATATCTTGGTTTCTCCATCAATGTTAATTGAGAGTTTTGCTGGATACAGTAACCTGGGCTGGCATTTGTGTTCTCTTAGGGTCTGTATGACATCAGTCCAGGATCTTCTGGCCTTCATAGTTTCTGGTGAGAAGTCTGGTGTGATTCTGATAGGTCTCCCTTTATATGTTACTTGACCTTTTTCCCTTACTGCTTTTAATATTCTTTCTTTATTTTGTGCGTTTGGTGTTTTGACAATTATGTGACAGGAGGTGTTTCTTTTCTGGTCCAATCTATTTGGAGTTCTGTAGGCTTCTTGTATGTCTATGGGTTTCTCTTTTTTTAGGTTAGGGAAGTTTTCTTCTATGATTTTGTTGAAGATATTTACTGGTCCTTTGAGCTGGGAGTCTTCACTCTCTTCTATACCTATTATCCTTAGGTTTGATCTTCTCATTGAGTCCTGGATTTCCTGTATGTTTTGGACCAGTAGCTTTTTCCGCTTTACATTATCTTTGACAGTTGAGTCAATGATTTCTATGGAATCTTCTGCTCCTGAGATTCTCTCTTCCATCTCTTGTATTCTGTTGGTGAAGCTTGTATCTACAGCTCCTTGTCTCTTCTTTTGGTTTTCTATATCCAGGGTTGTTTCCATGTGTTCTTTCTTGATTGCTTCTATTTCCATTTTTAATTCCTTCAACTGTTTGATTGTGTTTTCCTGGAATTCTTTCAGGGATTTTTGTGTCTCCTCTCTATGGGCTTCTACTTGTTTATTTATGTTTTCCTGGAATTCTTTCAGGGATTTTTGTGACTCCTCTCTATGGGCTTCTACTTGTTTATTTATGTTTTCCTGGAATTCTTTCAGGGATTTTTGCGATTCTTTCACGCATTTTTGCGATTCCTCTCTGTAGGCTTCTACTTGTTCTCTAAGGGAGTTCTTCACGTCTTTCTTGAAGTCCTCCAGCATCATGATCAAAAATGATTTTGGAACTAGATCTTGCTTTTCTGGTGTGTTTGGATATTCCATGTTTTTTTTGATGGGAGAATTGGGCTCTGATGGTGCCATGTAGTCTTGGTTTCTGTTGCTTGGGTTCCTGTGCTTGCCTCTCGCCATCAGATTATCTCTAGTGTTACTTTGTTCTGCTATTTCTGACAGTGGCTAGACTGTCCTATAAGCCTGTGTGTCAGGAGTGCTGTAGACCTGTTTTCCTCTCTTTCAGTCAGTTATGGGGACAGAGTGTTCTGCTTTCCGGCGTGTAGTTTTTCCTCTCTACAGGTCTTCAGCTGTTCCTGTGGGCCTGTGTCTTGAGTTCACCAGGCAGCTTTCTTGCAGCAGAAAAGTTGGTCTTACCTGTGGTCCCGAGGCTCAAGTTCGCTCGTGGGGTGCTGCTCACGGGCTCTCTGCAGCGGCAGCAACCAGGAAGACTTGTGCCGCCGTTTCCAGGAGCTTCAGTGCACCAGGGTTCCAGATGGTCTTTGGCTTTTTCCTCTGGCGTCCGAGATGTGTGTGCAGAGAGCAGTCTCTTCTGGTTTCCCAGGCTTGTCTGCCTCTCTGAAGGTTCAGCTCTCCCTCCCATGGGATTTGGGTGCAGAGAACTGTTTATCCGGTCTGTTTCCTTCAGGTTCTGGTGGTGTCTCAGGCAGGGGTCCTGCCGCTCCTGGGCCCTCCCCCACGGGAGCCCAGAGGCCTTATACAGTTTCCTCTTGGGCCAGGGATGTGGGCAGGGGTGAGCAGTGTTGGTGGTCTCTTCCGCTCTGCAGCCTCAGGAGTGCCCACCTGACCAGGCGGTTGGGTCTCTCTCTCACAGGGTCTGGGGGCAGAGAGCTGCTGCGGGCCGGGATCCGCGGGACAACAACTGTGAATTTATTATTAGACTTAGCACACAACAGATTACCATTTAAGTCTCTGGAAAATGTTCTTCCTTTGGAACATCACCTTTGACAATTTCCTTATTACCTATAACATCTATACAATCTATCTATCTATCTATCTATCTATCTATCTATCTATCTTCTAGATTATCCTGTATATTGACGGGGGTCTTGCTATGTGGTTCACTTTAAACTGGTGATCCTCCTGCCTCAACTTCCATCAATACAGCCCACAATTAAAGAAATCACCTTGTTCATATTATGTCCGTGAACATTGTTAGTTCTCTCTACTAGAAGGAAATCGACCTTGACTGTCTCATTCACTAATGTTTTTCTGGCATCCACAACAGTGCCTTTCATTGGGCAGGTGAGCAGTATTTGTTTAATATATAAATTTAAAAAGAATGAATGTGTTGGTTTGGGGAATGATTGTAAATAGGATTGGTAGGATAAATTGCCAAAATGCATGCTAAGCAATTGACAATTATGAAATATTAATAAACTCTGAAAAATGTTTAGGATGTTCCCCATCCTGCAGTATCAGATGTTTATCCATGATTTAACAGTGTAAAAATAAACAGGCCCATTCATCTCATTAACATGAAAATTGCTTTCATTTTTAAATAAATGATAAAATTAGACATACTCCAAAAGCTGCTTTAAAGGAAGTGTACCAGGAAATGACTGGTGTTTGTGCCTATTTTATATATCAACAAACCCAAGTTGCATGCAAATTCTTTGGGCTGGGTTGGCAAGATGGCTCAGGAGGTGTAGTGGCTGTTCCTAGTTGTCAACTTGGCTATATCTGGAATGAACTACAATCTAGAATTGGAAGGCTCAACTGTGATCTTGATCTTGAGGCTGGGAGATACAAGTTTCTGGCCTGGATCTTGGGATGGAGAAGCATATGAATCCCAGAAGACTAAGGCAAGGAGATCTCTGAGTTTAAGGTCATCTGAGACAAAGCAAGTCCCAGATCCAGACATGGTGGTACACACCTTTAATCTGGGACACACCTTCTACTGGAGACCTACATAAGGACATTGGAAGACGGAAGATTGCCTGCCTTGTGGTACTGAGCAACTGCTAGATCCTTGGACTTCCATTCACAGCTGCTGCTGACCATTGTTGGGGCTACAGACTGTAAGTCATCAACCAATTCCCTTGCTATATAAAGACTACCCATATGTTCTGTGACTCTAAAGAACCCTGACTAAGACAGGGGTAAAGATGCTTATCACCAAGCCTGGTGACCTAAGTTTGATCCCCAGAATGGACAAGGTGAGAGGAGATAAATACCTAAAGATTTTCTTCTTATCTCTAGCCATGGTAGACACACACACACACACACACACACACACACACACACACAAAGAGTAATTCTAAGGTGGTAACACTGTTCGTTTAGTGCTCCCAACACCATGCATTCTTATTTTTTTGAATCTCAGGGTAGTTCCAAAGGCTGTGTCAGAAAAGACTGATCAGCTTGAGTACTGGCCTCTCACATATCCTTCCCTGCCTTATGGGGCTAAAGTCATCTAAGGAAAGGAATGAGCTCACAGACTGAGGCTCTCCAAGCTCCCCACTGCTCCCGCCCAGATTTAGCAAGGCACCACCTCTGCTTGGCGACAGAGAAGCTGCCTCTCTAATTTCCCAATATCCATGCTTCTTTGCCAAGATAATCTTTCCCAGACAGGGATATTCAGGAGGAATAGAAGTCTCCAGAAATGGGGAGGGGTGGGCATGTGTTGGGGAATCACATAGAAAAGGCCCTGGCAGCACTTGTAGATGATTCAGTGCTTGGCTGGGGACCAGCGGCTGACAAGCATCTGAGAAGATCAACAGCTTGTGAGCTGAGTATTTGCCCACAGCATCGCCAAAGCCGACATATGTGGAAGAATGCTCCTTGAAAGAATAAAGCGATTTATCTTCCAACTTGTTAACCAGCAAATTCTCTCTCCAAAGTCACCAGCACTACAAAACTTTTCCCACTTGGAGAAAAGGGGAGAAGGGCTACTAGACAGAGCTCAGTTTTGAAAAGGGAGGGTGGTTTGTGTCTCTAAATTCTGTGCAACTGAAAAACCAGAACTGTTAATGGTCTCTGGAAAGCTTCGGAAAGAATGAGAGCTGTGCGCACACCCGTGTGTGTGTGTGTGTGTGTGTGTGTGTGTGTGTGTGTGTGTGTGTGTGTGTGTGTAGGGGGGCTGTGAATGTCTCTGCAGGTGGGAGTCAGACACAATCTCAGGTATTTCTTCCTGAAATCTCTCACAGGCCTGAAACTCTCCAGTCCAGTAAACTGGTTGGCTGGCAAACTTCTGGGATCCACCTGTCTTGGCCTGCCAAACCCTTGGATTTAAAAATGTTCGGACATGTCCAGCTTTTTTTTTTTTTAAGATTTATTTATTTATTATATATAAGTACACTGTAGCTGTCTTCAGACACACCAGAAGAGGGCACTAGATCTCATTACAGATGGTTGTGAGCCGCCATGTGGTTGCTAGAATTTGAACACAGGACCTCTGGAAGAGCAATCAGTGCTCTTAACCACTGAGCCATCTCTCAAGCCCACACCCAGCTTTTTAAACATGGGGTCTGGGTATCAAATTGGTGTCTATGTTTGTTAGGCAAGCACCCAGCTGACTGAGCTATTTCCCAAGCCCAGAGACATGTTCTGACCTCAGACTTCGACCTTCAGACCACCAGCATGCTGACAAGCTGATGGCTATCGCTGTGTTATCCTCGGTAAGAAGTAACCAGAGGGATAGGGATTTTCTGATTGCGTAGAAGCATGCACCTCACAAAATACCCCTTTTCCCTGCCTAAAGCCAGAGATGTTTCTATACTTTCTTCTAGAACAGCTTTCACACCGTGTTATATCTTACCTCACATCCCCCACCCCTAAAAAGACAGAAGTGGCAGAAAAACCAACTTTTCTATGTTTCAGAGAGAGCAAAACAAATCCAGCTCTGCGTGCCAGGAAAGTGGAACATGGCAATGCCACCATCAGGTGCAAACAAGAGACATCTTACTTCGTTTAGTCTTGAAGACTAAACTTGCCCTCTTACAAACCCACTCAAGGGCTAAGCAATGGCCTCATAATAACAACAGATAATGAACAGCGCAGCTGTGTGGTGGATATGCATGGACAGGGTGGGAGAGGCCCAGGATGACTAAGCTTATTAAATGCAAGAACCATACTTCATTCCATAGTTTGGGTTGGCTCACTGTTTTATAAACCCCCAAGCTGAGTCACTGTCGTTGGAAGCCAAGAAGCTGAATGGAGAAGTGCCGGGAAGACTGTCCTGGCTGAGGATGGATGGCACTATCAAGTCTAACGAACAAGTCCTCCCCCTCTTCCAAGCAGACTCCATATCGACGCCAGTGTGGGCTTTCCTTTGTCATACCTATGACTAGTACAGGAGGAGTCAGGAAATGACATGGAGAATCTATTCATCATATATATATATATATATATATATATATATATATATATATATATATACACACACACACACACACACACACACACACACACACACACACACACACACAGAAAAACCATTTACCTTCATACTGAAGCAGTTTTAGACACCTTGTTTTGTGGTAAAAATGTCACATATGACCCATTTGCAAAGGCGGCAGAAACAAAGTAAGAGAGAGTTGAGGAGGAAGAAGGGGAGGGGAAGGAGGGCAGGGGAGAGAGAGAGAGAGAGAGAGAGAGAGAGAGAGAGAGAGAGAGAGAGAGAGAGAGAATGAATGTAAATACTGAGCAAAACCTGGAGTTCAAGGCAATAGAATTTGGAAGAATAGATGACAAAGACAGGAAGCCATCATTTTAATCAAAGAACCAAGCTCCAAAGCAACAGCCAAGAAGGACCACATGCGAGTACAGATAGAAGAAGGTAAAAGAGATACACTGAGGAGACAAGAACTCAAGAACGGGGCAGCAGACACCGCCCTGAGGCTGCCTCAGTATCTCCTTTACCATCAAAGTAAAAGTCCCAACCACTGTTCTTTATGTTAATTCAGGTTGCTTCCCGTTACTTGCACCACAGAGTGCTTGTTAGCACATCACACATGTGCATATCACATACATGCTGAGGCATGTTGCCAAATTGTTCTTCGGGATGAGTACAGCTTCACTTGAAGTAGGAAATGGTTTTCTCTACTTTTAGAATATCAACTCTAGATATTTCCACTTCTTTGAATCTCTGATATATCCCAATGGTGTTATATTGAAATGTAACACACACACACACACACACACACACACACACACACACACACAAATAAAAAACAAAAAACACAAAGACACAAAAAACAGAAGGGATAAAAGGAAGAGACTTAGACACAGTGAACAGAGGCTCCTATTGCTAAATTTGGGTTACCTCCATTGGGAAAATGGTGAGATCATTTGTGGCTAAATTTGAAATAAAAGATCCCAGGGAGCATTACAAGCCTTGAAGGAATGAACAAGGATGTGTGGGTGTGTGCTGTGTCACAGTCAAAGAGGAGTGGAGCCCAGCGGACACCTGGGTCTCCTTGAGACTGCTGCCATATAATTCAAGACTCTGCTGGTGAACACTGTGTCAAGAGGAGGCCTGACCATTGCACTATACTAAGTATAACTTCACTCAATAAAGTGGATGTGGCAGCAGTGGGATAAATGCACATTTAATACATTTAATTATTAATTTTTATGAGTTCAACTTATACTCAACCAAGACATATTTAGAATAAAGCAAAAAGTATTCATATCATTGAAAAACCCATCAGCTTCTAGAAAAAGGTTGGATGAATTCATTGGAAAGAGGGCATTTATCCAAACACATATTAAAAATCACCACAAAGCTACAGGAGTTAAAGTGGTGTGGTATCACATACAAACAGAAGGGATGGGTGTTAGGGAGTTCCAAGTAGAGGGAGTTAAGAGGACAGGAGGTAGACATGATCACTACCCTGTGTGTACATGTGAGGGATTGTCGCAGGATGAATAAAACGATTTCAAAAGTAAAATAATATTATCCTGTTGGAAGGAGGATACATAAGAAGAAACCAACTGATAGAGGGCTTATATTCAAAATATACAAAGAACTCAAGATGTTAGACTGCAGGGAGATAAATAACCCTATTTAAAAAATGAGATTCAGAGCTAAACAAAGAATTCACAGCTGAGGAATGCCGAATGGCTGAGAAACACCTAAAGAAATGTTCAACATCTTTAGTCATAAGGGAAATGCAAATCAAAACAACCCTGAGATTTCACCTCACACCAGTGAGAATGGCTAAGATCAAAAACTCAGGTGACAGCAAATGCTGGCGAGGATGTGGAGAAAGAGGAACACTCCTCCATTGTTGGTAGGATTGCAGACTGGTACAACCATTCTGGAAATCAGTCTGGAGGTTCCTCAGAAAATTAGACATTGAACTACCTGAGGACCCAGCTATACCTCTCTTGGGTATATACCCAAAAGATGCCCCAACATATAAAAAAGACACGTGCTCCACTATGTTCATAGCAGCCTTAGTTATAATCGCCAGAAGCTGGAAAGAACCCAGATGCCCTTCAACAGAGGAAAATACAGAAAATGTGGTACATCTACACAATGGAATATTACCCAGCTATCAAAAACAATCACTTTATGAAATTCATAGGCAAATGGAGGGAACTGGAAAATATCATCCTGAGTGAGGTAACCCAATCACAGAAAAACACACATGGTATGCACTCGTTGATAAGTGGATATTAGCCCAAACGCTTGAATTACCCATGACAGAATGCATGAAACTCAAGAAGGATGACCAAAATGTGAATGCTTCACTCCTTCTTTAAAAGGGGAACAAGAATACCCTTGGGAGGGAATAGGGAGGCAAGGTTTAGAACAGAGGCAGAAGGAACACCCATTCAGAGCCTGCCCCACATGTGGCCCATACATATACAGCCACCCAATTAGATAAGATGGATGAAGCAAAGAAGTGCAGGCCGACAGGAGCCAGATGTAGATCTCTCCTGAGAGACACAGCCAGAATACAGCAAATACAGAGGCGAATGCCAGCAGCAAACCACTGAACTGAGAACAGGACCCCCGTTGAAGGAATCAGAGAAAGAACTGGAAGAGCTTGAAGGGGCTCAAGACCCCTTATGAACAACAATGCCAAGCAACCAGAGCTTCCAGGGACTAAGCCACTACTTAAAGACTGTACATGGACTGACCCTGGACTCTGACCTCATTGAATATCCTAGTAAGATCATCAGTGTAAGGGGAAGCCCTGGGTCCTGCTAAGACTGAATGTGATTGTTGTGGGGAGGGTGGCAATGGGGGGAGGATGGGGAGGGGAACACCCATAGAGAAGGGGAGGGGGAGGGGTTAGGGGGATGTTGGCCAGGAAACCGGGAAAGGGAATAACAATCGAAATGTAAATAAGAAATACTCAAGTTAATAAAGATGGAAAAAAAGAAGAAACCAGTTTATTAATCTCAAATACATAAGGATTTGACATAGGATAAAGGTTGCACTCGAAATCAACAATTAGGTGATAGAGCAGCTACTGAATCACATGGTGAAAAATTAAAGTTAGAACCATTGTGATTCTGTCTTTCTGTTACAAAAGGTCAGTGTCTTCACTAGCAAGTTTAAGCAGAAAGGAATTTATTGTGTGGAATTTAGTGGCTTACAGAAGCATTACTATGAGGGCGTAGAAGCAGGTCGAGGAAGGACTGCAGTAGTATCTGCAGGAGCATCTATCTCCCTAAGTCATGTGTCAAGTCTAGGCCAGCAGACTTGATGCAGATCTGCTAAGCTGCCCCTCGAGTCGGCGCATGAAAGCTTGAGGCCCTTGCTAGTTTCCGCCACAGTGGACGGGTGCCTTTCACTCTCTCTCTGAGTCCAGTCCCACAAAGTATACTCAGTCAACAAAACACAAACCACACCCCAGATGTTTTAGCTTTTGTATACACACATGAGCACACACACAAACACACACACACACACACACACACACACACACGGTGGGGGCAGGGGTGAAGGTGGAGTCATTATAAAAAGAGGGAAAATAATCTCCCAACAGTTTGCACATGAAGACCCTAATGGGAGCCAGGGAGATGGCTCAGCAGGTAAAGGGACCGACCCTAAGTCTGGTGACCTGAGATCTGTAGGTTAATGTTATTATGCAGGATAGAACAAGGCCTGTCATTGGATGAGAAGGAAGGAGGAAAAGTTTTAGAGAAGCAGAGGAGGCTGGAGCGAGGAAGACGGGGCTGAGAGAACATGGCGGCAGATGTTAAGATTCCTCTCTGCACGTATTACAGGGTGTTATGACTATTCTTAAGGGATGGATATATATACTGGATTTTGTGTTGTCTAGATGAGCAAATTATATCTTACCAATTGGATCCGAAGATACTGTGTGATGTGTTCTTTCATGTGTCAACTTAATGGAGTTCAAGAGAGTGGCAGGATGCACTGGGCCGCCACGTAATTGGGATGTGCATGCCTGGCATGGTGGAAACCAGCCAAGAGAGCTGTGAGTGAGGGCGGGGCAGCCTGACAAGGTGCCATGTTGGAATGGGTCATGGACAGCATGTCAGAAAGCGGATGGGGGCGGCATGGTCCACTGAGATAATTAGCACTCGTTCCAATGGCCCAATGGAGCTAGAACTAGCAAGGGAGGAAGACCACTAGGGTATGCGCAGGAACTAGTTCTGCCACTTTTTTATTTTTACTGGAACAGAGGTCCACTCCCAGAAGCACATGGTGAAGAAAAGCACCAACTACCACAAGCTGTCTCTGACTTCCACATGAGTGCTGTGGCCTATCGTACAGAATTTGAAATTTGTTCTGCTGGGTTTTGACCTTGCTTTGATACAGTATTTTCCCACCGTGCTCCTGGCCCTCCTTTATGTAATGGTAATATATATTCTGTGCCATTGTATATTGGAAGAGTATAATTTGGTTTTTGAGTTGGTAGAGGTTACAGCTGAGAGATTGCCTTGCATCTCAGAAGAGAGTTTGGAGAGATTGTAAAACAGTATGTGGACTTCTGGAATTAAGCTAAACGTATGCTTATTACAATATGGTGTCAAGCCACATTCAATGGAACTGTGATGGTTTGAATGAGAATGGCCCCCATAGACTCACATGTTTGAATACTTGGTCCCCCGTTGGTAGAACTACTTGGAAAGGATTAGGAGGTGTGGCCTTGGAGGAGGTGTATCACAGGGTGGGCTTTAAGGTATCAAAGACTAGTGCCATTCCCTGCGTGCTCTCTGCCTTCTGCTTGAGGTTTGAGGTGTGAGCTCTCATATGTCCCTGCCACCGTGCCTTTGCTCCACCATCATGGAGTCTAAACCTTTGAAACTGTAAGCTAAATTAAGTGCTTTCTTTTCTGGGTTGTCTTGGTCATGGTGTTTTATCACGACAGTAGAAAAGTAAGACGGTAACTACAGAAGAACCAGAATATTTCTAATGCCACAAGAAAAAAAAAGTCATTATAAAAGAACAAGAGAAAAAAAAAGAAACAATGCAATTTGTTGCAAGCATTTAAGCATTTAAGATCTAAATCTTACATGAAATACTAGCTAACATCTTTAAGAAAAGTTAACATTTCCTAAGAACTCACTGCCTGAGACACTAGTCTTTATATTTAAAATGTATTAATATAATCTCTTTATGTAATCCACAAAGCTACTCATACTTTACCTTTATACTTTGCGGACTAAGAGAGAGCCACCAAAGGTTTAATAACTTGCCTGCTAGCACTGTGATAGTGGGTGTGGAGTGCACAAGGCAACTCCTAAAGAGTCTGACACAGCATTTGATACCGCTACAGACATGAACGTCAAATGTTGTTTTAGAAACTAGTATTTCCCAAGGTGGCATCAGTGGCCACACCCAGTACAGTTTCATCCTTTTCTTGAATTAGACAGCTCAATGGCTCATAGAACATTGTCACGACATTAGTAATCTGAATAAAGAAACCCATTCCCCTCAGCCGTCCTCCAGCTCCCATCCACTCTAGGTGCACCACCAATGCGTCCTGTGTGTGATCCGCTCTACTGCAACAGCCTTTCATCCTAGGAGCTAATATCTCCACTCTATAGGCATGGAGAGGATGAGGAATCTGCCGGTGTCTAAGTCACCAGAAAACACTGAACTGGAAGTTGGGCCCAAGCACCCTGCTGTCGGAACTCATTCTCTGTAAACCTTTGCCACGTCACTGCCACGTCATATTACAAAAATGAAGACATATAAGCACGTTGGGATTTTCTTAGGAAGGTAAAGATGGTCCAACTTGAAAAAAATGTTATTTATTATGTGAATAACTACAATTTTTAAAAGTCATATATCCAAAGGCATTGAATAGCATTCAGTATCTATTTCTTTTTTTATTGTATTTTTTAAAATTTACATTTCAAATGTTATCCCCTTTCCCAGTCCATAAACCCCTTATCCCACCCCTCCTTCCCCTGCTACTATGAGGGTGTTCCCCCACCCACACACCCTTCCCGCCTCCCTGGCCTGACATTCCCCTACACTGGGGCATCAAGCCTTGGCAGGACTAAGGGCTTCTCTTCCTATTGATGCCCAACAAGGCCATCCTTTGCTACATATGAAAATGGAGCCATAGGTCCATCCCTGTGTTCTCTCGGGATGGTGATTTAGTCCCTGGGAGCTCTGGGTTGTCTGGTTGGTTAAATAGTGTTCTTCTTATGGGGATGCAAAACCCTCCACCTACTTCAGTCCTTCTTCTAACTCCTCCATTGGGGACCCCATTCTCAGTTCAGTGGTTTTATTTCTAAGAGAAAAAAAAATCCTCTACATCAATAAGAATAAAAAGATCCATTTCTTTTCTTTTCTTTTTTTTTTTTTTTTTTTTTGGTTCTTTTTTTCGGAGCTGGGGACTGAACCCAGGGCCTTGCGCTTCCTAGGCAAGGGCTCTACCACTGAGCTAAATCCCCAACCCCGATCCATTTCTAATAGCAATAAAACTTAACAATGACCTAGGAAGATAGGCAAAAAAGTAATTAAGAATGAAGCAAATCTGTCATCATCTTAAATTCGAGTTTTACTCAATGTATCAAGTTAGTCAAACATGGAATCTCTATTCAAAGGAAAATGGAAAAATAGTTGTTTCTATGTAGTAAATTTGTATAAACAGAAAAGTCAGCTAGTAACCTTCTTTGATAGTTCAAAAGGTCAATAGCCCAAGAAATTAACAAGATGGAGCTGGGGAGCACTCAACAGCCGTGGCTGTCCTTCCAGAGGACCTATATTCGGTTCCCAGCACTCGCTCGAAACAACCGTCTGTAACTCCAGTCCCAAGAGTTCCAGCGCCCTCTTCTGGCCTCTGCTAACACTGCATGCACTGCATGCACATGAGGTACAGACATGCAGGCAGGCTCATGAATGAGCCTCACAAACACTCATAAAACAAATGGAAAAAAATGTAAAAACAAGAAGATAAATATGTGTGGAGGCAGAAGTGGGAATGAAGAGAAGAAGGTCTGAGGTTAAAGCACAAATCTATCTTTCAGGCTGAATGGGCCCCATAAACTTGAAATCAGTAAGCCTGTCTCATCTCCCAAGAATGCATACCAGTTAAAATTCTTTACATTCTTTTCCCTTGCCTATTATGCCTGGAAAAATACTTGAAACCACAGTGCTGGACAGAGAGATTATTTTTGTGCATCAATATTTTTGCTGGAAAGAAGAGGGGATGGTTTTTGTAGATCCTTGAGTTATGGTGAGTTGACGTTTTTAGTTGTAGGATTTATTGCTAATACAGAAAAAGGAAAATCTTTAGCAGAAGAACGTTGGAAAAACCGTCTTCTTTGACCTACTTGTTAAAACTTCCTGTTTGTGAAACAAACAAGAGAGACCCCGGAGTGCTTTGAAGTCTGTGGCTTTGAGGAAATGACAGAGTAGCCCCGTCTTAGAACATCTCTCAGGCCACTCAAGTCCCCAGGGACCTGTTCTCAAGGGAATCTTCTGCCGGTCGAGCCACGAGTTCATGTGCCTCTGTTCAGCTAGGGGTTATCAGCATCCCGAGAACTTGGCCCTAACACACCCACTGATAATTTGACAAATTGTGTACTTACATTTCTTTATTAACCTCCCCGACACTGAGGCTTTAGTGGTTAAGATGTCCACATATTCACTGATCTTTAGAATTAGACTAGCTTCTGAGCTGTTCCACATAAGAATGGACTAATAGTCAGAAACCTTGGCCTGAGTCTCAAACGGCCCACATAGATATCAGTGTGTGATCTTGGTCAAGCCACGTGTTCCACTAATACCCTACTATCGCCTTCATCAATGTCCCTAACTGTCTGTTGGTCATCAAACCCAGTGGCATTATTTACAGTCTCATTTGACTACTACCTGAAGTCTTTCTCTTTGACCTTCATAGTATAGCCCTTAGGTGTTCCTACCACATGCCAGAGAACATCATGACAGCTTCATGTGTGTATGTAATGCATTCTGATCACATGCAGCCTATTTCTCTCTCCCATTTCCTTCCCTCTCCTGATGAACTCTTTTCCTTCCCATTAAGTTTCCCCCCTGAGCAAAGTTTAGAGCAGTGACTTAAGGAAAGGCCATTCAGAGCCTGCCCAACATGTAGCACATATGTGTGTGTGTGTGTATATATATATATATATATATATATATATATATATATACTATACACAGCCACCGAAACTAGATAAGATTGATGAAGCTAAAAGTGCATGCTGAAAGGAACTGGTTATAGGTCTCTCCTGAGAGACAAATCCAGAGCATGTCCAATACAGAGGTCAATGCTAGCAGCAAACCACCGAACTGAGAAAATGACCCCATCAGGGGAATTAGAGGAAGGATTGAAAGAGTTGAAGGAGCTTGCAACCCCGAAAGAACAACAATGCCAACCAACCAGAGCTTCCAGGGACTAAACCATTACGCATAGACTGTACATGGATTGACCCAGGGCTCCAACTGCATATGTAGCAGAGAATAGCCTTGTTGGGGCATCAGGGGACTGGGAAGCCCTTGGTCCTACTAAGGTTGAACCCCCAGTGCAGGGGAATGTCAGAGGGCAGTTAGGGAGGTCGATGGGGGAAATACCCATATGTGGAGGGGGTGGGAATGGGGGCTTATGGACAGGAAACTGGGAAAGGGAATACCATTTGAAATGTAAGTAAAGAAATATATCTAGTAAAAAAAAAAGAAAGTTCCCCTCCTGTTTTCATGGGTTTATTTTGTGGCCCAGTGTCACTGGATCCTTAATGATATTCACTAGTCCACCTATAGCATTTGGCATCTGCATCCGGAACTCAGTTATTTAGGCTTAAGGGCCACTTTCCCTGCATAGCGTCACCCAAAGCCACACCCCAATCCCAGGCATTCATCCTGAGACCCAGACTGCAGACCATGTATCTCCATCCGGCGACGCCCAGAAATGTAAGCTCAACAGGCCCCAGGTTCAATTACACAACAGTGCCCCCCAACCCCATGTCTCCTCACACTTCCCAAACCTGGAAATCATACTGGCTTCTTGAGTAAAGCTGATGTTCCTAGCTTACGGTTGATTGTTTAAGCAGCAATTTTGAGAAGCAAAAGTACTTTTTGTAACTTAAACAACTCAATCAGGTCATGTAGATTCTGCCTGGTTTGGTTCCCTTGCTCTTGACCACCTTTACCTCCATTCCCCTAAGAGTGCCCAACCCCTCCTCTCCAGCACCTCCTACCCTCCATACCTTGCCTGACACCAGCTTCCGTCACATACTCCTCCCACGATAGCCTTTTGCCAAAGGCAAGTCTGGGGGTCTTCTATGGCTTCCCATGTCTATAAGGTTATTTAAGATCTTCTGTTTGTATTCAAGACCCTTGGTGATCTGGCTTCAGCCTGTCTCTACACTGTCCCCTCCAGGCTTCTCCCCATATGCCCTGCTCTCTGCTTAGGTCTTTCATTTCCCAAAAAACAACAAGCTGTCCCGTGTATCCTTTCCTTCCTGGTATATTCTCCTTCTGACGGAATGCCAGTCTAAACCCCAATGCGTTTTGTTTTGTTTGTTACTTCTCTCATTCTCCTAAGTTCCAGTTCACTGGTTCTTCTTATAAGTCATCCCTTACCCCCAGTGTGATAGATTGTGACCACAACTATTCACAGCTTTCCGAAGTTACTTTTTTTAATTTTAAATTTTTTTTGTGTTTTTTCTTTTTCTTTTTCTGCTTTACATATTTTTTTTACTGTTGGATATTTTTTTATTTACATTTCCAATGTTATTCCCTTTTCCAGTTCCCCGGCCATAATCCCCCTATCCCATTCCCCTCCCCTTCTTGTGTATATCTGTGTGGGGGGTGGGGCTCTATGTGCAGGTAGGTGCAAATGCCAGAAGACCTTGCACTTCAGGCAGAGGCCAGTAGAGGTCGCCAGAGCACCTGGAGCTAGAGCTTCAAGTGGTTGTGAGCTGACCAACACCGGTGCTGGGAAGCACCTTCAGACCCTCTTCACGAGCAGTACTAGCTCTCAAGTGAGGAGCCGTTTTCCCAGCTCTTGCATTTACATTATGCTGTGGCCTCACCACAATCAAATTAGACTTCCCTGCACCTTTACTCTGCAGTTGTCTGGTGCCTCGCTTCATAACAACTCGGAAGCAGACACGATAGCATCACCAGCTCCAAGCCCCTCTACACAAGCTGACAGCACAGTTGTGAAAAGAGTGGGTCTGACTTTATCCCACAGAGAGAAAGAGATATACTTGGACCAGATCCTCTCCAGCGAGTTGACCAGAGTCAAGCTTCACTCAGTTGACCTTCTGATGTGATGGTTTTCAATTTATTGTAGTAATCGATAGTTTTGCTTGTCTACTCTTGCTGTGATGAAACACCATGATCAAAAACAGTTGGGGAGGGAAGGGTTTGTTTGCTTCCACATCCTGAATCACACACAGTCCATTGAGAGACAGCAAAGCCGAAACTCAAACTCAGTAGAAACCTAGAGCAGGAGCGCATGCAGGCGCCACGGAATGATGCTACTCACTGGTTTGCTCATCATGGCTTGCTCAGTGTGTTTCTGATAGAATCCAGGACCACAGCTCAGGTATATCCCACTCAAAATGGGCCCACTGCTACCAATCTCTCATTATGAAATATGCCCTACAAACTTGCTTGCCTACTGGCCAGGCTTATGGAGGCATTTTCTCAGTTGAGGTTCCGTTCTCTCAGGTGACTTTAGCTTGTGTCAAGTTGACCTAGAGCTAGCCAGGACAGCTGGCATATGAGCCGTGGTTTATCCACATTTTCCCATTCCACATCCTCCAAGAGAGTAAGAAGGCAATGCTGCAATGCTGGCACCGTGATCTTCTGCAATTCCTACTGAGCATATCTCAAACTCCAGGCAGGGAACTGAATTTTGCGCACTGAGATAGTTCTTGAGAAGGGAAAAACTGAGGCTGGAAATAGGGCTCAGGGGAGAAAGCACTTGCATAGGTGTTAACCCCTGAGTTCAAATCCTCAGTTCTGTGTCTATTGGAGATGACCTAGGCTTGGTGACTTCCAGGAAAGTTCAAAGTTCAGTGAGAGACTCTGTTTCAAGGCAGGGTACCCAATGTCCTCTTCTGGCCATAAGGCACACGGGTGAGTATGCAACACACACACACACACACACACACACACACACACACACACACACACACACAGACACAGAGAGACAGAGACACAGAGAGATACAGAAACAGAGAGAGACAAAGAAACAGAGAATGTTACCCTGCCTGTCATGTAACATTTCCCTCAACTTAATGAAAACTTGAGCCCTTTTCTTTAAGGGGTAAACTCTCTGACCCAACAATTTTACCCTCTACGTTTTCAAATATATATATATATATATATATATATATATATATATATATATATATATATATAAAACACAACTTTTATTTATAGATATGAAGTCATGGACAGAAACATCTGATTGTCTAACTAACTTTAACCTTGCTTAGTCACAGAGGTCAACTCTTTTGAATTAGGAACACCTCGAAACTGCCTTACCAGTAAAAATCCATTAACCTCTCAATGCTTTTCAAGCGTTTCTTTGCCATGAGCAAAGATCTGAGAATTAGTTTATCAAAGGTTCAGTTTCCAGAAAATTATGCCTTATGAAAGTGATCGTGGGCCAGGTTTTGTCAGAAAGAGGAGAAATCCGAAAGACATGTTCTTGGGAAGACGCCAAAGATAGAAGACTCGCTCACATTCCACACTCGGTGCCAAACCCAGAGGAACAGGCAGGCAAGCTTGGTTTGAACCCAGAGAACAGCAGTTTTGGTAGCTCTCGCACTCGGGAAAAGGTTTGCTGGAGTTGTTTAGAGCTGTCCAACCTTGAGCATGGATAACAGACAGTCATACTGTTAAGACTTGGACAGCCGCTGTCATAAAAGTTTACCCATGGTGATGGGAGAACGTTGCATTTAATTCCTTTGTGTTTTATAGACAAGTGGCAAGCTTTGTGACGCTACAGGGACACTAAGAGTGGTGGCTATGGTCATGATGAGTTCATCTCCGCGGGGAACATGTTTACACTATAATATTCTATGAAAACTATAAAGGAAAAATTACTTATACTATTCATATTTATACTAAATACTTGCCCAAAGGGATTGTTATGTGACTGAAGTAGATTTTAAAAAGCTTTTTACTTTTCCTATCTTTACATTTTTTTTTTTTTTTTTTTTTTTTGGAGCTGGGGACCGAACCCAGGGCCTTGCGCTTCCTAGGCAAGCGCTCTACCACTGAGCTAAATCCCCAACCCCTATCTTTACATTTTTAAAAATATATAAAACGTCACTCTCCTTTTCTCTTTCCTTCATCCATCCCTTCCCATGTGCTCCTAACCCCATCTCAAATTCATGGCCTCTTTTTCTTTAGTCATTAATGGTCCATGTATATCACATAAATATATAAAAAAGCCTATTGCGTTCATTTAGTACTGCTTGTGCTATGACTTCTGGGCTGACCGCCTGGCACTGGATCTAGATGGCCGATTACTTTCCATGTCTTGATATACTTCATAAAAATTGCAACTTTGCTATGAAAATGGTAACTATCTCATACAAAGGCAATATCTGCATATAAAAGCTTGAGGTAAATGGAGAATGTTTTCTCAGCATTCACTGAACTCAAACAAAGCAGTGAAGAGAAACCAATCAGACAAAGACCTTAGTGGACAGCCCCAGTGGAGAATAATGGCCCCTCCCAGGCAGCTGTGGCCTCGCCTCCAAACCAGGCTGGAGATTAATGAATCTCTCTCTTTCTCTGGCCCCAGATCTCTAAACTCCATGGAGACTAGAGTTCTTCTGATGCAGATCCACTGAAAAGATTCCTGTTTCCTGTACCTATATGCCAGAAATGTGTCTCTAACCTATTTTCTCAATTAAACAAGAGGCTATATATTATACACGATGTTTTGCTGAAGACCTAAAAATATTTCATCAGCAAATCTACCTTATTTTTAAATTTATTTTTATTATTATTTTTATTCATGTACATGCGTGTGAGCCTTCACTAGTATATATGCATAAGGTACGGACAGAAGCCCACACAGGCTCGCTCGGTCCCCTGAAACTGGGGTTACAGGTAGTTGTGGTCCAATGTGTGGGAGCTGAGAACCGAACACTGGTCTTCAGCACCAACAGCAGCAAATAGTGCCTGGTTCAAAGCCTTCCTCCTGAGTTACCATGGATTAACTTCATGTGGATCGCTGCCTCCCATTCTTCCAAAGCGACTTAGAAGAAAGTCTTCTCCTAGGTGAAGTGGTGACCGCTTTACATCGGTTGCTAAGGGTTTTTTTTTTTTTTTTTTTTTTTTTTTTGCTAAGTTTTCCTGCTCCTCTAGTCAAAATTAAAGTCCACCACACACCAGTACACATACAGAGAGAGAGAGAGAGAGAGAGAGAGAGAGAGAGAGAGAGAGAGAGAGAGAGGAGACAGAGACAGAGAGACAGAGACAGAGACAGACTCTTAGGTAACCAGAGAACCCATTTACAGCCTTGCCTCCTGCTGTCTTCTGTAGACACTGTCACTGCCTTTTGTGACTCTGTTTCCAGGGAACTTCAAAGTGAGCAACCTCTTTCCTAAACTTGAGGCTGAGGGACAAATTCCTGATCAGCAATTTAATGTTTGATTGGGTGTCTCCCCTTCAGGAGGTCTGATTTGGGGCACAGAAGTTCTATTCCTAGGAGACCTCCTAATTGCAAATTACCACTAGATGTCCCTCTTCTCCTCAGCCTAAACTACAAATGAGCCTCTACCCCATACTCCTGTCACAGCAGGGCAGGTGAACACAGTGGTGGGCAGAAGACTCCCTCAGGCAGCAAGCAGCATGAACAGCCTTGGAGAAGTCCACCAGCACCTCACACTTCTGAAATGTAAATATTTTCCTATGAGTCCTGCCCCATCATCAAGTTTGTCATTTCATCAGGGTAGAACATACTGAACCCAGAAAGCTTTTCATATGGACTCTTTCTCTCCTCCCTGACTCTCCTTTGCTTCCCCACAGACTTGAAGCATCTCCAGAGCCAACCAGATCCTGAATAGAAGTCTTTGGACCTTCAATTTTTACTTAGTAGCCTCCTGGAGCATGGCCTCCACAACACATAAAAAAAGCCAGATCAATATTATAACAATCATAGACTAGCCTGAGACTGATCACTCCCCATGATGTCTACCGGCACAGAAAAGTCAGCCATCACTTCATCCTCGGGAAGTTCTACTGAGACCCGTCAGAGCTGCTCCTAAACACAGCATTTCTCTGCCTGTGATCCCGATTTTCCTTATCCACTTCTGTGGTGCATGCTAACTTCATTGCTCCATTCCTGTTAGGCTGTTATAGCGATGTCCAAAACCTTTGCCAGTATCAATATATCCACAGTCTGATAAACTACAAATCTATGTATGGGTACCAAGGGGGAAGGTAGACACAACTAACTTTTCCTGACAAAGGCAGGCTGAACTCTTAAACTAGCCAAGGCAGAGCAAACTCAGCTCACATTGACTGAAAAACCTTCTGTGGTTGAAATTTTGTGGCCAAAGGTCTGTGTCTACCCAAGAATGTTTCAAGAATGTAAAACTATCACAATTACGAAAATTTGAAAGATAAAGAAGACAGGAATGATGGAGGAGACATACTTCCAGAAATCCTGAAGTAAAATACTCAGAAAGCCACAGAGGGGAAAAAAAAATGTAAACATGGTTCCTTGAGGCACCTCTGAGTATGAATGTCACTGTGTCCTCCAGCTTCAACAGAACATGAAAAGGTCTTAGAGGGACCAAGAGGGCTTATTTTGTCTGAAGATGCAAGAGAAATCAAAGAAAGGGTCCAGAGGTTATGTGAGAGCAGACAAACATGAAGAATAGGGCTGAACACTTCTATGTGGCATAAAAGGGGGTTGCAGACCTTCCAGGCTGGTGGTGAAATCCGGTAATGATTGGCTTGACTCATCTCAGTGAGGCTGAAATGGCACACAAGGCTTTAGAGAGACATAATATGTGTTTCCAGTGTAATTTAAGAAATGCAAGTAGGACATTTCTTTGAGTTCACAGAGGTTTGCATCAAAAGAACTCACCGAGTCTTCAGCAGAAATTGTTTAAGGAAAATGGGTTATAATAACATCAAATTTTAATGTGTTTTAAGTTAAAAGGTGTTCTTAGAGATAGTGCCTTCCTTGCTGTTCTAGTGCTATGATGAAACACCATGACCAAGCCAAAGTTTAAAAGAAAGGGTTCAATTGAGGGCTTGCTTACAGTGTCAGAGAGTTAGTCTATGACCATTGTGGCAGAGAGATGGGAGGCAGGCACACAGACATGGCACTGGGATAGTAACTGAGAGCTTGCATCTGACCTGCAAGTTGCAGGCAGGAAGGGAGTGGATTGGGCCTGGAAACCTCAAAGCCTTCACCTAGTGACAAACCTTCTCCAGCAAGGCCACACCCACTCTAATAAGGCCACACCTCCTAGTCCTCCTAAGCAGTTCCACTTGCTGGGGACCAAGCATTCAAACACACAATCCTATTGGGGCCATTCTCATTCAAACCACCACCAGATAGCCACGTATTCTCTGTACCTTGATCAGATGTGCTCCAGACAAAATCTCATCCAGGAATGGGGAGGTGGGCATGAAATCCTAGCTGAGGGATTATCAAGCAGTTAATAGATGCTGGGAGAGGGGGAGTCAGTTTTCTTTAAAAGCATGGCCCTAGCAGGTACTTGACCATGCTCCAGTGGATGACCTTACACCCAAGTCAATATATCTGAGCAATAGAGATGAGAATTGATGAGTTCTAACAAGCAAGCAGAAGGCAAGGCCATAAAGGTGGTTGGGCAGGGAAGAGAGTAAGGGATCTGGGAGAAGTCAGGGGGTAGAAGAGAACAGGATCAAAATACATTGTATAACACCTCAAAGCATTCCAAAAAGAAAAATATGGACATCAAATAAGACTAACTAGAAAGAATATTTTAAACTGGAACATTCCTAGTGAAATAGAACGCTGAAATTCAGATCTCTCCCCAAGGAAACAATGCGCTGTCAAATGTCTCAGTAGACGGCAGGGATTCTAAGACGCAATCAACACGTTCAGCCTACTGAAAAGGCAAGTAGCTCTCCGGAAGCATGTGACTGCATTGGGAAGATGGATACCAATAGTGAGAGTCATGGTTTCTGAGGTCCAGAATCGAGCTGATGTGTGCCAATGGTCTCTGATTATCTTTATCAGTGCATAAATACCCAGCCTGCAGATGACCGAGGTGTGGCCTAATGTTTCTTAAGAAAAAATATTATTGTTCAAAACTACGCACTCAGCGGAAAACACTCATGAAAGAGGAAAGATGAAACATGTGCCATGCATTCAAACTGTCCCGAAGTATAATTCTGTGGCCTGTTGGGGGGGTGAATCATTTAGGGGAGCCAAAAAGAAAAATGATCCTGCCGAAGGAGGCAGCCGAAAGAGAAGATGAGATCTGAGATTTTTAAACTAGCAAAAACCCTACCAACGTCACCGGCTGGCAGGAAGTTATCTCAGGGGTCACTGGCAGTTGTGAGCAAAGGTCCTTCAACGTGAAATCAAACTGGGAAACGAGGATCGAGGAGTAAATAGGCAAAATCTTTTCGTGAATGAAGAATGCTGGAGGAAGGGGGTGGGAAGGAAGTCAATTGGTGAATTGGTGGCAAATTACAGAATTTGAGACAGAGAAACAGATGGATTTACATCGACAGATGTTAAAATGTTTCTGAAAGCCATCTCTTTAAATATACAAAACTTCAAAGTAACTGGACAAATAATTTCAAGATGGCAAATTAGAAGGAAGGAAAGGAGTCACACATGCGTAATAAGGGGAAGCAAAGAGTCAACTAAGTAACCGTAGCATACAAACCCTTGAGGGGTGAAGGGGAAAAGAAAAGAAAAGTTTCTTCTGTTTGTAAGACACGTTACTCGCTGGGGATTTAGCTCAGTGGTAGAGCGCTTACCTAGGAAGCGCAAGGCCCTGGGTTCGGTCCCCAGCTCCAAAAAAAAAAAAAAAAAAAAAAAAAGACACGTTACTCAAGGAACAAGAAATTAAAACTGGGCCAAGGAGTGAGCAGGAGTCTTAGAAGTGCTAATGTTTAAACCAATGTGAATTCAAACAAATAAGAAAAAAAAAAAAAAAGGGTTGAATAAGGGCATATTCTACCATCCACGGAATCCAAGAAAAATTCATAAGTACATAAATAAGTTCCTTCAAATTAAAAAAAAAAAGCCACTACCAATCTATAAAAATAGACAAAGGCTATGCAAAGAAAAGACAATATCTGAATAAAAACCATCAGTGTCATGCAAAGAAACAAAAATTAAAAGTGAGAAATAAATATATGCCAATCTGGCAACAATCAAGAATTGTTTTCTGACTAGTACTAAAGAAGGGAAAGTACTAACTTTCGCAGAACCGGAAACTCTATCGCCTGTACTGAGCGGGCAGTTCACTTCCTGACTCTTACCTGAGCAAAGCTGTTACAGAGATAGGAGGACCTGAGGCCCGAGAGCTGACTCAGAGCTTAAGAGCACACCCCGCTCTTCCAGAGGACCAGAGTTCCCTTCCGGGCACTCACAAAGGCAGCCAGCTCCCATCTTCCAACTCCAGCTGCAGCGAGACCGATGCCCTCTTCTGGCCTCCTCGGCTGACTTGAACACTAGCATGGTACTTCTGCTCTAACACACTGCTAAAAACTAACACAGTGGGCAGAGTTGTACTCTGAGTGACGTTATTTTCCCCAAACCGATATCTGGTCACTACTGGCACCCATGCTTTTGTGTGGATAAAGAAACCGAAGAATGTCAGACATTGAGAAAACAGGAGTTGCTGTTAAGAGACAGACGGTGAGTCTCCGTATGAAGATCCTGAGTAGTGGACATCTGATGTTATTACTGGTCAATATTTTCTTTCTGTTTTTAATTATCCCTTAATTGTTATTTACATAACTATCATTTCTTCTGGATGTAGATTCTTACCATGTGGAGTCCTGCTCTGATGTCCTGTAGTCCAGACATTGCAACGTGATCTAAAACAGGTCTCAATGGAATCTAGTTCTTGACCAAAAATTATGTAAATTCACTCACTTCAGCTGAGCTCAGATTATTTCAGTTAGGGGGGAATTCCTGTAATTCCTACTTCCTAGCTCAGTGCCTATTGATTCCCAAACCAAATTTCTTAATAACCTGATTAATTCTGGAAAACTTTAAATTTCCCTTCAGTTAACTTCTCATTTAATTTAGCCAAGTTAAGGTTTTACTACTGCAGAAGAACAAAAACAGAAAAAAAATGAAAACTAAAACCCTAACTGATGTTCCAAGATGACAAATTACAAATTTTGTTTAAATATTTTTATTTTTTGAATTATGTATATGTGGAACACATAAGAGCAGTGCCAGAAGAGACCAAAAGAGGATACCAAATCCCCTGGAGCTTGAGTTTCAGTGTTTTGGGGCACCCCATGTCGGTGCTGAGAATTGAGCTCTGGTCTTTTGGAAGAGCAGTGTGTGCTCTTAACCACTGAGCCAGCTCTTCAGCCCTTTGCTTCTGGCTTTGTTTTCTCTTTATTTTAAGAATGTTTAAGATGATTATTAATTATAAACAAACATAAAAGAATGTTTTTCTAATGGTAAGAATCAGCAAAAATACAATAGAAGACACTCTATTCATGATTTTTTCTTTGAAAATGTAATATATTTTAATCAAAATATAATTATATTACTTCTTTTTTCCCTCCCTCCAACTCTTCCCATGTCACCTCCACTCTTGAATTTTTGATCTCTTTTTTCTTTCTTTTATTATTATTGTTACATATCTGCAGATATATACATATGACCTGCTGAATCTGTTTTTGTCGCGTGTGTGTATATGGTTTCAGAGCTAACCTCTGCCTTGGACAGCCAATACAGGGGCTCATCCCTAAGTGAAGCTAATTCTCCCCTCTCCCAGCAGTCATCACTGCCTATAGTTCTTTGTCTAGAGCTAGGACCCCAGGGGATTTCCCTCCATCAACATTAACACTCTCTCTCTTGCTGTTGCCATTATTCTGATCTGGTTTATGCTACCTTTTCTAAGAGGCAATCACACAGCAGACAGTGTGGGATTCTGGCTCTGATAACCTTTCCACCTCCTCTTCTGTGATGTTCCCAGAGCCATAGGAGCTGTGC
Organism: Rattus norvegicus; assembly: GCF_021556685.1. Classification (NCBI taxonomy): domain Eukaryota; kingdom Metazoa; phylum Chordata; class Mammalia; order Rodentia; family Muridae; genus Rattus; species Rattus norvegicus. Next base: position 78,403,208 of record NC_141538.1, read on the forward strand.
TGCAGAAGTATCCCTTTGGACTGGGCTTCCTGTCATCCATTGATCTCTGCTTTGTGTCCAGCTGTGCTTTTCTGTTGATGGCCTCTATTTGCTGTAAAGAGAAAGCTTCTTTGATGAGGAGTGGAGCTGTAACACAGATAAGGATAAGATTTAGAATGTAGTTAGGAATTATGCTGGTCTAGCAAAGTGGCAATACCAGCTACTCTTCTAAGGTCCATGGGCTCAACTAGGTTTCTAGTACCAGGCAAAAATTCCTTCCCGCTGAGTGGGTAAGTCCAACGAGACAGCTGTTGGTTGCTACCAGCATGAGTGCCATTTATTGCATCTTTGTCTAGCCATGCTGGTCACTGTTGAAGTTCATAGTTGTCACAGCTGGGTAGGACTATTAACTGCTTCCTTCCCTTGGTAGCTGTTAATAAAATATAAAGCACATAGATTTAAGGTATGAAAAATGGTTAGAGACAACCCTAAAAATGCTGCAATGTAACTGGAAGACTTAAAAACGTTTGAAAGTCAAAAATATACCAAGTACCTAAATGTTAATTCTCTTTAAATTATTTCTCTACAGATTCCGATTTATAGATTCCTCTTTAAACTCCTTTCTACCCATAAATATTAGCATTTCTCCAAGTGTGTTCTCATCTTTCCCCACCCTGTCCATTCTGCATGCTTTCTTGAACAATGGGAAACACACCCGTGTTTCTAGAGCCATCCTTTTGCCAGTGAATTGCTGGTCATCATCTCCAACACTGTTCTTCTAACAAGATCAATAAGATGTTCTTGCTGAACATCCCAGAGGCAGAGGCTATCTAAGTCTACAACTAAACTTCTGTTCTTCCCCTCCTTTTACCCCAAATCTGTTTTTCTCCGAAAGTTTCCTTCTGAGCAAGCGATCCCAGAAGAAACCAGAAGAAAGTGTTTCCCTTATCAACTCATTTTCCCATGTCACCCATGACTTTCCCACTACTTGGCTTCATCTTACCTCTTATATCTAAAACATGCTTACAACTTTCCATCCATTCCATCAGCACCATCATCCAAGCTAACTTTATTTCCTGCCCCAGACACATCAGCAGCATTCTGTGACTCCCCCTTATCCATCCACACCCCCATTTACACCATGACACAGTCAGTGGTCTTTGAAACTGCGTATCTCATCATTTCCTTCCCAGTCTTGAAACCCTTCAGCAGCTCATTCCTTAGAATGAAAAGAAAGTTCTTTAGCATAAATTACAGGGTTTGTCTTGGTGCAGTTCCTGACAATTATCCCAAATGCTTTTCATGTTCCGTGTATATAATCTTGTAGGTCTTTAAGTATAGGCTTTTAAATCTTACATTCGATAATCCATCAGCTTTCCTGCACTCTCAAGTCTACCTGGATCATTTCTACCTAGACTTCAGCTACACAGTTTAAAATTACTTTCTCAGAAAAGTCTTATTTACAACACAAACTCATTCCTGTGTTTGTGGCTTTTAAGGCTTCTCATCTGGCCCACTACAGACCCTTCCTCTGAAGACTCTTCCTTATCAGTTCATTGCCTGGACTTCAGGACAGCCTCTGTGAACTGCAACCTCCTTCATATTTTCCTTAACTATTCTACAATCTGTGTGTTTGTGTATTGTGGTGTGGACTGTAAGAAATGAAATGTAGAACCTCTGATACCAGTGGCCAGTTCTCAAGGGAAATAGAAACACTTGAAAAATTGCAGTCAGAGAGACCAGTGTGGTCTGAAAACTTATTAGGTATTAGATGAATTCTGACATTCTGGAAGGAAAACAAACATGTCCCTCTGTGTTTCAGACATAACAAATTCCTGACAGTTACCTGTAAGTTTTGTTATAGCTGTTGCTTATTACAGTGAGAAAACTCGCCCTAAGTTGCTTAGAGATGGCATGAACGAGTGATAATGAATGAATGAATGAATGAATGAATGAATGAATGCATGCCACATTTGCCTTCCTGGATTGCAGGCTACTTGGTCATTATGTGTAACTCATTTTTTTTATATACTTTGAACTCACTTTGTTAGTATTTTGTTGAAGTTTTTGCCTCAGTGATCAAAAAATACTGTAGTTTTCTTTTTGTGTAAGATCTGATTTTGGTACAGAGTAATACTGGTCTCACAGGATGAATTAGAAAGTATTAGACACACACACACACAAGCAGAGAGAGAGAGAGAGAGAGAGAGAGAGAGAGAGAGAGAGAGAGAGAGAGAGAGATCATAGAGAATTGGTACAATTTTCTGTTTCTGGAAACCATGAGGGCATGATGTTTTCTATTTTAAAAGATTGGCGATTATTTGTTCAATGTTTTTAACAGATGGAAACATACCAAATTTGTCTATTTCTTCCTGACTCACTTTTGCAGACTATCTCTTGAGAAATTAGATCACTGGAACTAGGTTCTCAACTCGGTGGACAAAGTTGCTAAGTATATTCTGTTATTATACTTTTAACATCCATGTGATATGTAGTGATGCCTCCTTTTCCTTTTCTGATGATCTTGTACTTTATTCTTTTTAAAGCTGGCTAAATAGTCATTCATTTTGTTGATCCCCTATACAAAGAACCAGCTTTTAGCTTAATTGATTTTTTTCTTCACTAATATTCTAAAATGAATTTTATTGATTTCTGCTCTAATTTTCATTACTCTTCTTTTGCTTGCTCTGTGTTATTTTTCCTAGTTTCTTAAAGATGGAGACTTAAGAGGTTGATGCATGAAGATTCAATAAGAAAATTCACTACTATGAGTCTCTTTCTTAGCTCTGAACTCATTATCACACACACAAACTAAATTCAATTTAGTTTGAATTTTAAAATTCTATTAAGATCTCTTTTTTTTTTTTTTTTTTTCCGGAGCTGGGGACCGAACCCAGGGCTTTGCACTTCCTAGGCAAGCGCTCTACCACTGAGCTAAATCCCCAACCCCACCATAACCTTTCAAAAATCAAGTTTATCATCCTGAAATTATTGATGCAGAAGTTCTGTGTGCTTCTTTTGTATAAAAACACTGTTGAAATTTAAATGGAGAATCATAGACACTAGGTGTTGGGATGGTAAGGGAGAGGAGCATGGCTATGACACACACCAAGAGTGATTTTGGGCTGAGGGAGCTCTTCTACCTCTGGATCATACCGTGTCCCCATTCTGATTATAATGTTATGTAAGGGACAGTTCTGATGCTGTGGTCCTGTTCTCCAATTGGTTCTTGATGTGTCAGTGAAGAAAGCCGTGGGCCAATTGCTGGGTGGAAGAGACAGGAGGGTCTTCTAGGTCCCTGGGGGCAGAGAGTCACATGCGAAAAAAGGAAAAGGAGTTCTCCATGCTTTGGAGAGAAGATAACCTGGCAATCATGTGAGATCTCAAAATGGAGTAGCCATATAGGCCACGCCTACAGGTGGGTGGTCAGGGAGTTTTGCAACTGAAGTTCAAGGCAGATGGGTGAGGCTGAGATAAGAAGCTGATAAGGCGTGCTTTTCCAGGTGGGAGAGAGTAGTAGTGCCCAGTAATTGTGTCCTAAGGCAAGTTGAAACTGAACAACTGTGTGTTTGTGTCTTTTATCTGAGGATTAAAGAAAAGCAGGATGGGGGCTGGTAGCAAAGCCACCTTCCATGAGTAAGGCAGGTAAAGTGTAAAACTATACACAACGATGTTATACTATGGTTTTGGAAGTCACCATCATTTAAAGAAACTGTGTAGAGGGCACTTTTCTCTCCTTTCTTCTTTTCTTCCATCCTTTTTTTCTTTCTGTCCATCCTTCCTTTCTTTTGTTTTTGAAGAGGAGAGTTGAGACAGTTTCCCATATGACCCTGGCTGGGCTTGAGTTCCTGATAATCCTGTCTCTGTCTCTCATACTGGGATTACAGGTATGTGCCTCAATGTCTGCCCTCATATTATTGCTAAATATACACTTAAATCTATAATCATTTAAAATGAGAAATATCAAGTAAGAAGTGATAGTAACATTAACTACTGAATGTACCAGGAAGCTATGAATCTATACATCTAAATAAATTAATATCTGGGAGAAGAAAGAACATTTATTCCCCCAGAGAGACTTACTAAGAAATTAAGAGAATTAGAACTTAACATTGCTTTCTGGTTGGAGATTTCCAAGCCTACTAGCTATTAGAAAAACTCAGCAATTTTTAGAATTTGTAGCCATGAAATTTTGAGTCTGGTAGTACTAAGTCATTGGTAATGGTTTCATCCATCTCAACCATGATTTCCACCATGAAAATGGATGCTGAAATCAGAAACTAAAATTCGATGGAAAAGGAGCTGGGGAATTGACTCAGCAGATAAAGTGCTTGCTGGCAAGCATGAGAATCAGAGTTTGCATCTCCTGCATCTCCAGCACCCATATAAAAACTGGGCATGGTGTCATGAGTCTGCAATGCTAGGGTTGTGGATAGTGATAGGTAGAGATGAGGGTAGACAAAGGCTGGAGATAGATGATAGCTGGTGGCCAACTAGGCTCATCAATCAGTGAGTTCTGACATCACTCAGGCTGAGTCCTGTCTTAAAAAGAAAAGTTGGAAGAAAACAATCAACACCACCTCTGGTTTCCACATGAACATACATGCACATATACAAGGCAGGAACTCACTAAACTATACATGATGAATATGCAAATTTTTGATGACAAACAAGATGTTTACCTGTTCTTAATGTACCTCTCTATACAATACAAATTCTAAAGAGGAAAAAGTGATTTTTTTTCCCAGAGCAAGGAAGCCTGACAAACACCACCCCAATTATATTGTCATAGATAATATCACTCCTGACTACTCAAGGAAGGAATCATGTGAATCTAACTCAACTTAGAGGAAGTGTTACAAAGTGACCTATGATTTTCATGTGCTAGACCATGGGGGTCAAAAAAAGATGAAGAGGTGGTTCAAAATTGAAGAAGACTCCAGGCAGTGGACAACTGATTATAGTAACATGGGGCTCTGAGGTTGATTCTTTGCTTTGATAGACACACAAGACTATTGGTGAAACTTTGATGTGGTCTGTGGATTAAATGGTAAGTTTTGTGTCCACATCAATTTCCTGGTGGTGAGGGCTGAACTGGGATTAGAAGGCAGCATATGCTCTAACTGTAGAAATACTCAGAGTACTTAGGGAAATCTGGACAGTATTTTGATAACTTACCAATGGCTGGGAAATTTAGAAACATTTCATAATTTTATAGTTAAAATTCTATATATTTGGTAGGATTTTCTTAATGACTAATAAAAGTATGATATTTCAAAATAAAAACTACTTTTAATACAAATTTGTCACTATGGACTGGGAACGGAGAAAGGAATAATGTATGAAACTGGCCCTTCATCTTTCAATGAATGTCCACCATTCAATGAAGATAGGATGACTGAAATGACATCTCTTAAAATTAAGTGATGATTGTTGTGGTTGTTTAGTTAGTTTGGTTTGAATTTCTGTTTGTTTCTTCTTCTTCTTCTTCTTCTTCTTCTTCTTCTTCTTCTTCTTCTTCTTCTTCTTCTTCTTCTTCTTCTTCTTCTTCTTCCTCTTCCTCTTCTTCTCCTTCTTCTTCTTCTTCTTCTTCTTCTTCTTCTTCTTCTTCTTCTTCTTCTTCTTCTTCTTCTTCTTCTTCTTCTTCTGTAAATGGTCTATGGTAGTTTTCTCAACTGTCAACTCGATGAGATCTAGAACCACCTGAGAGATGGGTCTCTGGTCATTCCTGTAAGAAACTATCCTGATTAGGTTAATAGAACTGGGAAGACTTGTGAACTGTGGGGGTGGGCACCATTCATTGGACTGGGGTTTTAAGCTTTATAAAAGGAGAAAGTGAGTTGACTGTAGGCTCTGTTGTTGGCTTCTTGATACCCACTCAACAAAGCGAAGACAGATCTCAAGTACCTAGAATACAATCTTCCCAGGCCCAGATGCCTAAAGGCCAGCATAAATACATAATCAATAAAATCCAGGGCAGTATTTCTGCACTAGAGCCCAGCAACCCTACCACAGCAGGCCCTGAGTATTGCAACACAGCTGAGACATAAGACAAAGACCTTAAAATATCCTTTGTGAATATTGTAGTGTCCTTACAGAGCAAATGAATAAATCCATTAATGAAAACTATGAAAATACAAACAAACCATGGAAGGAAATGAATAAAAATGTTCAAGACATGAAAGTGGAAATAGAATTAATAAAGAAATCCCAAACTGGGGGACATCTGAAAATTTAGGAAGAGGAATCTCAGAGTCAACTTTCACCTACAGAATACAAGAGATGGAAGAGTGAATCTCAGGCATTGAAGACACAATAGAAAAGAAACAGTCAAAGAAAATGTCAGTTCAAACAAACAAACAACAACAACAAAACCCAAAAAACTCCTGGCACAAAATAGACAGGAAATCTGATCTGAGACACTATGAAAAGATCAAATCTAAGATTAATAGTAATAGAAGAAGAGGAGGAAAGGGAGGACAAGGAGGAGGATGAGGAGGAAGAGAAGGAGGAAGAGGAATGGGAGGAGGAAATAACAACAACCCAGGTCAAAGGCACAGAAAATATTTTCAGCAAAATCATATAAGAAACCTCCCTAACCTAAAGAAGATGCCTATCAAGGTACAAGAAACATAAACATCTAATAGACTGGACTAGAAAAGAAAGTCTCCTCAGGATATGATAACCAAAACAATAAACGTACAGAAGAAAGAAAGAATATTAAAAGCTGCAAAGAAAATAAATCAAGTAACATAAATGCAGATCTATTAAAATAATACCTGACTTCTCTCAATGGAGATTCTAAAATCCACAAGGGCCTCAACAGATGTCCTATAAACTCTAAGAGACCACAGATGCCAGTGTAGACTACTATGCCCAGCACCAGGGCAACCCACCACTTTCACAATAGCCTCAAATAAAATAAAATATCATGGGGTTTTCTACTAAGTGAGTGAAAGACTTATATGATAAAAACTTCAAGGCATCCAAGAAAGTAATTGGAGAAGATATCAGAAGATGGAAAGATTTTCCATGCTCCTGGGTCAGTGGGATGAATATAGGAAAAATGGCCATCTTACCAAAAGCAATCTACAGACTCAACACAATTTCCACCAAAATTTCAACACAACTCTTCAGAGATCTTGAAAGTACAATTTTCAGCATCATATGGATCTAAGATAACTAAAACAATCCTGAATAAAAAATTTAAAAGTGCTGATGGAATCACCATCCTGGATTTCAAGTCGTGCTACAGAGCTATAGTAATCAAGACAGAATGATATGGGCATGATACTAGGTATATTGATCAACAGAATCAAATCGAAGACCCAGACAAATCCAGACATCTATGGACACATGATGTTTGATTAAAAACAAGCCAGCAATACACACTGGAGGGGAAAAGACAGCATCTTCAACAGAAAAGACAGCATCTTCAACAGAAAAGACAGCATCTTCAACAAGTGGTACTGGTCAAAGTGGATGTCTGTATATAGAAGAATCCAAAAAGATCCATTGTTATCATCTGGCACAAACTCAACTTCAAGAGGATCAAATACCCCAAGATAAACTAGACACACTGACCCTGACAGAAGGGAAAGTGGGGACAGCCTTGTATGCATTGGCACAGGAGACAACTTCCTGAACAGAGCACCATTTAGTGCAGGCACTAAGGTCAATAATTAATAAATGGAACCTCATAAAACTGAGAAGCTTCTCTATGGAAAAGGACACTATCCTTAAGACTAAGTCTACAGAATGGAAAGACATTTACCAACTACACATCCATCAGAGGGCTAATATCCAAGATATATAAAGAACTCAAAAAATTAGATATTAAGAAAACGAGTAACCCAACTGAAAAATGGGATACAGATCTAAACAGAGAATTCTCAGTAGAGGAAACTTAAATGGCTGAGGAACACTTAAAGAAGCGTTCAGCATCCTTAGCCATCAGGTAAATGTAACTCCAAACCACTTTTAGACTTTACCTTACACTGATAAGAAAACAATGAGTTTCATCTTACATTCATAAAAAAACAGACTAAGATCAATCTTTAAAAATGCTACCTCATGTTGTCTAGGATGTAGAATAAGGGAAATACTCAGCCATTGCTGGTGGGAGTACAATCTCGTACACCCAGTATGAAAATCAGTGTTGTGGTTCTTCAGGAAGATGGGAAACTGTATACTTCAAGATCTAGCTATACAACTCTTGGGCACATACCCAAAGGTTACTTTATCCTACCACAAAGACATATGCTCAACCATGTCCATTGCTGCTCTACTCCTAATAGCCAGAAATTGAAAACAACTTAGATGTCCCTCTACAGAAGAATAGATAAAGAAAATTAAATGGTACATTTGCCCAGTCATTAAAAGATTGCAGTTAAAGAGATGAAGCTAAAAGAGAAGAACTACGATCTGTATTCACTTATATGTGGATATTTACGTCAGTGATGACCAGGCTACAGAGGTCGATACAGATCTATAGGGCCACAGAGGTTTGGTATAGAGTGACTAGGAAATACAGCTACATCTTGTTAGGAAAGGAGAATAGAATATAGTTACAGATGGGTGAATTGAAGCATCAAGTGGGAGGGGAGAGGGGAAGAGGGAGAGAATACAGGGAAAGACAGCTCAAAGTAAGGGCTATTTGAGGGGTAGAATCTTCCTAAAATACATATGTATATGAAGAAGGCAATTTAAATGAAATCACTAAATAAGCTGGGGGAACAGAGCCATGACTGGCCATCTCTTGTCACCAGTGAAGCTACCAATGTTGGAATTGAGTTGTATCTAAGTTGTTGGGCAAAGGGGTCCCATAGTGCTCCCCAAACTACATAGGTTGTTCTCTATAGACTGACACCAAGGCTCCATTGCTGAAGACGTCACCTTACTTACTGAAAATGGAGAAGTTGAGCTGTGCCTACATAGAGCCTTCGCCCTTATGTTCTAGCATAACCCCAACTCACCCACAAACCCAATGGCCTGTAAGGTATGCTAGTCCAATGGCGGCACAAAGCTTGTGGCAGTGGCCAACTATCTGATTTGACTTAACGTCCACTCCATGAGCAGAACCCATAATGTGACACTGCTTGGCTGGCCAAAAACCTGAGACTAAGTAGGCCAAGGACCTAGGGTAAAACCAAATACTGCTGTTAAAAAACAAACAAAAAACAATAGATTTACCACTAACAACATCTGCTCTATTCATAGTTAGTGCCTTGTTCAGCCATCATCAGAAAAGCTTCTGCCTGCAGCAGATGGGAAGAGACCCAGTGATCCACAGGCAGACAATATGCAGAGTGTGAGAGACCTTGGAACACTCAACCCTAAATGGGATGTCTCCATTAAATCCCGCCCCTCAGGGATTAGGGAACACTGCAGAAGAGAAGGTGGAAAGAGTGTAAGAACCAGAGGGCATGGAGGGCACCCACCAAGAAAACAAGGATCTCTAAATCAACACGATCAAATCTCCTATGAACCCACAGAGACTGAGGCAGAATGCACAGGGCCTGCAAGGGCCTGCACTGGGTCCTTTACATACATATCGTGGCTTCCGGTTTAGTGGTTTTAAGGAATTCTTGAGTGTGTAAGCAAGTTGGTCTGTGTTTCTTGTGCCTTCTTGTAGGATCTTTTCCTGCCTAATTCTGATGTGCTAGTTTTTGTTTTATCTTATATATTACATACATTTTATTCAAATTAAATAATCAAAATCTCTTGAAAATACCTTGCTCATGTGATCATTCTGTTGAGGTAACATGTCTCTCATGAATCTCACAGGGGTCGGGGGCCTCAGGAACCAGTGTCTGAGCTAGAAGAACAGCTATTGGGTCACCTCAGACTGTTAAAGGTCGGAGAGGGAAGAAAGCACAGCACAAACCACAAGTTTCTTGAAAACGGAAAAAGCATAGAGCCTCTCACATCGCCAAAGGCTGATTGAGAATGATTTATTAAGGTTCAATTAGTATGCTTTTCAATTTAAAGTCCTTACATCCCCCATAAAAAGGGCATCAATAAAAGTCCAAGTTCATTTCACTCATTTCCAATATAAATTTCTTTGCATTTTGGTAAATATGGAGCAAAATCTTTTTCCTGCTAACTGGCTCTCCACCTACTTATTTTTCCCACCAGGCACACGTCACATGCCTACCCTCTACCCAGACACAAGCCACACCCTGCCTTTCCTCCTCCCCAGAATGCCACTCTCTGCAGGACTTCCTTCTCACAGACATCCTCCTGACCTCCCCACACCTGCTTCAGGACTATTCTTCTTCCTCCTTGCTCCTCATAGCACGACAATAGACACATGAGTCGCCCGGACACTGTACTGGGCATCTCTGAACATAGGGCACCAATTGGTTGATTGCTGGAGATCACACAGGAGCCAGCTGCTAACATGCCCCACCAAGGCTACTTGGAACAGCAACGCTGGATTCACTTCGATGTTTGATGTCTTTGTTTACTTCTACCCAACATTCAAGAAAGGGATCACCATTTCCTCAAAAAACGCTAAAATAAATTTGCTAGTTACGTTAGGGCATCTTGGTTATTGGGAAACATCTTGTCAAGAACTCATTCTCAACTAAAGTAGCCACTGCATTTCTTTTGTAAAAAGGTAGTTTCCCAGGCTTTTGTCAGCGTGGCCACCCCTGCAGTTTGAAAGTAGAATATCCCTTTTTGTAAAGTGAAAACACTTGAGGACATTTCACATTTTTAAAAGTAGGTCCTTCATGGGAATAGCTCCTAAGTAAATCATCAATGGTACTGGCAACGCTTTATGTACACAAGATTCTTCCGATATTATAATAATGAAAAAAATTAAAAACCTAGCCAACAATACAGGAATGGTTAAATAAACAGGGGCTGCATCCATTAAATGGAATATTATATAGCCGCTAACACTGTTTTTAAAAAAAATGCCATAGAAAAACCTGGCAATTCTGAAAGAAAAAGTTACAAAACATTTTACAATATCAACCCAATTATGTAAAAAAGGTATATAATATATATATATCTATAGGCATACACTCGTGAGCTGGTAAAGAGGGTGACTTCCTGGTTGTAATATCGATAATCTTTTTTTTTTTCCTTTTTTCACAGAGTTCTGCAATTTTCAAGTTTTCTATAGTAAGTATTATTTTATAACTTGGAAAACCACAGGCTTTAAAACAAATCCCACCGACGCTCTGGCACCAAGAACGAACTTGGATATCCTCACTGTGCAGGGACAACGCTACAGCACTTCATCTCCAAAGCTTGCAGAGTACACACTCTTTGGGTGACAAGCTCACATTCCTTTGCCTTTCATGTGTGTCTCATTACTTAAAAGGTAACTGGTAGGTTTCTTCCATAGCCTAAATGAATACTGATTTTTTTTTTTTATTAGACTCTTCTATTCCCTAGAAGATTTAAAATAGTATCCTTTTATCTTTAGAGAAAGGCATACTGCATACACACATCACATGCTTGCTTTCTAAACAAAACATGAAAATCATTCTAATTTATAGTTTTCCTCCATCGTGGATAAAAATTCATCTAAGTCAGTTTAGCAGTCTTCTCGATCACAAACATGCTGTCAGACATATACATACTTATTAATAAATGCAATGTGTTGTTTGTTCTTTAAAGGGGAAGCCTGTGTGAATTGTGTACTTGATTTGGAAGATTTGTTTTTTTTTTTCTGGCTTAGGCCAAACCACATAAAATCTTTTAAGTCTAATTAGTGAAGGCTACATACACGGTCTCCCCAGAGTCCGTTTCTGAATTCCACTGCAAGACGGTCCCCTTCTCTTTTCCAAAGGAGAAGATGGGGGCTACCAAGCAAGTTCATCCTAAAGTCTCTTGGGTCTAGGGACAAATACTGCCATTGGTTAGTGTTAAGTACAGGAGTGTCTTCGTCTCCTCTGGCGCCCCACCTTGCCCTGGCAATGCGGGTAGGGTGGGGTTCACAGATCCACAAAGGCCGGCTGGCTTCCTTCTAAACCACAGAGTGGTCATTGCTGTGAACTCCAGCCAGAATAGTGTGGTTGAGGGAGGAGGCCGAGCGGTCAGAGCCTTCCGTGGGGCCGTTGGGGTTCTCGTTGCGCTGGCAACACAGGATCTGCCTGAAGGTGGCGCTCATCTCTTTGTCGCGGTAGGAGTAGATGATGGGGTTCATAGCCGAGTTGAACTCGGCCAGGAGGAGGAAGAACTTCTCATAGGCCAGGACATCGCACTGCGGGCAACACACATCGAGCAGTAGCAAGACCAATCCCGGAGTCCAGCAGACAATAAAGGCACCTACGGCGACAGGGGAGGGATCAGAGCGTTAGAAGGAGAACAATAAATATCATTAGGAAGCGTGTGACCAGCCTGAGAGGATCTCAGGTCTCTGCAAACCCTGAGACCAGAGCCACCAATCCCGGAGACTTCGCTTCTGAACTCAAAGCAATAGTCACCTTAACAATATGCTGTTGACTCAAGTCTTACTTAAATCCAAGGATGTATGGATAATATTCATCATTTTGAGCAGACCACTCAATTTGATTTAAAAAAATTCTCCATGAGAAAATGCATTAGGTATGAATGTTTGGGGGCCAAGAGTTAGACATTAATGACATACCCTTCCATATTTAGCGAAGGTGCAGATTCTGGTTTCTGCTCATCAATGCACAACTCATCACTTTGCCATTTTAGAAAACTGGGTGGTGGGTTGGGAAAATTGAATTTTGTCTCACTTTCCTCATTTGAAAGAAATAGACCTGGGTAAATAGTCTATTTACCTCCTGGGGCGGGTTATAAATTGTAAATGGATGCTAAGAAAATAATCGCCCAGTGCATGTTAACAACCCCAACTACGGTATTGTTACTCCAAGCTGTGACCTATAAAGCATCAGCTGCCAGTGATGGACGCTTTAGTTTTTAACCCAACAGTCACAGTTCCTGTGGACATTTTACAAAGGATAAGTCACCTAATCTGCACATGTAGCAGGAAAACCCAAAGTCCACCGTACAGACAGAGAGAAACTGAGACCCAAAAAGATTTAACTACCTTGCTTAAAAGACCAGGAACCTGGAAGGTGGTAAAGAATATTCTCGAAGATTCTCTGCCCTTGGAGCCTGGCTCTGGCGCCCACGCTCCTGAAGCACTGCACTGTCCGTCCACTCTTTGCAACTTATAGAGTCAAGCATTTCTTACCAAATCTCATGTTTCAGCTGTCCTCTAGCCTAGGTCAAATCTCTGCTTTCTCGCCCACAACTACACAGAATTATTCAGATTTCTCTATAATTATAATTGGTTTGGAGATACAGATGGGAAAAAGATATCCCCTTTTACTTAGTTTCTGAGATCCATTTCCATCTGGGTCTGAGGGAACATGTAAGCCATGAAATTATTAATTAACGTTGATGACAATGTTAACTTACCATGGGCTAGAGGTCTTCTACTGAAGGAAGCAATCTAGTGGGGCAGTGTGTGCCATTACACCTCAGCTAAGAGGCCCCCATTGGATCATCACTATTTAGTGACAGAGGGTGAACAGGGAGAACCCACGCATGCATTTGAATCTTCAGATGCACACAGTGGTGATGGCCTCGACCAAGTCTTTAGCTTGGACCAGTATCAAGGAATGAGATTTTGAATGTGAGCTCCCCCCTCCCCCTTTTGCACCCGTTCAGCAGGGAAATACAAATACAGCAAGAAGAAAAGTACCCCATAAAGCTCTTTGTTCTGAACCACCACAATGTGTATTGGTTTAGACTGCTGTTCACTTTGAAGACCATCCAAGGTGCTTCGTTTTTCTTATAAATACAATACCTTCAACACTCCTCAGAGAGGGAAAACAATATTCCAAATATCAGCAGATAATAGCCATAGCACTATCTGACCCTCGATAAAAATGCTAAGAGAGCCTTCATTCCAAGACCTTAAATTTCCTTTATTGAAAGTCACTCAGAAAGTTGAAGGGAAATCAAAGGAATGCCTCTTGGGTTTCAGAAATAATGCCTTATTCATTGAGAAGCCAGGAAAGAAATTATTCTCAGGGTGGAACAGGCTTGGATGGAAAAATGCACAGTCCCATTATTCATCTGCTCATAACACACACACACACAGACACACACAGACAGACATATACACATACAGATACACACACACATACACAGACACACACACATACACAGACACACACACAGACATACATACACACAGACACACACATACACAGACACACACATACATAGACAGAGACATACACACACATACCCAGACACACAGACACACACACACACAGACACACACACACACATACCCAGACACATACAGACACACACACACACACACAGACATACACACACACATACCCAGACACATACAGACACACACACACACACAGACATACACACACAGACACACATACACACACGCACACACTTGTCATGAATGGAAAACCAATCCTTTTCCCTTTTCCTTTATCAAAGCTCTCATTGATTTCAAGTTCAGAGCTTGGCTGGCTACAAGCACAGGCAGATACTATATTAAATAAAACCACCTCTTTCTCCCTGTGGGCAACAGAGATGAAATACCCTTATTCCCATGCAGGGGCTTAGTCTGCTTGACTTTGATCAGAAGAGGATCTAAATACTGTGATGGGTTGTTCATGATTTCTTAAAATGCAAAGATTCAAGAAGAGCAAGATCCTTTTAGAAAAGAGATGGCCTTAAAAAAGAGACTTTGGACTTCATTTTTAGAAAAGAAAGAAAAAAGCACCCTGTTAGATTTGGCCACAGGAAGTGGGAAATGCCACAGTCTGACCGAAGCTAACCTATGTGGACACTTCATGCAGGGACTTGGAGTCCTCTCCCTTCTTCTTCACTGAAGGAACTGTTTTTATAACTGTGATTGAGCCAACCACACTGTCTCAGAATCTTCATGATTCAATCAAATGTCTTAGTGACACAATAGACAGTCTCAGAAATCCACATTGAAAACTGATCATATTAGCCTGGGTGGTGGTGGCACACATCTTTGATCCCAGCACTTGGGAGGCAGAGACAGGAGATCTCTGTGAGTTTGAGGACAGCCAGGGCTACACAGAGAAACCCTGTCTCAAAAACAAACAAGTGAGTGAAAGAAGAGAGGGAGGGGGAGGGAAGGAGAGGGGAGGGGAGGAAGGGGAGGGACAAAAGTGATCATAGTGACCTTTCCTCACCCCTTTCCCTTCTCTTTCTGGGGTGTGTCCTGGATCACACTGACCAAAGACAAGAGTATATTACAGGAGAGGAGATGGCGGTGGGGGTTGGTCTGGAAAGTTTAAGGTGATCATTCTTCTAAATTGTAGAGAATGCATAGTCTGAAATCAAGTTTGTTCAAGTCCCCGACTTCCTTCTGAGTGGAGTTATCATCCTCCTGAGGTGCGTCACAGGCCATACCCAGACTGTAGTGTTGGATGTGCACTTGTAAGATGTGTGGATGAGCTGAACGAACCCCCACGTCGCTATCTGTAAAGCAGAGGAGCAACAGCTCTCTTCCTACCCCACAGATGCCCTCTTTACACTGTGCACGCCCACAGATGCCCTCTTTACACTGTGCATGCCCACAGATGCCCTCTTTACAGTGTGCACGCCCTGACTCCATCTGGTCACAGTGTCACAGAGGAGAAAACCTGTGCACAGGCTCTGGGGTGGATCCTCAGTAAGGACAAACAGGGAAGCATGATATGAACCACGGAGACTTGGCATTTACAGAACTAACTACACAGATTGACACAGTCCCAGGACTCAGAGTGGAGATGAGAAGGAAGAAGGAAGAGAAGGAAGGTACACAGGGAAGAGACACCGCTCCCCGTGGTTCTGCAGCTCCTTAGTGCCACACTCTAGTAGACGAAAAATAAAAATAATAGACAATTCCAGAGGGAAGACAGCTTTTGGTGCTGTTTACCTCTGGCCTACTTCTGATGGCAGATTCTACAGACCAAGGCACAAACCTGAAAAGTGGTATTCAACAGTATGAACGCGAGAAAACACAGAGTGGCCACATACTGTAAAACCAGGGGTGCAGGAGATACGAGGGCTAAGGTCATGAAGACCTACTATATCTGGCTAAGACATTCGCTCTCCAGCCAGCATTGGTTCTCGCCTCTATCACACGTAACAATAATGCAAATGAGGCTTATGACGAATAATGACCTCCATTTTAATCTCTCTGGCCTTAACTGCCAGGTTCCCACTAAAGATACAGATCAGTGTCAGTGAACGATAGGAATGATGGACATAAATAGAATTGTATCTGTCTGTATGTGTGTGTGTGTGTGTGTGTGTGTGTGTAACTGTGTCTGTGTGTGTTTGTGTGTGTAAGAGAAAATGTGTGTGAGTCTGTGTCTGTATCTATGAGTATATGTGAATATGTATGTATGTCTGTGTTTATGACTGTATGTCTGTGTCTGTGTATCTGTGAGTGTGTGTGAGTGTGTGTGACTGTGTGTGACTATATGTGACTGAGTGTGTGTGTATATGTGTGTAGAGTATGCATGTCTGTATCTGTGTGTATGAGTGTATGTGTCTGTGCCAGTGTGTGTCTGTGTGAATGTGTATGTATGTGCATATGTTTGTATAGATACATGTGTGTGTGTTACTGTGTGTGAGTGTATGTGTATGAGTATGTGTCTGTGTGTCTGTGAGTGTGTACGTGTGTGTGTGACTGTATGTGAGCGTATGTGAACTGTGTGTGACGATGTGTGTGAGTGTGTATGTGTGTAAGTATGTGTGAGTATGCATGTCTCTATCTGTATGAGTGTATGTGTCTGTGTCAGTGTGTGTCTGTGTGAATGTGTATGTATGTCCATGTGTTTGTATGGACACATATGTGTGTGCATTCATATGTGTATTTCTATTTTCTAGAACAAGAACAAGTAGAGCCTGAATCAGGGCAGCAGCGTAGGGCAAGAAGTTGTTCACCATTGCTCCCCATTTCCATCAATGAAAGGCCAATCCAGTACCCTGCTAGGCTCCTAAAAGGTTGAGTCCTGGGATCTTTGCCTCTCAGTGTGTAGAAAGCTCCCCATGGCTTGTCACATCACAGTGGAAGATGGAGTCAAAACATGCCTAAGGGTTGCCTTTCCTTGAACAAGCTTTGATTCTTTCTTATACAAAATCTGGGAGGCCTGGTGCCTGCAAAAGAGATGGAAAGAGAGGTGCTGGAAAGTGGGTGCAAGGGGCAGGGAGGAAGGGGGCAGCTTTGGAACCACAGGAGGTCACAGCAGCAGAGCACAGTCACATGACCACACATTCCCTTAGGTCTACACAACCCACCAGCTGCTGCATGGTGCTCACTGCCTGCTTCCGAATCAGCCGATTTTCTGGAAGGGCTATTTCCTAACAGGGTGATCTTTGCTTCTTTGCTTTTATATGGAACAGGAAACCAAAAACAAAGAAAAAATAGGCATCCGTGGCCAGAGAAGACCCCTAGGAAGAGAGCCCAAAAGTCTTGATGAGCTGAGAAAGCAGTTCCAATCTGGGCTGGGAAAATTGTGTTTTCACAAAAAATACTCAGGAATTCCATAAGTTTGGAATAAGTCAAGGGATGTCAATTCTATACCAGCCCTGCACCCAAGTTAACATCTCCGCGACCTGATTCTTTTCATTTCTCAAACCAGGATTTCAGAGACTAGTTTTCCCCTAGTGACATTGCATTTGTGTATTCCCTTTAGGCAGGCCAGTTGTATCCCAGAATCCAGTCAAACTTCTGAAAGTTCATTTTGATTCTGCTGCATCAATTCTTATCTAACAGATCTTAAAGGAAGCTCGGTTAGGTAGTGAACCACAGATAGACTAAAGCTTATTCATCTGTCCTTTAGCTAAGGGTTCATTATGATGTAACTATATGAGGTCATTATGATGTAACTAAATCAGGTCATTATGGTGTAACTGTATGAGGTCATTATGATGTAACTGTATAAGGTCATTATGATGTAACTATATGGGGTGTTTCTAGGCAACAGTAGGGATTGAACCCAGAGCCTCATGAGTGCTAAGCAAATGTTATACAAATGAGATATATCCTCAATGTCTTTTAATATAATTTCGAGGGTGATTCTTACCAAGTTACCAGGTGGGCCTTCAATTTGCAATCCTTTGGCCCAGCCTCCTGAGCATCTGGGACCCACACCATGTCACCAGTCCCAGTTTATGATAGCCTTTTGAGATGGAAGCTTTTTCTAGAAGACTAACCTTGATTATCATAAATCATTTTCCCTGTATGGTGGAAATAATTCATATGCTTATGCCTATCTTTTACACAAAGGTCTTAGTTTTAATTATGTATATGCTTGTCTGTGTGAGTGAATGCCATGTTTGTAAGGACCTTTGGAAGCCAGAGGTGTTGAGCCCTGGAGCTTGAGTCACAGGCAGTTGTGAGCTGCCTAACATGGGTATTGGAAATCAAAACCAGGCCCTCTGTAAGAACAAAATATATCCTTAACTGCTGGGCCATCTCTCCATCCCCATGTTGTAGCATCTATCTTAATACCAATTTTACTCCACCTATTTAATGTTGAACATTTCTACTTCTATTTTGTAACCCTTGTGTATGTTTGTGTGTGTGTCCACATGTGTCCATATGTCCATGTGTGTCTGTGAGTGCGTGTGCTCATGGTTACAGCCATGTTATAGCGCATGTGTGGTTATCAGAGGGTAATCTCAGGTGTTGGTGCTTGCCTTCCACCTTGTTTGAGGCAGGGCCTTCCTTATTCGCTACAGCATACACCCAGCTAGCTAGCCTGCAAGCTTGCTACCCCTGCCCCCACATCCCCTTCTTCGCTCCATGATGAATGGCAGACACTTAGAGTTTCATGATTTCATCTACTGTGTAATGTGGCCCAGTATTTCCACTACTCACTCCCAAGAGCTCACTTACATGGGACTTAACAGCACACTGATCTCCACAGCAGAGCAGAGCAGTCACTATGTTCTCTTCTTAACACTCCCACACCAGGGTCACAGTCCTCCAGTTCTAGCCTGATCTAGCACTGTAACCTATCCTCCGTTCAAGAGAGTCTCAATACCCCTTCCCTCTGATGCTGTGTACTCTTCTCAGCATTCGGCAGTATTCCACACATTCTCTGGATACTAGTACAGGCTCTAAACCTTAACCCTGGAATACACACACACACACACACACACACACACAATTAACATGAGGTATATGCTAGTGTCTTCTATTGTGGAAGAAATTTGCTGGGCTGAACAGCCAATAGAAACCACTTCTCACTGTCAATACCCCAGCTAAATGATCAATGCCTCCTACAACAGACTCCTAACCAATGCCTCTCCCACCATGATCCTTCCCTAAGGTTCAGCAGGTACACCATGGCCAGAACGACTTCTTAAACAACAACTCATAATATGTTACTTTCCTACTTAAAGTCCTCCAAAGCCTTCTTGCTTGAAGTCACGACTGTGGTCTATAACGTCCTACACATCATTGCCTCTTCACATCCTCTCGGCTCCATCAATTTCAACTCACTCACGAGGTTCCACCCACACAACCTGCTATTTTTAATCTCTTTGCTTTTAGAGGTCCTTCACCTGGGAGTCCCTCTCTGGGGCTCTTCATGTCTGCTTAGTATTAAATACCATTTACTCTCAAAGGCTGTCCTTGGCCATTCAAGCTGCCATTATCTTTGGTGAAGAGCATTAATAACACACTGAAATCTGAAACAGAGAGGAATGGTCATTACACTCTCACTGGCACTACCACATTACTCCACTTCACTATCCTCGTGTCCCTGTGTATGTCCAAAATTATCTTATTTATCGGCTTATGTTTATTGCTTATGGACATGAGTGTACTCCTCATGGAAGAAGGATTGCCTCACTCTCATGTCTTTCTCTCTAGCATGTAGAAGGGTAGTTGGTGTGCAATAGACATTCAATATATCTTCTCCAAAGAGTAAGCAAGTCTCAGCAAATAACCAGTACTCCAAACAAGGAAAAAAAAAAGCTAGTAAAATAAAAGGCCATTACATTTTGTTTGGGAGCTGGAGAGATGGCTCAATGGTTAAGAGCACTTGCTGCTCTTGCAGACAACTTAGATTCAATTCTCAGCACGAGTGTATGGTGATTATAAGCTTATAATCATCTGTAACTCCAGTTCCAGGAAATCTGATGACCTTCTCTGACTTGTGTGGGTACCAGGCATGCACATGTAACGCATACATACAGGCAAACAATCATACACATAAAAAAAAACATGTCTTTTGCAATGTTTCATCTGGAAGGTACGCTACCATGTGTAAAGTCTTTGAAGAGATGCTACAGGTCATACAAGGGGGCATCACACATTACAAATGCATTCATTACGACAGCATAAACTAACCTGCCTTGATAAATGCTGTTAGGAGTGCCTATGGAGTCTAAGGAACCAACAAGCAGGATGGGTCAGAAGCTCAGGAAGACCCAGCCCAGTCATGTCTCTGCTACTTGAATGATAAAATGTCTAATGTTGCCCTCAAGAAACACTCTACAGTCTAGACATTGCTGTCACCAGATGTGTAGGTATGGAATGCTATTGTCTAGCTCTGAGATGTCTCCCAGAGGCCCCTGTGATAAACGCTTGGTCACCAGTCCAGGGGATTATGGAATTTTTCTCTTCCCCCTCCCCCGTTTTCAAGAGTCTATGCAGCTGCATTCTTTCTAGAACGTTTGCATAAGCTGAAAACTGTTTTCTCTCAGAACACCGTGTTAAGGATGGAGTATTGCAGATATGGTACGTCCACTCTGTCTGCTGATATGCAGTGTCACATGGCACTGACTTCAAGACTCCTGGATACAGACTTCTCAATGACTTTCAGTGTGCCACGTCCCCTAACCCTGGTCCCAGTGATTATCCACCTCTACCTCAACCTAACCCCAACCCTGACGCTACTTTCCGGATTCCTTCCACGATGAAGTCAAAACTCCCTTTCATAAGTTCTCAGCTCCGTGAACCCCTCAGGGGTGAAGCCATCCCAGTTGTCTTGTCTTGTTATTTACAAGGCAGTCACTGCTTACAACTTTTCTCTAGTGTCAGGCTATATCTGAAAAGACTTGTTGAATTAATTTTTCCTAAAATAAGTAAATAAAAAGAGCATACATCATCCCACAATAAGGTCTGTTCATCAACCCTTTTCGTTACACATGCCTATCAATTTAGGAGGTCACTGATACATCAATTCATAGATATGGTCTTTGTTCAAAATTGCTCTTTGGACTCTGTTGGGAAGTTTTACTAAGAAATATTCCATCTTTGTTCTGAGTGGGTTTTTTTCTCTATTTTTTCTTGTTCTTTATGGACTGCTTTTACAATAGATATTGGATGTGACTGATTCTCATTTTTCTTTTGTATTTTCAAAAACTTGCTTTTACTTGGCAACTAAGAAAGCATTCTAAGACTTCTTTTCCAAATACGATATTGGGTCTCTTAGCTGTTGTTGGCCCATTTTGTTGCTGGATAATTCATGGGTTTTGTTAGTGATGGGCAAAGAAAGGCAGGCAAACAACCCTCTTTATTTTTTTATTTCAAGAGATGTTTAATTTTTTTCAGTGAACAGTATCTTTATACTTTATATATTATCTATTTATCATACACATTATCTTTATACATACTGACTTAATCAATAAAATACTGTCTGCCATCTATAAAACTGTCAACTAGAACCCCTTAGAAACCATTTTATTTCCTGTTTCCTACACTGCTTCCATGTGAGCTGTCACATCACCTCCAACCACATTGGAGGAGGTGCTTCGGGAGGTGACTTCCCACTGCAAGCAAAAAAAATCTAAACAGAGGACTTCTTGGTGGGATGATGTCTAATGAATTGATGTTTCACCTATACCTACACATCCAGTGATGACAATCTGGTACATAGGCAAAGGCCGTTAGACAAGCACATGGACAACTGAAAACCAAAAGCACAGGAATAGTCCGACAGAAGCAGCACGGTGATCCAGTCAGGATACACAGGGCCCTGCATCCTTTTAAGCACACGCACTACTTCCACTAGCCCCTAAGACACTCATGAACCTTGAGGTTTCTCTCTGCGAGCATACCACACAGGAAGTTCTTTAATTTACCTTCAAGAGAACAAACTGTATGGTAGTCTAAACCATGTTGAGAAGGGTCACTCCCTGCCCCCTCCTCCTCCCTGTGTATGGTTTCTCAAGCACGTCCACCTCTGTGTCACAGTAACGGTGTAGTAGAAGTTAAGGCTGACTTACGAGAGTGTACGTCCACCAACAGTCAAATATCAATGCCACCCATAGCCTTACAAAGGGTTTTCTTAAAAACCCTTAGCTCTCCCAGGAAAATTATTGTTGTCAGTTCCAGATTAACATCAGCTAACTTAGAAAGTAATGCTAAAGTTACACTGTGACTGTAGCCCAGCTGTTACCAAGGTGATTTGAATAATATTTATCTCATTAATGGGATAACTGACTTTCCCCCCCCAAATCTTTCCCTTTCAAAAGTTCAACATGAACAGGAAGTTTAGAACTGGTTTTGCAACATATTTAATTTTCAGCTACGAATTAAGATTCTCCCAAAACGATGTGCGGTCTAGCCAAGTATTGAAATCTGACTGTAAACGCTCAAAGATTGTATAGCAAAAGACAAAATCTGGTGGATTTTTAATCCCTGGACTTTATAAAACACTTGTGTGGACCAACACGATATGAACCACTTAGAGGGAAATTTCAAAGGAATTGAAACATAATGGAAATTTCACTTATTCATCTTTTTCCTCCCTGCCAAAAGGGGGGAAGAAAATCAGAGCTTGGTCCAAAAGCAGATCCAGAAAATTGTGTGTGTGTGTGTGTGTGTGTGTGTGTGTGTGTGTGTGTGTGTGTGTGTTTTGCAACCTAAAATGTTTCTTACGTGTATTCTTTTCCTAGTGGTCCAAAAGACATGAAAGGAAGAATGGTTGAAATTGTCAATGCAATTGTTGTTTTGGAGATCTGCTGTGTCTCCTCTGGCTTCCAGATGTCCTGGGTTGGCCTTTCCAAAGCACAGATTCCTGACAGAGTGGGAGGGAGGTACAGTCTGTTCTGCTATAATATGATAGCTGTGTGCAGAAGGTATCTCCTGTTATCAAAACCTTTAAAATCTTAAAAAAAAAAAAAACAACAAATTTAAAAACGTAAAAAGAAAAAAGAAAAAAATTCAATTGAGAAATAGGTGTTAGGGTGTGTTCATGGTTAAGAACTCCATTTCTATAATTATAAGCCATTTTTTCCTGCATGAACCATGTTGTTTTAACCAAGGGTATTGAGTGAAAACTTGGTGGCTCAACTATGACAAAGGCCAAGCCAGTGAGTTCTTAAAGCACAGAACACCTAAGCAACACCAATCGTGTTTCCTAAATGCATCAAGGATGAAGGGTAGGGACAGAGAGGCATCTCGGGGCTAAGAGCCCTGGTTGCTCTTCCAGAAGACCAGGGTTCAATTCCTAGCGCCCACATGGCACTCGGCTCACAAATGTTTGTAACTTCATTTCCAGGAGATCCGATACCTTTTTCTGGCTTCCTCCAGTACCAGGTGTGGATGCAGAACACGGATATACATGCAGGCAGAACGTTCTGACATACGTGTAAAGTTTAACACATAAACTGTAGCAACCTAATTTCTGAGCACCTATCTTAGAAATGTCTCTGCCCGTTGTACAAAATGACGTGCAATCATTCACAGTACTGTCTGCTCAAAAAAAAAAAAATTTAAAATAGCACAACGCCATGGAAAATAAAACAAATTACATTGCATACAAAAAAGTGAACGCCTATTCCATTTCAAAAAGTAGGATATTCTGTCTTTATTGCTACCAAATGATCTCAAAAAATTGTATTAGTTAGAAAGAACACAATGTGAAATATGTATAATTTGCTACCAAACAACAAAACCTTGCACCACCCGGGCCTCGATTGAGACTAATAGCCAATTCATTTTAGCTGTTTAGAGCATCATAAAGATGATACATTAGACGCGCCGTTCAACTTGAAGAGCAAAATTTGTATTCACTTGCCAATCCTTTGAAACATAGCCCAGACTTTTTATTTGAACTTGGGTCTTTTGACTAAAGCCCTGTACCATCATCTCCCAAGCAAAAACCACAGCAATTAACCCTCACAAACGACTTCCAAATTGGCTCCTCCAGTATGGAGTCAGCACTTAAAATTCTTTCTTCTTACATCTTTTTTCTAAAGTGATCACATGTAAATTTTTATTTTGTGTTTATGTGTGGGGCCGTGCAAATGCCGTGGGGTGCTTGTGGGGGGTTAGTGCACACCTTATTGGCTCTCCCCTTCCATCGTGTGGGGGTTGGGATTGAACTCAGTCATCGGGCTTGGAGGCAGGAGTGTCTACCCACTGAGCTATCTCGTCCACTGGTTTTCATTTCTGTTTTGGAGACAAGGTTTTACTCTAACTCTAGCTGTGCAGTTGCGATCCTCTCCGCCTCTCAAAGGCTAAGATTTCAGGCACCCCGTGCCCACTGAAAGTTCTTCCAAAGCAACCTGACTGCAAAGGCCTTAACTTTTATGCTTCCTCCAAACAGGTTTCCTCCAGTTATTCCTGTTTTTTTCTTTTCAGTTTGCTTTCATTGAATATTAGGAAAATATTCACATAATATACACATATGTGTTTTGTTTGCATTCATTATTTATTAGATAATGTAAAATTATGTAATTGTGATAGCTTGGGATAAGGTTTAAAGGACAAATACCATTGGTTATTGGTAGCTGTCAGGAGCTAAATTACGGACCTTAGGGTGGTATTGTACTTTTTCTGTTTTTTCTTAAACTCATGCAAACATGAAATAGTTGTTATGCATCAGTGCTTTTTGAAGTAGTAGAGACATATCAGTGAATCAAAGGGGAAAAGATATTCTCTGTCCTCACTGAGCTTAGGTTCTGGAAGGGATGACGGAAGCAAGTAAGATCGTAGGCGCATTGCCCTTTAAAAGGGGTGGTATCTGGAGACCCAGAGGGCAGGCAGGGACAGTAAAGGGCCTCGTGCAGTAGTCACAGCAGTGGCCGCTCAATACAATTACAAGTGCTGCTGCTGTCTTTGAGCACAGGAAGGTGGCATTTCCATGGTCTCAGTGACATGGTCTGCTGTGAGTGGAAGAGTGGAGTCAAGACTGGAAACAACTTTTAAAAGCGCCTTTAGAGCTTGAAGGGGTTTGAGACCCCATATGAACAACAATGACAAGCAACCAGAGCTTCCAGGGACTAAGCCACTACCTAAAGACTATACATGGACTGACCTTGGGCTCCAACCTCATAGGTAGCAATGAATATCCTAGTAAGAGCACCAGTGGAAGGGGAAGCCCTTGGTCCTGCCAAGACTGAACCCCCAGTGAACGTGACTGTTGGGGGGAGGGCGGTAATGGGGGGAGGATGGGGAGGGGAACACCCATAAAGAAGGGGAGGGGGAGGGATTAGGAGGATGTTGGCCCTGAAACCGGGAAAGGGAATAACAATTGAAATGTAAATAAGAAATACTCAAGTTAATAAAAAAAAAAGCGCCTTTAGTACCAAGAAGGTCGCTAATGATGGTTAATAATGATGGCGTAATCAAAACTGAAGGCTGGTTGGAGCAGGTTCAAGAGAAAGAAGACAGAAAGGGCACAGGACAGGGAAAGACAATTTGGATGCAGTTTTACTGAAACAGTCAGAGAAGTGGTCATGGCATTAATGGTTACATTTTACAAAGTTACAGTTTATTTCAAGTTGGTGGCAGTTAAGAACAAGTGTGTGAGCCCGGACTAGAGTGCTTGCTTTGCATGAACCAATCCACAGGTATGATCCCCAGTGTTGCATGAATCAGGCATGATGGACACATGAACCCCAGCACTCAGGATGAGACATGCAAGGTTATCTGTGGCTTCGTGGTGGCTGGAGGCCAGCCTGGGCTACAGGAGACATTGTCCTCTCCTCTTCCACTTACAGAAAGAGTAAGAGTGTGAATGCAAAGACATACCCCACACCCTTGCCTGCCTGCATATTCTCACACACAGAGCCTGTTTGAAGAAGGCTACACCGGAGAAGGGTTTTTGCCATGGCTGACGGTTGCCATGAAAACATTGTTTCACTGTCTGTTTTTCATTACTGAAATTTTACCATCACCACCTTTTTTTTTTTTTTGCTTACTTTTTTTTCCCCCTCCATCTTTATTAACTTGGGTATTTCTTATTTACATTTCAATTGTTATTCCCTTTCCCGGTTTCCATGCCAACATCCCCCTACCCCCTACCCCTCCCCTTCTACATGGATGTTTCCCTCCCCATCCTCCCCCCATTGCAGCCCTCCCCCTAACAATCACGTTCACTGGGGGTTCAGTCTTGGCAGGACCAAGGGCTTCCCCTTCCACTGGTGCTCTTACTAGGCTATTCATTGCTACCTATGAGGTTGGAGCCCAGGGTCAGTCCATGTATAGTCTTTGCCTATAAATTTCATAAAGTCATTGTTTTTGATAGTTGAGTAGTATTCCATTGTGTAGATGTACCACATTTTCTGTATCCATTCCTCTGTTGAAGGGCATCTGGGTTCTTTCCAGCTTCTGGCTATTATAAATAAGGCTGCTATGAACATAGTGGAGCACGTGTCTTTGTTGTATGTTGGAGCATCTTTTGGGTATATGCCCACGAGAGGTATAGCTGGATCCTCAGGCAGTTCAATGTCCAATTTTCTGAGGAACCTCCAGACTGATTTCCAGAATGGTTTTACCAGTCTGCAATCCCACCAACAATGGAGGAGTGTTCCTCTTTCTCCACATCCTCGCCAGCATCTGCTGTCACCTGAGTTTTTGATCGTAGCCATCCTGACTGGTGCATCACCACCATTTTTAAAGTTAACTCTAAAGTCATGAAGAGCTTGCCACTGCTACCATCTAATTTACATACTTATTGGAAATTACTAGAAATTCACAGCACCTCAGCTCATTTGATTATGTTATAGCCAAGGCAGGTTTTCAAAAAGTTAATGGAAAAAGAATGTTTAGTATAGTTCAAAAAAACCTTAAATTAGCTCCCATGATACATACCATCAGTCTTGCATTCAAAGGCTGCCATACTTTCATAAAGGAGTAAAGATAGAAAGGAAGGAAGGAAGGCAGGAGAGAGAGAGAGAGAAATTATCAGTGTATGTCACTATAAATTTAAGGACTGGGCTTCCTCCATAAGAAAGCAATTAAAATACAAATATGCAAGAAATAAAATAAAAACTACAAATATTGCTCAAATACGAAATAAAAAAACCTGATAAAGTCAATAAAACTGGAATTTAAATGAACAAAGATGAATTTCTTTTAAATTTTAATTTATTTTTATTTATATATATGCATGCATGAGAGCATGCCATGTGTGTATATATGTGTGTGTATATGTGTGCGTGTGTGTGTGTGTGTGTGTGTGCGTGTGTGTGTGTGTGTGTGTTTGCACGAATGCATGCAGAATAGGGCTCTGGACCCCTAAGAGCAGTCCCAAGGCCTTCCTTGTAGCAACCTTCCTGTCATTTTTATGTTTCGCTTACGTGTGCTCAAGGTGGAGCATCTCAAGTTGCAAAATACTTAGTGACAACACTTGGTAAACATAATGTTGGTACAAATGATTGAAAACAAATTCTCCAATCTGTTCCTAGCACTGTTCTTCAGAATAAAAGTAGATGGTTTCTAAAACAGACGGGGGATTGTCTAGCATGCATTCAGTTCCCAGAATCAAAAGGAAAAATTTCCCTAGTCTCCTAGGAGATGCCGAGTCCAGAGAAACTTGGGGATTTTCCCCCTTCTTCAGTTTGATAGGTAACATTTCACTAACTACTGAACAGCCGGTTTCTCCTGGTTTGAGAAGTTGGGCCTTGTGGGACAGGAAAAGAAGAGGCGGGCGGTCAGAGGGTGGATGCACTTCCTAACTCCCTTTGCTGAAGCAACAAGAGGGGTGGAGCTGGAACCCGGTCTTCCATCAGCCTTCCTTCTTCACTCCTAAAGACACGGGGCGTCCACCCACTGAAGCCCACAGGGCCCTGATTAATCGGGAGAGGGAAGAGAGAGCCAAGTGTGCTTCAGTTTTGTTTTACAGAGAGCTAGGAGGGGTAGAAACTCGAAGCCTTATGCAGCACGTGAGCCTTTGACACGGACGAGTGGCGCCATCGTGTATAAAGTGCATGCCTAGGTTACAAAAAAAGTTCTGCAATATTTTAAATGATATATTTTGTGTTGGGCAGCAATCATATCTATCCCTGGTCATGTACGGTGGGAAACAGCCCTTGTACTCTAGATTGGACACCTCTGGAAGAGGACTTTTTGCTTTAAAAAAAGGCAGTAACGGGGGTTGGGGATTTAGCTCAGTGGAAGAGCGCTTGCCTAGCAAGCGCAAGGCCCTGGGTTCGGTCCCCAGCTCCGAAAAAAAGAACCAAAAAAAAAAAAAAAAAAAAAAAAAGAAAAGAAAAAAGGCACTAACGAAATACATGTTTTTTCTGTTATTAGTAGTCTTAAAGTATTCCCAACCTTTGAGGGGAAAAAAAAAAAAGGAAAACAAAACAAAAAACAAAAAATGCCTCCCTGACTGTGATTAGAGAAGACAGTGTAGGTTTTCCCTCTGATCCTCCCAGCTAAGTAAGTATACATATAAACACTGGAGAAAAAGAAAGGATGGACTCTAGGGTACAAAGCTGAAGGTGAACTGGGAAGGATCCCAGAACATAGGAACAGAGCATCTTACAACCCAGAACACACAAAATAGAAGCACCCAGACCCAACCAGCAACAGCGGACAGCGAACAGCT
This sequence comes from Rattus norvegicus, assembly GCF_021556685.1. Classification (NCBI taxonomy): domain Eukaryota; kingdom Metazoa; phylum Chordata; class Mammalia; order Rodentia; family Muridae; genus Rattus; species Rattus norvegicus. The sequence goes on from NC_141538.1 coordinate 78,431,977, forward strand.
CACGGAGGTCCTCTCCTTTCCTCTTCTCACCTACACTCTACAGGAATTCCACAAACAAGACCTCGGAGTCGGTGTCTTAGCAAAGGGATGGGGCCATAATCTCTCTTCAGTAAGAGGACTGTGACCAGGGACCGCAGTGTTCCCACTTGATAGGTCTAAATAGGGGACAGGAGGCAGCAACGAAGGACTCCTCTTGAGGTACTGCGCTGTGAGGAAAGGTCGTCAGAAGTGTTAGACTCTAGGACATGTGTTGTTTGTCTTTCTCTTCTTACACGAGAGGCTTCAGAAAGCCGCACCCGATGCCCTTCTCCCACCCGAGAACACTTAGCAGGGATCAGCAGAACCTTCCAATTCAGACACGCTGAGTGGATCAAAATAGCAGCACAGGATCCCAGAAAATTACATTATCAATGGGAGCACACAGAGGTTAGAGTTTGCATGCTAAAACCAACAGGGATGACAACCTGTTAAAGGGAATATGATATAAGGATGTGAGACTCCTAACATGGCCGATAAGTGTCCAGGACACAATGGAAATCCACTGATCATACCAAAACATGGGAATGCCACAAGTGGGTGCAGAGACGATGAATAACCAGCACTAATACAAAATCAATTAATGACGGGATGACTAGCAATATCTTAAAGCAGCCATTATAAAAATGCTTCAGCAAGTAATTTGAAACAGTTTAGAAAAACTTGAAACTGCAGCAGAACTCAGCAAAAAAATTTTTTTTTATGTTTTAAAAGGTGGAAATTATAAAACCAGTAATGAAAATTAGCGTAGTGGGTTCAATAGCAACATGGCAAGGGCAAATGGACACACAGTGTTACAGGACTCACCCGATCTGAACAAAGAGCGAAGGATGAAAATCAAGAGGAAAACAGAGTCTCAGGACTTGTGGTAACAAAATAAACAAGAGTTAAGTTATTAAAGTCATAAAAAACGACAAAGAGAATAGGCTTGAAAAGTGTTGGAAGAATGGATTACCTAGAAGTTTCTAAATTTGAGCATATATGGTATACACACACATGCATAAGAAACCATATGGATGCTAGATATAACTCCAAATTAGTTTCATAATTAATATTTTAAAACTTAGAATGGAAATACATATCTTAAAAGCATCGAGAGAGGACTGATACATTATCTTCTGGAGTATTCAAAAAAATAAAATAAAATTTGTTATCTGAAACCATGAAGGAAATGGGTTACTTTCCAACAGGTAAAAATAAGAACCATGGCCTCTTAATTTTATATTCAGAAAAACTATCTCTTAGAGATGCCAGAGGAATAAAAACATCATCAGATGAGTCGGGGTGGGGAGGTGGCTGCTAGAACCATCTTTAGAGAGCAGCTTTGAAATACTCTTTTCTCAAACAGGAAGAAGTGCTGTAAGCAGGAATCTTGGGAGCAACAGGAAAAGAAAAGGACGACAGAAGGAATGGACACGAGGTCGCTTCTCTAATGCCTCCTCATGAGCACTACAGGACGGATGAGTGGAGCAAATTCTAAACACTGCGGGATGCTCCACACAGACTACTTAAAAGCTGGGAAGGGAAAGGAACAATGCTTCCACCCTTCAACGTGAACACCAGCACCACCAAATAACATCTGTCTGTCGTCTGTCTGTCTGTCTGTCCGTCTGTAGCAAAAGGCAAGCAACCTGGAGCTATAGACAGCTAAAGACTGCAGGGGAAGGAAGGCCTCGGTCCTCAGTGCTGTGGCCCCTTGTACACTGCCCCCAGTCAAGCTAGTAAGTCCCACCCAGGCTCGTGCAGATGACTGCAGTGGGTCACAAAAGTCGTTTTTATGTTGCTCCCAAAATATTTAAGAGCTGTCTTGTTAGAGGAGGAGAGCTTGGGATGAGGGGGTTTTGTTGGAGGTAGAACGGGGAGGAAGGATAAGGGAGGGTCGAATTAATCAACGAATGATATGAATGTGTAAAATGGTGGAAAAAATAGATACATTTTAAAAAGAGAGCAACCAGTTTAAAAAAAAAAACTATTCAAGAAGATAAAATAAAAATAAATTAAGGTGCTATTCTAAAAGCCCAAATGTTTATTTAGGGTCCCATTTATTAGGTAATTCAATGTTAATGAATGCAGCAAGTCCTCAGCAAAGTCTGGACCTGGGTCTGGGGAGATAGCTCAGCCAGTAAAGGGCTTGCCTTGCTTGAAGACCTGAGCTTGATCCCTAAAACACAGAGATTTCAAAACGAAACAAGTGTGGCAGTAAAACCTGAGATCCCAGCACTAGGGAGAAAGCCTCAGCTACCAGGCAAGTTCCAGGCCAGTGACAGACTCAAAATAATAATAATAATAATAATAATAATAATAATAATAATAATAATACAATCTAGGTGGACAGTGCCTGACTGATATCGCCAAGGCTATTTTCTGGTCTCTACATGCATGTTCACACATGAGTATATGCCCATGTAAATACAACCACACCCACATGAACATGCACACACAAAGTGTCTAAAACTTGGGACTACATCACTCTGGGACAAATCCAATTCTAACTAGGAATGTAGGTTACTAGAACTTTCTGGGCTTTAGCATATCACCCTCCCAGGAGGAGTGATTTCTAAGGTAGATCTGTAAGACAGCTTCCAGGACCCTATCTGTCAATTATGACAAACCTCTGTCCTTCCTGACACCCCACATTATCACAGATGATGCTCACTCCTCAGAAAATGGACTGACAACCACAGAATCTAATTCACAACGCCAAGAGACTAGTATACAATATACTCAAGGCTCTCATGAGTCCCTAAGAGTTGAGGAGAGATTTGGAGGAATACGTAACAGACTCAGTGATGCATGGACCATTTCCCAAAGGTCCTTTCTTCCCGTTTCTTACTGTAGGGAAGAGAAAATGCGCCAGAGTTAAATACTTAGCTGATGCCACTTAGCCCCTGCTGTAGATCAACCATTAAATCCATAAGTAAAGGAACTGAAAACTAGCCGACCCTGACCACACCACCCCAACTCAATGTGCCCTCAGCTTGTCTTCAGCTCACTCGTCCACCCTATAAATCAATCGAACATCATTTACCATTGGGAAATCATAGTTCATCATGGAGAGCTTCACTCACTCGTCACCACTGTGTTTTGTAAGTAAATATGGACGCCTTGGTTTTACTATGAAGACATTAAGGTCTCTGGTTTTTATCCATAGTGTGTAGGTTTCAAAATACTTTATGTTTTTCTCTTCAATTTCTACTTTCTGTGGCGAAATGGAATTTTATTTCCTAGATAGAAGCAGATGGAACTTCTGAGGAATGTGCCCAGCTTAGCGGTTAAGCATCAGACTTTGATGTCAGATGTGCCTGGGCTAAAAGGCCCCAGTTGGTGGACTTGTTGGTAGTGTCCCGGCTTACCACCCCGGGCCTCAGTTTCTTCATTTATAAAAAGCACATGACACTCCCCACTTTAAAGGATTACTAGCAGAACCAAATGGACGTATACATTTAAAGTACTTGGCACGAAAGATACATTCCACAGTAGCTGCTCTAATCCAGGACATGCCTTTTGCAAGAAGCTTTGTTATCACAGGCAGCAATGGCTTTAGATAAAATGTCAGGAAGTCAGCTCAGTGAGGATCATGGAACAAAAAGAGACATCAGGTTGTAAAAACCTAACAAATGTTACATCTGGAGCCAATGTTCTACTGTGCTCATGCTGGGTACTTGAAGATGAGGGTACTCTCAGATCAAACAAACTGCCTCATTCCACAGTGGTGAAGTGTCCACCCTTCCCACCCATGGTATAATGCCTTCCATTAAACAGAGTAAGGTCTGTGCACGCATGCGTGTGTGCGTGTGTGTATGTGTCTTATAGTGTGTGTGTGACTGGGATACAGTCACTTTCTTTGAAAGCTTATCTCAAGCTGAGTATCCTTTTCCCGAGTAGCAAACTTCTGGGCAAACTCATAAAATTATTAAGAATACCAACTCCACATTTTAGCCTTCAATGTTAGAAAGCATGCTTATTTGTTCTTTGTAAACATCAACCCAACATCTGCCAACATGGCTGCCTCAAAACTTAAAAGTACACATTCCTATCATTCTGTGGTAGGTTTTTTTTTTCATATTTAAATATTTTTCTTGGGTTGACTCTCACAGTAAATGGAATGAAACGCTTCACAGTAACCCAACTATTAGAAGAGATAACGCCCTATCAAAGTCCTTTACAAACACTACCTTCCCTCCACGTCTCTTCTAGGAAAACTCTTTTGAATTTAAATGCTTTCCTATATAAAATGGACAAATACACTCAGCAAACACCAGAGACAAAAAAAAAACAAACAAAAAACAAAAAACTATAGCCTGACTAACAACAAATATATTCTGTGAAATCTGTGAATTATGTGTCTTCTCGATGGCCAAAATGTTAATAGTAACCATAGGTACACTTTTAAGAGTCAACTAAAAGGATAAAGGAAATTTCTAAGAATTATGATATAAAGAGTTTTTACTAATGAGCAGTTTAGATGCTGCCATGTTCCTACCTTGATGATAATGGATTGAACCTCTGAACCTGTAAGCTAGCCAAATTAAATGTCTTTATGAGACTTGGCTTGGTCATGGTGTCTGTTCACAGCAGTAAAATCCTAACTACGACAAGCAATAATTTTCAAAAAAAATGAGACTTGTTAGTCCAATAAAACCATATCTATGAATTATGCATTTTCTAGCATTGCATGTATCTACCTTATCATAAAAAATGGCTGCAAATCTGGAAATGGTGAGGGTTCCTCTGCACATGTTGTCTTAGCCAGGAAGAGTTAATGGATGATCTGAATAAAGCACTAAATCATACAGAGTTTGATAGCAATTCCACATCCCAGCTCTTATCTGATGTCATAGCACTGGACACACATATGCATAAAGGAATACTTCCTGGCCATGAAAAGCATGAAACACTAAGTCACAGCAACATGAATGGAGGCGGAAGTTGTGTTAAATGAAAGAAGCTGGACAGTGAAGGGTTAAGCCTCATACTTTCACTCACTTATGAAGAACAAAGCTGACCCTATAACATCATGGCATAGAATAAGACTCACTAAGGACTGTGGGGATCAGGTGCAGGGGACAAAGACAGGAAGTAAGTTAAACATAGGGCACCGAGCCCAGAGGAAGGATTGGTTCTCCTGTTCCATGGCTTAGCAGGGAAACGCTAGTCTATTGACAGCACTCGGTGGCATATTTCCCTTGTTCTCATTATCTTCTACTTCTCAGCTGAGATCTGCATGAATGCTTACAATACTCAGAAAGAGTAATGTGCTTTAGGAAGAGCCATGGGAGGAAAGGCCACAGTCCACTGACAACCTAATAAGCAGGAAACCTGTAGTGATGGAGGAGGTCGAGGGAAATGACCGGAGAAGGGAGAAAGGAAAGCACAAGAGCAGGGCATAAATCACAGCACTTCAATACTTAATAATAGAAACGGAAAGAAAAATACAGCTGCTCTCCACACACACCCAACGTCTGACCACCCAGAAGGCCAAGTCACTCCACTATGACCCTCTTCACCACAAAAGTGACCAGAACTACCCTTCACAGAGCCATGCTGGGAACCTGGGACCTTGAACATTACTAGAACTTTCCATTCCACAAGGCTCCTACTCTTCACAAACGTAGACATCTGGTCCCTGACTCAGTGATAGAACATCAAACTGTGAAAAAAGAAACTCTTGCCTTGTCATTAAAAGGGACACAGACACACGCACACTACACACACACACACACACACACACACACACACACACACACACACACGGCAAAGAGGCCAACTACTGAGTTTTCATTTTTTTCATTTTTTTTTCTTTTCAGAGACAGAAGAGTAAAACATAAAGGAGAGTGTCCTTTTACCATAGAACCCATCTTTAGACATTGGCCATTTAGAGAGCACTGGAATTTTATAATGGAGCCAGTGTTTGGCTATTCAACTGTGCATTGGACTACAGAAGATGGCATAATCTAAATTTGAACCAACTATTAAAATCCAGTCCCAAGCTTCTCAATGAAGACAGTATCTCGACAACGGGCTTCTTCACAGCTCCACTGCGTGTGGGCAGAAGGGCTCGGAGTTCCATTTTAAATGTCACCAGGACTCTCTGTCCTTCCTTATTCACTGTTCCTCCCCATGAAAAAGTTCACTCTCGGTTCACATGGTGCTAAACCATGCCTGTTGGGACAGCTGGAACCTCAGATAGAAAAAGCAAGTAGAAACCAGGGAAGGCCTCAGGATCAGTCTCAGGTAGTTCATCAAGGGAGGGAGGGAAGAGGCTGAGGACACTGGCTGAGGACTCCATTGTCATTTACTCTTTGGCAAAGCATCTGAAGATGAGGTGCTTATGCTATCTCCAAGGTGAAGAATCTAAAACTAAAATAAAGTCACTCATTACACCACCATGAGAGTAAAAGGCTGTTGAAATCTAGATCTTGTTATATTCTCTGACCTAGAATTCATCTGGCATGTACTAAGTTCTGTAGTGAGAACTCTGGGATTTCGATTTCTTTAAAAAACACAGAAATACAAGAATGCGCTTTCATTTCGATCCCAGGTGTAGGGATGTGAGGCTGCTTCAGACTGATCAGAGCAGATGACTGTGATTTGCCTCATGCTCTAGCAGAGGTGTAGTTTTGCCAGCTGCAGATAGTTTCTGCGATTGTGTGATTTTTGGAATTCTGGGAACTTTTCAGCAGATATATAAATGCTAGAGCCCCAGTAGGTGGAGATTGGAGGTTGTAGGTCATGCAGTTTGTTTGCAGTTGGTTAGTAGTCTCACTCAAAGAAGAAACAAAAAGAAAGAAATTAGATCCAGAGATCTTTCTCTCTCACTACCTCTAACCTTCTTCTCTTCTATCTAGTGATAGGGGGTGAAACTGGCTGGATAACGAGTGGGAAAAAGAACCCACAAAGTAGCTAAGACCAGCTATAAATTCCCTTCTCTTTGTATTTTCTTTGCAGTCTGTTTGTCTGTCTATCTATCTATCTATCTATCTATCTATCATCTATCTATCATCTCTATCTACATGTACACAGGTACATAACGGAAGTGTTAAACAGTACTGCAATCTATGTATCTATTTATCCTATCCTATTCTATTGCATATGTATCTATAGGTACGTAACAGAAGTGTTAAGGAAACTTTGCATTAAATCATGCCACATAGAAATTGCATGCATATTGACTTTTACCAATAGACTCTAAGACAGGGGAGCCATAGTCCTCAGTTATATACCCTCTGATGAATCCACCAGGTTCTGATGGATAATTTAACCCTATAGTCACGTAGGTGGCCTGGTGGAACCCAGAGGAGTACAGAGAAAAAGATATGGCTATAGAAGAGAAATTAGTAGAGAGGGGTGGGCAGAGAAAGGAGAGAGCTAAGAGGTATGAATGACAGCAGTCAGGATACATGACATGAGTGCATGAAACTATCAAAAGACAAACCCAATAAAAAACAAAATAAGGAATATACAGACTTTTAGAGCAACAGACAGATTCAGTACAGATTTCTAAGGAGTTAGTTACCACTTTAGTATCAGCCCTACAATAAAATCAGAAAGTTCTATTCTCTTACCAAATGAAAATCAAAACCAGTCTACACAGTGACATTTGACTGACTCTGAAAGTCTCCCAGTCAAAAGTCCATATTAACAGGTACAGGTGTTTGTTGTTACACATACATTTGTATCTATATATGCCTATATATTTTCAAATACATAAATACAGTTTGCTTAGAGTTTGTGTAAGGTTACTTACTTATACAGATGTTTTCAGGACTGACCATTTGGTATTACATAACTATTTCGTGTGCTCCCCATCCTGCTTTGTTTCTTCCCTAGATGGACAGTCTTTTTAAGAGTGACAGGAGTGGGGGGCTGGAGAGATGGCTCAGTGGTTAAGAACAATGACTGCTCTTCCAGAGGTCCTGAGTTCAAATCCCGGCAACCACATGGTGGCTCACAACCATCTATAATGAGATCTGATGCCCTCTTCTGGTGTGTCTGAAGATAGCTACAGTATACTTATAATAAATAAATGAATAAGTAAATAAAGAAATAAATAAGTCTTTAAAAAAAAAGAGTGACAGAAGTGGACACCTGTGTTGACCATACTTAAGAAAATGTGTAAGAAGGGACCTCTGTCTCTCTCCACTTCCTCTCTTGCTTAAAGATCCAAGGCAGGGGTGAGGGTGGGGAGGTCTTGTTCTTAGTTTACTTCTTCCTAAAAAGAAATGTTTTGGTTCTCAGGCTAATCCTATCCTCAACAATGAAAACAGAGTTAACCACCTGCCTTGTCCAGGAAGTTGAGGGACACAGGATCACACAAGGTGAAAAAGAAAACAGGACAAAATCATTCTCCGGGGAGGCAAGGGCTCCTTTTGTGCAAGCTACACTGAGCTGTACTATGAAAGCCATCAAGTTAATTATGTTGACTTTGGACTCAAGGAGTCTTTAAATTCACGGTAACATTACACTCTTCAACTGTGTTTACGATTCGATGCTTTTCCTTTATCTTTTCTTGAAAATGTTAGTATCAAAATGAAATACACAAAAAATATTTATCTATAACACTACTTCTGGAACCTAACCCAAGAGCATCTTATATGAAACGTACACACAATATGAAAATACACACATGAACCTACCCATCTGGACATATGCAAACAATCACACACATCTTTAAACACATTTTTTCCTTAAAAATTTTAAAGGTACAAAGAAGTAAAAGGATACGAACAGTTTAAACTCTTTATGTGAGTATTTTCATTCCTAGTATCAATACAAAAACGCTAACTGATTTCTGAAAAGGGAAAATTGGGGCTTGACAAGGCGGGACAGCTGAGTCTGGTGCCTACTGTTTAGCCTGCTCTTGCAAGTTGTCCTCCATAGGCAGGCAGCAAAACATGCGGCCCCCCACCAATGGCAGAGAGACATAACCAAAAAAAAAAAAAAAAAAAAAGCATAACGATCTTGTATTCTTTCCCTTTTTCCTGCCTTTTTGAGCATATGAATGGCATTATCATAATTTAATAAATTGTCAAATTGTTAACTTTAAAATTATACTGAAACAGAAACCAGTGAGTGAAAAGCAAGCCAATCTATCTACAGCAATAGGGCTTTCTGATCAAAAGTCAGACTTCAGAGTTAGAATAAGGGAAACTGAACTGGACGTCTCTCTCTCTCTCTCTCTCTCTCTCTCTCTCTCTCTCTCTCTCTCTCTCTCTCTCCTCTCTCTCCCCCCTCCCTCCCTTCCTCTCTCCTCTCTCCACCTTCCACACACCCCCAACACTCACCCACAGAGGTCTTAGAAAGCCATAGGAAACAGGACTCTATTATAAATGAGGTAACCTATCTTCTTATTTTTGCATTTCTGCATATTTTAAAGAAACAGCATTGTGTGTGATGTACTTCGTAACCAGGACTGAGAGAATAGTAGGAACAGCACACAGGCTCTGTGACTCAGTCATGAGGCCTAGAGCTAGGGGCCACCCATTATTATAATTTGGTGACCCTTGGCTGGCCCTAGAGTCTTCTCTCCCTCTCCTTGTAGCTGAGATGTAAAGGCCCTCTCCTGAGGCCATAAGCTTCCTGAGGCTTAGGGAATGCTAATTATCACCCTCTAACTCCAGCAACTTCAAACGTTTTACACAAAGCTAGATATAATTTTTTTAAATGTCTGTCCAGATCAAGAAAGACAATTTGGAAAATATAACTTGGAGGGAAAATTAGCTAAAACAAAGATGTGGCTTTCTCTCTTCCTCTTGGAAAGTTGTCAGGACTGTTACCTCTTGTAGCCCAGGAAACACCCAGGAGTGACCTCCCAAATGTTGTTCCTTCTCTGAGATGCACTAGATAACAAACTGCCTCCAGAATGTGGGTACCAGGACCAGTCACGCTCAGATTGTGTTAACTGCAGGGAAAAAAATCCCTCTATGTGACCCTTTGCTACTGTACTATATTTATTTGCCCTTTCCTTCCTTTTCCTTGGTAGTTAATTATTAGTGTGTGTGTGTGTGTGTGTGTGTGTGTGTGTGTGTGTGTGTTTGTGTGTGTGTATGTGTGTGTGTACACAAACGCATGAACATGCACACGTTTACCTGTGCAGAGGCAGAGGATAGTGTAGCTTCCCTTCTCTATCTGTAGCCATCCCTTTGAGGCAGAGTCTCTCTCTGAACTGGGAGTCCATGTTTTCTTGTCTAGGCTGGCAGTCATCAGGCCCGGTGGGTCTCTAGACACTGCCCGACTCCTAGCTGGAGGTACAGGTGTGTGCCAGACGCCCAACTTGTTCCATGGACGCTGAGATCGGAATGCCATTTCTCATGATTACAAAGCAAGTGCTCTTAACTGCTGAGCCGTCCTTCTGGCTCTGTTCTTGCTTATTTTCAATTCAACCTTGTTCTCTGATACAAGTTTAGGTGTAAACACAGGCCTATCTATACTCTGAAATATCTGTAACAACTTTTACATAACACTGCTATTTGGACATACAAATCACCTACATGAATGGTACCAGAATCTCTCTACAAAGATACTTCTGTTTTAACAAGGAGACTAAGATCTGTCACCCTCGGCCACGGTGCAAACACACAGACCACACCCTGGTCTAGCATTGCACGGCTGACCTCTGTGCAGGGTCACAATTACATCGTGATTTGTGCTCCCGTGACACTGTGCTCAGGAAGTGAGTAGCTGGTGTAGGACTTTGTGCTATGCTTGTAGTGAGTGAACAACGGCCAGAGGTGTGGCATTTCAGAAACAAATAAGTAGAGAATGAAAAGGACACGCCAGACAATGCATGAGTCCGGAGAGAAGGGAAAATAGGCTAAAGGATGCATTCAAACAGAAGACATGGAGGTTAGGCATTGAACGTTAAACAACAACAACAAAACTCACCATTGATTTAAATAGGTTGTTACATCCTAGACTTTCAATGTAAGAAGTAACATGGTTGAAAAGCTACTTTATCTTCCTTAGTACACAAACACATATAACATTGTAATGGAAACATCTAAGGTGACTCACACCCTGCCTAGCTCCCCTTTACCATAGACATGAGTAGGCATTTAGCATGATGATGATGATGATGATGATGATGATGATGATGATGATGATGATGATGACATTGATATTGGTTTGGTTTGTTTTTTCTTGTAGCTTTGGACACTGAAGCTATAACCTCACACATGCTTATAATTTGCTTCCCACAAATAGAACATGTCATCACCTACAGGCTATCACTCCTTGATTAGGCTCTGTTAAATGTCAAAGATGAAGGGCTTTCACAGATGTCATTAAATTCACTTTAAGGTGATCAGCTCAGAGCTGGGTCAACTGGACCTCATCAGTGAGTATACTGAAAGAATCATGTACATACAGGTCAACACTGGAATTATCTGCAATCTTGCTGCTAACCTTTCAAAAAGGCATTTAAAAAGTCGGGACTGGTGACTACAGAGACACAAAACTGTCAGTTCTGCTAGCCAGCTGAGTGAACTGAGACAGGTTTTCTAGGTCAGGCCTCCATGAGCAAGTAGCTCAGCCAGTGTGTGGAGTTCAGATACCAGACTCTAAGTCCTAAATCCAGCTAAAACAAATCTTAATGTCTAAGCTCCAGAAAGCCAGCAATCACAGCTGGCTATTTTGAAAACCTATACATTTGGAGTGATTTGTTATTCAGCCTAGAAAACCAACCTACCATCTAAAAAAGAAGGGTCAATTTGCATAAGAATTGCCTTCCACTGATTAATTAATCACATTAATCACATAATTAATTAATTAATTAATTAAGAAGTACCTGAAATTTCAGACTCCCTTCCCAACTTCCCACATCACACTTGGCCAAGCACTCCCACGAGTGTTCCCGGTATTTAACAGACATGGCTGCCTCCATTCCTGAGGTGCTGCACCGCACTGAAGAGCCAGGGTCATTCAGAGATTATCAGTGCTTGCTCATCCAGAGACACCTGCCTCACATGCCAGACAGTGTTTAACCTGGCCAGCCTGTGGCTTCCAGGGTTTTCTAGTAACATTTTTAGTTCATGCAGTGACTCAGCATAGTAACAATCTAACGTCACCATTCCAGTAACTCAAGTCAAGGCCTCCAACTACAGTTGATCTAAAGATTAGTTCTCCTTTCATGTGCTATGCGGGTATGAAAATCACCAATCAGACATCAGTCCCAGGACAAGAAACCTCCTAACAGACCTGTGTGGAAAAAGTTCACTTCCATTCCCATTTTTAACCCAGAGATCAAAACACAGTCTATGGCCAAGCTATTTAGCTGAGCCTCTGCTCCATAATAGCATGTTTTCTGTGCTCAGAACAAAATTATACCCTGATGATGTCTTTCCATGTGGCTGTGCCCAGAAAGTGGTTAAGAAGCAGCAGCACTCGAGCCGGTGACAGATGAGGCACGTGACCTTTAGAGAAAAGGAAAAATGGGGAATGGTTGTCTGTTTTTCAGAAGCATTTGCCTGCCCCTTGAAAACCAAGCTTATTCATAAGCTTGTCATATAAAACAAGATATTCTTGTTTTATACTTTCCTGAACTGTGGATATAATGCTTTTGATATACAGCCCAACTGGGGAGGGCCTGCAAGAATTGTTTATTTCTAAAAAAACAAAACAAAACAAAAACAAAACAAAAAACAAAAAACACTGGCATTTTGTTTTCCAATTGTCCTGATTCTTACACACCAATTAAAATCACAGTGCCACTTGAAGGTACCAAACAGAACAGTATAGAACATTTTTATAGCTTAAAAAAAAGAAAGAATAAACATCTTTTTCTTCTATTTTGTCCTTCCTCTCTACAGTCCTTCCTCTTACATTTTTTAACTTCTACAATAATGAAGCCAGTAATGCAGCAAAAAGACACAATCCACATGAAACTGATAAAGGCTGGTTTAGGCTGCTAAGTGCTAGATTATCTTGAGCAATTCGCAAGGCTCTCCAAGCCTCGGGGGTTGTCATTTGTTTGTTTGTTTTGGTTCTCCATTTGTTGTTGTGGTACAATGTGTGTGAGTGTTTTGCCTGTGTGTATGTATGTGCACTATATATGGGCATTGTCCACGGAGGTGAGAAGAGGGCATCGGGTACCTGGAACTGAGTACCAGATAGTTTGAGCACCCGTGTGAATGCTGGGAATTGATTTAATTATTAGCCACTGACTTATCCTCCAGTCTCTTGAGCCTCAGTTTTACCAGCTCACAATTCATCACAAATTATAAGAAATAGTGGCACTTGACATCCACCCTCAGATAGGCTAGCATGAGGTGATTCAGGTTTCAGCATTAAATAGCAGACCTGATATCACCAGGCCTTGGCCAATGCGAGGTCAGCTGAGCCCCACAAGTGGAATCTGAATGAAATTGAAATGGGAACTCCGTGTGCAACAGGGAATGAAGACGGCAGCACCCTGCCCGGGTCCAGGTTTTAAGAAAGTGTGCATCCCTCAACAGGAAAGCTCAGAGCATAGAAAGAAGATTTAAAATAAAGCGCTTTTTAAAGTTATGCAGTTACGCTTCATTTTATAAGTTAGCTACTACTTGATTAAGACCTGTGCTTAACAAACCAATTTAACATCTTAAATGAAACTGGGAAGTATTTCCAGGGGGCAAAAGGGCACTGAAAAATTACTGAGCAGTAAGAACTCTGAACTGATCTGGGATGGGAGCATCTTCTGGGCAATAAGTCTGTCAGTCTGTCTGGGAAGACAGTTCAGCAGAGGCTCTTCCTGCTGAGCTGTGCTTCAGCTCCCAGAGCAGCTCCCAGAGTCTTGGAACTTCTGACAGTGCCACAGTCCAGCCCAAAGAAAGCTGCAGAAGCAAGACTGGTCCCTCCTACAGGTTGAGCCTCCTCACGGTAAATGATTACGTTGTGAAAATTTACATCAAAATGGATGAAAATTTTTTTAAAAAGTTGCCTTTGTATAACTTATTTGAAAAGATTTAACACTAACATTTTTCTCAGTTTTATCAGAAAGGGTGACAAGCTGAAAATATTCTAAGTGTGTCTATGTGTCTTTTACTACCAAAAAGAGCAGAAGCCAATTTACAAAACACAGTTCAGAAAATAACCTTCTCAACAGACTTCAGTTACACTCAGATTAACATTAACTCTTTACACTTATGAAGAGAAGTGAAAAAAACTGTAATCAACACCTCATTAAAACAACAGACCGGATAAGTGATACAGAACGTAACTACATACATACAAGGGTCGTACATATGTGACAGTGAGAGTTATGAGTCAATGGTTGCCAAGGGACAGCACCGTCCCTCTGTAACAGCAGCCACACAGTTTGGCAGTGTGCCAGCGACTGAGCAAAGCATACACATGGAGAAATATTTCCTGCTCCCATCACCAACTTTAGAATGTATCGCTTCATGTGCAGACGCATTAGTGACAGGTTTCTTGCTTCAGAAGTGGTGAAATCCAGGCTGAACTAAATAAAATACTAGAAAGTACAGTACAGAACACCGTCGGTCTTAGCACGGGACCACATCTGCATACTAATCTACAACACAGTCAGTTAATCACAACACCTTCTACTACATCTGCCCCATCTTAAGTAGCCACGCTCAGTCACTAATGTTGTAAATACTGTGGGACTGGTGCATCGAGACTTAGAAAGTGTTGGCAATGAAAACAATCTCTCCCCTTTACTAAAGGAGATAAAGGCTTTGTCCCCACAACTATTTGACTATTCAATCAATATGGGAACACACACAGACTCTATATATACTCCACACACCCCACATATACACACATACACACACACACACACACACACACACACATGCACATACACTCTATACACACTTCATACACATATCACACAACACATACACCACACACACACATGTGCACACACACACTCTGTACACACTGCACACCACACACACACACACACACACACACACACACACACACCACATGTATACCACATACACACTCTTCTGTGCAGGTTGTCTATGGCTTCTCCCACTTTTGTTCAGAACCTACTGACTATAGTGTGCCTTTCCTTGGGAACCAGGCCAGTGCATAAAAGGTCCAGGCTGCACACCATGGACTCAGCAAGGTCAGCTGGGCAAATCCTTCACTACAAAATGGTGACTCATGCCTACAGCAAAACGTTTTGTTCCTGGGGCTCTTCTGTGGGTCCTTTAAGGCTAAGCTCCTTTACACCTAATTTTACTTTCCTAAAGGGGGAAAAAAAACTCTGGTAAATGAATTCACACGAAGAGAAGCTTTCTGGAGCACAGAAATGCCCATTTAGAATGAACTCATGGAAACCCTACTTAAAATGCACTGTTCCTTATGTCAACGAAAGTCTACTTAGGCAGGATAAATAGGTGAAGCCATGAATTTCCAGCCTCCTGATGCCAAATTAAATCCCACTTCTTCAAAAGGACCCTGTTATTGCTGCGTCACCCTCTGAGAACTTCATATTTGCTTTGGATCTCTCGGATGTGTTCTCTATTGATGAAGGAGACATGCCAGGGCGTAAGTAAAGCTGTGGCCACATCAGTCTAGACTCTATCGTCTTCCGGCAAATACATGAATAAAAAGCCTCTCAGAGGTGCAGGCTGTAGCTTAGACCACAAAGAAAACTACCGAAGTTATTATAAACACAAGAAAACAAATTCACTAGCCCGGTATGGCAGGTCTCAAGCTGAAGCAGGACTGTCATGAGTTCAAGGCCAACCCCTACGACATGGCGATTTCCAAGCCACCTTGAATTGTGGGACAAGACCCTATCTCAAAAGAGTGAAAAAAAAAGTCTTCCCGTATGTGAAAAACCAACGTAATTTAAATGCTTCTCTACATATAGTAGGACAAAGAATATGTAACAGAAGAAAATAATTCCATTTTTGACAAAGAAGCATGCAAAATTATTTGTTTACCAGCAGGCGCATGCTTAATTTCTGAGAAGCAATCATACGGTTCTTTAATTAGAAAGGACCCCTTAATTATTTCCAGACAACCTCAAAAAGAAATGAGAAATAGTAAATATTAGTTATTTTTCCGTGGCTATATAAAGCGACTTATGGAAGAGTTGATTTTGGTTTATAGATGCAGATACAGAGTCCATAAGGGTGGTTGAAGCACGAAGCTGAGAGCTCATGTCTTCAACAAAAAACTCAGAGCAGAGATCAAACCGGATGTACCTCTGTTACTGTATCCGGTGAGGGTATGAAACCTGAGAGCCCGTCCCCAGTGACTTGTCTCCTCCAGCATGTTGGCACCGTCTCCCCAGGCAGCATTATCAACTCAGGACCAAGCGTTCAATACCTGAGCCTGTGCATGTCTCATGGAAGCCACCACAGTGAGTGAATCGCTTTCTGGGCTTAAATTTACCTCCAGGATAACAGGCACAAAGAAGAAAATATACTCAGCAGAGTAAGTCGCCATCTAAAATGTGTCATCTCCTAGGCATGTCAAGATTGCTCTATAAAATTGCCAGTGCAGTTCCACTAAGTTGGATATCCAATTAAATTTAAACAAATAAATAACAAACTTTGCCTATTATAGGAGCCATGCACTGTATTAACAATATTCCAGCAAGGACAACTGCACATAGGACGGTGATCCTGCAAGACCGCACTGTCTCGTGATGATATTCAGAACTGTTAACTCGTGTGCGTGCACACTGTATTTACAGAATGATAAGGCTGCCTAACAGGACTAACAGACTTCTCAGGACATATCCCATCCTTAAACCACAGGCTTGTGTAAGTACCCCATATGCAATCATTTTTAATTACTAACTTTGGCAATCCCTGTGAATGAGTATGTTTACACACATGTGTGTGCATGCGTACGTATCCCAGGTTCATAATGTATTTGGCCTATCTGTAACAGAAAATCAGAAATGATGTCTAGCCTCCGAAGATCTGGTAAAAACCTCTGAGAATAGGATTGTGTGTCTGTAGATAGAACAGCTGACCTGAAATCATCTTGCTGTAATGACAAGGGAAATCAATGACTGACATTCTGAAATCCCCCAGTCCCACATGGCCATAACAGCCCGTAAGGCACCACAGGAAGTTGTTCATCGTGCTTCACAAGTAGGTGTTGAGTTTTCAGAGTGATGGCCTTCCAGGTTGTAGAACATGTGCACATCACTATTTCCCATAGGATATTAACTTGCATATGTAGAAAATCATCCCAGGGGCTAGAGAGAAGGCTCAGCAGTTACGATAACTGCCTGCTCTTGCAGAAAACCCAGGTCCAGCTCCTAGAACCAGATGGCAGCTGGAAGCCACCTCCGACACCAGTTTCAGTGGGCCCAATACCCTCTTCTGGCTTCCATGAGAATCAGGCATGAGCATGACAGGAAGACATACATGAAGTTGCACTCTCATATGCATAAAATTAAAATTTAAAAATCTTTTAAAAAGAAAACAATCTCATTCCTTCTATCTTAGTGACCATTCAAAATCTACCTACTTCATAACTGTGTGATGATACTAATCTACTTAGAACCTAATATATATTATATACCGAGAGAATATCTTATTGCAAAATATAATGCCAGATACTTAGTATCTATGATAGACAGACAGATGATAGACAGACAGACAGATAGAGAACACTTTACACCAGTGTAAAATATAAATAACATGAGAATAGTAAATATTGATTGACCATTATGGAAGATTCTGCTTATATCTCCAGGAATTTATATGGAGATTTATAGCCCAAATAAAGATTAGTGTCATTTGTAAATGACATAATAATTATATTTTGGAGGAAATGATTGAATTTTTTTTATTAAACTCAATATGTAAAGAATATGCAACAGAAATATTTCTTTCACCTGAATGTTTCTTGGTAAGCCTGTATGCCTCATACAAGATACAATCCCAGCTCCATGACAGCTTGAAGCCTTTCCAGACATCACCCAGGTGCCATGTGGCATTCCTACAGCCCCTGTCCACGTTGCCACATATAGTGTTTCATTTGCTATATTATTATTGTAATTACTGACGTGGGAGTCCTTGAGAACAAGGTCCTATTTTCATCAACCTTTGCATTCCTGATTCTTAACAGGGACATAGAAGACCTTCAGTTTGTGTGTAAAAATAAAACATTACTAACAGTTCGGCGCCGGGCCTTAGCCTAACCAATATCCTTGACGGGCAGGATATGGAGCTGCCTTATTAGAACGACCTCTTGACAAATGTCCCTTGAGTAGACAACGAAACCACACCAAGTCCCAGGCTGCACAGGTACAGGTACACTCCTATTGTACTGAGACAATCCACTCAAATCCCTGGGGGTAGGTTTCATTTTATCATCCAACGACACCAGAATTTGAGGTCCCATCTACATGGCAGCACCACAGAATACTCTAAGTGACTCTCAAAAGAAATTGGAAGGTAGCAATAGGGAGTAGAGGGGCTTCATCCTTTCCTTCCTAGATGAATAGTGATGGAAGTCACACTAAAGGTCCAATAAGTGGTTATACTGTGGAACTGGGAGCAGCTGAGGGGGTTACAAGGAATCATGATCTGCTTTGAATGAGAAACACTGGCCATTTGGAAACTTGGACTCCAGTTGGATGGACTGTTTGGGGAAGCTTAAAAGGCGTGGCCTTCTGGAAGAAGTAAGTAAAAAGCCCCGCTTTCTCCCAGATGCTTTCTCCATTCTGTGTTTGGAGTTGAGATGCGAATTTCCTGCTCCTGCTCCATCGTATTACCGCCCCTCCTCTGCCATCGCAGGACTCTTACGCCTCTGTAACCGTAAGCCAAAATAAACTCATTCTTCTGTAAGAGTTGTCTTTGGTCATGGTGTTTTATACGGCACCAGAAAAGTAAGTCATACATTGTCTGACAGTTTTTCCATATACTCTAGACATGGTTTCTTACCACCTATCAATAGAAAAAGAAAGGAGTCCTACCTGAGTTCTGAGCTGTTAACTGCACCTCAGTTATTGTAGATCTGCTATAAAAGACAATGGTTTTCAAACAAATAGTGTCTAAGTGGTCTCTTTCACTCAACACCATTTAAATTCACCTGCGTGGAGTGAAGCAGATCAAAATTGCCACCCCACACCCCCCACGCATGGACACTAAACATGTAAAGACAAGAGATGCAATGGCAAAAACGTCTCTCAAGAAAAGAAGACGTTTGAAATGAAATGCACAACCCTGCTATTGGAGTGAGCTGCTAAAACACAATGTACTTTCATACTATGTCAGGAAAATTAAATACCCTCTTTGTGTGCAAGAGTGGGTTTGGTGCGTGGATAGCTGTGGGTGTGTCTGAAAAAGGTGGAGGGACAGGTGCTTGTGTGTCTGAGACTTACTAGTTGGGACTCCTTTCTTTCCTATAGTAAATGTTCTTTGTGAGCGGCTGAATGACATATTTACATATAGGAATCTATTCATAAAATCCTAAATCTACAATGGAGGCTGAGGGAAATTTAAGGAATTTTCCTCAAGATTCCAACTATCCCATCTCACTCCAAATATGAGCTTACAGTCCCTGAGCAAGTGCAATTCCCACCTCAGTCAAAACCACCACAGTAAAGACATCCTTGGTATCTTTTATCCCGTGTAAGGACAAACGACCTTAGCATTCAGTGTCTATGTGTACCTCAGCCTGACAGGCCTGAGTCCCTCCTAACTGGCCTAAAATAAGAACGAGTTCCAGGTAGGATCCTCTGTACACTCCCCAAAGAGAACTCTCTTGGACCCATGTGGTCTGGGGGTTTTGTTTCTGTTTGAATGTTTCTTTGGAATAAAAATATTTGAATGGAGACAGGTAACAAGGAGCACAGTGTTGCTGTTTAAAAGGTGTTTTCTCTTTTGACCTGAGCCTAGGGCTAGGGCTGGGGCAGCACAGCGGGATATCTCAGGGTGTCTCCCCTGGCCACCACACACAGGGCCAAGCCAACCTAGGAACTGGTCAAACAATCAAGACTCTCATGAATGTTCCTTCAGACTCTTCTTCAAAGAGGCCTTCACAGGGATACCACTGGAACCTAAGGACACTTGAGGTGGCTTTCATTCCTTTCCACAGAAAGAGGACTTGTAGCTCCGTCACCTGTGGCCAGAGAAGAAGAGACTCTGTGTCTACTCCCTTCTCTGACCAGCAGGGCCAACTGGGACGTCCTCCTTCCCTGCCACCCAGGTCTCCATAGGAAAATGAAATGCCAAAGCGTTCTTCTCAGAGAAGATTCTCAATAAAGGCACCACAGACTTTATAGTCAACAGAGCG
The DNA here is from genome assembly GCF_021556685.1 of Rattus norvegicus. Lineage (NCBI taxonomy): Eukaryota > Metazoa > Chordata > Mammalia > Rodentia > Muridae > Rattus > Rattus norvegicus. The sequence continues at coordinate 78,452,233 of NC_141538.1, forward strand.
TCTTAATATGAATTACTGAAGAAGTGGGCACTGTGTGTAGCGAGAACGGTCTGTGCTTTCGACCTGATCCGATTTCTAAGTTTTCCACTAGAAAGATCTTAGAGGTTGGTCAGCTTATCCTTACAATTTTATTCATAAAATAAATAATAGCCTAGATAAGTCTTGAAAATCAAATTGGCCAACTTATCCTACAGGCAAAGTAGAGAACCATTAATTAACAGAGAATGTAATTTGCCCAGCATCGGATAGTCAATGCCAAAATGAGGATTTGAGTCAACCAATCTATAAAGGTGAGAACACACACACACACACACACACACACACACACACACACGAGGGTGGGGAGAGAACACCCAATATTATTTTCTTCTGGGAGTCCTGCCCTGCCCTCACTTCACTCAAAGTCTCTGCCCCTATCCCATCCAACAGGGCTTTCTTAGCCTCCTCATAAGCTCTGCAAAGGTGTGTCCTGATTGTCTGCTTATCCCTTAGCACAGTATTAGCACTCACCAAGTTCATTAAATTAAACTGAAAGGGTCAAGAGTCAGCACCCTGTGTTGGAAGTACAGGGTCTCCATGCCTACAACTGAATTCCCTGCTGCCACTTACAAAGAGAAAGATCTTCCACAAATCACTTGACATATATTAACTGAGGAACTTCACTATAAAATTGGGGGGCAAAAATGAAACTATCCCTAACAGTTGGTCCAAACAACACTCAAGAGTGTTGACTCTGGCACAAAGTACAGCATGGACAATAACGGTAATTTATCCTTACTGGTGACCACTGGCCATCGAAATGGATCACACTAGGAAAAAGTATATCTTTCTTTGCCAAGAGAGACGATCCTCTGCACTTGTTTTACTTTATGTGCCTCTCAGGGCTCAGATGTCAATGCCACCACACCTTCCCCAGGATTCCTTTCCTTTCTGAATCCTGGTTCCCCTCATTGTTGATTGTCCTCAGTAGAAGTGCCACCACAAATAACAGAGCGGGAAAGGAAAGGACTCATATCCGAAAAGAGCCTGTGGTCAAATAAGGAAGGACGCCTGCACTGCCTGAGTCACTCGGGGAGCCGACTCAAGGAATTCTTGGTGAAATGTCAAGCAGATGGAAACTGGAGCTGGACAGGGACTCTGTAGCTTCACTCTGAGACAAGGATCAGAGAGTCAACTACATCTTGACCAAACACTGCCCTCAATGAGAAGCAGCTGGTCTGTGGGTGCTCCAGTACTAAACTCTGGGAAAGAGGGAAGACATGTGAATCCTGGGGGTCATTAGAAGCAGGAGAAAGAAAAGGAACACACCTTCAGGGCTTTCTGTGACCCTGAAAACAAGGCAAAGGTGGGGGTAGGCAGTATCAAGGGAGGGTGTTAGAATCAACACAAGCCCTCTGGCCTGTAAATTCTTCTAGAAGACACAGTTCGGTTTTATTCTTGAGAAATAGCTTGGCGCAGAGGTGAAAAACTCATGGACCTTAGAACCCAAGTCAGGAGATGTATTGAATTCTTGCTCCTATATGCATGACCTATGTGGTCTTGGGCAACCTATCTAGGGTTCTTCTAGGTACTTCTTCTTTTACATTCTGGAAATCAAAGATAGCAAACTAATCATCATACCTATGTTCTGGGGGGTTGTTATTCCTAAATACAAACCTTTAAGGTAGTCTGAGTGCTGTGCATGCAAGTCATATTGTACACATCTGGAATAACATTCTTACAAAGTAAGACTCACTTACAAGTGACTCCCTGCATTCTCATGCTTCACAATCAATGATGCAATTATAAAACTCCAAGATGCTTTTTCTTGATTTTTTTTTTTAAAGTTGAATGCCTAGGAACTCAGTTGCTGACCAACAAGTACTTGCTTGAACCTGAGCAGGTCTAAATATCATAAGCCATTCTCACACAGAAAAACCAAAGCCTTTTCCACTCAAGTAATAAGTTATAGCTAGCCCAGAAAAAAATCAAAACACAATGAATATGTTATTAACAGATCACTCACAGTGGCCAATCATCTTCTAAGTTGTTCATAGTCTAACTTGAGGTCACAGACTGTTAGCCAGTTGTGGTGAGGCATGCCTTCAATTTAAACACTGAAGCAGAAGAATCATGGATTCAAGGCTATCCTGGGCTGCATGGTAAGATGCTATCTCAATTTTAAAAATGGCTTTTTTTTTTAAAAACTTATAGAACTGGTAGAAGTAAGGGCAAGTATGTCTCCCTTAGAGCTGACTAAAATGTACCACATTGAACTCGCTACAGCTCCCTGCTCTGCCATATTGAAGGCTCGGGAAGTGGTTTTTCATTCATCCATTCAATGGCTACTTGTTGAGTGCCTGCTTTGAGCCAGACAGCCTATGAATGACTACATAGAGAAAAGAGACAACAAAGCATTCAGTCCCCTCTGGCCTTCACCAGGTTCAAAATCTCCATAGATCACAGTTTTCAAATATCAAAAAAAAAATTATACAAAAGTCAAGGTCAAAGATAAAAACAAAACCTAGATTATCAACTGATTAATTTATAATGAAATGAGCTTCAGGCCAATGAGAGCTCTCGTTGCCATGAGATGAACTCATGTTTTCCAAATAACCAGACCCACCTAGGAATAGACCCACTTCTAGCAGGAGAGTGAATGGTACAAGAAACATGAGGCATCAGTGTGACAAATACCTGTCTGTTCTGGGCCATGAATTTGCTATTCTGAGCTATCTACCATCCTCCCATGTATATCCTACCCACTCCCTCACGATCGCTTCCTTTCTCAAAAATAGTTGTTATTCATTTATTGAGCTCTAGTCCCTAAATTAGAATCATATTCCCATCTTGCCTTACGCAGTCTCTTGCCTTACGCGGTCTCTTGCCTTACGCGGTCTCTTGCCTTACGCGGTCTCTTGCCTTACGCAGTCTCTTTACATATCATCCTGCCTGGAGTTTTCCATGTTCTAAAACTTTCATTTTGTGGCCACAGAATTAGTATTTATTCCAGAAAAAAGGTAACTGTATTTGATCTTTATGGAGGCTGACAGTTTAACACTCAAAGGACACTACTCCTGTTATCTACTCCCGTTATCTACGTATTTGAAATTTGTGTGATGGATAGTAGTAGTCTTGGTTATGGCAGAGGAAAAGCTACCCAATGAGACACAGATGCTAACTGTACACGAAATCATTAAGTACAGTGCGTGGTGCGGATATGTTACATAGTACGCAAAGGCCAAGATTAAAGCAAGAACTTGGTGAGTTCATAGTCCAAACTCTGTAATCATTTACTGCTCCATGAACTAAATAGTATCTGACATTATGAATGGAAGATACAAACACACAAAGCACATACACCCATGTCCATCAATACTTACATGGCCAGCAAACAAATCTCTGAGTCCATACAGAAGCACAAGGCCTTGGGTTACACTTGTCATCTCCTCCACAGATTGTATCCGCTACAAACTGAGCTGTGTTTTCTTCAAAACAGGCGAAGTTCTCTGGTGGCACAGAGATGCTCAAAAGGCTTTGTGGATAACTAAACAAGGAGGAGGCTGTTCTGGCACTCATCAGGCTTTGGATGACGTTAGACGTCTCATGTCTGAGGTGATGTGTCCCCAGTGAGGATGTTTCCTGGGTGTTCAGTTAGTACAACAGGGATTCGAGTAGGCTGTTGAATCTCAGGCCTAAATCTCCTTCCCACAGACTACAGGTCACAATCAATGCAACCATATAGGATCATCATGATGTGTCTGCCCTGACCTAAGAGAATAGATTGAAGGCTCTTTCAGGGATGCTAACTAATTTAAGAGTAATTAAGGCTCTGATTGCAGTAACTAAAAATGGGCAAAAATCATAGTTTTGGAGATATTTCATAATCCCAGGTTATTTACCCCACAGGGTTTTCCAGAGAATAAAGATGATTACAGGACTTTTACACTCGACATCCACAGAAAAGATGAAGTAAAGTTTGTTTGTCTGTGTTGTTAGGGAATCTAACGTGGGGTCTTACACTTGCTAGAGAAGCAGTCTAACTCCCGACACCAAATGAAACTTTCAGTGCCAGGAGCGGACTATATCTAATTAGGTTGTTGGTCAAAGAGGTCCGGTGGACCAGCTGAGGCTATGCCAAGGCTAGCGGTTGCTCTCCACAGCCTGATGGTGAGTCCCTACTGCTGAAGACATCCACACGCCTCTCTGAACAGGGAGAAGTTGAGCTGGAGCCTGCCTAGGGCCTTCGTACCTACTGACTGGTGTTCATGGTATGGAAAGGCACTCTGCACACTACCAGAGGAGAAAGGAAACACCAACCCAGCTACAAACCTTCAACCTACAATAGTGACCTGCCTGGAAAACATACTGGTTCAATGGCGGCACAAAAGTTGTGGGTGTAACCAACCACTGTTTGGTTGGCTTTAAGGCCCATTTCAGGAGATGGTACCTATGTCCAACACTGTTCTTGTGGCCAAGAACCCTAGACTAAATAGGCCGTGGACCCAGTGGAAACCAAAAGCAAATGCTACTGTTCTTCTAAAGGAGTGCAGCAATAATGCTGTTCCACTCATAGGTCAGTGACTTGTTCAACAATTGTGAGAGAAGCTTCCTCTCGCAGTGGAAGGAAACAAATACAAAGGTCCACAAAAGGACAATGAACAGAGAGTGAGAGGCCTTGAAACACTCAGTCCTAAATGTGATGTCTCCATTAAATCTCTCCCCTGAGGCTCAGGGAATTTTAGAGGAAAAAAGGTAGAAAGACTTTAAGAGCCAGTGGGGATGGACAACACCAAGGAAACAAAGCCTTCTAGACACATGCACATATGAACTCAGAGACTGGTAGCATGCAAGAGTCTAAGCCAGCTGAGGTCCCACTGCTGAGAGATGTGGGCACAAGTGCCATTCCTTATTCACAAGTTATCTCCAGTTGACAACTGCTCACAGTAGAAAAAAATATTTTTCTCCAATAGAGTCTCACTAGGTATATTAAAAACACTTTGGTCCCATGCCCAGAAGTAAATAAATGACCAACACAAAATGAACTCAGCGATATTTTTGGAGGATTTTTGTCTCATAATTCTCTATCTGGGTTTTGGTTTTTTGTTGTTACTAGTGATGATGATCTTTTTTGGTCATTCATTTTGTTTTTATTTCACAGTTCTTTTGCTTATATATCATGGTTTCCACTTTGTGTTTTTATGGGATCTCTTTCTTGCTCTGCATGTGAGTGTGTGTGTGTGTGTGTGTGTGTGTGTGTGTGTGTGTGTGTGGTGTGTACATATATTCCCACCAATCACTACTATGAGCTTTTTAATCTAGGGAAAGTAATACTTCAAACTTAAAGGTAAATACTATTCACATTGAAAACTGGGTATGGTAATTCATGCCTATCATGCAGTACTCAGGGGGCTAAGGCTGGCGGTGGGAGGCCGGGGGTTAGGAGACAAGAGGCAGGAAACCACAAGATAAGGTCATTTTGGGCTATATATACTGAGTTCATGGTTAGTCTCTCTCAAAAAAAAAATGCTGGGAGGAAGATAAACTGTTTTCTTCAGGGATGAGCTTCCTAATTGTATACTACTAAGTGGTCAGCCTTGGAATGATATATGTACAAGTAACACTAAAGGGACTGAGCAGTTTGTATTAGTATATTTATGTATGGATAGAAAGATAGATTAGATAGACAGAGATGATAGACAGATGACAGATAGTAGATGACAGATATATAGATAAATAGGTAGATGACAGGTGATAGATGATAGATAGATAGATAATAGATGATAGATAGATAGATAGATAGATAGATAGATAGATAGATAGATAACAGATGATTCATAGATAGATGATAGGTAGACAGACAGATGACAGGTAGATAGATGATAGATAGATAGATAGATAGATAGATAAATAGATAGATAGATAGATGATCAGTACATAGATAAATGATTGATAGATGATAGGTAAATAGATAAGGAGACAGACAGATGGATGATAGATATGGGGGAAGTTCATGGGGCAGATTTCAGAGAGGAGATAAATCATGTAATTACATATTAATTTTAAAAATCGACAACAAAAAGATTATTTGAGTTATGGAAAGAACAAAATTATAATTTTATCCTTAATTATGAATTAATATTTACTAATATAAACAGAAAATTAAATTTCCTAAACTGATTTTTATAAAGATTACTTACTGTCACAGATTTCTGTTAAACCTACTTGTCTACAATTTGATATAGCTTCTGTACTAACAGACCTGGGCTGCTCTCTGCCTTGGTCAAAGAACTTTCTTTTCACAGTGGCCATCAGCCAATGGAAAGACAAAGAACTGGTCACCACACTGAGATTAAGAGACTGAGTGTTCATCCCTAAGCAGGACATCTATCGCCACCACCATGGCTGAAGGACCATCTCAGAAGAGGAGTTGGACAGAGTGTGAGAGCCAGTGGGTGGAGAATGGTGTCGTGGAATGCTATCTCCAAGACATGACAGAACTATCTAAATCACAACCTCCCAGCACCCATGGTCCCTTGCACAAGGTCATCACAAGACCATCCCAGCGGAGACAGGGAGATGATCTTCAGGGCACACCCCATTCTCAGGAGTTGTTGTTCATGGATAGTTGCAGGGAGGAGGGAGAGACTCATTGTCTATGGAAGACATGAACACCAGTAGCCTCCCCATGTCCCACGTCCATGCACAGGGGTCTTAATGGGTTGTCAATAAACAAACAACAGCAAAATCAAAGACATGAAGTTGAGAGGGGACATGTGAGGAAGATGGCGAGAGAACTGGAAGGGGAAGTGGGGGTATGTATGATCATATTTCATTGTATCATATATCAATTGTCAAAAATAAAATTAAAAAATTATTACAGCATGTTCACTTGGACTAATGAATAACTGTGTAGAAAGCATAAAGGTTGTTCATATCATTTAAAGCACTATCTATCTGAACATCTGTGAAACAAAGTCCTTAGGGCAAGAGGCTTACGATGCTGACTCTAATACAACCTTTCTAAAGCTAAATAAAACCAGTTACTTTGAGGCTTTTGTTTGTTTGGGGTTAGCTGGTGTGGGGTCTTGAATGTTTTGGTATTCTCAGTTCTAGACAGAAAACTCTTCAATGATATCTTACTTTTCATCATTTTTACACGATAGCACGGAGACCAGTATCTAGCATATCCTATAACTGTTGGAAGAATGGTAAGCTGACATTGCCATAGACATGAAATTTCCCTGTTCGCACATAGTTCTGCATATACATCTGGTGAATTTTCAGATTCTTGCTTACCATGATCATAAATGAGTGTTGCTACTTGACAGCATTGGGAAGCTATAAAAGAGGTAACAGTCAATACCGAACTCACCCAGCACAATGACCACAGTCTTCAGAAGGCTCATCATGGTGTCCCGATTCCTCCTGGGTCCAGAACTATGCCGGGACATTCTCATAGTCCTCTGGCGAACATAGCCAAAGATGTGAGCGTAGAGAACCACCATGACCACAAAGGTCACCAGGTTGAAAATGGCCCAGAAGACTAAGTAGGAGTCACTGTAGAGGGGCGCCATGTTGGAACAATGATCGATATCACAGATGCAGTTCCAGCCCACACTGGGTATGGCACCCATCACAATGGCCATAGTCCAGATGACTACAATCACCACCACCACACGTCGGTTGCTCATTCGTGTATGGAGCTGCATTCGGAAAACTGTGATGTGCCTCTCGATGGCAATGGCCAGCAGGTTGGCCACAGAAGCCGTCAGGCTGGTGTCGATGAGGCCCTGCCGGAGAAGCCATGTGCTAACGGTCAGTCTCCGGGTATTAGGTCCCGTGTTGAACATCAGGTAGAAGTAGGCCAGTCCAGCGAAGAAGTCTGCAGCAGCCAGGTTGGCCATCAAGTAATAAATAGGGAAATGGAAGCGGCGGTTGACGTAAATTGCCACCATGACCAGTAGATTGGCCAGCATGATGAACACGCAGACAGTGATGCCCAGTCCCATCACCAGCTTGCTCACAGTGTTCCATTCTGTGGCTAGATACTTTCCACTCCGGTTATAGAAGAAGGCGATAGACTCGTTGTAGAAGCACTGTTGTTCGTTCATGGCTGTGAACTATGAAAGAAAATGGATGAATGAATGAATGAATGAATGAATGAATGAATGAATGAATAGAAGAAACCACAGATCCAAATTTAAAGGTGGACCGGCAACAGAAGACTCCTATAACATTTGTAAAGTAAAATAAAATAAAATGAAACGGAAGCAAAGAATTTGAAAAAAAAAATCTGACCCAGAATAACATCCAAAATCCACACTGGTCATTTAGGACTCTAGATTAAAAGATGGTGAGACAAATAAGTAAAAGGTCTCTGCTCGGTGGTCTGTGTCATTGAAGTCTACAAGAAAAACCACAGGACACATTAAAAAAAAAAGTCCTTAAAATACCCAAAGTAGCCAAAAATCTTTCAGAACCTTGCGACTGGAGTGTTTATCCTATTGAAATTTACGCTGCCCTGTTATTTAGTAAACAAGGTCCTCTCTAGATATGTTATCATTGGCCAATTAGTCTGTTCTCACCCCACACAGTGCTTTTGACCCGTGGCAGACATTTTGTAACACAAGCTTGCAAAAGGACCATCAGGCCCGACATTTCAAAGGTCACACTGTGCATCAAAGATTCTGTAGCCAAAGCCAGCATGCACTGCTCAGCATTCCTGTGGTTAGCACAACCCACCCCCCAGGACCCTTCAGCCCCAGAATAGCATCCATCTTCCCATCTGTGACTCTTGAGAACTTTGTTCCCCCTTGGAAGGTTTAATGTAAGCAGTTGATACCTGACACTGCTGCACAAGAAGTAGAATCTAATTAGCTCAGAGGACACCCATGTCTTCCCGTGTTGAGTGACATTGCTTATATTGTATTTACTTACTCTTTCTTTTTAGCAGAGACAGCTGGAATATAGTTTTCAGACTATTTACACTTACACTTAGGTCCAGAAAGGTTCAAGGTGTTTTAAAATGCAATACAGTCAATGAATAGTAAACAAAAGATAATGAAGAATACAATTGGGGAATCGCATGTCAAGCAGAAAATAAAATAATGTCTCTTCCTGAGAACGTCAGTGCATTGGAGACTTCTAGAATTAGAAACCACTCCCTGAAGGCACGTCATGTTCTCTTTCCTCTCCTTTTGCAATTCTTAAATCACTAAGCAAACATGATAGTTTGGGTACTTTGGTTTGTGTGTGTGTGTGATTAGGGATAGGACCTAGAGCTTTTAACTGGAATTACAGGCCTGCACAACCAAGCCCATCTTAATCAAAGTTTTCATTAATTGGTCTACAAGATACCCGTAGGTTGTATGTGAATGCTTCCTAAACACTAAGTGATTTTTTTAAACAGCAGAAAGAAATGCCTGAGTGATTAGTCTATTGACTTATGAAGACTTCTACAAACTCTTCCCTAGCCCGAGATTAAGTGTTACTGCCACACTTCTGGCAGTGGGCTACTGTGCTGTATGATTACCTCTTCTTTCCCCTCCGCATTAAGGAGCTCACACTCCAGGAAGAGTGAGGACCTTGTGTTACATCTCTGGGCATCTATCTTCTCCACAGCCCAGACTGTCTCCCTCACTGGCAATCAGAGAACTTGGCCTCTAGTGTTTCTTTCCACGCTAAGTCTTGCCCTTATTCTAAGTAACTGATTGACTTTTCTTGCCTTTCATTTCCTCATCTCTAATGACCTATTCCATTACATTCCAGTTGTCCACGCCCATGGTCACACCCACAAGACTTTTTCAGCCGCCCAGAACTTCCTGCTTTTGGAAATACTTGAGACATTCTAATCACTCTTCATAATTTCTCGGTTTTCAAATTTTCTCTCGTGATGCTTAGTAAATCTGTCTTTTGAGGATATATCGATTTTCTTGGTCCTTCTGGTTTTCCCCACTGGAATATCCTCCCTATTGTCCCCTTCTCCTTCATCCATTTTGGGCTCTGTAGTGACTGACGTCACCCCTTTCTGGTGAGCACAGGAACAGAGCCTCATTGAAGACCTTAAGGTGACATGTGCACCCGAAATCGGAATTTTCTGATCACATTAACAACATCCACTGTATTAATTATTTCTTATTGCTGTGATGAAATATCTGACAAAGGTAACTTAAGGACAGGAGGGCTGATTTTTGTCTCACGGTGAGGGGACTGGTCTACTCGATGGGGGCGTCCAGCCAGCAGAGTGTGAAGCTTCTGGTCAACAGGACACACCAGGAAGCAGGGCTGAGAATGCTTCCCACCTTATCACTCTATCTACAGATTCCCTCCCAGAGAAGCGCAGGGGGATGTAAACATTTCTCAGACACAAAAGGGTTATGAGTATAACATTTCTAAGAAGCCAGAAGCTAGGATCATCTCTTTGTTTCAAATCCCTTAACAAAATTATTTCTGCAAAATTTCTTTAGCCCGCTGAGGTCACTTATTCAGAGGACCCGTGGATGAAATATGGATGTCTTTGGAAGTCATGACTGTATCTGCCAGACAGAACACAATAAAAATATAATTTCGGACTTAAAAAAAAAGTATAAAAATTCTAGAGAACAGAAATACCAAATAAAAGAGGACAGACATCCACTCGGCATCTAATGAGTCAGAGATAACAAGAAGGAAATGGAGGTGCAGATTAAAACATAACCCTAGTCATTCTGCAGATTCTCGAAGGACTGGGGCAGAGCTGGAGAGGCAGAACCCCGCTCACCCACGGAAAAGGGAGTCCTTAAGAAGACACACGCATCACTGATTTATGTTTATATATATTACAAAACAATGCTAAAACAAAATGTTCCTAGCGAGATTTTGGGATCTCATGGGTAAAGAAAGGTTCCAGAAACATAAATCAAAAGTAAAGGAAAAGAAATTCAGCAAGTGTTTAAGGTGGAGAGAGCAAGCCCACTAGAGTCACTCTGTGTTTCTGATGTGAGATCCTCTGGGACAATGGTTCTCAATACCTGAGTCGAGACCCCTGTGGGATCGGCTGACCCTCTCACGGAGGTCACATATCAGATCTTTACATGTGGATTAATAACACTAGCAAAATTATAGTTATGAAGTAGCAACAAAAAATAACTTGATAATTGGGGGTTACCACAACATGAGGAAGTGTATTAAAGGGTCTTGGAATTAGAAAGGTTGAGAACCACTGCTCTAGGACAAAACTCAAGGTATAAGAAACCCTGCTGAATAGAGAAAACCTAAAGGAGCCTTGAATTCCACAGCCATAGACAGCCTCACAGGAAAGCTCCTTACAGGCTCACAAGTTTAGATACTTGATCTTCAGCTGGCTGTGTTATTTTGGAGAGTCATAGGCTCTTGTGGACATGAGACTTAGCTGGCTCACATAGGGGTGGGGCCGGGAGTTGAAGGCCAGGTCAGCTGCAAACTCTCGACTCCTCTAGGTGACCACCACCTCGTCCTCCTGCCAGCTTGCCTTTCCGCACATGACAGAATATGATTAGTGTGTGTCAGAATAAACCGTCCTCCCTTAAATTGTTTCTGTTAGGAATTTTACCACAATGACAAGAAAAGTAATGAATACACACTCAGGGGGAAATATAAGAGCAGCCTTACTCCCAAGTGCATGGGCGTTCATGAGTGCGTGCGTGCATGTGCATACACACACACACACACACACACACACACACACACACACACACAGCCAAAATCACTGGTGAGTGTTGGTGGCACACACCTTTAACCCCAGCACTAGAGAGGCAGAGGCAGGCAGCTCTCTGAGTTCAACAGCCTGGTCTACATACATAGTGAGTTCCAGGACAGCCAGGACTATGCAGTGAAACACACTGCCTCGGAAAACCAAAAATAACAAACAAACAAAATGCTGGTAGCAAGCATAAAATTCATAAGTCATGATTGTTTTCACATGGTCAAAAACAAATATATAAAAATTACACTTAGTACAATTTAATAATACCAGTATAAATCTATCGTTGTACCAAAAGTGCTTGGGATGGGGGAGTGGAATATAAATGACAGTTCCTTTTTCTCTTATTCTTCAGGTAAGAATCATGTAAGGGAGAGAAGAGGAGGAGGGGGAAGAGGAGAAGAGGGAAGAAGAGGAGGAAAAAAATCAAAACATATTAAACCTACTATTTAAGTTGAGACAATCTGCAAAAATTATTCAAATGTGCTCAGGCAAACACAATCTATTTTCATAATTACTGAGATTAGTTTCCAGGAAGACATGTGAGCGTTTGATCTCTGGCTGGTCATATTGAAAAGGGCAAATGAGGCAAAGATTGAAATTTCCCCCAGTGAATCCATCTAAGGTCATTTTTAAACGGTTTCCTTTTTGCTCTGAGAAAAGAAACCAATATTGACTGGTAGGACATAGGTACAAAACAAATATATACTCAAGACAAAATTCAGTAAATATTTGCAAGTGAAAGATATTACGCTAAATCTAAATCGCTAAAACAAGAAATCCTTGTGGAGTAAGAAGCTGTCAGCCGTTGCCCTGGATAGAGATTAAATATGCAGCTCAGATAAAATTATTTTTAATTGACATCTCCTTCCGAGGTAGAAAGTCTGTGTTCATGACCTTCCCCCCGCATTGGTCGCTGCATCTCGGATATATACTGTGGGACCTCAGTGGCTGTTCCACAATGCGGAAGCTCATCTTGGAAATTTCCTTACCCTATCTGTCATTGTCGAAGTCTCGACAACCTGCCACGCCTGAACTCTAAAGGGGTGGTTATGGAGTTATCTGAGATCGCTTTGTCCCCCACTCACTCATCTCTGCCTTCCCAGGTATTTACAGAATGTCAGTCATGGATGAATCTTAGCACCGTGCCTTCAAAGGGCACCCCACGATACACCCGAGCCGCTCCCTACCTGTGGGACTCGCTTTTTAATCTCCCACAAGGCAATTACACACTCATTAACAAGGAGGAAAAACAAACACCTGGCATAAAACACACGCTACTAATTAGACCTATGTGGCTTACTAGGGAATCCGATAAGATGTAAATAATACGCTCCAGTGGCATGCTTTAAGGGAACTTTAATCTATGCTGGATAAGAGTGAGCAATATGATATAAAAGAAGTAAATTTGCTTTCCATTCCTGTGTATGCATATATAAGCACATATAAATCTATGTGTGCCAGTATGCACGCACACGTGTGTGTACATGTGGACACCAGAGTTAACCTCGGGTATTGTTTTGCACGCCTATCTTAGCTTTTGAGACAGGATCTTTCACTGGCCTGGATTTGGCCAAATATGCTAGGCTGGCCGGCCAGTGAACTCCAAGGAGCCACCTGTCTCCTTCTCTTGATCTCATGGTTCCATTTCTATTAAAGCAATGGAATGTCCGAGACTATGTGCCTTCTTGAAGCGCACGTCCGCCTGATTCTAATTTCCAGCCCCTAACATGGTGTTCGGTAGGGTAGTCGATGGCTCCAAATCCCAGTTCTCTCGTTTGAAATGGGATCATAATAGGGCTCTATGACCTTCTCATTTCTAGTTATTAAGTCTAAAATAACCAAACAGTCTACATACCTCTCCCAATAAGGATAGAAAAGAAGCAGCATGAGATTTATTCAAATGTTATTAAGTTTATTCTCAGGAAAATAATTCTCATCCTTCTTAGAACCTCAAAGTAAAAAAAAAAAAAAAAAAAAACCAGGAGAAACAGGATGAGTTCTCATTAGAATTAGAGCTCACAAAACAAAAACTGATACAAAGGAAAAGCTAGCTTAAGCTGTGGCAGAACCTTCCCCTGATGAATAAAGATTTCAAGGAGCCAATCACTGGGCGAGTAGGCGGGACTTCCGGGTTGGAGGGGAGAGACCGGAAAGCAGGAGAAAAGATAGGTCTTTTGAACAGGAGAGTTGATGGAGGACATAACTTAGGTAGGGGAGGCCCCGGGTTCAGGTGGTGGATCTGCTGGGTTCCGCTACTGGAGGATTTATAACTTAGAAGAGCTTACAAATTAGGATACTAGTTGCTGCAGCCAGCGATTGTGTTACCTGTTGATTCCAAACTAAGTTTGTGTGGTGTTTTCCTTCACGAGGAACTGGGTCCAGAGAGAAAGGTGCAGCGGTAAAGCATGGGTTTGCGAGAAGTGCACCCCAGCTAGAGGTGGGAATTTGGAAGCGTGGAACTGGTGTGGCAGCGACCTGCCGTAGGAACTTAGCGAGCCAGGCTGAGAGATTTCAGAGCTCCGGGTCAGAGTGTCTGCCTTGCTGAGAACAGGCTGGTCTGCCCGCCAGTGCCTTCCCCGTGGTAGTGTGGGATGGTGCCCTTTTTTTATATTTCCCGCTACCTTAACCCTAGATTCCTTAGGATGGTGAAAAATAATATGCACTAATTAAATCTCTTTAAAGTTTGCCTAAAAAATTAGTAGATCAAATGGTTCCTCTACTAAAGGATAATAGGATGTTTGCACGTGTGTGAAGGAGAATAGCAAATGATGAGTCAGTGAGGGTACTCTTAATCTCATGAAGGCCTGTGCCTACCAGGCTGAGGACAGGGGTACACCATCACATTGGAAGATTTCCAGAGAATTCTGGGTTGAGCCTAAGAGGAGGAATGACAAGAGCCACTAAAAATACTGAAGACGCACAGGAGTAAATATAGTAAGCACCTTCCAGATGCTTCTCTGAGCCAGTCGGGAACTGCAAACTGAGACCAATAACCCACAGGAGACCACCGTGGTCACTGACAACAAGACTTTAAATAAAACGCTTTTGTCTGAGGCAGTGAATTTGAACTAAAACCGTTAATTGTGCTGGCATAACACAATCTTAACAATCTCCATATTAGTAAAATAATGGGTTGGGGGAAATTATCAATTCAGATACAGTGCCTGTAATGAGATGGGTGGCTTTGAGTTGGGATAATCAATTAGAGGAATAAGGAATTGTCCAAACAGGAGTGGAATCCCAGTACTCAGGAGCCTGAGGCAGAATATGGAAGTTCAAGGTTAGCACCAAAATGCTTGAACAGACACTGGAACGATCCAGAGAAAAACACACACATGGCAACCTGATAGGCAGCGCAGATTTACCCATCAACTGAGACAATGCTATAACTGCTCATTCATTTAAACACATTACCTATGTCATACACAGAAACTCATTCAGGCTAAATAAACCAGTATCATACACAGAACCCCATCTGGGGTAATATGTTAAAGTATGTATGTATGTATGTATATTATATGAATTATATAGATTTTATTATATTGCTACGTATATATTCTGAAGATGAAAAGTTTTAAAATGTATATTTAAAAACTTGTGGATAATGGGAAGATTTTTTTCCCAAATGAGACCAAAACACTAAATTTAATTAATCAGAAAATTAAGAACTCAGTACTATAAAAGACCTTATAATGAATAGTTTTAAAAAAAAAAACGTGTAGGAAGTTTGGCAATTTACATATAGAAGGTTCTCTTTACATCAAGGAGTAAAGATTTTTTTTTTTTTTTTTTTTGGAGCTGGGGACCGAACCCAGGGCCTTGAGGTTGCTAGGCAAGTGCTCTACCACTGAGCTAAATCCCCAACCCCTGGAGTAAAGATTTCTTAACAATGAAAACAGAGAAAAACTGAACAAGCCAACAGAGAAAACATGAGCAAAGATGTGGACGGGCAATCCCCAGGAGAGAAAACTGTAAGAGCCAATAGCCACATGAAAATCCTCCTCGCAGGGCATCAGAGACGGTTGAGCATAAGGCATAGGAAGGTCCAATTGATTTCCATCCCAGCAAATATTAGCTCAACTGAAAAATCACGGTGAGGACACCCACGCAGGGCTGGAGAAAACTCAGTACAACGGCTTTGAAAAATGGTTTCATGAAACCCACTCAAATCCACATATCAGACATGAGCTCTAGGGGAAATATCATCACAGGTGTGCCTAAGGAGATGTAATATTGTATAATTTAAAATAAAGTGACATAAACAGGGGACCACCAGAGAAGGAACAAATTACAACACAACCAAGAAAGTCTACTAAAAAGAAGTTAGATAAAGCCAAATCACTTACACTAACCGGGAGAGTGCAGACAGGTATACATGCGGCGCACCATTCTTGCACTAACATTTGCAGACATTGACTATAATCATTTCTATATGCCTCACATAAATGCATGCCCTCGAATATATGCAAAGAGAATAGTGAACATCAATTTCTGATCTGGGTGGAGAAATTAACAGTGCTGGGAAAGGAGTCTGAACTTCAATAACCTTGCTGCTAAACATTTGCCGATACATTGATTAAAACACCGAAGACTGAGAAAGTGCATCAAAATGTTAACATTTTATGAAGCAGAATAATGGGTACATTCCTGTGCATTTCACCATTGTTGAACATAGCTCATCTAAAAAATAGTAATTCAGTCTAAGCTATTAGAAGAAAGAGATGGGACATCATGGCACAGCCTGTATAGTGCTTACCACAGAAGCCTGAGGACCCAGCAACCCATACCGAACCATGCAGAGAGCACTCACGCTGGGGAGGCAGAGCCTCGGAGACCCCCGGGGCTTGTTAGCCAGCTACTCTACATTAATCAAGGACACCCAGGCTTAGCAAGAGAGAGAGTCTTGTCTCAAAAACGGCTGGCAATTGAGGACACCTGGCATAAACCTCTGACCTCTGCCAGCACATGCACACACCAAGAGAAGAGAGTATAATTTCTTCATCCAAAAATTGTAGAGGAAGAAGTCACCTGTGGGGACGGAGGGCGGGGAGTGCGATTCACTATGCAATTCTAGCTACCCTGCACAACTCCCCATGTAGACCAGGCTAGTCCCCAGCCTCACAGGGAGCTCCACCTGCCTCCTCTGCACTCCTGAGTCCTGGGATGAAAGGCTTGAGCCACCATGCTCAACCGGAAGTCACCTTGTTTGAAGATTGAATATCAGTTCCTCATTTCTGTGACATCTGCTCTGCTGAGATTTAAACCAAAACCTTCAGGGAATGAACCTTCGTGGACTACAGGCCATCTCTGAAATGCAGTCAGCACTAAACGGAGAGGCCAAAACGACATATTCCAAGGGCATTAAGTTTCCTACAACACGCTCTATGTACAGATTAGCCTCAGAGCACACTTAGCGGTTTGTTCAATTTCAGTTTTCAAACACGGCAGCAAATGCTTTCTCTCTTAGTTTTCCTGTCTTCTACCGATTCTCTCGTTCCCCCCAGGTAAAACTGTTCTGTGAGA
This sequence comes from Rattus norvegicus, assembly GCF_021556685.1. Taxonomy (NCBI): domain Eukaryota; kingdom Metazoa; phylum Chordata; class Mammalia; order Rodentia; family Muridae; genus Rattus; species Rattus norvegicus. The sequence continues at coordinate 78,469,460 of NC_141538.1, forward strand.
CCGCTTTTTCTTTGACTGGTCTACGACTTATAATAAAATATCAAGGAGAAGCAGCCTTTCCTATTCTACATACCAAGAGAAAGTTTTAATACCTTTAAGGGAAATCTTGGACAAAAAGTACTTAAAAGAATTCTGGGGCTGGTGAGATGACTCGGCAGACAGAAACATCTTTGAGCAAGATTGACTGAGTTCAATTCCCAGGTCCCACCTAGTGGACAGGGATGATAGACTCTAGGAAGTTGTTGTCTGGCCTCCACATATGCGCCATGGCATGTACATAAATGAGTGCACACATGTACACACACACATGTGCACACATACATGCACACCTACACACACACACACACGCACCATAAGCACACAAAGTAAGTAAATAAAATGACTTCTTTTTCAGTTGTTTTTTGAGACAAGGTCTCACTGCGGAGCCCTGGCTAGCCTGAAACTCTTTGTGTAGACCCATTAGGCTAGCCTTGAACTTACAGAGATCTGCCTGTCTCTGCCTCCTGAGTGCTGGGACTAAAGGCAGGTGCCCCCAGTGAGGCAAAAAAAAATTTTTTTTAATATAAGTTACAAAAGGGAAATTACAATTAGGTCAGGTATTTTAGCTTATATACACCAGCACACAAAAAGATGAGGTAGGTAAATTACAAGTTCAAGGTTATGTTGGGCTGAGGTATGAAATTCTGTCTTATAAAACAACTGTTCCAAATTCTAATCAAATGTATACTGTCTGTGTGTCTGCTGACTGAAATCCTCCTGTCAGCCGCATTCCCTGCTTTATCTTCCTCTTCATTGCCAGAGGGTTGCATTCCCACACACAGGCTGGGGGGCACCCTGGGGCTCCAAGCTCCTCCTGAAAGTGTGATGTCATCAAGTGAGTACCACCATCTGGATGTGTCCCACAGGATCACCTCACCATATCATCTCTACAGAAGCCAGCATACCCCTCCAATTTAGGCCTGAACTACGACCTGTGCCACAGATCCACGGAACTGCAATTCCCTTGTGTCCACTCCTCTGTTATTTTGTCTAGGTTCCTGACTGCCTTACCAGTTAGAGTTAAGTAGTTCTTAGTAAAGTCCTAGAGCAAAGAGTGCAGAGTTGGGGCTCATGCATAAATCCGGTGAACAATCTCCAGGCTGGGCCTGAACCTAGACTCCAAAACCTCCCTCTTCTGGCTGCTCCAGGCTCTTCTAAGGGACACTCTGCCTGTGAAGTCATGCAGCCTGTTGTCTGTCAACAACCAACAGGTACCCCCATCCTTCTACCAGCCAGATCTCGTGGCTCTGCTTGAAAGCGTATCTCAGGTTGAATGTATCTTTGAAACTTGCTTCATGGCCAACCTAGGCTTCAGAAATGAGTCTGCACCACAGCCCTATCTCATGCCAAGGAGCACACAGAAGAAACACACCTTTCCCTTCTCCACAGACTTCAGCCTGCCTACTACTGTGATTTATGACCTGAGGAAGTTTAACCTCAGGGCAGTGCTTAAGTGACACTTTGAGACTGCAGTGTGGCAGGGTCATCACCCAGCAAAGGCAGGCTGATTCCCTTAATGACAGTCCTGTTGCAGCAACTTTCAGAGCTCAAAAGGCAGCAACTCCTGGACCCTATGATTATGGTTAAAAATAGGACATTGTGCCACTTTGACATATATGCTGACTCTGCAACAAAAGTCCAAGGATCCGGAGAACCTAAGAGTGTAAAATTGTCACACACCACGGTGGGTGGGAAAGAGAAAGCCACATGCCCTTTACAGATAAAGAGGCAGCCTCATTAACCATTACAGACTGAACCAATTAAAAGGGCATATTAGAAAAATAAATAATCGAATGCCATGGGTATCTTTGGTGGCTCACCCTAGGCTCCCACCAGCATCCATGCAGATTTTATCCTAGGAAAGAAAAATTGAAAATGTACCCTCAGATTACAAAATAAGATATCCTCTCAAACTCTGAGTTTATAAACACAGAAGGGAGCATAAATGAATTTAAAGAGCACTATAAGAAGAAATGCAACTTCTAATCGAAACACGGATCAAGATGGAATAAGTCAGAGGTCTCAGTGTTTACCTCCCCATGCACTTAGTCCTGGCAGCCCATGGGAGTTTTCCATAAAGTGTTTATCTAACTTGGCTTTCCTCTGATGGGCCTTCTGGCAGCAGACAAATGCACATCACATACACAAACCATATGCGGTAACCACTTTCTCCCGGCAAAGAGCTCTCACAACCACCGTGGGGGAAATGGTGAGAGCCAACGTCTGCCTGGTATCTATTAAAGATGCCACAAAGCACTTAGCTTCCCATTCATACTCTCAAGCATGGTGCACGTTGTTTTAATTCTACACAATAAAGAATGAAGCTGAGAGAAAAATGTGTACTGAGAGCTCTCTTAGCCATGGCATACAATACCTTAGACTTGCAGGATCTATATGGTCCTAAGCCCATGCACTCTGTCTCTTTCTCGGTGCCGTGTTTGTAAAGCCAGACCACACTGCACCCCCGTTGTGTGGCACAGGGAACACCACACCGCCATTAATGTTCATACTATAACAATATGTCATGCAGTGATTAATTGTTCATGCTTTAGCCTAGTAGAAACCATGCACGATGCTTTGGCAACCAGATTTTAAGTGCAATGTTGCCTTAACTTCCTTCCATGAGAGACTATGCCTCAATTTCTTAGTCTTCATTGGTGAAATCTGCACCTAATTTCCATCTTCTTCAGCGAGTGAGGAGGGAAAATGAAAGTGTCTTTTTAAACCGTAAGAGTTCATGGGATGGGTTAATACAGAAGAGCAAATGGATCTGGCCAGTGGTCTTCCAAGACAACAGGGCGCCAACTGTGAAGAGTTTTCAGAGAAGAAATTAGAGAAATCTACATATTCATTGAGCACAGTGTGATGTCAGCAATTGCTTTCAGTTCTTAAGTGTGATAATGGAATCACGGTTATGTGAACAAATTATTTCTGGCAGATGAACAGTGAGATATGAGGACTGTGGGAAGACGGAGCAAAGCCGGGGGTGGGGAGGCGTGGGGGTTAAAGCGCTTCATCCTCCGAGTGAAGCAAGTCAGAGAGAATGGGAGAAGCGCTGGTGACTGGTGAGTGGCCCTGGGTAAAGTTGTGGAAGGAGCTTGTGCTCATGCGTCGTCCTTTATGCAGGATTCTAAAACACCACACACACACACACACACACACACACACACACACACACACACACACACACACACACGGAGGAAAAGGAAGGAAGAGAGAGCTTTTCCAACCTCAGTCGCATTCATCCAACTCAAAACGAATGCTTCTAAGATGTAGACCTTTAAAATGCAAAAGATTTTAAACAGATAGTTCAGACCAGCTCAGAAGTGAGAGAACAATCTAAGACTCTATAGGTGTGAAAACCAATACAAACCTATACCTTTAGAGCAAACCGCCGAAATCACTTAACAGGAACAAAATCTGTCAGTTCCACTACGATGGACACAGATGTCACTTGAGGGGCAGAAGGGAGCAGCGTCCTCAACGTTGCAGGCAAAGGTCACTTCCTCACTGGAATCCCAGGGGTGGCAGCCAAGCAACCTGTAAGTTCTCAAATACCTACTTGGGCCTCTTATCACCAATGTTGGCGTTGGGAGGAGCCAAAAGACATACTCTGGTACTGAGCTACTGATCCCCCCCTTTAAGACTGAAACTAAAAACTTAGATCTAAATTCCACTCTCCGGAACCTCATCAACCATCATGAAATAAATGTTTGGCAGACTGCTAGGAACAGAAAACAGAAACTACCCCAGCCTACACCACCCTACCTCTCATCCCACCCCACCCCACCCCTCAATATCCACAGGGCAGAAATACATTACCAAACTCCTCGGTTCCTGTCTACAAATACATCCTCAGATTCCCTTGACAGTGGCTTTTTATCAACACTGGACTAGTATAGTTGAGGTGACTTCCTGTGGCTATCAGTCCCAACCATCCTGGGACTCGCCTTAGCTATGTCAGGACTGGGTGCTGGCCCAGCATAAGAAAACAACCCTGCATCTTAGCAGTGGCAAAGCCGAGAACACAAACTTATCGGACTTCAAAGCACAAGGCCCATCCCAGGCTGACTAAACAGAGATCCCAGCAGGAGCAACAATGAGTGCTTTCTTCCCCATTGTTATTTGAAACAATCACTATTTGCTCATATTAATTAGTTTATGTCTGGTGTTCGGCAGCCTTCGCTAGAAAATGGTCTTTGTTACCAGAAGAATGGAAAAACAAACAAACAAACAAAAACCCCACAGCCTTTTCTTTTTCTTCCAATTGTTGCCTTTGCCTTGGAAAGGGATGTTCAGGCCTTTCCCCCCTTAAATGTGAGTTTATCTTCATGGGGTTCCTGGCTGGATAATGTCAGGGTAAGGTGATTGCACCAGGAGAGCTGCTCATTATGTGCTAGCTAAAAAGATGCTACCTTTACATAATTGGAGCCTTCTCTCCACCAGGAGACAATGGCTACTTGGAGAGGAGACAGAAGTACAGGCTGAGATGCACAGGCAAGCCCACCTTAAAGGAAATTCTGAGTGTGCAATGCTGAAAGGAAGGCTTGGCCTATAATCAGGAGGTTCCTTATGACCTAGAGCTAGGATCCTACAGTCAGGGGACCCAAAGGTCTGCGTCTCTCCTAAGAGCCAACTTGTTCTGTGCTCTAATTATTGAAGCTTGCAACCGACTCCTCCCAAATGCCTCAGTCCTCAAATATCAGCAACTGTTACTGTTGCCAGCACAGGGTGACACTGATTGACATTGTTACTGTTGCCAGCACAGGGTGAGAATGAGACTCACAGAGTGTGATTGGCATTGCTATAGAATTTGCCCCAGAGCATTGTCAAGTCCAGGTTCAAACATAGGTCCAGGAGTCCAAAGCTTGGGTAACAACCATTAAACCAAACAGGGGGTGTGTGTGTGTGTGTGTGTGTGTGTGTGTGTGTGTGTGTGTGTGTGTGTGTGTTAAACTATAGATTGAATCTGGAGCCTTCCATATGCTAAGCAAGCATTCATCCACTGCAGGCTTTGCTAAGATCATTTTTTTTTTTTACATTCTAACCATGGCTTTTAAGGCCCTGCAAAATCCCTGAGTTTATAACCCACCCATTCAAATACTCAGAGATTGTCGATTTCTCCAGTGCAAATATTATACCATGACTGAATCTGACAAGCTCACTAAATGCTGGGTTTTGTTTTGTTTTAAAGAGACTTATCTTTCTTTCACACACACACACACACACACACACACACACACACACACACGAATGCAGGTACCCTCAGAGACCAAAAGAGAGCTTCGGGTCCTCTAAAGGTGGAGTTATAGACCTGTCAACCTCCCAATGTGGGTGATGAGATTCAAACACAGGCCCTTTGCAAAAGTAATACACACTCTTCACCACTGAGCTATTGACCTATGCCCTCACAGAATTCTTCACAATCCAAAATCAGACCAAGTGGTCTGGTAGAGGAGCCCCTGGGGGGCAGTCCCAGGACCTACCACACTGTGCTCACTCTGAACTAACCCTGATGCTGGGCTATTCTCTCCGTGACCCATCAGGCATTTGAGCACGCTCTTTCTGCTCCCTGTCAAAGCAGCTCATATCCATGTATGCCAGGGCTCCTGGTCTGGTGGTCTTCCTGCGAAAAGCCCACATGCTATTCCCAGAACAGCAATACTTCCTGTGTCCTGGTAATTTTAAGTTGTCACTTCCTTAGCTGCCTATAGGCCACAACCTTACTCATCTTATTTATTCTCGCATGTAGAGGCCTGTCCTACTGCTGGGCAGTAACAATAATACATGCCAACCTGCGTGGACGATACGCACCGGCCATTGTCCTGAGCTGAGTGTGTAGTCGCACGTGACACTTTTCAAGCAATGCCAGAGGCTGGCTTCTCCGCTGTGCTGCTTATTTCGCAAGCACTACATGGAGGCACGGAGAGAGCGAACACATTCCCTCTGGCTCAGCACGGGGTGTCAGAGCCAGGACCTGAACCCAAGCAGCGTGACTCCAGGGCCCACGCACATGCTTCCGAAAGGCTGCGTTTTGTGACATTTTTATTTACTTTTCAATAATGATCCTCAAGGAGAAATTTTTAATTAAATTTAAATTTTCCCTAATGAAAGAAGTCAAATGCTATGAAATATGATTCTTTAGGGTAGGGTTAAGCTTTGGTGGGACTTAACCATCTCCCCGGATCCAATTTGGGCCCTCTGGGGGGCAATATAATTCTATTGAAAATGTATGTGCTGGCTTTTTCCCTCTGCTGGTCTGTTTATGAGCCATATGTTTGTCCTTAAAAAACACATGGTCTTGTTTTATAGTTTTAATGATCTCTTCCTGTGAGGATTGCTCTATGTCTTGCTTTCTCTTCCCTTTATAAGGTGTCTTACAACAACACACGCATGTTGCTATGCCCATGTTTTAACTGCTATGGGGCATTTAAATCATATCCAGGTACCCAGCTTTATTAATAACCAACCACTACCAAATAATGAGGAAGTTTTGAACTTCTTCCTGTGACTATCTTTTTTTCACACTCTTCCTTGGTCTCATGTGTTTAGACAGCAGTGTGACTGCAAAGGTTTCTGACTTTAATTAACATGGCCACAGAAAGTTTTCAAGAGCATCTCTTTCCCTAGGAGTTAGGTTTAAATAGGATCCCTTTCTACTTTGGGTAGTGTTGGCCATTTTGATGGAACGAGTCACTTATAAGCATTTGTATTACTCCCAGACCCATAGCAGTTTACATAACAGGGAAGATGGTAGGTAAGTCGATGTTGGAAATGCTAACAAAGATGGAGCCTTAAATGCCCGGTCAGGGAAGCCTGTGCTCAGGCCTAACTCACTATGCACGTGCACACACACACATAAACACACACACACATATACACACACACAGACACACACACACATATATACACACACACAGACACACACACACATATATACACACACACAGACACACACACACACACACACACAAAGGCAGAGGCTAAGAATAGTCATTATCAGGAACAGCTACCATGGACTTGGATCTGGTGACGTAAAGTAACACAAACTCAATCTCTTGACCCATTCTCTAGGTCCCCAATGTACTGAAGGCAATGAAACCAAACACCTGAGTAAGTCAAACGTTGCAACAGTGAGGAACCATCCAACAGGAGAGAGATGCCATGGAGAAGATACTAGGCATCCTGTAGCAAAAGGTTCCCCTAATTGATTAAAATAATAAATACAAAATGCCAACCACTGGGTGAGAAGGAGGTGGGTCTTTGGGGTTCGAGAGAGGAAGAGAAGACAGGAGGAGGGGACTTCGTTTTGAAAGGGAGCAAGGCTGACAAGATGTAGCTGGAGGCTGTTAGTTAGGGTGGCGGGATCCAGCAGGATCCACCACCAGAAGCTTTCTAACAGAATGGTTGGTAAATTTAGGATGCTAGATTCCACACCCAGCGACTGTGTTATCTGTTGATTAAGATTGCCTGGTGTTTTCCCTCTCATGGTGATTCTACTGAGCTCCAGGGAAAGGTAATCGTGGCAGAGCGTGGGTTTGCGAGAGGGCACCCCAGCTACCTTGGGATTTGGGATTTGGGACTGCTCAATGGGTTTGGCAGCATCCAGGGAAGGAGAGAGCTACCTCAGAGATCTGGGGAGGCCTTGGCAAGGGAAAATATGCATGTGGACTCGGGCTATGTGCCGGACTGGGAACAGACCAAGACCGCCGGCTGGTGCTTAGCGGGCAATAGCGTGGATCGATTTTTAATATTACACGCAACAGGAATCCAACGTCCCAGAAAACACTGATAGATCTAAAGAACATCAAGGGCTTTATCCACGGTGGCAAACCACCAAGTGAATCAATCTCGACCTCCCTAGTGCTGCCGCCCTCTAGTGCGGTTCCTCATGTTGTGGTGACCCACAACCATAAAATTACGATCGCCGCTACCTAATAACTGTAAATTTGCTACTGCTATGAATTGTAATATAGATATCTGACATGCAGGATATCTGACACGTAACCCCTGTGAAAGGGTCATTCAACCCCAGAACCGGTTGTGACCCATGGCTGAGAACTGCTGATCTATAGGGAATGAGGAATGACCCTTTCTTCTTTCTCCCTCTCTTTCTTGACTTCTTCTTAAACAAAAACACCAACAAAACCCCCGGATGTTCTTATTTGAAATATGCACAAAATATGAGAACCTTCTAAGTGAGACTGAAGAAAAGGAATGAGGCAGCATGCAGGTCCATCAAGATTTAAACCTCAATCTTTGTGATTGGTCCTCAGTGAACCCTTAGATTACACACTGTGTGTGTGTGTGTGTGTGTGTGTGTGTGTGTGTGTGTGTGTGTGTGTGTCTGTGTGTGTGTGTGTGTCTGTGTGTGTGTGTGTGTGTGTGTGTGTGTGTCTGTGTGTCTGTGTGTGTCTGTGTGTGTGTGTGTGTGTGTGTGTGTGTCTGTATGCACATGCGCACGCATGTGCTCAACGTGGAACTCAAAGGAGTGTGAGGTAAGAGGAGGCATTCTAAAGAGAGGGGAAGGGGAACAGTACAGAGAAATGGGGGAAGAAAGACAAAAGATTGCAGGTTCCATCATATACAGAATCTAGATTTTAAAATATGTCCACGTGGTGGTCTGGTATGTCCCCCATAGGCTCAAGTATTTGGACACTTGGTCCCAGTTTGGTGGCACTGTTTGGGACATTCGGGAGGTGTACTTTGCTGGAGGAAGTATGTCGCTGGACGTGGGCCAAGAGAGTTTAAAGACTCAAGCTTCTTCTCTGCTTCCTGCTTGTGTCTCAAGATGTGAGCCTTCGGCTTGCTGCTCTAGCTGCTTTTCTGTGGTGGCAATGGACTCTTATGCATCTGGAACCAGAAGCTCAAATAAACATTCCTTAAGTTGCCCTGGCCATGATGTTTTAGCGCAGCAGTAATAAATACAGTTCCTAGATATTTAACATGGAAACGGAAGGGGGTGTGTGGATGGGGGACGGGTACCAGTACAAATGTTAGAGGCAGGGGAGAAGAAGGCACATCAGTGAAAATGCAAAGTACAATGCTATGCATATATGAAAATGTCATAATGAAACCCAGTATTTTGTGCACTAATTATAATCAACTTTAAAATGTCTCTTTCTCAAAGGCACCTATTTTTCTTAAACCTTTGCCTAAAAATGGTCATCATAAATGAGAAACCTCACTGGATACAGAAGAGTCGAGAGAAAGGGAAAGCAAGTGGGAAACCATATTCACTGGGTTTCTCTTGAGGGCTTTGCATCTATGCTACTGTTTCGTCCACTGGAACATTGTATAAAGGACAATAACATGAGTGGAGTTGAAGCTGGGATGGGGCAGGGAGAGCATCCGTCCAAGGCACAGGGAGATGAACCAAGACTGAATGGTTCCAAGTCTCTTTCCCTCCCATTGCACCACACTGCCTGCCAAGTCTGAGTTCATCATCAAAGCAACAGGTTGCACCACGATCTAAACAAAGAAGAAGTCCTTGCAGGATTACTGCTCCCCATGTACAGCCAAAGTACATGAATACTTTACAGGAATACTGCTCAGAAATTTCTAGAGCTCCATTTTCAATTTTCCAAGAATGGGCCAAGGCAAAATAATAATTACAGGAAAAGAACAATGAAGCCATGTTAGAGGGCCTATTGTAAGAGTAGACCAAACTGAGAAATACTACTTGTACCACCATCTTTCCCACAAATAGGAAGAGAATAAATGAGAGCAGCAGCAGAAGAGAAGACTGCTGACTTGTCTTGCTTTGGAGTTTGATGGCAATAGTGACAGTTGGGCATCCTCAGGGTGTTTAACCTGCCCCCCTGTGAGCAGAGGCCAGCTTATTCTTCCAGCTGCTTCCCGAACGACATGTTCTCCCCCCCCCCCCCAAAGCATGCCATCTAAGTACCCACCACATGAGGTGTTCACGATTCTCCAGAGGAAAGCATGCTTTCTTATACTCAGATTAATAAGAACATCGACTAGGTCAAAGCACTTACCTGGGGCTGTGAAATCACAGGGCTGGAAGTAGAGGCAGCTGCCATGACAGTGCTGTAGTTTGGAGCGATGAAGAGGCCCCAGCACTGCAGTGGTGGCACAAGAAGCAACTCGTGAGTCGGCTGGTCAGATCTCAGTCATGCTAGGAGGAACTGAAAGCCTACAAAAATACAAGGAAGCCCAGAATGAGTAGAGAAAATTTTCATGGGCAAGGAAAGTGTCATCATCTAGATGAGGCAAAAGTCACTCGGAAGAACCGAATATCAGCTATATGAACACAGGGGCCTACTGAGGCAGGTCTGTCATCAAAAATCATGGCTCCAGGTTGGGGATTTAGCTCAGTGGTAGAGCGCTTGCGTAGCAAGCGCAAGGCCCTGGGTTCAGTCCCCAGCTCCAAAAAAAAAAAAAAAAAAAAATCATGGCTCCCTTACCATCTGCTCACACAATGTTTTAGGGAGCAGCTAGATGTTCTGGGGGTGCAACTGGATGTTCTGGGGAGCAGCTGGATGTTCTAGGGAGGCAACATCAAGCTGGAGACATAGAGAGATTGCACCAAGAGAAGCCACCTTGCTGCTTCTTAATAATTTCCCAATATAATATTATAATATTTTAATATATAATATAGTTATTACTATAGCTTCTTAAAATATTTAGAGCTGATCATCTATATACAAAGAATGAAGAGAAGAACCCACCAAGTGGTTGGAGACGACCACAGCTCAGTCTTATTCCTCCTTTACCCTTTTGTGAAAACAACCCCAAGGGTTAGGGAACGAATTCTAGAGAATTGTATATTTTCGTTAAGACATAAGAAAGGCATGGAATCCCATATTTACATTTCTTCAAAGAACTTGGAGAACATTTTAAAGATTTAGGGTCAAGCACTTCACCATCACATGAGTACATGGCAGAAAGGATCAGGCACTCGGGGAGGTGGAGTGCATCATAAATTGGAAGCCCTTACCAACAGCTACAGGAGAGGCATTTCCAAACTCCTTTGAAACTCTCAAGGAAAGGGTGCTAAGCAACCATGAAGTAAACCCGTGCTTCTCTCATGCATTTGTGCACTAAGGTCCCAGCAGTGAACTAGGACCTTGGTTCTGTCTGAAGATTGGACGGGATAGTGGCTCAAAGCTTTAATGCCAATACTCAAGAGGCAGAGGCTAGAAAGAACTTGTTAATTCAAGGCCATCCTGGTCTACAAAGTGCGTACCAGATCAGCCAGAGCTACACAGTGAGGCCCTGTCTCAAAAATATGGGGGTGGGGTGGGGCGTTTGCCATGATCACACAAGCATTGCAATTTAGTCCGTGAGGAAAAACTTTCCCCTGAAGAAGTTATGCACATTCCTTTCTTCTAAACATCTGTTTTCATCCCAACTAGCAAATCTCTCAAAAGAGATTTATTAAGGAAAGTGTGCATGGTGGTTCACAACTCTAATCTCAACACTTAGGAGACAGAAGCAGGAAAATCAAAAGTTCCAGGCTAGGTTTACTATACAATGAGGCCCTGCATTGAAAAAAGGAAGGAGAGAAGAGAAAGAGAGATGAGGAAGAGGAAGAAAGGAGGGGGGAATGGGAGAAGGGAAGGAAGGAAGAACTGATAGAGGAGGGAATGAGAGAAGAGAGAAGGAAGGAAGGAGGACAGACAGGTTTACTAAGCCCCTAGGGGAAACAAGGAGCATACAGGATTTCACCAGTCCCTACTGCAAACATACTTTGTAATTTCATCGGTGTGCAAAGAGATGCCTGAGTATTGTTTGGCTCTTGGAGAATGAAAGCTCCCTTAATAATAAAAGTCATAAACCAAGGGACAAATGGTCTGAGCCTTGTACAGTGGGAGCATCGAACACAGACGGTTAACCCCAGACCTTCTATCTCATCCCACAGTGTGCTGTGCTAGCTAATGGCTCCAGGCTGTGGAGCCTCTGTAAGAAATGCCCTGGTCATGGAGCAACCCCTATAGCCTGCAGGTTTTCATTTCTATTCTTGCATAAGTATCATGTCTTCACACCGTAGTTTGAAGCACATCAGGTTTTACTTGTTTTAAGCCATGGGTAATTGCTTGATGAACAAACACACAGCAAGCAACCTTTGCAAACTATCTTGGCCAGACATCAACATGGGATTCCACAGCTATTGAGCCAATGCTGATACCCTCCAGAGTCTTACTTTAAAGAGGAAGAAAAAGACAATACAATTTAAATGAAAGGCCCAACAGAAGGGGGGAATGCTTTCTTTTCTTCATAACAGCTTCTAGGGTATGGATTCAACCACAGGAAAATTATAGACTCCAACAGTGCATTGTTTTATACTAACCCATGACCTTATGTCCATCCCTACTTTCAGTTCCCTGTTTCCCTCATGCACTTATAACTCATTTCAACTTTCTATATTCACACATTAATATAAAAGGAACATGGCAACAACAAAAAGTCAGCAAGTGGGATTCTATTCTAAAAGACTCATACTGCACAATCGATTCCACTACTATTATCTCAAGGTAACTTCAGATGCCACAGTATAAAGACTGTCCAGAGGGAAACACAGCATCTAGTGTGTAGCAAGAAAATATACCCCTTCTGGTGGTTTGAATATGCTTGACACGGAGAGTGACATAATTAGGAGGTGTGGCCTTTCTGGAGTAGGTGTGGCCTTGTTGGAGAAAGTGTGTGACCATGGAAGTAGGCTTTGAGACTCTCCTCCTAGCTGCCTGGAAGTCAGTTGACTGCTGTTCACCTTCAGAACAAGATGTAGAGCTCTCAACTCCTCCAGCACCATGCCTCCATGCATGCTGCCATTTTCTTGCCTTGATAATGGACCGAACCTGTGAACCTGTAAGCCAGCCCCAGTGAAATGTTGTCCTTTATAAGAGTTGCCTTGATCATGGTGTCTCTTCACAGCAATAAAACCCTAAGTAAGAATCCTTCAAAATCAAGCTGCCATATGTCACCAATACTAAAAAGAACGAAGAGAGAGGGTCCTGGAGTTAAGGAAAGCTGTCTGCACACAAAACTCAGCAGCAGCTATTCCACACAGTCTTGGGCAGATGCTGTTAGCTCATGTCACAAGAGAGACTTCCGAGACTTCAGAAGGTTACATGCATGACCCAGTCGCAGCCACAAAGCTAGGAGAGTTCTAAAACTTGAACCAGGACCAGCCTGATGCCTGAGCCCAGACTCTTTCTACAGCCCAAAACTCCAACTGAAGGACAGTCTTGGAGGACTGGGCAGATAGCTCATTTAGTAAAGTGTTTGCCTTGCAAGCACAAGGACATGAGTTTGAGACCCAGTACCCACTCAAACCCCTAGGAGAGGTAGCCCATATCTGTAGGCCCAGCACTGAGCTGTCACAAGACAGGAGGGTCTCTGGAGTTCACAAAGAGTCTAACCTAATCCATGACCTCCAAATCAATGAGAGACCCTCTCTCAAAGGGGGAGACAACATTCCTGAAGATGACATCCAAGATTATCCTCTGGATCCACACACCTATGTGCCTGTATATATACATACATGTATATATATGCACATGTGTATATGGGGGAGGAAGCGCTGTGGAAGAGGAGACAGGAGTATTCCTGGTGTTCACTCTTCAGACAGTCTAGCTAAATGGTTGAGCTCCCTGTCTGAAGAAATAAAGTCCTAAGTCATTGAGAAAGACACCTGGTAGTAACCTCAGGCTACTACATGCATGCATGTATATGTGACACACACATGCACACATATATACATCTCTATACCACACACACAGTCATTTAAAAGGATTATAGATATAAACAGTAAAGAATGACATGAAAACTACTTCTGATATAAGAAAGCAACGTGGAAACTATGTCTAGACTCTCATCTGAAGACCGGTAAAAATATGCACAAATTAAAATAGAGTAGCAAGAACCACAAAGAATCAAATAGTTTTTAAATTCTCTAATGAGAAATATACACAGGCTGATTCCTTGTGACAGTCTACCAGGATGATGATAGGAGAATATGTTAGGAAATCAGCCCTAGAAACCACAGAACGGACTCCAACTTAAACCTCCAAAGATATTTGCTGGAAAGAATGGACATAGACGGCGCACACGGAGCCAAGGCCAAACTCTCTTCATAAGAAGCTGCAAGTTCCCAGCACATGTATAGAAATACTCAATGAGAACCCAGCCGACCTGGAAGTCGGCTCAGCAGGAGGAGGGAGAACTGGGGTGCATTTCAAATGCTTTCAGAAGAGCCTCTGCCTCCAGAAGTCAACAAAGAAAGTAAATCAGGCTGTGTTCATTCCTAACTTGCATTGGCTATGAAGAATTCACCAGAAATCTGTGAGAAAAGAATGCCACAAGTTAGCCACAGACGGGAACAGCAGTGCCAAACGACAAAGGCTCCACTAATTAGTGAGTGCCACAACCAAGTACCTAAAAGAAAGACTCCAGTTGGAAGCAGACTTTCATCTGACTGCTTGAACTGAAGCTGGCTCCTTCCCCAGGCCTCACAGGAAGATAAACCTCTAATTGGCAAATTAACCTACTACAAGCCTAACCTTTTTCCTTATTCTGGATGCTGGTCAAGTCATGACTCACATGAGTCTCTTGAAAAAACACAGGGTAGATCCCCAGCAAAGAGGGGCCGAGAGGGAGAAAAGGAGAAATATTGAGTAGACACTGGCTTCTGTCTCCAAGGATAAGCAACAGAAAAATGTCTAAGTGAAGCAGGCCAGTGAAGTGAAGACATACTGTGAGAGTTTAAAATAAGGGGATTCCAGATCGCGAGCCATTATTTACTTAAACAATAAGTATGGTTATTAGAAAAAGAAACTTCTAGTTCCTGTTTGTGAGATGGCTGAGGGCACTGCAGCAGCACTCTGAGCACAGGGCATAGCACTGAGACGGAAAGTCAAGGTCAGGAAAGAGTTTGACCTCACGGACAAAGAAAGGTAGGTCTGAACTGTCAACCTAAGCACAGGCAGTCACGGAAATAAGAGAAAACAGAAAATAAGTACTGAGGGGAAGACAAACCAGATCTCTGGGAGAGGGAAACCCACATTTAAAGGATACACAACACAGGATAGGCCTACGAAAGCCCCAGGAGAATTCCAAACTCAGGAAGCAGAGACAGCAGGATCAGAAGTTCAAGGTCATCCAATGGCAAGTTTTGTGTTAGCCTGGGTTACATGAGATTCTGTTTCTTTTTTTCTTTTTAAGATCAATGAAAAAAGATATCATCAATGCTGAAACCAAGAAAATAAAAAATTATTCCCCAAATTTTAGAAAACTGCTTCACAGATACACACTTGAGGTGAAATAAGGGGGAAAATCAGACTTTATGTCTTTATGTTTGTAACCTGACGGCCTGGCAGAAACCCAGGAGAAAATTTCTGGACCCAAGACCTGGAGCATCGAGGAGATGAGACGTGTGTTCCTCTTAGTGTCTGTCCCCATGAGTCCTTCCTCCAGAAAAAGATGGCATCTGCCACCAGACTTACCTCCCCCAAAGCATGAGGAAAAAAAAAGATTTGTCCTTTGGAAACTCTAATCATAAGGAAAAGACTTAACAATAGTAAGTTCCAGAAAGAGACACTGTGCTCACCGAAACAAAAACAGGATGTTTAAAAAGCAATAATTCCAAATTTAAAAAACACAGAATGTGAACTTAAGAAAGCTGGCCAAAATTTAAAAATAAAAAGGGAGAACAGAGCAAAGGAATAATAAGATAAAGCAGAAACCCCAAGAGATAAATCAGAAGAAAGGAGCAAAGGGAAAGGAGTCAAGGCCAGAGGGCTGCAAGGTCAAGGGCAGCCTGTGCAATTTGCAGAGACGCTGTCTCAAAATAAAAAGTGAAAAGTGGGATGGGGTGTAGACCAGTGTCAGTGCTTAGCTAGCATACCCATGGCCCTAGGTTCAAAAAGGAAAAGGGGGAGGGGGACGTTGACTCAAAAGTCCCTAAAATGGAAGGTCATGTATCTGTAGACTGAAAGGGTTCATAAGAGCCTGCTCACCTCAATGAATGATAGGATTATACTATCTGGAGATTTAAAATGTGCTGTAAGGTCTAGAAAAGCTTCAGCTTATTGGTAGAGGACAAGTATGTGTTGAGCATGTGGGCAGCAGGGGGACTTAAACCAGCACTGCAAAATCTAACACCGAGACAGCCGTGACGGCAATCTGAACGTTAATCAAAACTCCTGAAAGACCTCAGAAAAGGGGAACTCAGAAACCAACAGGGGGGAACCCAAGTGCCTTCAAACTATTGAATAGTAGTACCCCGAGATGCAAGCAGACAGTGGGACTAGAAGAGGGACGTGATCCCTCTGGAAGATGTGCTTCTAGAGACAGGAATAAAAAGAGGTGGAGAAGAGGACTGTAGGTATCAACACAGGGGGACCTAAAGGAAGTTAACTGTGAAGAGCATCCCAGTATGACACACATGAGGGCGAAGAAGGTAGATCAGCTGTCCATTTGGATATACAGAGAGTAGGTTTATAACATTAAGAGAACCTGGTGTTAAATGCAGAGTTAATACATAGAAAACTAAGCCAGCATTAAAAAGAGATGATGACCTTAAAACAGACCCAATTTTTTGTGTCAGAATCAAAAGACCCACACATTTTTCACATGGCATAAGGATGAATGATAGTAAGGCAGGCCCCATTACATTAGCCATGAAGGATTAAAGTCACAGCTAAGCCATAGAGCACTTATCTAGCATGAGCCAGACCCCAGATTTGGAGCCCCAAGTCAATCCCCAGCAAGATAACAGACAGGTGTGAATACTAACCCAATCAAAACAAAGAATTAACATCAGAGGAGCAACAAGGAGTTGGTGTACTAAGATGTCTTCCATAGGGGAAATTGGAAGAAGGACTCAGTCTCCTCATCAAGCTTCATGGAGCTAACACTTTAAAAAAAAATCTATAACTGATCAAATTTTTTACAAAAATGAATTGCAAGATCAAAAATCAAAAAGTTCAGAACCACATCATAAAAGGTAAAGTACCAATGCAGAAATTCAAGGTGCTACCGTGGGAAGGCCAGGGATAGGATTGCCACAGTGTTTGTGGTAATAGACTAGGTCACGTTGGTTAGAAAGTATGGTTCAGCGCATAGCAAATATTCAAGTAAGGATAACCAGCACACTTGAGGGAAAACGAACAGCACAGAGGCGATTTAACAAGGACGTCGCTTTCTTAGTTCAAGAATAAATAATGTGATAAAGGATGGGTGGAGGACTTAAATAAACTTCCTTAAGGGGTGTGTGAAGGTGGACAAAAAGAGCCAAAGTGAAACTTCACAGCACTGACTCCCAGGAAGACACAAAGCAAAACTCTGGTGGTCATGGTCAGGAGGATGTGAAAGACTGCATCTCTGGCACAAACGTAAAATGCAACAGTCAACATGAAAGCCAACGGAACAGCCTCAGAAAACTCAAACTTTGAACCAGAAATCCCACTTTTGAACACATTTCCAAATTATTAAGATGGGATCTTTCAGAGCTAATCAATCACCCATGTTCACATAGCATAGATACAGTGGCCTGGAGATGGAAGAAACCCAGTGTCCAGTGATAGATACGCACATATGATGATAGATACGCACATATAAACAAACTGTGGTAGACACCCACAATGGGATATTATTACACCTTAAAGATGAACAAACCAGGCACCAGGCAAGGTGCACCTTAGTCACATTTTGCTAAGGAAAATAGGTCACATGTTAGTGTTGCCAGGCACTGAGAAGGAAGAATGGGTGAAAGGGGATGTTTAATGAGCATAGAATTGCAGAGTCATCAATAAAGGAAGGTTTATGGAGACCAGTTGCACACTATGGTTTGAACATGACCTTTAAAAGTTTGTATGCTGAGGCTGGGGAGGTTGCTCTGTAGTTAAGAGCACATGATGTTCCTGCAGAGAACCCAGGTGTTATTCCAAGCACCTACACCCACATATAAGATCAAGCCGTCCATAGATACAGTTCAGAGTACCTAATGCCTTCTTCTAACCTTATTGGGCACCAGGAACACATGTGGTGCATGGACCACACCCAAGGAAAACACTCATACAAATAAAACAAAATAAATACATCTAATTTTTTTTAAGTTTCTGCATTGGAGATTTGATTCCCACAATCACTATTTACATCAATTGTTCTTGGAAGTGGAGCTAGATGATGAGGTCATGAGTGTGGGGCTTGCTCCAAACGATGACACTGAACCTTTAAAGAAGGGGAACAGGAACTCCAGCTCTTGGGAGGCTGAAACAGAAAGATCACAAGTCTGAAGCTGAGAGAAAGATGGGGGAGGGCAGGAGGAAGGGAGGGAGAAGAAAAGGAAAATGAAAGAAAAGAAGAAAGGACCAAAAAATAGAGGAAGAAGATGCCTAGGCTAGGTTCTAAACTGAAGAAACAGATAAAAACTGCATTGATAAACTCATTATCTTGATGTCAAAACTAGGTGCACAAGCATAAAGTTGCAATTCCAGACATTCCTGGTAGGAAGCAATGCCATCCCGAAACTCATGAACATAAGACATAATAATGAGGGTTGGGGATTTAGCTCAGTGGTAGAGCGCTTGCCTAGCAAACGCAAGGCCCTGGGTTCGGTCCCCAGCTCCGGGGGAAAAAAAAAAAAAAAAGACATAATAATGAAATGACCCCAAATCGGTGTCATTACAATAGTGAAGGAGGTGCTGTAAAATAAATACCGTCTCAGAATCAAGCTGGCGCGTTTTGTTATGCTTAGATAACTGGAGAATCTATGGCTTGGGAACACTGTCAGGAATGAGCTGTAACTATGAACTTCTGAGTTAAAGGAAATGAAATCAAGTAAGTGTGGTCAGAACGAAAGAGCTCAAAAAGAGAAAGATGGGACCTGTACCTCTGGAAGGAATGAAAGGAAAGAAGGCAGAGGATCTTGGAAAGTAGGAAAACTAAATTCTCTCTTTGGGGAAGAGTCAGACCTAACACAACCTTGTATCGTCCCATAGCGCAAAGCCACAAAGTCCAAACATTCATCTCAGTTAGTGTCTGGATATGGACCAGAACAGTTCAGGGACGGAAGGAATCGGGACCTCTGCTTTTAGGAAAAGGATACTGTGGTGCTTTTCCACTGTAGACTGTCAAGAAAGAAGCCACTAAGCTAAGGTGGGGTGGTTTCAGTTCAAAGTTTACAGACACAAGAATCTCAATATGCATATGCCAGAAAAGCTCAAATTCTAAGATCCAATGACAGCTGACGGACAGTCCTGGAAGATGTCTTCCCCCTAAGAACACTGTGTCCTTCTAACACCAGAACTAGTTGTTATGGTCTAATGTTCTTAATGGTCTAAATTGAGGAATATGGGTATCATAAACAAACCGGAGGAGGTGGAGGGAGGGGCCAAGAGGAAGAAAGAACGATTGAGGGAGGGGACAAGTCTGTGGTTGTGTCAGGAAGAGTGACTCAGCCCCACCAAAGTTTCTCAATGGTGGGGGTTCTGTTGACAGAGGCACCACCCATCACTGAAGATTCAAAGGAGCTGACTTCATTCATCTTTGGGAGAATATATCAACATCAATTATGAGTGTTAGAACAATAACCACACACAAACGTATTTTTAAACAAGTATACCTCAACATGAGAAAGTTATGTTTAAAAGATTACTTGTCTGATGGGTTTGTGGACAGTGTGGAACAGCCACTTAAAAATATACCTAACATGGATGAAACTGTTATTGCCCCTTCTTGAATCCATTATGGATAGGCAGGTGCATATAAGATAGATATCAGGATCTTAAACACTACACAGAATCTGAAGCTATGTGATTCTACAGTATCCTGTGGGGGGAATATTATTACATGCAAACATGTAGCGCCAAGAATGTTTAACGCAAAGCCATATGACAAAAAAATAGAAATGATTAGAACATTCAATAATATAGTATTATCAACTGCATACATTATCACAAAATGTGTTTACATACTATCCAGTTATATCTAATAAATGAAATTAGACTGTGTTTAAATATCTCTCCAACGTGGGAAAACACACAGAGAAATATATAATACTTATATAGGTTTTGTTTTCTGAGGAGGCATGAGTATTTAAATTTTCTGCTAAAAATAATGTATTCAAGCGAACTAGCGTGGGCCAGATAAAACAAGGAGGAGGAAGAGGAAGAAGAGGAGGAGGAAGAGGGGGAGGAAGAGGAAGAGAAGGAAGAAGAATTATGGTGAGAAGGAAAAGGAGGAGGAGAAGGAAGAGGAGAAAGAGGAGGAGGAAGAAAAATTATGATGAGGAGAAAGAGGAGGAGAAGGAGGAGGAGGAAGAGGAGGAGGAGGAGAAGGAGGAGGAGGAGGAGGAGGAGGAGGAGGAGGAGGAGAAGGAGGAGGAGGAGGAGGTGATTAAGCTATACAAGGACTGGACACGAGACACAAAGGCATCCCAAAGAAGTAGAAGAATGACAGTGGCCTGTACAATGGTTGCAACTCCATCCTGACTCAAGATTTCAGGTGAGCCAAGAGTGTGGCTCAGGTGTAGCATGCACCTGGTTCTATATCTACACCCTAGGCCCTAGGTTCAATATCTACACCTTTACAAGAACTCTCTTTAAAAGAGTCCAAGTTACAGTACAAAGAAAAGTCAATGTGAAACACAGGGAACTTACTAAGTTGAGAAGATAGATGTGACACTTCAAGGAACTCTAAAAAACTATGGTTCAAAGAACTGACTATGAGAAAAGAGAAAACAGAAAAAAAACAGCCTGAGAGATCCAAAGGCCTTTTCTTTGGATATAAACAAAACTGATCATAGGATGCATTCAAGAAAGGTGTGAGAGGCAGGGAGAGGAAGAGATTGAGAGAGAGAGAGAGAGAAAGAGAGAGAGAGAAAGAGAGAGAGAGAGAGAGACCACTTGAATAGAGGGAAGGAAACAGTGCTCACCCAGTCTCTCCTCCATCAGTAAAGCTGGAAAGCCATGTAACCACTGGTTATAATACACAGAGGCACCAAAATATCAGTATCCAACAAGGGAGAATACATAATCTGGTGTCTAATCAATATTTACCAGCCACAAAAAAAGAGGTAAAAATATGACCAAGATGATGGAAAAAATCACTTAATTAAACAAGAACCCAACTGGCACATGAACATTAGAACTGCTGAACATACTCAGTTATTACAGCCAAGGTCCACATATTCAAAAAGCTAACAAGACACAGGAAACATGTGTATGTATATGTATATAACACACACATATAAACATATCTATAAATATACTCATATATCATTGAATGGTACTAGCAGAAAACTTGACATTGAAGGAAAAATAACTAATGACACCATAAAACAAGAAAACAACCTAAAACACTGAGAGAAAAATATTTTAGGAACATTAATGAACTGCAAGCCAGTTTCAACTGGATACAAAGATGGTATGTAAATATCCCAGATTACTTTGCTAATAAGGAAGAGAGATAAAAATGGAACAATAAAAACTAAAATGTACACACATGTATAGACAACATATATAAGAAATCTCAAAATTCAGTAAGGAACAAACCTGTCTTTAAGAATCTGGGCCCGTCACCTATGGTACTATACAGACAAGAAACAAGAAGGTCAAATTAAGAATATTCAATTTAAAACCACAACAAACTACTACTAAGTATTTACTAAGATGGATAAAATTTACTTGCCATAGTAGGTATGGGCAAGGATATGAAATCCTGGAGCTCCCAGTGCTACAATGAAACAACGGGACCATTTCTTTTTAAGTTAAACATACTCTGACTATTCAACCCAGTCACCTCACCCCTAGTTACCTACTTGAAGAAAAAGAAAGTGTGTTTATACAAGAGACCCGAATGCACATGCAGGTGGTGGCACTATCTGTGATATCCAAACCCCAGAAAGAGCTCGGATGTCAATTCACACATGAATTGATAAATTGTTGTATGGCAATCCAATGACACAGTACTTGTGAGTAAAACCAAATGAGCTGCTGATATGCACAACAACATCTATCATTCTCACAATAGTTAAGCCAAACAAAAGACTCCAGATGAAACAGCGCACACTGTATATATTTCTATAAATGTATACAAATGAAAACCAATTAAGGATTGTAAGTGGCTGCCAGAGAATATAAGGGCAGCTAACATGGGGAAGCATTTCAAAAAGATAGGATAAAACCCAACCTGTAATGGATTGCAGCGATGGCTTCAACAGTATAAGACAAAGCAAATTCTATACTTTATGTCGAGATACATCCTTAATTATACCAAAAAGAAAAGATCTTTCTTAACATTTTAATGATATTTCATGGATTTTTTAAGAGAAAAAAATATTGAAACATTTTACCTAAAGTGGGAATCCCTGCCTGGAGAAAATAACACAAGTAATTTAAAATCATTTATTTGAAAGCAAGGGAAGCCAAATGCAGGGTGTCAGAAATGGGTAACAAGGACAGCTCTCTGAAAAGGCAGCCATGAGCACATGCCTGAGCCTGAAAGGCAAGGGTACAACCAAGAGAGAAGGAGCAAGAAATCTAGACTCTGACTTTCCACTATCAGTGGAACCAAGGATAGGTATATTAGGGGAGATAGGAGTGCTGGGGATAAAAAAAAAAAAAAAAAACCATAGTCATATGTACTAGGCAAATACACTGCCACTGAGCTATGTCCACAGCCCAAGAGTGAGTACTAATGTGTCCTCATAATGAGAATGCTAGGAGAAGTCAAATGTCAACAAAAGCAAGCACAATCAGCATGTGGATCTTGGAATACTATTCTCCTCTATTGAAAGAAGAATTGTCTGGTTCTAAGGAAATAAGTACACGATGTCCATGGATTGACCATCAAAGAAGCCACACATCTCTGGTCCAATGAATCTGACCATTGCTTATACAGACAGAAGATTTTGGCATCATCCAGGTGGTCCTGGGTTTGCAGTCAAGTAGAATGTAAGAGTTTGGTGTCATGGAGGCTTCCACCAAGACTTCAGAGGAAGGCCTGGGAGGGCAGATGTAGAGAGAATATCTTGTGTGTTGTATGGATGCATCACCTGCCAATTAAAAAGCCCGTGGCCTATTGATTGGGCAGGAAACTGAAGGAGGGACTCTGGGAGGAGAGAGAATTCTGGGATAGAGACAGGTGGGAGATCAGCGCAGGAAGACGTGAAGAGATGGATGCATAGTACCTGAGTACAGGTAAGCAGCCAGGTGGTAGAATGTAGGTTAAAACTAATGGGTTATCTTTAGTTATGATCTAGTCAGAGTAGAAATTAGCTATATGGCCAAGGTATTTGTAAATATATTTTAAGTCTGAATCTTATTTCTGGGAGCATGGGGCTGGGAGGCCTAACTTCTTCAGGCAAGGAATGTATAACGAAGTTGGAGTTACCATGTGCCATGCCCAAGTACTTCATATAAAAGAAATAAGTACAGCTAGGGCAGGTATACAGCACAAGGTTATGAACTGAACACTTAACTGCCAGGATGTAGCCATGGTGATCTGAGACAACATGAATGGGATGTGAAAAATAGAAGGCAATACAATGCCAACTGACTGATTTGATTAGTTGTTTCCTGACTCTATGAAAAGGTGTCCTCATTTATGAGAAATACATTCTAAAGTATTTCTGGCACAATCTTGAATAAATGTAACCAATTTACTCTTAATACACTGCTAAAATAAGAGGTTCTTCATACTCTGTGTTATACTTGCAAGTTTCCTACGGGCTTGAGAGAAAAGAAAAAAAAATCAGAAGTAGAGAAAAAAGACCATGGAGAGTTCTTTATTACAGAAACATCTGTGATAAAAATGTTTGTAAATGCAAGTATTCATATTTGGCCATATCAACCATAAGAACAGACAAAGCCAAAGAATAAACTTAATTTTACAATTTTCAAACCGGGCAGGAGTTCCTGTTAAAATATACATTACCGTGCCAGACACACGTGGGCCTGGTCTTAGAGAAGACAAGAAGAGACAAATTGCAAGGCTTAAGAGCATGTTGCTAAAACTCGAGTACGACGCCTGGAAAAAGAGAAGTCCAGACTCGGAGGAAAGTACAGGCAGCCCCAGACCACCACCCTTGGCTCTGCTTTTAGAAGCCGCAGAAATATTTAGTGTTATATACATTTATGTCTGATACACAACAGCAAGGAGATCACCCAGCAACTTCCGTTTCCAGGATCTAGAAGAACTATGGGAAGGTGCCGCGTTCTTTGAAGACAGCAGATCATGATATTTCTTCTGCCTACCAGAGGAGTAATCTCTTCCAGATGCTGCTCAGCCCACAATGTGCTATTCGAAAACACAAAAGCTCTGTTTATTTTCAAAGTTCTAGAGCCAAACGAGAAGCCTCGCTTCCCAGGATAACCTCTTAACAAAATGGGGAGGAAAGCTAGCTCTAAAGAAAATCAGTAAGCAACCCAAAGCTCACGCACACATCATGCCAAAAGTTTAATAGTGGAAAAAAAAAAGAAAAAAGAAAAGAATACAAACCTAGTATCTACTTCAACATTGGAAAATGATGAGGGACTTCATTTCCTTCCCTGTTCCCAGGATGCACCACTCCACCTCAGCGAACTCCCTTTATAAGTACAGAGGAGAAACTAATAAAATGGAGCATTGTACTGGAGCGCCGATGAGTCCTGGCTGAGCATAACGTATATATGCCCATTTCCTGAGGATTTCACACCCATGATTTTACCAACTTGAAGGATCAGTAAGGACAGTCAGGCTGTACATGTATGAGTTCACATGTGAGCAAATGTGTGTGGGGGGGCTGGGGATTTAGCTCAGTGGTAGAGCGCTTGCCTAGGAAGCGCAAGGCCCTGGGTTCGGTCCCCAGCTCCGAAAAAAAGAACCAAAAAAAAAAAAAAAGTGTGTGTGAAGGTGGGGTGGGGGGTGGGGGGGTGGGGTGGTGGGTGGTGACCACATCAGCCATTGTTTCCCAGACAATGGCCATTGGTTTGTTGAGACGGTGTCTCTCCTTGACTTGGATATGCCAACCACACTAAGCTGGCTGGCCAGTAAACCTCAGGAACCTACTGTCTCCACTTCCACAAGCGCTTGCCACCACGCCTGGCTTCCTCCCGTGTGCTGTGTCTCAAACTCAAGTCCCTATTCTTGCTAGACAAGTGTTTCACAGCTCAGCTATCTTTTCCCTCTGATATCAGTTATTCATAGAGCAATTCCAACATGGCCGCTCCGCTGAAGAAACAAGGGAATGAATACAAAGAACATTGAGTGTCTCTGACCTTTTCGCAGTGGTTTTAGTAACTAAGAGAACAAATGCAGAAAGTGGGGCCTAATCGAGTCGTAAGGAGAGCATCCTAGTTCCTACTACCCTATCAGCCATAGTCCAGTCGCATCTAGCAGTGATACCTTTGAAGATAACTATTAGAGCTATTTATCAAGAAAGCCTCAGAGAATGCGGAGGGAGAAGTGCCTCCCCTTTTTTATCTAAATAGACTGGGAAGAGATTAGTAAAACCCCAAGTGTCACCCAGCAAGCCTCCACTCATGGCACCATCTACAAACCAAATGGAGACCTAAAATCTGAAAGGCTTTAAACTGTCTCATCATTATCCAGAAAGAAACCATCCTACATGGCCAGAAGCTCCAGAAAGCCACGGCAAACACACTGTAAATGTGACACTGACCCTACTAACTGGCATGCAGAGGGAGCTGGTGGCCACCTCAAAGAAGAGCTACTGTACTGTGTTGGTAGAAAGCAGTCTGCTCTAGGTGGTGGAGATGGGTGCTAAGGGGCAGGAACAGTGGAGGGGTTGCTAGCTGGCATTACAGATCAGTGGGTGACCATGAGTGACAGTACTAGCCCGACAGTGCAAGGCCCTGGGCTCAATCCCTAGTTGTGTGGGGTAAAGGGTGTTCCTGAGCTGATAAGCAATCGTCTGAGATAAAACGCGGAGGAGAAACAACCTGAAGGCCCTTTCTCCCTGACCAATACTTTCCTGAGGCTGGAAAGGAAGCAGTGTGTCACGGGACCAGGGTGAGCGAGTGTGCCTGCTGCTTGAACCCAGTGATAAGAGATTAAAAAAAAAAAAAGCCCAAGCCGCCAGGAAGCTCTAAAAGCCTTGTAGTCCAGTTTGTCTGTTCCGTAGGTACGGGTGTAGTGTATTCAGTCTTCTGGGGATGGGGACTTCAAAAAAAAAAAAAGGCCAGCTCTTCAAAAAGCCACTCTTTGGGTTGGTGTCGGTGTCTAGGGAGGTGACCCGCATGACAAGCAAAGACTGTGCTCCTGCTGGGGCCTAATGATTTCACGATGGAGCCTGCCCTCAAATCCATGATACATGAACTCCTCTCCGCTGGAGTTCGTAGCACCACACTGGTTTCTTTTGGCCCCGAGCCTGCACTGCAGCTGTTTGTACTTATGTGAGGTATGGTTTATTTTGAAACAAAATGAACCAGATTTTCCCCCACTGCCTAAGTCTCTGCTCGGTACTGGAAAACTTTTAACTCTTTCACAGTCAGGCCACCACCGGTGATCACAGTGCAGCCAATCAGATGGAAGGAGACAAGGAAAGACACCAGCCAATCAGATGGAAGGAGACAAGGGAAGACACCAGCCAATCAGATGGAAGGAGACAAGGGAAGACACCAGCACAGAGCTCAACAAATAGGAAACTTATTTCCAAGAAAAGAACAGACCTTCCACGGGTCGCCTAGTTTATTTCCTGCCAGGATACAGAAGGTGATATAGATTTTCATTTTTAAGTCACAAATTAGGGGCTGGAGAGTAGTAGACGGCTAGGATTTATTTCCTAGAACCCCATATCAGGCAGCTTGCAAACATCTGTAACTCCAGTTCTAGGCCAGCCAAGGGCCGCTTCTGGCTTCCAAGGGCGCCTTTATGCATGTGGTATATGTACACCCACCACACAGGCCTACATATACACACATAAATTAAATAAAGTAAGGTTTTTACTGTGAGATCTCTGGAGACTAATTCAAAAGAAGAAACAAGTTGCATATTATTGAAAAGGGGGAAAGATACTGAGATATCTGCTAAATCTTGGTAAGAGTCACCCTATGTATAATACAAAATACATAAAGATATTAATATGGCAATATCTTATAGCAACTGTCAAATACTAAAAAATAAAATAAAATAAAAAACCCAAAAAACATCATTCTCAGTTGCTATAATATACACACAAAACAAACACCAAACAATACAGATTTAACCAAACTTAACTGAGGGTTTAATCTGGTAGGACCTGGATAATCCACATTCTTTTAGGCATCTGTATTTCTGAAGTCTCCTTAAGTAATTTCAGAAGCAAGCCTTAGATTACATGCCATAATTTGCAACATGAATTCTTTAAAGAACAAGTTGTTATGACCTACATAATAGCTCCTGAGTGATCCAGTAGGACAAAGCGGGAAATGGAGTATGCTTTCCCTGAGAAAATAAAGTACTGATTCCTGGACCCTGCCAAGACCTCCTGACTCCTGTTCTGTAGGTGGGACCAAGAACCCATATTTCCACAAGCTCTCACAGTGAGATGTGCATTCAGCCAGTTCTTGGACTACAACATGTAGTCTTCCAGTGTCTCCTGGAAGACCCTTCAGAAGCAGGTGGTGGCCTTAAGCCACTGAGCTTCTGACTCAGTAGGATGGGCTGGGCCTGTGAACATGAATTTACCCAGAGTTCCCTGGCCATACTGGTGCTGGTGGTCCTGAGTTCACCCAAGGACCTACTCACTACACTGTCCATTTCATAGGTCAAGGCCTCCAAAAGGCCTTGTACAAAACTGAGAGTAGACAGCTCAAGACTGAGGGCGGGGGAAAAAACAATCCTATGGGTTTTTTTTTAATATCCAGTCTAAGAGACAAAATGGGTATTTCCCCCTTAAAAACTGAAGCAAAGTTTTTAATCCAAACTGAGGGCCATTTCACATGTTCAATTCTAAAGACCGGTAGAGAGAGAACTGAGAGGAGAAAATTTCTGACTCACGCAGTAAAGACTTTAGCTGAAATTCTAAAGACACCACTCTGAGAGTAGGTGTTGCCATTTATGAGTCTTGAATGCAAAAACACTCAGCCAAGAACACATGGCTTTATAGCGCTTAACCAGAAGAGCATCTCCCTGCATCTCACAGGGCTGGCCCATGGGATGAAGGGGCTGGGTACCGAGCATCTTACTGGGAGAGGCTGAACCAGCAACTTCAGACGAAGTCGTCAGCAAGTTCTCCTCTGCTGAATAAGCTGGCCAAAAGGTCTGAGGTCTCCTAAATTCATATCCTGTTCACGAGCCGCAGATCATATCACAGCTCGACTGGGAAAGGCAATTCTAATTTACACAAAGCCTTTTTTTTTTAAAGTTATTGGGTTGTGATTTTAAAAGATGACAGAAAACTGGACATGGGCAGCTCTTTTGTCCTTTGCAGACGTCATGTGATTTGTGGAAAGATAGTTCCTGTACACCGCACTCCTCCCAGATCGGCTGCATTGGTCCTTAAGAAGCGGTCAAGTCTAACATCTTCCACACCAGCTCAACACGGAGACGGTTCACTAGCATCAACAGCTGTAGTTAATCAATAAGGCCTGCAAATGATCAGAAGGTAACTTCTGAGTAAAGATGACATCATCCCCAATGTGCCACAGAGCACACCCAATTTCCAGTGAAAATACAGATAAGCAAAAACAGAAAAGACAAAAACCTCCTAACAGTCCAAAGCCGAGAACAGTGGCTCTGAGGAACCTGGGAGGGCTGGGACTACAGTGCAGAAGGAGCTGAGTTGACAAGAGTTGGTGTTCGATGGGAGGTATGGATGCTGAGAAGGAAGGACGGCTGGATCAGAAAGGTCAGCTCCACCTCACTTGCCAGAATGAGTCCCTCCCAGAGAAAGCCACGAGGAGCACCCATGTGCTGCTTTGCTTCCTGTAGGCACTGACAGCTAGCTTCTCTTGTTAGTGTGTTTTCACTGGCCTGGCCACCACCATTGCCTGAGTGGCCTCCACACCACATTTCTCACTCTTCTGAAGATCAGAAGTCTATGGTCCATTGACGCTAACAGGAGAGTTGGGGTACTGGTGCGGGACCTTGGTTAGACTAAACGTCTAACCACTGAATTCTCACAATTAACAGAAAACAAAGGGGACACTCAGCACCCACTTTTGTAAAGTCATCGCCACTGATGAATGTCTACTCTCCTGACCTAATCACCATCTCCCAATGTTATTACCCTGGGGATTAAGAGTTCAACATATGAATCCAGGAGATGCGGAGGACGCAAACATTAGCCTATCCCCCATCCCCCTTCTCTGACCAGTATCAGACATTCTCCCATAAGTCAGTAAGCACAACAAATAATCCATTGGAACATGGTGGGCTGTGTACAGGAAGACGACTTATAACTAAGAGGCCTCGTTAGGAAAACAGAGTCGGGGGTCTCTCCTGGGTTAGAGGTCAGGTTACAGGGCCTGCAAGACGTCCTCTTTGCCAGCAGTGCAAGGTCTTTACTGTACAGAATCACCAGTCTAAGTGTGAGAGGCAGGTCTATCCAAAAGACCTATGTCACTCCCACAGGCTAGGACTGCCAACAACGGAACATAGTTTTAACTCAAAGTCTGAAATGGCAGTGTCTACTGTGATGGCCACTCACCTCAGAAGAGTGCAGAAGAAACCTTGGAAAGTCACCCACAAAAAATGGTGACAGAGTAGAAAGCATGCCTGTCTCCCCTGAGAAAAGCTGCCTCTAGAATGGCATCACCTAGGAATCAAACTTAACTCTAGTTGAAATATACCGAAGGATGAGGTAATCATCAGAGCAGTTTCCTTTAGTAGGCCCACAATTAACTCCTCCGAGTGTGTTTGCTATTTTTCTACAGTTAAAACCAACACGTGGCCATGCTGGACTATTCTGAATAATCCCCCTTAAATATGAATAGATTTGCCGACAGAAGATGTGTCGTTAATGACAAAAGGAAAACAAGACAGGAATCCTATTGTACTTACAATTCAACATAGCTCTTGAGAGCATAGCTGGTTCGTTCAAGACTACAAGTGGCGTACAGGGAGTAGCACAGTCAAACCACCTTTCTTTGCACTCAAAACGATCATTTATATTCAAAATCTAGGAGTCTGCGCAAATCCAATCTGACTCCCAGGGGTAATTCTCAGAACCAAACCATCTATGGGATCTGATAAGGGTTGTCAACATCGCTGGATCTAGAATCTCCAGGAGACAAACCTCCGGCATTTCCAGAGGGGGCTTCGAGATTGTAATGGAAGGAGAAGATTCATCCCGAATGGAAGTGGTAACATCCCAGGGGCCTAGGTCCGAGCCTGGGTAATGAGGGGGAATGAGCACTCATCCAACTCTTTCTGTTTCCTCGTCATAGCTATGATGTAAGCAGCTTCTGCCTGCGTGATGTACTGTGATCTCAAGCTGCGACCCCCAAAGTAATGGGTTTGTGTGACACCGATGTCGTCATGGGTATTGTTTGGTAAAAAAAAAAAAAATGAGTACTTGCCCCACCCCCGCCCCCATAGCTGGAAGGCACAGCTGTGTTGCTGTGATACAATTAGACAGACTAAGATGCCTATTGAATCGGGTTTTCATAGGTGACGGTTTTGCAAGCAGGGAGCTGAGCACATCACTAGAATCCCTTTCCTCTTAAAATGGGAAGGCAAAAAGCTGTATTAGAATAGCTGCCAGCAACCTCGCTAAAATGGGCCTGAAGTCATTACAGTGATTTGTTACTGGCTTTTAATCAGCTGCAATAACAATATTATAACAAGCAAAGCAAGCTGTTAATGTAGAAGACAGGAAGTTCTAAGACACAAATTAAAAAAAAAAAAAAAAACACTGTTGTTTCCATGTAAGATATTTAATTCTGAGACAAGATGGACATACATTGAAGATTAAATCTTATTCCACCACTGGTGGTGTC
Organism: Rattus norvegicus; assembly: GCF_021556685.1. Lineage (NCBI taxonomy): Eukaryota > Metazoa > Chordata > Mammalia > Rodentia > Muridae > Rattus > Rattus norvegicus. The sequence goes on from NC_141538.1 coordinate 78,500,386, forward strand.
CTTTACATGAATTTCCATGTGGGCGCTTCTAGCCTGCAGATTTTAATTACACAAACCCAGCAGTATGACCTGGTACAGGAAAAGACTTAGGAAAGAACTTTTAAAATGTGGGGAAACTTCTCTACAGGGCAATGGGGGACCAGGGAGGATGAGTGTGGGACAGTGTGCTCCACTGAGAACAGGTGGAAGGCTTAAGTCTTGACTGAAGTTAGGATAAACCGGGGACCTAATATCATGAATAGATATGGGACTTTTCCTGCTGAGGCTAATAGAACAAAGTATAAACCGTCTATAAAGCCCATCTCCTGAAAGAGGTCTGAAACCTCAGGCACCATCTCTAGGACTTCTTTGGAAAATAAGTGATGCTGGATGTGAGAAACCCACGTTGGTTTCGCTCCTGGTGTTTTATCACAGCAACAGAAAAGGAACCAATACAGGATACAAGTGAGGTGTACAATTCCTTGAGGATTCAGAGCCTGAAAATAGTGGTGACCATAGAATAGGCAGAGTGACACAAGGTTGGATGCAGTGTGGCGCAGTCAGGAGTGTCTCTCGCCTGGCTCATAGACATGGAATAGGTTTAGATGCAATACTGCAACAGTAACACCTTATTTACATTAGTTTTGGCCCCAAAATTTGGTTCCAAGTGACGTGTAATTCTCAAAATGTTAGCACTGGAAGTTGAATTAATTATTTTAATAATTCGATCAATTCAGACTTGGGAGAAAACACCCAATAAATTGTTGCCTAAAGATGAAGTCAAGGCTCTAGCATCCATCAGGCAGGGAGCAGCCACATCTTTCTATGCCATAAACATGTGTTAGATGTTCGCCTCACAAACCTGGACCTTCCCATTGTAGTCAAAGTCACTCTTTTGGCCAACATTGATATCACAGGACATTTCTCTCACCCATCCTAGTTCCAACGCCCCCTGTCTCTCTCTCTCTAATATATATATATATATATATATTCCATTCTCTTTTGTGACTTTGGCCTTGTTTCCCTCCCCAGCCCCAGAACACAGGCTAATTTCTGTTAAGAAACAAGAAAAGAAAAATGTTCAACTTTCTCTTTCTCTTCCCTCTCTTCCTCCTTCCCTTCCTCAGTCCTCTGCTTCAAAGACAGAAATACTAAAGAAACTGGGCTTGTTGCTTGTGTCCCCACATATGCACTTGGTGAATGTCCCTACCCTCACCACAAACCTTTGAGACCACTTGCCTTTAAATAAGGACACTCTGCCCTTCTCTTGCTTATCCCCAGTGGCACTGTACACAGTTAATCCCTCTGCTTTCAAACTTGCCCCACTGGTGACACCATGTTCCTTTGATATTTATCCAACTCTCAGACAGTTTCTCGGGCATCTTTGCAAGGGTCAGGGAAAGCTGGTCCACCCCCAGTCTTTATTTACCTTTTCCCAGTCCACATCTATCCATTTTCTCTACAGTCTTTAATGCACCAATGAATTCCACTTTTACACATTTTTTAGGACAACAACTCGTAAATATTCATGACATTCTCTAGTATTAAAACTGACCTGTCTATCACTTAAGGGTTTCAAATATAAAAATGGAGTGGGGGGCGGCTGGTCTGGGCCACCTCGGAGTTGGGATGTGTGTTTCTGGCATGGAAACCTGCCTTGGGAACTGGATTGGTAGAGAGATGGCTGATGGCTCAGAGAGAGGCCTTCAATAGTGTAATATTAGATGGAGCAAAGCGGGTGAGAGGCTTTGCTGACTGAGAATTAAGGTATCCAGGAGATATCTTGGGGCACCACAGTGCCAGACGTAGTGGGGATAAAAGACAGCATTTTTATTTTTTATATTTTTACAACAACACACCTCCCCTGGACCACTGCAAGGATATTTAATCTTATCTCTTCTTTTGCTTCTCTGGCCCTCTGTATTTTAACCTCCCAGGGTGATCTGCCCTAAAAGCATGGAAATCTTCTCTCTTGTCAAGGATCTGAAGGGAGGAGGCTAACATCATGATGCTCCCTGATTTGGACTCTGCCTTATCTATCAGCCGGTCTTCCATGGTTGACCAACAATACTACTGAGAGCTGCTAAAAATAAAAAACACCAGGCTAGTTCATGTCCTCTGTGCTCTGTGTCCTGTTTTCCATGATTGGAAAGGTCCTTTCATTCCCTATCCACAAAGTGAACTCCGTATCTTTCAGTCTTCCAGTGCTGGCCGAGGCCTCATTCTCCCACACACACACCCAGTGCCCTCGGCAGGGAGTTGACCGTTCCTTCCCATATGCTGTCACCTCTGCACCTTGCACAACAGCATTAACCATACTAACCTTTATCATCCAGGCATCCACACTTGGACCTTGAACATCTTCAGATGGAGAGCACCATACCTAGACTTTCCATTCAGATGTTCAATCAGGCCAGCTTACTAACAGTGCTCTCGCAAGATTGCTAACTAAGAGAGGAGTGAAGACGTTTGACCACCGGGAGTAAAAAAGTGAACTAAACAATCGACTTAGCCACAAACACAAGTATTTAAACATAACCGTTTACCCACAATAATGCCATGTCCCTCCAATCTTGGCACTTAGGGGGCTAAGACAGGAAGACACGAGTTTGAGGCCAGCCTGGGCTACACATCACCAATACCAGTTCAGTGTGAGCAACATAGTAAGATTCTGTCTCAAAATTTAGAAATAAACAAAATGACCCACTCCTATTTCCTGACCAATGAATTCATGACCGGAGTTCATGCATGCAACGTATCATATCACACAAGAAGCAAAGTGTTGGCAATATAGTCTCTCAGGTTTCCACCGTCACTGCCAACACAAGAGCCTCCTAGTCAATCCTCTACATTCCGTTTCTGACAGTCAGAAGGGAGAAAGGGGAATATACAAACCAGGGGGAAGATGACTCTAAAAATGGCTGGGCTCTGTATAAACCTTCTTCTTCAGCACATCCCTTAATCCAGCTGTTCTTTTGTGGCAAACTACCTTTCTCATCATACAGGTATCCTTGCCTGTGCACACATCCATAGTACCCACTCCGTGCCATTGCAGCTCCATACTCAAAAGCTACCTCAACACACACACACACACACACACACACACACACACACACACACACACACCACACACCAGACACACCAGACACACACCAGACACACACACACACCCCACACACCAGAAACACACACACACACACCAGACACACACACACCAGACACACACACACCAGACACACACACACACACACACACACACACCAGACACACACACACACCAGACACACACACACCAGACACACACACACACACACACACCAGACACACACACACACCAGACACACACACACCAGACACACACACACACACACCAGACACACCAGACACACCAGACACACACACACACACCAGACACACACACACACCACACACACACACACACACACACCAGACACACACACACACACACACACACACACAAATAATCTGGCTCTGTACAAATTATACCACCAACTGATACCTAGGCAAATAACTTAAAACCTGCAGTGTCAGGTAAAGCTTTCATATCACATAAACAAATATTCATTGCATTAGAACTAGATATGATAAATAAAGTCTTAAATGATCTAAATAAAAATTAAATGTTAATGGCATCTTAGAATGGGAGAAGTATATATTACCATAATGCAAAACCTTAAAAAACAAAGGTTAATGAAGGAAACCAAACAAATGCCTAAAGCTACTTTATATTTAAAAGGAAGGGGGTGGGAGAGAACGCACAACTGGAAACACTTTTTGTATCTTAGACAAATTACTAATCTCTTGAAAGTTGTGAAAACAAAAGCTATATTATTAAATATTATGGGCTAAGCAAAAATAAACTGTTAGATGATAACCCCAATAGAAAATTTGATAAACACAAACAAGAAATAAATATGTGAAATTAAAAAAAAATGGTCAATAAAGCCAGAAAAAAAAGTGCTTTTTGATTGATGAACAGAATATAAATTTAAACCTAAATCTAAATTTAAATCTACAGAGTGATTTCTCCCAGCCCACTGAAGATTTTTATCAGTTTATCCAATAACGTTCGGACGTTGGGTGAGACAGGGTTCCTTCCCTCCCCTTGGCTCTCCTGGCACCGTCTATAAAGAATCAGACTCATACGCTCTTTGACCTACCAATTCCGCTTCAAGATATTTACTGTGGCCATCTACCCAGGCTTATCTTTCTGAGGACATCATTACAGAACCAACTGTGGGACCAAAAGCAATGGGACAGACTGAGGAATAGGATGGTTTGGTAAATAAAAATATATTCCACGTGCTAGAGAGATAGATCAGGGGTTACAAGAATCCATTGCTCCTAGAGGACCTAGATTCCATTCCCAGAACTCACATGGAGATTCAAAGCTGTAACTCCCAGTCCTAAGGTATAGGATACCCTCCTCTGACTTGCATGGGCACTGCACATGGTGTGTATAACACATGCAGCCACACACAGAGATACATAAAAATAAACAGATCTTTCTTTGAAAAATGCCTTCAGGGGATGAAATGTGTCATACTGTAGACTTCTTTCCAGGAATATTAAAGAACATTAAAGATAAACAAAAATATTAAAGAATATTAAATAACCCAGGAATATTAAATACCCTGGAAATCCTTCCAAAGTTAAAGCCTCTGAACTTGTTGAGTATAATACATGCGTGTAATATGAAAACCCACAGGCAGCAACCTGCTCAGTCTTCAACCAAGTTGGCAAAAGTAGCGAGACTCCAAGGAAGCAAAGTATGTCAGCAAATCAGCTGAGGTAAAAGAAGGCTGAATGCGGCCCATTTTAAGATCCCAAACCCCGTTAACTGTTAGCTCTGGTGTTCACAGGCAGAGCTCAGAAGGACAGTAGAATCAGATCAAAGATCCCTGCAGCAAGCCGACGTCAGCAGGTGAACCAGACGTGAACACAGACTCGAATCTCAAGGAAGCAGGCACAGAAGTGTGACTGCCTCTGGACTTGGATGAAAGTTGCAAAGACTCGTGCCTGAGAACCTATAGACAGACATCTGCCATTAGTTAATCAGAGACTGAAACTCATCCTATTCATCTTGGCCAGCGGAAAAACTCAAAGGGAAAATTGAAACTGTAGTGCCCATGGGTTAAAACAGAAGCAAAGGCAGATTCTTTCCAAAGTGTTTTTAACTTAAGTTCTCAATGCCCAGAGGGAAAGAAACACACAAATTTATCCAGGCACGGGGGGGGGGGGGGGGGGGGGGGGGGGTCCGAGTCAGGAGGAAGGGCTGGGGGCTGGAGGAAAACAAAACGCCTGGAAACCGGCCAGAGCACACTGAAGTCACCAAAACCAACAAATGCGAGTGTACACATGCTGGAGTTGTCAGAGCGGCTTATAATCTTTTAATACGAGGATGACATTTTTTTAAATAAATAAAAGCATACTAATTTTATTGGTTGAGTATTTAACTTTCAAGAGTAGATAGCATGCATATAGTGCGCTTCTCCTATACTGACACAGAGAGTATTTTATCTTGGTCTAACTTAACTTTCTAATTGGAAATTAATTGTATTCACATTCTGTGTCGGTAGGTCCCCTGGGCTTCATTTGTTTTAGGGGGTGGTTTTGAGGACTGAAGTGTTTTGCTCACGTTAGATGCACAGCTTATTTCACAAAGTGCTAGATTTTGAAAAAGAAAAAAAAAAGCTATTTTTAAATTTATTTATTTGATTTTACACTCCAGATTTTTTTCTTCTTCTTCTTCTTCTTCTTCTTCTTCTTCTTCTTCTTCTTCTTCTTCTTCTTCTTCTTCTTCTTCTTCTTTTTTTTTTTTTTTACTGGATTTTTTTTAATTTACATTTCAAATGCTATTCCCTTTCCTGGTTTCCCAGACATAAGTCCCCTATCCCATTCCCCTCACCTTCTTCTATAAGGGTCTTCCTCTCCCCATCCACCCCCCACTCCCACCCAACCCGGACATTCCCTTACACTTGGGGTCCAACCTTGGCAGGACCAAGGGCTTCTCCTTCCATTGGTGCCTAACAAGTCTTTCCTCTGCTACATATGCAGCTGGAGCCATAGGTCAGTCCGTGTATAGTCTCTGGTTAGTGGTTTAGTCCCTGGGAGCTCTGGTTGGTTTTTGAAAGGATGGTAAATTTAAAATTATTCCATTTGAAAACAGGATTGTTGAGATGACTCAAAAGCGTAAAGGTGCTGGCCAGGCCCGATAACCTGCGCTTGATCCCCGGAGGCATGGAAGGAGAGAAAGAACCCCAGCAGGTTATCTTCAGACCCCCAAAAGCACGCATTGCTCCTGGACACCCTCGAACCCCACCCCACCCCCTCCCACCCCCTCCACACAAACAGAAATTCGTAAACAAATGTTAAAAATTTGAAATGATTCAAAGTTTCCAGAAACGAAAACTCAAAAGAAAACAATGCACACCACAGAGAACGGCTGAAGAGAGAATTGATACAGTAGCTTTTTACTGAGAAGAGACGACATGGAGGGGTGAAAAGAATCTGAAAGTAAAGTTCAGGTGCAGGAAGCCTTGCAGCCTCAGAAACAACTGAGAAGACCAACCCACAGACGTAACAAGGGTAAAGGAAGACCAACACCAAAACTTCCCAGATTACATGCATGGCAGCTCAGGCCTGTCATCCCAGCACTTGGGAGGCTGAAGAAGAAAGATTTCCATGAGTTTGAGGCCAGTCTGGGATACACAGACTTCAAGCCTACCCGGAGATGCAGAATGAGATGCGTCTCAAAAAAAAAAAAAAAAACTCATAACTGGAAGAACACATGAGTCCTCAGAACCAGAAAATAGAAACATTAAAAACAAAGCAGAAACAAAACCTAGTTTTGTAGACCACTGATTAACAGCATACATTCGATATGCGCATCTGTGAGCTTGAGCATTCTCAAGCCCAGAACAACATGCCTGCAGATCTCACAAACCAGCCTGCTGATAGTGCAAACATGTCTGTCTCTGGTGTCTGCATTTCCTTCTTGCACTGGTATCTAGGGAGTGGGGAGGGGATTGGGAGAACAAGAAAGCCAGTCAGGGATTCTTGATGTTGACACGCATCTGGCATCAATTTTGACTCTCAAGAACCCAAGCAGTGGAAGCAAAAAGACTGGAAAACAAGGTAGGAGCTGAGACCACCTGTCTTAAAGCACATAAAAATTTACAATCCCCAGCCATCACAGGGGCAAAGTCAACATTTTCTAAGGCCTTTGAAGACAGGGCAGAGGAACAAATATCACCAAGAAAAGAGACAGAACTGAAAATGTTTGCCTGCTGGTTCTCTTTTTTAATGACATCAAAACTGCATCAGATATAAAAACTTTTTGGTAAGATATCCCTGAACTTTCTGGAAGCCACAAATTATAATCGCCAGTAGTAAAACTCAGACCACAGGCAGAGCGAGAACTTTCATGTGACCTTGAATACATATTATTATCTAATGATAGGAAGACTTCTCTGCCTACTTGAGCTCACACGAAATATCATGACTTCCCCTCTTCTTCCAGAAGCAGACTTCTGAGGGCTGTTCCCCAGGCAAAGAGCAAGAGCACCAGGATTCAGAAGAAAGCTTAAATGTTTTCTATCCAGCCTTTGCCTGGTCTTTAAAAGGAGTGACTTTGGGGTTCTGTGCAAATTCACAGAGGACACAACAGGGAAAGATCAGGCCATCAAAGACAGATGGAAAGCACTTCGCTCCTAGAAACGTTACAACCTGCAAATAAGTAAACTTCAAAGGCAGTGAGAACTGTCCCGGAATTCCTCATGTGTGCATACATGGGTGATGGATGTGTCTACGTTTGGTTTTAATGATCAATTGACTGCAGTTTTACTAGTCTTAACCCAGCATTAGTTTCCTGCTGAGTCTTCTCAGCATAGTTTATGCAAATGGACGTTGATTATAAAATTTAATACAACATCTCTCACTATTGGAAAGAAACTTCTAGGGTTACCTTGTTCCTCCTCTTATCCAGGGTTTTAATCCTAACAGTAGTGAATTCCTTGGGGAGGTCACATAGGACAAATTCTTTAAGAAAAGTTCAAACCATGGTACCTAAAAAGCCCACCAAGATGGGAGGAGATTATAGTACAGTTAAGTGGCATGGTACTTGCCTGTGATGTGCACGGGCCTGGGTTCAATCCCCAATACTATTAATTAATTAATTAAATGAATGAATTAAATGAATGAATGAATTAAATGATTAAATGAATGCAGCTAGCAGCTCTCCTGGATCCAAACTGGATCGACCAAAGCCTCCAGGTTATCAGGTGATGAACTCAAAGATGACCTTGAAGGTTCCTTTCTCTCCTCTTTCTCCCATCCCTACTTCTGCTTCACAAATGTTTCCAACTCCTTTCTTCTCTCACAGAACAATACAATTTCTTCCCAAGAGTATGTATACGTGTGTACTCAAACACACAGCCTCTTTTGAGCCCACAAAAGCAGACACAAAGTGACTAGGAGTGCCTTGTGCTTGTAAGCTGATGAGGTAGCTGAAGGCAGAGTTGAGCCCTGGTGAATCTTGTCTCCAGTCCAAAGCTGTCATCTAGAACAGGCTTCTAAGCCCTTCACTCATGACCCCACTCATGGTACATGGGTGTACAAAGTAGGTATAAGAATTTAGCTATATATGGATCACAAATTATAAACAATATGCTTGTCAATACTGAGAATGCCTTCTTAACAAGATACATAGTACAAAATACAGGCATGTGTTTAGGGACACTTCAGAAAGCACAGGAGAGTCTGCCTTAATCTCGAGCCAAATTCCACTAGATCATTTTGGAAGAAACTGAGGTTAGCAGCTCAAACATGAAGGTTAAAAACCCAAGACTCTGAAACAACAGAACCCACACTGAGTAGCTCATGGGAAAACACTATGAGTTTGTTACTGATGATGAAGCCACTACAATTCCATAAGAGAATTTGAAAAGTACAGAAAAAGAAAGGGGGTGGGGAACTACTACTGACATCTATAACATAATCTCAAATCTGAGCTGGGATGTTTGTGGCAGCTCTGTTGTCCTTATGAAGCATAGCAGCCTGTGTGATGCGAATTGTATACTCATAGAGCGTCGTTTGGGATGCATTCAGTTATTTGATCCCATGAAGGGTCATGATCCACTGTGTGAGAAGCTGGGTAAGAAGGTGTGGTGTCTCAGATGTGGAAGGACAAGAGCGAGGCAGCGAACTGGATGGGGCATGAACTGCTAGAAATAAAAGCACCCTTCGTGACCGTTCTCTCACTGGGATCACTTCACTTTGTGACTAAAATTACAAGTCTAGAGGAATCATCCAAGAAAGAAGGAGAGAGAGAGAGAGAGAGAGAGAGAGAGAGAGAGAGAGAGAAGAGAGGGAGGGCAAAAGAAGGAAGGAAACTCCCACAGAACAAAGAATTCCTCTACTACATCGGAAGGCCCATAGGTTTGGCCTACAGCCTGTATGAAGTCTAAAATGTCATCCTTTCAAGTTCAACATTCAAATGTTTCTTGTGTCAGCTTCGTATATCTAATATAGCCATCTCCCCAGACAAGCAAGCTCAAGCTAAAAGCAGCTGATGGCTGCAACATCAACAACAATAACAACTATAACAATGATAACAAAATCAATAATTACTATAACAATGATAACAATAACAATGATAACAATAACAGCAATAACACTAACGATAATAACAATAGCAACTATAATAAAAATAGCAACTATAACAATAATGACAACAATGATAATAACAATAAGAATAATAGCTCATAAAGGGTCATTTTTCTATGTTACAAGATGAAGACTGGATTCCCTTCTTCCCATATCAAGATGGTATTCAAATATCAAATTCAAAATGTTCTCATATAATCCTTTCCTTCTCTGGAGTCCTCGTTTTCAAACCTGAACTCAATACTTGAGTTCCAAATACAGATACAAAGTTCAGACAAAACATCCAACCACAGAACTCATTCTGAAAAAGCCCAGAACCAACCACTCCACAAGCAAGAAGTGAAACGCCAAACCTCAAAACTGCAAATGTAATAACCATGACCCTGACCATGTGGTAAAAGATGAGTCCTGTTAATGCTACCTTAAAAATGACCGAAGCAACTCTTCTCTTTTTGGCCCTAATTGCCCACCATGGCACTTCAGAAGCCAGCCATGTGGCAGGAAACAGAAAAAAAAAAAGTAAACACTTTCTGATCATTGTACTCCTTGACCCTGAATGAACCCAATGAAACACATTAATGGACTCCTAAGGCCTTCACGGAGACTATAATCTGTCAAACATTTACAGTTATGGGGGATCAATAAAAATAGGATTGCTGAATAGTTCCTTTCCAGTTTCTCTCTGGTTTTTTGATTTAATAACTAAATAAACAAACAATCAAACAAATAAACAAATAAATAAATAAATGTATGGAAAGGAAGGAAAGCAGTGCCCCCCCCCCAATAAAATTTTGTTAAAAATTCTAAGAGTGGAGGGGACGTTCAAGGTTGTCTAATAAACGACCTTTTCTTCTCCAGATATGTCAGTCATCAGGCATGCCTCTGTCAAGAGCAATCTCAACAAAGCTAATAACGTTCCTTCTTGGTATTTCCTTGACTGACTATTCACCTTGTCACCCGGAATGTTGTGACACCTCAAAATCTCCTATTCAAACCAAGCTGAACAGCCACACTGCTGCTGGCACTTGCATTGTCTCTGCCCTTGACATCAAATTACCCAGCTTTCTGATGCTCTACGCCGCTCACCTTTGTCCAACATCACATCTCCTGATGCCCAGCCTCGACGCACGCTCATTCCTTGAGCTCCCGTCCGCCAGCCTGCTACCTCCCACAGTCCTTTCTGCTAGTCTGCCCTTTGACACTACAATCTCGATTAAAATCTACACTGTCGCTCTGCTCTCATTCATAACCACAAGAGACCCCGTGGGAAGGAAAATAAAAAACAGAGACAAGATAAGCCTGTCACCATGAATCAATGGAATCTAATCCCAGCTGAGCCCTAAAGCTGTCATTTCCCTCGGTTGGCTCTCTCCACTCCATCACAGTGCTTCCTCCCTCCAAGAAAAACCCCAGTCTGTGGGTCCACCATGGCGAAGGCAGGGAAGTTATCCACAAAGCTCCCCGCCTCCCTGCTGCCAAGCACCACACGAATGATTTGCGATGTTCTTCTAAATCTCCTTCCTCTCCCGTCTCGGGTGTACCACACTCACCCTCTCGTTCTCGGGCACACAGAATCCCAGGGGCTGCCTCGGCCTCCGGGCTGTCAAATGAGCTGACATGGGGATCCCATCATACCTGCTATGTTGCAAAAGCCTGCCACCTTGCAATTTATAAAGTAATCGATAATTGGTTATCATCGGCCAGGAGAGCCTTATAGAATGTGATCCTCCTGCCTCTGAGTCTTCAGCATGTCCGGCCGTGGTCATAGGCTGACACTGTCCAAAGTGGAGCTGCTGCCAGAAACACACAGCCCCACACAGAACTGGACCACAGGGAAAGGGTGCAGCGCTAAATTCTGAAAGCTCGGACTTGCTTACATTGGGCAACTATCAAACAGACGATTTTGTACAAAGTAGTTTTTCTAGGCAATGTCCTGCAAGCTGCCAGCCCATCATTCCACAAGGAATGTGGAGTATGCAGCAACATCCCCCTCAGACTAAGGGGGCAGAGCTACTTGTCTGAACTGCCTCCCTTTGGCTCACGGTGGCTTTCCTAAGATAAGCTTTGGCCCCGCGCCATAGAACTGTACTGAACACCGTGGCTGTTTCAAAACTCTACTGCTGGACTCACAATAGTGTCCTGAATCGGGTATGGTGGTTCATGCTATAATCGAAAGCCATGGGAGGCTGAGACAGGAGGATTGCTGTCAGTAAGAGGCCTTCTTGGATCATTGTGTAAGCCTTGTCTCCAAAAAAATAGTGATGATGATGATGGTGGTGGTGGTGGTGGTGGTGTTTAGAGACACTGCCCACTCCTTTTAACTGTCTACCATTTGAAAAACCCCAAGGAATATCCTGTCTCCTCCACAAACCATGAAGAGCCACGGCCCTTGGTCATTCCTGTCCTTTCTGGATCATACTAATTGTCCTGTCTCTGTGTCAGCTACCTGGAAGGTTAGGCCAAACATTTGGTCCTTTCTAATGGATGCGCTGGACCCTGAGATGGACTCTCAGTGTTCATCTCTGCTTAAATCTACACTTCCACTCCCTCACACCTCCTTTCCCTCCTATCCTCGTTAAACTTTGTCATGGTCGGGAGTAAGACACACACGTGACTAATCTCAAGGGTCTCAAGTACCACACCATATCTCCATCGAGCCCTCACTCCCATTGTTTCCGAGGTCATGAGGTCAGCTTGCCTTATCAGCTTCACCAGGATCGCATATTCAATGTCAACAAAGCACATTGTAAGGCCACAGCATCCCTGACTCCCGGAGGAAAATGAAGCAGAAACACACTAACGTGGAGAATAGGGGCCAAACACACATGGGTACAGACAGCTTTTCGTTTAAACCCTTGAGTGTTTAATTTAGGATATTTGTCCTGTTTTTAAGCATGCAATCCATTTATGTCACAGAAAAGCACTCATGAGGAATATTTCGCCATCATCTGATAAATGGATCCATCTAGATACTAAACGCCTCATGGATGATTAAAGTCAGTGAGTTCAAAGGGCAAGAGACCAAAGGACGGCTGGAGATGTTCTCTGTTAACACGCAAGTCAGTAGGGTTCCCTGGCAGATCATCTACCAGTGAGGTCGAGGCACCTTCCCCTCAGTGCCAAAGACTCACTACTAATGGTTTTCCTGTCATTCCAGTCATTTTCCAAGTTCTGGGGGCGCAGTTTGCTCACACTGATGGCTGTGTCCACTCTGGTTGTGCCATCCCAAGTATGAAGTGTGAACTGTCTTGGATATCAGTTTCAACTGACACTGGCTGGCTAGTAAAAACCGTCTTTGTGGTTTAAGACAGCAAATTCTGTCTCCAGGACCACACTCTAAAGAAATCACCTGAGAGGTTCTAAATATGGCTCAGTCATGAAAACGTTCCTTTTGCCAGCACAAGGACACACACACACACACACACACACACACACACACACTCACACACACATCAAAGGACACCATCTGAAAAACCAAAAGAGTGTCCCGTATCTGTGTTCCCTGCAGGAATGAACAGCCACTGAATCTAAGTAAGGCCCTTTCTAGCTATGTCACTGAGCTGAGGGGGCAGGAGGACAATGCCTGTGCCCAGCAAAGATTTCAACTAGGAAAAAATTAGCAGAAAACATCCTAAACTCTTGACAACGGCTCCCTCTCAATAAGAAGGACTATGGCTTCCCTTTTTCTCATTATACTTTTTAAATCTTCTGCAGCGGGTTTAAAAGTTCAAGGATATTTTGTGTACTTGTAAACCCAGTGCTATTGTTCTCCGTTTAGTGACTCCAGTTGCACACAGAAAGCTGTGGGGAAAGTTTCCTTAAGACAGTAAAGAAAGCACCATTCCTTTCTAAAAGTAAGGTGATGGATGTCGTTGTCAGGGTTGGTACCGTTGTGGTGAAACACCATGACCAAAGCAACTCGGAGAAAGGGCTAATTTGACTTCTGCCTCACCCAAGGAAGCTAGCACAGGAACTCAACAAAGACAGAAGCCTGGAGACAGGAGCTGAAGCAGAGCCCATGGAGAAATGCTGCTTACTGGCTCCCCATGGCTTGCTCAGCCTGCTTTCTTACAGAACCCAGGACCACCAGCCCAGGAATGGCAGCACCAACCATAGGCTGGCCCTCTCATGTCACTTATTAATAAAGAAATTGCCCTGCAGGCTTGCCTACAGCCTGATCTTATAGAGGCATTTTCTCAGTTGAGGTTCCCTTCCCTCCCCTCCAACGGCCCTAGTTGGGTCAAGCTGACATAAAACTATCCAGGACAGTGGTCAAATGAAGTATTGAGCAGCTTAATGGCTTATTATCAAGCTACTAAAATTCAATTCCAAACATGTTACCAGGCACAACAGTGGCTTAAAATATGACCCATAGAAACAAAACACATTCATCGTCTCTAGAAAGAAGCAGACCATAAAACAGGCCATAATGGAAGCAGGCCATAAAAGAAGGGAGGAAAAAAACCGGACAAATGATAATTCTACTCATTATGGGACTGCAAATAGAAGTGTGTCTGTCATTTATACAGTGTACAGTTTCAGAAACATTTTAATATCTTGAGCAGTAGTTCACATAAAAGCAAATAATTTCAAAGCAGAGATACACCATTTACATATTTGAAGTGTATTTTGTAAAACGTTTACCCACTAGGTTATTTTGTCATTAAAATGGGATAAAAAGAAGGAAAAAGGAGAGGCAGGGAAGTGAGTGCATTCTTCTTCATGTCTGAGAACAAGTTCAAAGTCGCTACCAGCATATGCCATGACGACTACTGGCCAGGGTTAATACTATTCTTTCCGGCCAAAATCATATGCTGGCCACCTTAGTCTGCCATAACATACTGTCCTTGGTTATGGGGATTGAGTGACATGTATTGTTTGCAAAGATCCAGCTGGAAATGGAAGATGAGGGTACAGCATGGCTACTCGTGCTGCTGGCTCTGTTTTGGGCTGGGACTACGTCTTCCATGTGTTCACACAGCCCTTCCTCAGGGTACCTGCATGGAGAGAGCTCCCTGCTCCTGAAAGGCCATCAATCCTACTAGACTGAAGCTCCACTCCCGCCATCTCTGTCAATGTCAGCTATTCAATAAGGCCTATCCCCAAGCACAGATATGTTGGAGGTTTGAGCTTCAGTCTCCTTGGTCTGTGGGGACACCCTAGCCAAACCAAAGGCTGAAGACACTTTATTACACGTACATCAGTGCTGTAGTAACATGTAGGAGTGTGGAAGCTCCAAGTCTTAGCACCTAGGAAAATGTTACTCATTCAGATGAGCATTTGAGATCTGAGGCCCTCTGCTTAGACACAGCCAAAGCGTTGATAACTAGAACTGTCTTGAGTATCCACTGCCGAACTCCTGCTTCGGCGTCGGACCGCTTGGAATGGAGCACTCACCTGTTGCTTCCAATTCTAAGAAACAATTTCTTTCAAGGAAGCTTTAGTCTTTCACATACCCTGCTTTTCACTCAGGCTGACACAGAAGGCCTTTCTCAGAATCTCCACAGTACACAGGAGCGCTTTGTGTTCTTCCTGGGCTGTCTTTTGTAAGCCTCAGCCAACCACATGACTCCACCCCCTCTTGGACCAACCTATCTCTGGTATTAGCCTGAAGCAGCACCCATGCCTGTTACCTCCCTCTTCTGTGCTCCCTAACACTGCCTGTGCCTGTGTTCCACACTGAGAACCCGGGTATCTGTCTGGTTTCCATGTGTCAGTCAACCTAAGGAGAAAGAACCCAGGAGCAAGCAGAGGGATACGTGCTGATGAATCAGCCCCAGACACACACTATGGTAAATCCTCAATTGCCTGGGCTTCCTGATAAATACTGACTAGAAGCAAGAAATTAAGTAGACTTTAAAAATAAAAGGCGGGGTTGGGGATTTAGCTCAGCGGTAGAGCGCTTGCCTAGCAAGCGCAAGGCCCTGGGTTCGGTCCCCAGCTCCGAAAAAAAAGAAAAAAGTAAAAAATAAATAAATAAAAGGCATGGCCTTATTTCCCCCTTTCAATTTCTAAACAGCAAAAGAGGGATAGGATAGAATAGAGTAGAATAGAATAGAATAGAATAGAATAGAATAGAATAGAATAGAATAGAATAGAATAGAATAGAACAGAACATTGAGATATGGGAGTGTGGAAGACTGAAGGGTTTGAATATCAAGAATGATATTTAGGCTTATTTAAATCAGTTGATTTAACACATTCGTAAGAAAAGCTACATTGGTGTGGGACATGGTAGCCGGGGGCAAGCAAGTATTAGTTGTGATTTGACTAAGCTTTGCAGACCCGGTGGGAAGCAAAGTGACTATAGTTAAGACTATGTTATAAGTGGGCATGGAAGTACAGGCCTGTCATACGAGCCCCTAGGAGGTAAAGGCAGGAGAGACAGGAGTTCAAGGTCATTCTCTCCCAAACAGCAGTGAGTTAAAGACTAGCCCGGGTTACATGAGACCCTGCCTTAAAATAATAATAATAATAATAATAATAATAATAATAATAATAATAATAATAGACATATATTTCAAAAGTTGGTCATATGTGTTCTAACTCCCCCCCCCAAAAAAAAACCCTAATAAATGACTAGATAGGACTTGGTTATATTAACTAGCTTGGCAGATTGGATTGATCATTCCACAGTATCAAATTATCATATAGCACTCTTTAAACACAGTTACACATCAATATAGTTGTCAATTTCAACACCATAAAGCTAAACCAATTTTCCAGGTACCTTTCATGAATCCCGCTGGAACATTACTCAAATGTGGGACAGTCTTAAACTGAAAGTGGTCCTCCCGAGTCCTTAGCGCCACCGTTCTTCACTGTGAAGTGACGTTGTTCACCCTTTGACAGGTTTTACTGAATGTCAATACTGCACAATTTAGATAGTTTGCATTTTATTTTCCAGAGCAGGCCTCAACAGATAAGTCTAAGAATCATACTTTTCCATATTCACTGAGCCTCTGCGTTTAAAGGAAAAACAGCTTTTTAAATCCAAGTGGCCAAGCTAAAGTCACCTGAGAATTACCTTTCCAAAGCACAGAAGGATAAAATGCATAGAAGTCTCCCAACCGGAGATAGAGCTTCTCGGATGACATAACCTGAATGGTAGACAGCCAGGTCTTTAAAACTGAGTAGCAAACTAAAAGCACAGAGCCGCCAAACTATAAACCTGAGGAATGTTTTATGCAAACTAGGCTCTGAACCCTCTAAGATGGGAAGGGCCTGGAAAGGCTGGAGCATGGCCTTGTGGGGAGCTGGCACTTGGGTCTTGGTTTCCTGTCTCTCGGTCTCAAACTTGCTTTATAGATTTCCAATGTATAATATTTTAATTCTTGACACAGCTTTTGTTAAAGTGGTAGATTTTTACCATGGCAAAATAATATCAATATAAAATGAGCATCCTAGTGAAATGATGGTTCTTAGCACAACCGAAGTCACCAAGAAGCTATATAATAGCCAACCGTCTGGCCTTCACTAATCAAAACCTTGACTTCGCTGTTCGAATTTTGTACAGATATTGGACAGTCATTAAATTGGTAACTACTCTATACAGTAGTGTTTTTAACCCAACTGACCTTTCTTGCACCGTATGACTATGAGAAGCTTTGTCTAATAGAGCAAGCTATCAATACATGCTAACTATTTTTTTTTTTTTTTTTTTTTTTGGAGCTGGGGACTGAACCCAGGGCCTTGGCGCTCTATCACTGAGCTAAATCCCCAACCCCATGCTAACTATTAATTAGCAATATTCTAACAGGTTATCATGCAAGACTGTTTCAACAAGCACCTACACCCATCTCAAGAAAAAAAAAAAACAACAACCTAAGGTCATTTCTATTCCTCTATGAAATTTGCTGAGTAAGAGGGGTGTGGGGAGTTACAAACAGGAAGCTTCACCGAGTAGCACATACACACACACAAAAAAAAAGGCCAACTCATCAAACGAAAGACTGCCTTGCCTCATTCATGTCTTCGTCTGTGCGATCCCACACATATGCGGCTGATTAGCCCGTGGCAGAGGCAAGCCATCTCCTTCTGCAGACACAGCACTTCCTCAGGAACTCCTGAATCACTCCAACGTCAAAGAGGTTCTGTACTCAATCACTTACGGGCCTACCATCGGAGCACTGATAACATCATTTCTACACTGTGATCAGGTGGTCAACATTCTCCCTCTCACCAGACTCTAGGCCTCATGCCTCCAGAGATGATGGCCTCTCTCCTCAACAGCCCCATTACAACTAATTATAGTAATATACACAAAATCAATGCACGCCACAACAGAACATTCACCTAGGCATCTTACGAATCATGAATCAAAAACACTTGAGGGGAAGGAGCTACATTTCAACTGAACATATACAAACTTAATTTGCCTATTATTACTGCCAAAGCAGTGCAATATATCAAGTATTTGCATAGAATTGATTTATATAGACTGTCGGGTCATTTAAGTAGTCCAGGGTTGGTCTTAAGTATACAGTGAGATGGGTCCCTTGGTATGTCACAATAGCACCATGTTACATAAGGGACTTGAGATCCTCAACACGAAAGCATGATTGGACTTAAATATGTCTGCAACATGAGACCCAATAAAAAGCTTCTTTGGAAAAAAGTTATAAAGTGAAAAGCATAAATAAAAGAAGAATGGAAATAGAGCAAGAAACGGAAATGCAAAATTCTCTGATGGATGCCAGAGTAAGATAGAAAATTACTATTTGAGCACTGACTTCGTGAAGAGAGAAACGTATGGGCGAACAGTAACCAGCAAAACTGAAGACCAGATGTGTCCCACATCACCTTACTGCAGATGCACGGAACAAACAAGACAGGAAAGGCCAAGAGCGACCTTAGACAGAAGCATATGGAATTGCCTCTCTTCACAGGTTAGGGTCAGGTGTGAGTCATCTGATGTGATCCAACCCACCAGCAATGGTAACCGTAATGGCGGCTCGTGCATTCAGTAGGCCGGACAACTGGAAAGCAGTCACTGAAGGTTTGTGAGTGCATGTGTTGTCTCTGCACAGGCAGAACAGGAGCTTAAAGACATCGTGCAGGTCACAAGAGGCCACACAGCTGTGGTCTGGTCGGGGAAGCTTTAGAATGTGGTCTGCCTTTACAGATATTATAAAGCCTCTTTGTTAAAAACCAGAAAAATGCAAGAGTAAGAATTAACATCAAGGGTTAGAGTAAAGGAATACTTGCTGTACAACCATGAAGATGTGAGTTCAAATCCCCAGTACCCCCATAAAAAGCTGGAGATAGCCGCTTATGCCTGTAACCCTAGCGTTGTGGAGCAGAGACTGGTGTATCTTGGAAACTTACAAGTAATCCAAGCGGGGCAACATGGCAAACGTCCACTTTAGTGAGAAACTTTGTCTCCCTGGAATTGGGTAATGACAGAGAAGACAACTGTTTCCTCCTCTGGCTTCTACCTGTTCACAGGCACATACAAGCTGTCATACACTCATGTGCATGTACCATAAACACACACACATCCCACACAAAGAATTAACATTAGGGGCTGGGGATTTAGCTCAGTGGTAGAGCGCTTACCTAGGAAGCGCAAGGCCCTGGGTTCGGTCCCCAGCTCCGAAAAAAAGAACCAAAAAAAAAAAAAAAAAGAATTAACATTAAATGCACCCATTATAACAATAAAACCAATGTTCCGTCATTATCTTGGAACAAAATCCAATTCAATCTTGCC
This sequence comes from Rattus norvegicus, assembly GCF_021556685.1. NCBI lineage: Eukaryota > Metazoa > Chordata > Mammalia > Rodentia > Muridae > Rattus > Rattus norvegicus. The sequence continues at coordinate 78,519,761 of NC_141538.1, forward strand.
TTACAGGCAAATATATGATTAAACTGACTTGCCAACTTCAAAATCAGACATTTAGACAAAGTTATTACACAGACAAACGACAATAAGAATTAGCAACATTAATTTGAACAAACAGAAAGAAGAACGGTAGAAAGTGCCCAATGTGGAGGATTATTTTACACTGTACTGCACATTATGTATATAACACAGAAGTTGTTAGAAAGTAGTTGGCATTTGAGAGACAGACAGATGGACAGGCAGACAGACAGACAGATGATCATCTCAGAGGAACACTAAGGAAGCATTATTGCTCTATAACAGCTCAAATAGGCTAACAGAATCTAGAGTTTATGAATATTAGTACATGGGTAGTGCGTGTACCGTTGTTGTCACCCAGAGAAAACCAAGCTCCTTTTGAGCATCCAGTGAGCAATAACCCTAATCCTCAAGAAGTAAGAACTGTAAAATCTACTTCCACTTACAAGAGTCAGCAAAGCATATCATGAGAAGTTCGTGTGCATTAGAGTCTACAACAGAGCGAGCTTCAGGTGCGACCCGCCGAGGCTCCCAGGGGAGCCCCCATGAAGACCACTGCCACAGAGAATTCTCTCCTCCCCGAACTGTTTTAAATTTTACAGCAAATGGCAATGACATAAAACAAAGACTCCAGGCTTACGGTCCACAGAGTGACTGCCTACCGCACACAAAGTGTAAAGGACGTCTGTGTGCCCAAGTCCCCACTTTCAAATGGAAAATTCCTCTTCCCTCAAGGACGAGCAGAACTTAAAATAAAAATGCTACCGATGATTTCAAAAGTATCTGAGACGAAGCACTGTTCATCAGATACACTAATAAACACATCAGACAAATGTCCATTCTTATATGAGCACTGTTCATCAGATACACTAATAAACACATCAGACAAATGTCCACTCCTACATGAGCACTGTTCATCAGATACACTAATAAACACATCAGACAAATGTCCACTCTTACATGAGCACTGTTCATCAGATACACTAATAAACACATCAGACAAATGTCCACTCTTACATGAGCACTGTTCATCAGATACACTAATAAACACATTAGACAAATGTCCACTCCTACATGAGCACTGTTCATCAGATACACTAATAAACACATTAGACAAATGTCCACTCTTACATGAGCACTGTTCATCAGATACACTAATAAACACATTAGACAAATGTCCACTCCTACATGAGCACTGTTCATCAGGTACACTAATAAACACATCAGACAAATGTCCACTCCTACATGAGCACTGTTCATCAGATACACTAATAAACACATCAGACAAATGTCCACTCCTACATGAGCACTGTTCATCAGGTACACTAATAAACACATCAGACAAATGTCCACTCCTACATGAGCACTGTTCATCAGATACACTAATAAACACATCAGACAAATGTCCATTCTTATATGAGCACTGTTCATCAGGTACACTAATAAACACATCAGACAAATGTCCACTCCTACATGAGCACTGTTCATCAGATACACTAATAAACACATCAGACAAATGTCCACTCTTACATAACTTTGTCACTCAGAACAAGTGACGTCATTTCAACTCAAGAAAATGAAAACCTGAGCTCCATTTTTGTTTTCAGGGACCAGCCTTCTTTGCCTCCAATGTCCCCTTCCTCTTCCAGCCCAGATGTCATTCATGAACTCAGCCCATCCCTCAAGTTGCAGACACATTTTCCTGGCCTCAGGAGGCCTGTCAGCCCTTCCTCTGTGCTTTTCCACTCTAATACATGGCGCTCCCCAAAGGCCGTCTCCTCCTGCGCTGGACTGTAAGTACCTCGAAGTCAAGCTCCGTCTTAGCTACTCTAGCATGATGCATACATGTGCTCTAGCACATACATGCTCCATACATGTGCTCTAGCACACCCCAAATACAGCTTTTATTTATTCAGGTATTTGTCCTAGTTAAATTCACTCCATGTTTTATTCAAAAAATGTTTCCGCCATATGTAGTGTATTGTACTAGGCATTGGGGAGACAGCAGAAAACAAAATGAGAATCCTTTTATGTGTTTCTCCTCAGCTAAGAAATCAGAATTATGACTAAGAAGGGACCACGAGGCGAGCTTGACACACAGGAAAGACAATTCTGTCTTATAGGCAGGCAATGAGAGAAGGTCTCGCTAAGAGGGTGGTGACCTTTGAGTCCAGACTTAGCGAGAACAAGGATTTAGATACCCGGGGAGGAAATTTTCTAGGCAGAGTCAACAGACAGCCCTGGAAGCCACCGTCCTTTTGTAGATAAGTTCAGGTGTAGTGATGGCTTAGGGTAGGGATAAGTAAATAACTCAGGAGCAATGGGCCGGGGAGCAAAAGTCCCCGAGACGGAAAAGCAGCAGGCAGAGAGGTAAGAGGTGATAATTAAACACGATCACATGGAGTGACTATTACCCCATCGTTAGAAATTTAATATGAAATATTTAAACGGATTACACAGACGGTTTAGCTACAAAGCAAAATGTTAACAAACATTCAGGAGGCGCTAATAGTTTAAGAACTGCAAGAAATCATTCCAAAACGTCTGGCGTGGATCTGGGTTTGGGAGAACATTTGGCCCAGGTTGCATTCAAATTTTCGATATAGCTGAAGATGACCCCCGATGCTCCCGCTTCCGCCTCCCAAGGGCCAGGATCATAGATGAGAGCCACCATTCCCAGCATCAGGGCGACACTGCGGAGTGGTGAGACTACCGATGAAATCTCCTATCCATCCCAGATATTCTAACGTGTACCGTTCTCACTACAGGGTGGAATAAGCGTGACGAACTTTAACACAGGATTTGATAATAATAAACAGGAATTGATCCCAGCCCACGTAAACAACAGAGGTGGACCAAGTCCCACTGCCCACCTCAATGGAGCAGTTAAAGTTTACAGTGACTTGGGCAGACGTTTCCGGAACCTCCTGGGAGCCTGCTGGAGTTTCTCAGAGTGCTCCCAAGGCTTCTTAGGATTTCCAAGTTCCTCCAAGGATTCAGTTTGCCCTTTATTCCTCATGACGACAATGCAAGTTCCACAGCTAATTAAAACCGTCTCTGTTTCTCCCGTCAGCCCCCATATCACCACTAATCTCCCAACAACTTTAAGAATATTTTTTCAGAATTCAGAGATTCATAACTGGAAGGATTGTTGGGGGGGCAGGGGTGGGGTAGGGGTTCCATTCATCACACTCACAGGATACCATTCCAAAATCCACACCATTTCCTGTTTGGGGTTTGGGCTTAGGGCTGACAGTAGGCCCTGACACAATGCAAGGCTAATGCTCGACCACAGGGAGCCTCTTTTAACTTTCTGTTGTGAGACAGCTCTCTAGGTCTGAACTCCCAGTATCACTTGAACTTTCTCCCATGGTTAGAAATTGAATAGGAAATGGTTTCTTTTCAGGGCCTGATCCACCTGTTTCAGCCTCCCAAGCTGCTAGACTGCAGGCCTAAGCCGCCAGACTCACCTACTGTTTCTTCTGCATCAACCCAGAACCATCCCATCAAGAGAAGCCATAATGGATTCTGAAGGAATCCTGAAGGTGGAGTTCAGTTCTCCACTAGAGAAAAACACTGAAAGACCAAAATTACATATTGTCCCCATTAAACCACTACTGGAGACTTTCTTTTTCCAGTCAGTCTCTCAGAGGCCAGGCTGACCTCGAACTCTCAGAAATTCTCCTAGTTGGACCTTACACACATCCCACCATACCTAAGTTTATTCAATGCCAGGAACCAAACTCAGGGCTTCGGGTGTGCTGGGCAAGCACTTTACCAACTGAGCCACATGCCAGCCTCGAATATATCCTTTCCCTCGCAAAGCTCTCTTTCAAAGAGCTAGTTCACCACACACATTTCAATGGCCCTTACATACAACGATGCTCCGTGTATTGTATCCATAAACACTGCAAGCTCTGTCTTCAAAGGTAAGCTTCGAACTGCAGCTTCTAAGAAAACAACTCTGCCTGTGTGGTTTTTAGACCTGTCCAGAACTAACAACCCCCACTGTGACTCTCTCACACCCTGGTGCCTCATCTGGTAACAGTATCCTAAAGACCATTTTAGTTCCACTCAAGACTGCCCCACGTACACTAGCACGATTTGCCAGAAGCCGTATATACCAGGCTTCTTCCCCAAGCCTGTCACTCACTCTCGTTCCTTCCGGGCCTTCCCTCTGGCTCTTAGGCATGGACCTGGCACCAGCACTCAGCTGCCGTACCAATCACTCAACTACTTCAAGGCAGGCCGGGCTTGCCCTCCACCCTCAGTGTGTGGAGAACTCTGTGTAAACTTTGGTTTGGAATATTACTGGCTCCCTGATCTGAGTCATCTGTGACCATGTCTTTCCATGTTTATAATCCAATTGAGAGCAAGGCCCGTGCATTTTTTTGGCTGCCGTTTAATTTTTCTTTCTAAGTGTTCTCAGGCACGCACGAGGCTCTAAGATCTCAGAGGCACGACAAGATAAAAGTGCCTTGAAAGAGGAGGTTGCAGAATCTGGAGAAGTCCGTCAGCCTGCCCTGGCCTTTGAACCTTTGCGTCTGCGTCCACTCAGCAAGGAAGCCAAGGGCTTCTCTGGATCTGCAGTAAAGAGTGGGGCAGAATGAATGCTGCCTTTTCTCAACATGACAATAATCCTTCCCCCAACAAATCACAGTCCAAGGAGGCAAGCCATCCCTCGACAAAAGGCCATTCTGCTTCAGCGAGCTGGGTTCCTCCGTTAAGAGAATGAGCCACCCTTATCATCCCCTGATTAGACTTCTAAGGTTGGGGGAGGGAACCGTTGTTTAAACTCCCACAGGGCAACCTGACTACAATGAATAACTCCACCTGTCTCCTCCATCCCACAAGTGGTTCCAGGCCTTCCCCTAGTGCCTCATTTTCTACCCAACAAAAGGCTCACAGATGCTTAGCACGTGTTCCCAAATGCCCTCCCTCCCCTTGCTCGAGACCCTGGGCCGCAGAGCCCTTGTGGAAAGAACACGCCCTGTGATGGCATTATTCATTTTAACTGTCACACAGCTGGAAATGGTTTTCTCTTTCCCCTTCCATAAGAGTCATTCGAGTCACTGACAAGAACTCTCTGTTGGATGAAGTCAGGCTGAGTTTAAAAAGAGCCCATGCAGGCTCTTCTGGCTTCTGCTTGTCACTTTTGATGGCAACCTTGGGTACAGCCTGGCTAAGGCAAGGAGGAACGGAGATGAATCGAGACTCGCTGGCACGACTGCACACAAATATATAAAAAACTATAGCCATGCATGCAAGCAAGAGCATACAGTGTCCTAGGCTTGGGTAATCAAAGGCCAAGAATAGAAGGTTTCAGAACAAACTGTCGACAACTTAGTTACCTCAGATAAGCAGCTGACGTGGCAGAGGCCTCATCTCCTGCTGTAGACATATGAGTACTGTTTGGAACACTACGAAAAAAAAAACCCATCTACTTTTACAAATGGATACAAGGCAGCTCTTCTGGTTGGATGCTTTCTATAATGTTTTGTATTCTTAAGTGCTAGCAACCAGACCTTAAGAGTCAAATGCCAGACTCTGAATTTTCTAGGAAGACAGCCATAAACTGAACATAGAAACTCACAAGTTGGGTCAAAAGCAGGAATATCCAGAAAGAAACAGAAGCAAGCCAAGGCTACGGACAAGACGTGGCTGGGTCTGGCACTGCATTCTCCAGCTCGCAGTTAAATCTTAGTTAACTGTCTTACATTTATAAAATGAGAGCCTGAATACCCTTCACTGAGGGGAAACACTGAGAGGAGAGGACTTTGTAGGTGCTGAAAAATGGAAGGAGAGAGAGAGAGAGAGATTATGATAGACTACCATCTCCATGACAGAAGAGAACTTACACAGCTTGAACATTTAGCAAATGCCTACTGAACATGGAATGAATGAATGAATGAGCCATAAACAGGATTAAACAAAAGGCTCAGGAGAATAGAAACTAGACTTGGGAAGCAGATCATATCAATAGGGGTCCTGTTTCACAGATGTAAGAAGAAAAGTCCTTTGACTTACACAGCCTAGCAGAGCCAGCTCTGGAGACCTCCTGACTCCCCTAGCTTGATCTCTTTTGTTCTCCAGGCTTGGCTTATCTCCTCTGGTCCTTCCAGAGTCTAATCTCCCATGGTTCCTCCCAGATCTTCCGCATTTCCACTTCCACTGCCTTGACCCTCGACTTAGAAGGCCAGGTTCCCGGCCCCTTTGCCTTTAATGTTCCGGTAGGACCAGGAACCCATCATTCAGAACCCTCACTAGCTTCTCTGTTAGGGGTGGAGGGAGCCCGAATTGCTCATCTCTGTCTATCCCTGGTACTTAGCACTAGGCCTGTATGCAGTCAGTTACATACTCCTGGGCTTGGGAAGATGTTGCTTTTGCTGCCTGGCATCCATCTCCCTCCAAAGAGCCAGGACTATCCTTTACTGGGACAGAAATTCACAGGGGAGTTAGGGGAATCACTGGGAAGCAGGGTGACTGAAGCACTAACCTAGACCATTGCTTCAAATTTAGATAATGGAAAAAAAGATCCCCTCAGGTGTGTAGTAGTTCATCCAGACACTTGGGATGTTGAGACAGGAATGGTTTGCTGTGGATCAGAAGCCAGGCTGGGTTTCATACTTAAGGCTAGCCTGGGTTATAGTATAAGATCCTGTCACAAAAGGCAGGAAATGGGAAACGCTGAAGTAAATGAGAAGAAAAGGAAGGGTAGCAAGCTTGCTGAGGAGAATGGTTCCCAGGACAACCCTCTCTGAAGCTCGCTTCTCTGAAGGCACGGGCACACAGAGCGTCCACAACAGACAAAATGTCCTTTAAGTGACAGTGGCAACCTAAGCAGAGATCCGAAGCCACATGTTCCCAGGCAAGCTTTCTTTTCCTTTAGAGGAAGAGACTGGTTTTAAAAGCATTTTCTTTTATTTCTATGCTACCACAGCACACCCCGGCCTACCCCACTGGGGCTCGCACATGTTTGTTTTAGCCCTGAACTAAAGTCAAGAGTCTACCCCGTCATTATATCACTTTTTTAAACAGTACCACAAAAAGAAAATAAATTATAACCTAAATGCATTAAAATAGTCTCCTTTCATTTTCAGGAGTGGGGGGAGGGGAAGCCTGACTTTCATGTGAGCATCAGGGTTAAAGCTTCAGTAGCAGTGGTGGGGTGGCAGAAGACAGTGTTTGGATATTAATACGATTCCCTGGGCCTGGTGTAGTGAGCTGGTACTGTAAGAACAAACACTACACTGAACTCACACTAATTTACCAAGACAAAGAGCCAAGACACTGCCATACAATTCACCACTCGATAAAACGTGACCTTTTGAGAAACCCTAAAATAAAGTGCATCAGCCTTGGACTTCTTCAAATTAAATAACTAGTTGACTCTTTTCTTTCTTTCTTTTTTCTTTTTTTAAACCATGCCAAACTGAAGTCCCCATACCTTAAGGAAGATTTTTTTTTCTTTTTTTTCTTTTTTTTTTTCTTCTTTTCGGAGCTGGGGACCGAACCCAGGGCCTTGCGCTCGCTAGGCAAGCGCTCTACCACTGAGCTAAATCCCCAACCCCAGGAAGATTTTTTTTTTAAGTAAATAAACAAATTAATTGAAAGCAACCAAGAGGACCGTGCATTTAAATTGTATCCAGAAGACAATACAATGCTAACCAAGTCTCTTTTGATGATCTGTCTTCTTAGCCTCTCTAAACTCAGGGGTAATTCAAAGTCTTTACCCAAATCAGCTTGACATGCAGCTGAAAAACCGGTGTATTCTCATCAGTCACACAAAAGCGGGGGGGGGGGGGGGGGGGGGGGGGTGTTCCTGCACTCTGCTATGGAATTCCACCAAGATCCCCCCCACCCCCCCCCCACCCCACCCCCCGAGACAGAAGGAGCTAACTGCTTTCAGAGAAGAAAAAATAAAACCAGAACTTACTACTCTATAAGACTGGGCAAGGAGCTTCTGTTGGAGTACTGGAAGTCAAACTCTATAAAGGAGTCTTGGAGATCTATTCCCCCAACCCCCACCCCAGTCCTTTAAAAGGTGTATTAACTCTATTTCTCCACTAATGACAACCCTCTCTGGTCTGTACTACACGTATTCTGCTCTGTGGTTACGATACTATGAACAAGATAAACAGGGTCAAGAACACCAGTTGTGGAGAAGAGTCCTGTTTAAGCTAGCGTTAGCCAGCAGGCTACCCCCAAACAGAGAATGAGAACATCCTATGGCCAGCATCTGCCTGCAGAGTAACTCTAACACACATGCTCAAAAGGTCCCACAGGCCCTGTGCGACCCATGAACCTCATCCATCTTTACTGAATTAAGTTTCCCAAAAGGAAGCTATCATTTGGAAGAGGGAAGGGGGAGAAATGACACACACAGATTGTTCTAGAAGCTTTATATAATAGCATTAAATAAATTGGCAATGGTGCCATACAACTTACTAGCCGTGCGTTTACAACACAACATCAGAGATCACACATTCAGTCATCCCTCAAACATTTCACCTCTGCTCTGCTGCTAACGGGTACGACTTGGGGGGACTCGGGCATCTTGGGGCTTAAGTAATGACAAGCCATACCACCTTAAAATGACATCCAGCCCTCCTCCATCACCACCAAGGACCATGACAAGCACCTCTGATAAGTCTGATAGGTCCTCCCTGTCCCCATCGATCTTTAAGCCAAGCCGTTGGTCTTCCCCACCACAGTTGGAATTTCAGGGTCTGCTCCCAGCCCGCCAAGGGTCTCAAGACTTCTCTGTCAGCACATAGTGACACAATATGGCACACACACACACTTCCTTATCGACACCACAACCATCCCTATCCCCACCTTCTGCACTTCAGCTTTTATTCAACCTCTCTCTTCATTTTCTTCATATCTGTTACGACAAGAATCCAATGGTTGCTTGTTGAATTAAATTTGTCTCCTTCTCTCCCAACATTCTGACACATCCCTGACAGATATTTAAGCACTGACACAATAGTGCCTTTTGAATTATCATCCTTTGCAAAAAGCAAGAAACCAGACAGAAGATGCTGACTTAGCAAAGGCAGAGCTGACTTACGTGTCAGTTTTATAACGTTATGCCTCACCTTCGAGGTAAATCATGTTCCTCACCTTCGAGGTAAATCATGTTCCTCACATGTGCAGGCATGATGATACCAAGGAAGAGAGAGAGGAAGGAAAGAAGGAAGAAGAGGATGTGAGGGAAGGGAAAGAGAGAAGAGCAAGGGGGGGAAGAGAGGCAAGGAGAGAGGGGTAGGGATGGAAGGAGGAGGGAAGGGGGAGGGGAAGGAAGAGAGCAGATTAGGAGGAGGAGGAAGAGAGGGAAAGATGGAGGAGGGGCTGAGGGTGGGTGGCCACACATTAAGCACAGACATTAAAAACGACCTTACACTAATCTTCTAAAGACATTGTAAGTCAAATTCTTGCTAGCTTCCCACTGAAATCAAGCATGGTGTGTTCTGTTCCGAGTACAAATTTTTATACCAAGCGTCTGAAGCAATCCCTGTTCCTAAAAAATCACAAATTTCAGACTGAATGTTATTATGCCCTCAAAGACTCGGCAACCAGGATTTATTTTCCCCCGATTGTCCCACTAGGTCAAACAACAGATTCTGTAAAACCCAACATCTATGATAGAATCTGAAGAACAAAATCAAATTACATTCTGGAAAATACTAACTCTGAATGAAAACAGAAGCCTCTGAAATGCTGCCACTTAAATTTCTACTTCCGTGATTTCTTTACCGTCATTTACAGGGACGCCCAGCTTTGGCTGGTAGTGGCAGATCGGAACTGAGGATGTGAAAGGCAGGGTGGGTGGGGAGGTGGTGCCGCCTAGTAGAGGTCAGACCACAAGGAGTGCTTAGACCTGAGGTCAGTTTTAAGCAGCCTCGCAGGTTTGGAATAATAAGGATGGCAGGAGAAGAAATTATTGCCAGTCCCCTCATGTAGTAAAGAAAAAGGAAGGAAGGAAGGAAGGAAGGAAGGAAGGAAGGAAGGAAGGAAGGAAGGGAGGAAGAAAGACTAAAGAAAGTCAAGTCCCTGCTTAAGCCCCTCCCTCCGAGCAGCCCCTTCCTGATGGATTTCTTTTATCCCATCTTTCTGTTGCCCTCCCATTTCCCCCATTAGACTAATTTCCTCCCATTTTCCTTCTTCAACTTCAACTAGTCTATCATGAGGAATCACCCACCAGCAGTCCCCAGTTATTGTGAAGATGGTTGAACAGCAAAGATCATCCCATCGATTCATTTTTCTGATGAGGACACCAAGCCCAGGAGCCCAGAACCCGTTCTGGTTTCACCGCTAGGGGACGCTGTATACAAGGAGGCTCTGATGTGGAGGCCCAGTTCTGCAGGCACACTTCTCAGTCTTTCTGCCCCAAACTGCTTCCCTCTCTTTCTACATTTTTCCTCTCTCAAATTCACACTCATGACCAAAGACAAGGTAAAATAATATAGAATGTTTTAAAATACCGTTTTCATATACTTAGAGCCCTGGAGGTTATTATTATTCATGATGCTGCATCTGGAGAACCCAGGGCAAAAACTAGATGCTATTACATCTGTGTGTTAATGCAGCTGGCTGTGGTGCACGGAGCCTTAAGCGTATTGTTGATCCCTCTTCCTTGGTATTCATTCCATCTGACAAGAGACTGTGTTCTTCCATTTTCTAAGGGTTTGAAACCAGGACTTCACAGTCATGTTAGGTGAGCAAAGGACACACAAAGGATAAACACGCAGCACTGCCGAAAAGAGTAGAGGATCCTGCTTTAATAATTAGCTACCTTCTTCCAGTCGCAGTTAGCAATTTGTATCGATGACGATGTAGATATAAGGTAGCGCTTAAGAGGTATAGATTCAAGTACAGCTTAAGAGTGAAACTTTTCACAAGCCAGCACTCGCTGGAAACCCACATGGAAGAAAGCTCCGTAGGTTTCAAATAAAAAGAAAAAAAGAAGAAGGAGAAGAAGAAGAAGGAGAAGAAGAAGAAGAAGAAGAAGAAGAAGAAGAAGAAGAAGAAGAAGAAGAAGAAGAAGAAGAAGAAGAAGAAGAAGAAGAAGAAGAAGAAGAAACACAGGCAGAAGGAAGAAAGAAGGCGGGAGAAGAGGAAGAAAGAACTAAGAAAAGAGAGAGTCTAGGGCCTCAGCCCGGAGGTAGCAACAAGCCCTGGATACCTCACACCAAAGGCCAAATGGCAGCAAAGAAAACAAGTCTAAAGTTTAAAACCATCCACAGTAAACTCTCCCTTCAGCAGCAAAAAACGACCGATCAACCCATCCAAGCAAAGTCAGGTCCCTCCCCTGCCTTGCATTTCCCAGGTACAGGCTAAGCCTCGGGCGGCTACAAGGAAACTTAAGTTTAAATTCCTTAGACTCAAGGGACGACAAAGTCACTGGTGAGCAGTGAGCTGAGCGCGGGACGCGCGGACACCCGGACCATCTAAGTCCTCCGGGGCGCGACACCAAGAAACTTGGGGAGTCCCTCGCCAGCCCTCTCGCGTCCCCAACCCGACCCAGGTAAGCAACCGGAGGCCACCTACGTGTCACTCGGACGGACCCTGGGGCGCACTGACCTGGCCAAAGGGCAGGAGAGCCGCCGGGGCGGCTGCGGCGACTTCCCTCCCGGGCTGGGTTCCACCGGCTGGTGCGGGAGGCCAGGGCAGCCTCGCCTCCTGCAGGCGGCCTCACACACGCGCGCACACCCACCCACTCCGGGCCCGCGGGCGCGCGCACTCACTGGCGCTCACGCGCACGGCTACAAAGCCGCGGGTGGTGGGACAGTGCAAGCCGATCGCGCCGCAGGGAGGCGGGACGGTCGCCACCCGCGGCGAGGGACACCCGGCTGCCCGTGCCTTTACCTGCAAGGTCCAGCTCTGCAGTTCCCGCAGCCCCCACCCAGGCCAGCCCAACCCAAGCCTCACCCCAGCACAACCCGGAGCCTACGGAGGGCAGCACTGTGCTGGAGGACAAGAGTCACAGTTCTCCGGGCGTCACTGCCGCCCAGTCCCAACTTCCCCGGCTCAAGGAGCAGGCAGGCGGCAGAAGAGGCACGGGTGCCAGCTTCCTTGCCTCTCCGCCTTCTGGCGCTTTCTGCCACATCCACAGAGCACGAGTCATGCCCGCACCCCCAAGCGCCTTTTCCTCCCAAGCCGCTCTTCTCTCCTTACCTGCGTGGCACCCACAGCGACACTGCCTCCGGTGGTCCCCTCCCCCAGTCATTCACAGAATTTCCCGCGCTGCTGCAGGTCGGGGAGGGGGGAGTGGTGAGGGGAGCCTAAGCTTTCCATTCAGTCCCTTCCCGGCGCTCTCTCTACCCGCCACATCAGACACACCCACCTCTGTCACCCCTGCCCCCTCCTGTGCTCACCTTAGAACCCGGCCTCTGGCAGAGCTTTAGTGGACTCCCTGCACCGTGCATTTTCATTTTGTTGCTTTTCCCTCCTCATTTGAAAAGCCCTGGAAACCATCACAGAACCTAGGAAAAACAAGAAAAGAAAAGGGGGGAGGGGCGCTTGGTGTATGGCCTCCTCCGAGTTGAGTTTCTTTAACTTTTTCAGACAACACGAAGTTTCAACCAGCACGGCCCTGTACTTCAGGTCATAGAAAAGAAATGGTTGACTTTGTGCTAAGAGGGTCTATGAATTCCCGCATCTCTGCAACTGCAAATCAAAGCGAGTGTGCCTTTGTGCCCCTAGAGCTATGATTATAAACTTCTCTTCCTCTAGGAGTGTAACTTTCCAAGGGCAAACTATGATTTTCAGAGGGTAATTAAGGGCGGGGAAGGCACACCTGGAGGTGTGGGCGGGAGCAGGACCTAAGAATCGTGTTCTGGAGAATACCAGCTCAGAAGCCTTAACATCAGTCAGTAGAAGATAGGGACACACAGAGAGGACCCTCCAGCCATGCCAGGTCACCCACCTGCTCCACTCCAGGCCCGCAGGGTTTCTGGAGTCATCAGAATTTTCTACTTCAATCCACTGCAAAGTCCTCCACCCATCAAAAGCAGATGCCTGGGAGGGAGTAAAAGCCTGAGGGGCATTTAGGGTTGTGGGACTACAGGACAGCAAGGGAATGAAAGGCAGGGAGGGAGTGGATCACCAACTCCTAGCTTTGGACAAAGAAGTCCCTGCCCAACAGCGATGGGTGGAGTCAACAGGACAAGGGGTGGATAGTTTTTAAGTTTTCAACAGGTTGTGACTTGAAGGGACCATGGCCATTTCTTGTCCATGGTATTTCACTGTGCTGAACTATAAAGCTGATCATTTATTTATTCTCCAAAGCTGTTTACTTTTAAGAATTTTGTTCATGCTATGCAGAATGATGTCTCTCGCCTGTAATTTCAGCCCTGGGGAGCTTGAGACAGGATGAAGAGTTGTGAGCCAGCCTGTACTACATGACCACACCAGGCCAGCCAGGGCTATAGAGCAAACCCCCCTCTCTCAAAAAACCAAAGGGGAAAACGATTCAAATCTCTTTTTAAAGAACACTGCTTTCCAAATCCATTTTATACTAATTTATGACTTATTATTAAGTAGTTACCTACTTAAAATATAAAGATTACACCTAATTATTGTTAATATAGTCACACCCAACACCTGTTCTGTTCTTGACAACAAGCAGAAACACATCCAATAGGGTAGCAGGTGTCACTAGAGGTACAGTGCTTGCCTAGGGAGTACAAGACCCTGAGCTAGATTCCCAGCAGTACAAAACCCGAAAAATAAATAAATAAACAAACAAACAAACAAACAAATAAATAAAAACTGTGCCCTAATCACAAATAATGATAGTTGGTCTTAAACTATTAGGAATTTGGGATGAATAGGAAACTATCAAATTTTATACATATATAGTAAAGAAAATAGGAATACACTGAAGTGGGCTTTCACTTTTTCCCTATGGTGCTGCTAAACTCAGAATAATCAGACCTATTACCTGATGTTCTTCCTTCTACTGCCCACTCCATGTGTTTGGTTTCTTGACAGCAATATCTCTATATCAATTAAAAAGAATATTTGGAAGTGATCCCCATGGCTAGCCATCCCTCACTCATTAAAGGCACGAGGTAAATGAGCTTCTCTTAGCTTGTACTCACCTCCAATGACTGGTTTTATCTCTTGCCTTCTTAAGGAATGTAGTTGCTTCTGTCCCAACTTATGTATTAACTACTTTGACTACTCTGTGGTCCTCATTAAACACAAGTGCCCACTAGTACATTAGATCTGAAAAGATGTACCACAGCACATTTGCTGGGTTTGAGCCCCACACATGCACCCACAGACACACACATATACAAACACATGCATACACATAAACACACATACATACACATACAAACATGCACATACATATACACATACTCATATACATATGCACATACACATACATGCTCATACACTGTGCACATACACACATACATATGCAAATGCACACATACACACATACATGCACACACGTATACATATGTACACACAAATACACAGACATACATATACAAACATGTACACATATACACATATATGCATGCCTACATGCACACACATACATTCATATAAACAGGCACATACGTACAAATACACACATGCACACATATACCAAATACATACACAAACATAGACATGTGCACATACAGAGAGAGAGAGAGAAAGAGACTGAGATAGAGAGAGAGAGAGAGTAGAGAGAGTTCCTCGCCTTATCTCTTCCTTATTCCAACTACCATGGCTGAAAATGAAATAAACAAAAGGTCTGCCTGGACAGACCTGTCTTGCTGACAAGCACAGACCTGTCTGAGCGAGACTGCTCTGCAGCCAATTTTAGGTCAACAACCAGAAGTAGGCTAGGTGTCCAGCACAAAAGAGAGACAATGAGATACAGTGTAGGAATAGTGCAAAACCCAGACTAAACCATCAAAACCAGTCTGAAATAAGGTCCAAGTCTGTAAGACAGGGTGGCAACTGCACATTGTTTTCACAGAGTTCCCAGTCGTCTTGTCTCACATGTTGTCTAGGTGCAGAATCTCACCCTGTCCTCCAAGCAAGCCTGGAGTGCACTATGTAACCAAGGATGGCTGGTCTCAAACTCTCAGCTGTCCTTTAGCCTCCCTGGTGCTGGCATCACAGGTGTGCATGAGCCATGCTCCAAGTTGTCTCAAAGACAACGTAATTGAATAAGTTCCTTAAAACACTAACATCCATGATGCTGTTTGGATATAACTAGAAGATGATGCCTAGACACTTTATTTAATGTCAGTCTGGAGTCCTGCTGCTGTCATTCAGACTCATCCTCCCTCTTTTGGATGCCCCCCCATGCTAAATACTCTCTCTGCGTGTACTAACTAATCTCACCAAAGGGCAGAGCTCTGGATGTGCCTCTTCAGATGACTTCAGCAGAAGCCGAAAAAATGCCAAACAGCTGGTGCTGTCAAGCATGAAGAAAATCACTCCAAGGGACATGGGAGGGGCTAGAACTTGTAGGCTCAGTGAAAGACCCCACCTGAGGGCAGTGGCAGGGCAGGGCACTTGAAGTCACGTGGCAGCCACATATATGTGTGTCTGTGCATACACTGTACACAAACAGGTAAACAAAAAGCACCTTAAAGTATTACACGTTATCCAGTGGTCCAAATATTGTCCAGGGAGCATTTCCTGGGGTCTGAAAGGCAGGTCATGTCACTTGATGTTGGTGTTCGCTGGTTTACTGCTCTTCTCTCTAATTCTCCTTCCTCTCTCAGATCCCTTCCATCTAGCAAAAAGAAAATAAAAAGAGAGAGAAGAAAGAAAAGAAAACCAACTACTAGCTAGCAACTACAACTATCAGCTCAAAGGTCTGCAGGAATTTTCCCTTCCCTCTTTAATGTAGAGATTGAGTCAAGAACATATCTGGGGAAACAGCCTTTGAGGTTTCAGCGGGCTTGACAGCCTCTCTGTGTTTTTCCCCTGGGGGTGGGGCTTATCCTTAAGGACACTTTCTATTTGTAAAGGCCAGAGACCAAGGTGGGTGTGCAACTCAAATGAAGGAGGAGAGGGAAGGAGGAGGTGGGAAAGAGGAGGAGGAGGAAGAGGAGGAGGAGGAGGAGGAGGAGGAGGAGGAAGAGGAGGAAGAGGAGGAAGAGGAGGAAGAGGAGGAAGAGGAGGAAGAGGAGGAAGAGGAGGAAGAGGAGGAGGAGGAGGAGGAGGAAGAGGAGGAAGAGGAGGAGGAGGAGGAGGAGGAGGAGAAACTCTCTTTAGAAAAGAAATGGGCTAATGGACTAAGGAGACTCCAGGAAGCTGGAAGGGAAGCTACACTGGTAGCTTCCTGGTGTGCAGTGGGGCAAAGGGGAAGCTGAATGTGAGTGAGCTCACATTTACCTGTATCTTATCACATATCTCTGTGTGAGTAACTCTGTTGATGTTGGAAGCAGACCGAGGCTGATAATTCCTCTCTCTGTGCACTTCTCCCTACCTCGCTGAAACTGCAGAGATCTAAGGGAGGCAAAGAAATCGAGAATGCAGGTGTATGCATGGCGTGAACAATTTTATAGCTAAAAATCGGCATAACTATTTGAAAGAAATGGTCAGAAAGTTGGACAAAACAAAATATCACCGCATAAAACAGTAGGAGGATAGGACCATTTCTGGTAAAACTGACAAAAAGGGATGAAGAAATGAGTATGAATAGGAAGATTTCAATGACAGTTTTAGTAGAAATTTTAAAACTAAAATTAGGTCAATGACAGTTTTAGTAAAAATTTTGAAACTAAAATTAGGTTAATCATTAAAAAAAAATCTCAAACCAAAAAATAAAAAAATGAATATATTTAACTTTAAATAATCTGAATTTCTGTTTTAAATTTTACCCACATAAAACATCAACATTTTGGTGACTATGATTGGTCAAATATTCACATGGAGATAGCCTCAAAGCTAAACATGGTGATGCATGCCTACTATCCCGTACTCAGAAAGCTTAAGCAGAACAATCACAGGTTCAAGGCCAACCTACCCTATGTAGTAAAGCCTTGTCTCAAAAGAAAAAAAACAAAAAAGCTCCTCTTAGCCTTCTCTTTGTCCAGATTTCCAAAGCTGGACAAAGATGGCCATTGATTAAAAAAGGAGAAAACCTGAAAAAAAAAAGTTTCAGAACATAGGAAAAAAATCCTCTCAGTAATTTTATGAGCTAACAAAATTTATTACTAAAATTAAACAGACAAAACTAGGTCAATCTCATAAAGAATGAAACTAAATTCTACACACAATGCTGTCAAACCAAGTTCAGAAATAGGTTTTAACACCTATTTAACACATGTATAAATCTGGTTGGTTAGTTGGTTTTTGTAGTTTGGGGGACTTTTTAAAAAGGCCAATTCTTTACTACTGAGCTATCTCTCCCATTGTGGGAATGGTTTAATATTTAAAAATGTAAAATAATTCACATTCATTTTTGAAAATGTTTCCAAAGAAAAACAAGGAATTTCTGGAGCAAAATAAAACACTGTAACTGACAAGCTGGTCTAGGGGCCTTAACTCTTAAGGATACTTCATTCAAAATCTTCCTAGTAAGGTTAGTAATCGAGATAGTTTTATCGTGTGGGTTCAGCAGTGAGCTCAAGCCCCTTGCCAACAAAATAAGGCAAGAAGAAGAAATTAGGTAGTATTAAGGTTAAAAACAAAGGCTTCTTGTTTATGAATGATATGACGTCAGCTTAAGAAATCCCAACAAACTTGATAAATGAAATACAGTGAACTTCACAACTGTTACCCTAAGACCGACACTAAAGAAGCCCCAGCCGATTGAAGTTGAGTCCCTATTGAACTGAAGCTAACACAAATGCTTGCATGAACAAATTCACAGATTACTATTAAACTAATTTTCACAGACCTTGACAAGGTGACTCAAAAGTTCGTATGACTAATTGACAAATATAAGGATTTTAGAATAATCAAAAGAACCCTTACTTAGGACAAGGGACCGATGTGGTGGCTGATGAGACACTGTATTAAAAATAACTCCAGAAATAGCATCACATGTAATTAACTGACGACTCGATGGAACTCAATGCAAAGATGGCTGCCGCTCTACAGAAAAAGAACAATGGCTCCCTTCTTTGCTCCATTCTACCATCGTTTTTATAAGCTGTTTTTATTTTACGTTGTGTGTTTGAGTGTTTTACTTATCTGTATGTGCGTGCGCACATGTGCCTGATGCTGACAGGTGTCAGAAGGGGTCTGGGTTCCCCTGGAACTAGAGTCACAGGTGGTTGTGAGGTGACGTATGAGAGCCACTGTATGGGAGTTAGGAACTAAACCTTGTCTCCTGCCCACTGAGCCATCTCGCCAACCCTGTTTCTGCACATTTTTAATAAGTTAAAAATCTAAATTTGCAAAGAAAAACTTAGACGTTCTAGACTCTTCACCAGTGCTGAGCGGAGAACGTGCGGCATCGTGTAAACAATAAAAAGTCAAGCCTCATGACATAATAAGGCCCTTTCTTTCAGACAGAGCATGACTGTTATAACATGCTAGGTTTTCCTGAGCCCGAGTAGTTGTTTGAATATCTGTGCCAAGTCACACGATGGGAACAGTCCAAGAAAGGCAAGGGGCATTGGGCTACCCTATGCCACAGTGGGAAGGAGGGATTTTCTGTACTGTGTGTATTTTGTGTGATTTCTACTGTTCTGTCTGGTTGGCCCCTGATACCTTCTGGTGAAACGGTAATGCTAAGGGTTCCTCAACAGAAGGCTCTGAAGGAACGGACCCCACTCTTGCGAACCTAATCACAACCAATAAGCATATTCATTTTGTTTTGCTCTCGAGAACATCGTAGCCACCGTGTATGTCCTTGGGTACCCGGTTAGTCTAGACTTCTCAGACTCTCTAGCGGTTAGTTAAGGCCATTGCATTCATACTTCCTGTGTCTCCGTGGCTAAAATTTTGGAAAGACTCAAGCTAGGAGGGAAGGGGCCGTTTGGCTCACATTTCAGAGGATTTCAGTCGGTTCCTTATGGAAGACATGATTGACAGCAGCAGGGGGTGTGGCAAAAGCAGCTCATTACACTGTGGACCAGAACACAAAACACCAAGCCCCAACCACAGACTGAGCTATAATGTTCAAAGGCCCATCCCTGGTACCCTGTGACCGCTAGTCAGGCCCCATGCTCAAAGGTGGGACAGCCTCCCACGACATCATGGAAAAGCAGTAAGACACAAGCCAGTGGGAAACAGAAAGACTCACGGTGTAACAGCTATGTCCCCAGTCTCTGTCCAGAAGCATATGACGTGAGTGGCCTAACTGTAGGACTAGCTATAATCCTCCAACATGTGTTTCTTCGAGCCTTTTGTTAAGGTCATTGCGCTAATACTTTTAAAATCTCTGAGGCTGTCTGGTTTGGCTCCCTGGGTGGTAATATCTACACCAGTCTTGGAGGCTACGGGCCAAAGATGATTGATTGCCACTGTCCTGACACCTAAGTGACACAGGGAAAGACCCTTGTTTTTTCTTTTTTATTATTTTATTTTATCTTGAGACAGGGTCTCACTAGGTAGCCCTGGCTTGCCTGTACCTCACTTCTTCTGTGCTTTAAAGGTGTGGGGTACCACACCAAGCCTCAAGAAGCCCCCTTCTGCTGTTCAGATTTTCATGTTACAAGCAATAAATCATATTCTCTGTGACACTAAACTAGAGGAATCTACCTGTTACCTTAGCCTAACTTGGTGATATATTTACAGACAGTCTGAGTGTCACCTCAGAGCCCCAGTGGCACTCTTTGGCATAGATTGTGGATAAATTTGAGAAAATGAAAGACCCAAGTATATTGGCCTCAGACTAAATCTCACTGAAAGAGAGCACGATAGAAATTGTGTTACACCTCTGTTTAAAGTTTACCTGAGTAAGCACTGGTTATGTCTACCTGACTGGCTCTGCCAACCTTCCTGCATTTCTCAGAGGCCAAAACATACTCTGTCAAAAACAAAGACAAAGTACATTACAAAGTTGAGAGAGAGAGAGAGAGAGAGAGAGAGACAGACAGACAGACAGACAGACAGACAGACAGACAGACAGACAGACATAGACACACACAAACACACCAGTTGGTAATACTTGGAACAAACTTTTGATATACCCCAAATGGATAAAGCTCAGACTGAAAGCCAGCAAGATGGCCCAGTGGGTAACGACTTGCCAACAAGCCTGACAAATTGAATTCCATCCCCAGAGTCCACACGGTGGAAAGGGAGAATCTCCGACCTTCACATGCTTGCAGTGGCGGGAGCACCCCTATAACACACCCATATACTGATAAATAAGTAAATGAAATCCTATATGCTATGTGTGATTGCTTAACGTTTTAAAATAGACAAAACCAATCAATTATGATAGAAACAAAATGGTGGTTGTCTAAGGAATGGAGAGAGAATCAAAGGCAAACAAGGAAATGTCTTGTATCCTTCTTAGTGCGGTAGTTACAGATTGCATATACTTGTCCTAATCCATTAAACTGAATACTTATTTAATGTTAATAAAATGCATCCTTGTAAATCTCTCCGCGATTATTCATTAATCCATGTAGTTGAGAAAGAACTATGTAGCCCAGGCTAGCCTCAAAGTTATGATTCTCCTGTCTCTGCCCCCAGGATGCTAGGATTGCAGGCATGTGCCACCACACCTGATTCAACAACACAGTTTTAAATAAAAATGAAATTATGTGGATCTATTGAAAACAAGTGAGTGTGTAATAACGTTCAACCACAAGACCCTTTGAGGCTAAAGTTGTCATTAGATACATAACCTTAGAATACCTGGGAGCAGAAAATGACTATGTAACTGTAGAAAACAGGCCTGTCGTCATCATACCCCATGGCAAGTTACCTTTATACGAAATGTCAATGATTTGCTGCTATGCAGAAATGTGACTTCCCATTACCAACGCCCTAATTCTAAACATATAACATATGCTTCAGTGGACAGTGGTGTACAGCATGTTCTGGGTTTGGAGGATGTAAACATTCCGAGACGGACCTCTGTTTTAAGAGTTTCTTTTGTACATTGTCTTCTCCCTGCATTTGTTACTCAGACATGTATGTGACAAGACAGAAAGCAGAAGAGCCAAAAATATGTACAGAGAGACTGAGAAAAGCTCATTCACAGAACAATGTGACTAGAGCAGACAGGAAACCACGTTTTAGGCGTGGGGCAGTAACCGAGTGAGGTCTGTGCGTTCTGAAAGCAGGGAGCACCTGCTTCCTGGAGGTGGTGTTGGGGAGGACAGGAAGGTCCCAGAGAGGGAAATACTGAAAGAATGTTTACATAGAAGGGTCCTAGCTGCAAAGCTGTCCTCCCTTAAGAACCAGTGCTCCAGCTCACCGTGCAGAAAAAGGTGAGGAAGGAACTAGGGATACAGCACTCGTAAGGTCAGAAGTTCAGGGTTGTCCTCAGCAATGCAGTGAGTTCAAAGGCAGCATGGCCCGCATAACATCCTGTCTCAAGACAGCAGTGAAACAAAAAGAAATGTGTGCTCAAAGAAGGGATTTTATAGTAACTGCATCTCGGCAGACTTTGCCAAGGATATTCATTGAGCTCCCATGTCCACGAAACATGGAGAAAAGGAATATGAAGTCACTTTGACAGCTCTTTCTGGGAATTCAAGATTCTGAAGGATTACCAAGAGAAACAAGTGGTCTTTTTCTCAAAAAGAACTACACTCGTTTAAGAGAAGCTGGACTTGATCCTGTAGGGACAAGTCTTGGCAGGTGCAAACGAAATGGTGCTAATCAACTCCAGAATGAAGTGGAGTGGCCACGGTTCTTTTAGCTGTAAAGGAGAGGTCAAGAGTGCACCGTCTGTCCATTTCCACATGCAGGGAGACTGAGCCAGTCTGGGTCAGTATGACCCCATAAAACAGATGAACGAGTTGGCCGTCGGAGATAAGGGGAATGCGTGTAGGTCTGGCAATGCAGACTCTGTCTTAGTTCCTTTTCTCATTGCTGTGACGAAACTTCGGTCCAAAGCAAGTTAAGGAAAATAGTTACCTCAGCACAGGCTTTGAGGGAACATCTCTCGTGACAAGGAAGGAGTAGTGGGCAAAGCTGCTCTGGCCAAGGCGGGAGTGTGAAAAAACTGGCCACACTGTGTGCACAGTCGGGAGACAGGTATCTGAATGTTAGTACTCAGCTTGTTTGCCTTTTTGTCCCTTTCTATTCAGTCTAGGACGCCAGCCTATGGGCTAATACACCTATATTTAGGGTTAATCTTCTCGCCACTCTTTGGAAATTCCAGTAATAACACAATGCAACACACACACACACACACACACATGCACACACACACATGCCCACATACCACACACACACATACCACACACACACATACCACACACAAAACACACACACACAGACAGACATACCACACACACACACAGACTAGTCCGCCATATGCCAGCCCAGAGGTGTATCTCCTAGGTGAATCCAAATCCAAGGCACTCAGGAGAGTGTCCTGCTTACCAAATCCGAGCTAATGAGTGTTATTTCTGAATATGTAAGCTGCTAGCTACAGAAGCCATCTCTGAATCCCTAGAATGTATTATTACTGCAGGAGACCAGTTGGCAACTCTCTATCAAGTTGGCCAGATTAGGGTTCCTCCATCTTGGAAGAGTTAGTGGTTCATATTCTCCATATTTTCTTTCCTACCCTTGGAGCCCTGATCCGACCCCTTTTCCAAGGATGTGGCTAGCAGGGATTTAGTACCTGGATGCTCCTCTGTGGCTTCTGAGAGAGAACTTGATTTTCCTTGGCACAGTCTTTAAGGCAATAGTGAGCAAAGTAGTGATAGCCAAGATGATTCTCTTCTCAGGTGGACCACAGCCAAGCCCTGAGGAGATTTTGACCTAGCCATTGTCTAAAGGGAGACATTTCCAAATGGCTACCTTTGCTTCTGAGGCTTACGTTGGGCTAGCAAAGGCTTTGCAGGAGTTTGAGAGGTCTGCATCAATCTGTGGTATCTCCTGCCTGCCCTGCTTATCTGTCTCTCCCTTCTCTCAAATACACATTGTGCTTCTAACTCGGCCTCAGCAGCTGATTCCCAGGAAGCACAGCCTGTAACGTGTACCTCCACAAGTGTCCTCGCTGTCTATTTATCTCTAAATAGATTTCACATAACAGTCTTTCAGCTCATATTTTCAAATTTCCTAACTGGAAACTGTTATAATCTCCCTATTAAGTCATGTCTTAGTCCTTTGTTTATGTTAGTATTATAGATGTAGCAGTTTTTTGGTCATTCACATTATTAAAGGTTGCTTCGCCTGTACGGAGGCACAGCTGGTTGGATTTATTGATCATGCTTCTCAATTGCTCCGTATCTCACTCAACGTTTTGTTTATGGTCAAATCCTTCCTACTGACTTCCTTGGGTTCATTTTGTTAATCTCTCTAGTTTCTGGTGCTAAATACTCAGTTTCATTTGTTCTTTCCTTTTAATAGTTTTTTTTTTTTCGGAGCTGGGGATCGAACCCAGGGCCTTGCGTTTGCTAGGCAAGCGCTCTACCATTGAGCTAAATCCCCAACCCCAATAGTTTTTTTTTAATGCAGTTGGTATACCCTTTATACTTTATTTAAAAAAAGGTTTTGTAGCTGATTTCCAGGTCCTAAGATTTGCGTCCCACCCAATTTCATATTCTGAACCCTAATTGTGAGGAGGGACAGCATGAGGAGGAGGGGGCTGGAGACAGGATTAGAGAATGAGGACTCTGGTGAGTAAGAAGGATGAGCATAGGTTTAACAGACCCCAGAGAACATCCTTACCCATTCTGCCAGTCACAGACACGAGGAGAAGACAGTGTCTGTAGAAAGCAAGCCCTCACCAGATACAAATCTACCAGTATCCTGGTCTCAGACTTTCCAGCTTTAGAACACTGATTCATGGGTTTCTTCTGTTTAAAATCTGCCCATACTCTATAGTGCACACAATCATTACTTGTCTATTTAATTGTTCTTTCACAGGTACTGTAGATTGTACCTAGGCCCTTACACATAGCACACAAATCCGATACCACTTAGAGACATCACGATCCCAAAAGAGAAGAAAATTAACTCCCAGTTTAATCTGTTTTATCACAACAACCCAAATGGTCCACAACACTGGTATGTATTTCAGTCTTTGTGCACATTGGACTTCTATGTTCTTTTAAGAAGGAAGAAAGGGCAGGAAGGAAGGAGGAGGCAAAGAAAAGAAGGGAGAGACACACAGAGAGAGCTGCAGGGCTCGTAAAACCTTAACATTCATCTAACTGTTCCAAACCAGGTACCACTCCTTCCTCCCCACTCCCAGCCTGACATCACATTCTGAACCTAGGGCTATATGCACGCTAGGCAAACACTTTACCACTGACCTATAATCCCACGCAGAAATAGGTTTTCTAAGTGGGTTGATAAACCTTAGCAAAACGGGCTACAGAGCATTTTCCGTGCACCTGAGGCCATTGCTTCACTGGCTCTGCCTCCTGTGAGGTCAGCTCCATCCATGCGCTAACTCCGTGTCCCCTGTCCTGAAGTTAGTCACTTTATTGCCCCTTTTTATTCCTTTGTCTTTCCCATCTGTTTTTGTTACTGCTCTACTGGTTGAAGAGATATGAGGACCAAGACAATTCTTAAAAGAAAGCACTTCATTGAGGGATTGCTTACCGTTTTAGAGGGTTAGTCCATGATCATCATGGCTGGAAGCAGACAGCACTGGAGCAGTAGCTGAGAATTCACATCTGACCCACAAGTTTCAGTCAGAGAGAAAGCTAGACTGCGCCTGATGTGCGCTTCGGAAAGGTCAAAGCCCACGCCCAGAGGCACACCTCCTCCAACAAGGCCACACCTCTTAATCCTTCCCTCACAGTTCCACGGATGACCAAACCTTCAAGCAAATGAGCCTGCAGGGGCCATCCTCATTCAAATCACCACAGCACCCAACTCCCAGGACAGCGCACACTGTGGCGGCCACACCACCAGTCCCGTTACAGTTCCCCTTTGGACCTCGCCGATGTATGTTTTATCTGCATTGCTGTTTAAGTTGCCTTGCGAGTATCACTTCGGTTTTCCAGCTTCATTTTCCTCTTTTTCTGCTTTAAAAAGAAAAATCTATCACATTTTTAGCATTTTTTTTTTTTTTGGTTCTTTTTTTCGGAGCTGGGGACCGAACCATTTTTAGCATTTTCTAGCTTGTTCGGTTAATTATTTTAAATGAACAAATCCACCTTCAACTGGATGTCAAGCTCCACACTACAGGGAAAAGAGAAAATGCTAACAAAATCCACAGCTTACACTGAAGGGGTAAGAAATAGCAAGTGTCTGCGTCCCAAGCTTTATCAAAAATAGGTTTTTAACATGAACTAAGATAATCAATGTTCAATTTAGATCCATTTAAGAGAGGCAATTATCATTGAAACTATGTTTGGCTTGCCTAAGAGGGTAGGCCCTTTCATTGTTAAAAATTCCCTTTAAAGAATACTTTTATTTATGAAATTCTGAATCCTCAGTGCCTTGAACTTCTCAAAAATATTCTAAGCCTGTGTGTGTGTGTGTGTGTGTGTGTGTGTGTGTGTGTGTGTGTGTGTGCGTGTGTGTTTCCTTGAAGAAAGGTCTGAGTGCAAAGCATCGACAGGGGAAGTGGGGGGAGGAAGCTTCTGGTAACAGTAACCAGCCACAAGTGACCAGAGAAAGCTTCCTGCTCGAAGCCGCTTGCCTAGAACTGGGCATTACTCGCCTTGTACGATCACCCACCCCAGAACGACATATGAATGCCAGATGGTTGGACCGGCTCCACCGAGAAACCGATATTTTCATTGTTTGGACCTTGGTTTCGTAGCTTTCTCCACGCAGAGATTTGATTGCAGCATTTAGAAAGTTGGAGAGCGTTCCCATAAATGATCCCACCCCCACCCGAATGTGAAGCAGGCGTATTAGCCTGTTTTTCCATTAGTATGTCATTCCCACTTCCTTACTCAGAGGTGGATAATTCAGACAAGGTTCATAAAAAGAAAATGTACGTTTTGTGCTTCAGGATTTTTTCCCTGCTTTGGGGAACTTGCTACTGAACAAGACTTCCCTCGCCTTGTTCATGGAGTGTTTACACACGAATGTTCATGAAAGGTTCTAACCATCATTAACAAAGTTAGGGCTACATAGTTATATGACTCTTGTGTTATTTCCTTAGATCTTAACTCATCTTAAACATTTTACATCTATCAATATCGACATCTCAACATCACGTCAGTGCTGTGAGATAAGAATATCCTCTCTATTTTGAGAAACTAAGGCGTGGTGAAGTCACATTGCTTACCTAAACCTAGGTAAGTGGCAAATGATGGCATCAATTTTAGCCCAGAGTAGGTTTTATAAACCCCACCACCACACACTAAACTCATTTGTGTCAACAAGTCTAGCTTGCTGTAAGGGTATAGTAGCAATAGTCAGTTTCCTGCTACTTTTCCCATTTCTCCTCTCTCTCTCTCTCTCTCTCTCTCTCTCTCTCTCTCTCTCTCTCTCATGTGTGTGTGTGTGTGTGTGTGGGTGTGTGTACGCATGTTGAGGCAGGGTCTCATGCAGTTCAGGTTGGTCTCATATTAACTATGGAACTGAGGAGGAACTTGGGCTTTCACTGTCCTGAAAATGCCTCCCAAGTACTAGGATTACAAGCAGGTACTACCAGGCTCAGTTTCTTGGGCCACATTGATATGAATAGACATGCTATTATGGTGGTACATATATCCCGTCTACTTCAAGCTTGAGGCATTATCCCAGGGTGTCTAACCACAGGTCAATAAAACCAGGATTTCATGGATCATAGAAAAATACATTAGTATATTTGAGCAATAAATTTCCTGCAGTCTGGCTTATGGATGCTCTACTCTTGATAGCTTCCATTGGAGAGAGAGAGAGAGAGAGAGAGAGAGAGAGAGAGAGAGAGAATATCACAAAAACACACAGTTGGGGTGTTGTGAGAACCGTAATGTAGCACACTGAAGTCCATAGGCTCACTAGGTCTCAGTGGGTCAACATATGCCTGCCCTCAAGCACAAGGGCATGGGAATACGAGAACTGCAAAGCATTTAAAGCTGACACTGCCAGAGACCTTCTCAGGCAAGTGAGCAGTTAGAGGCCTTAGAGAATTACCTGAGCCAATGGCAACCATCAAGTTGGTGAACTAGCTTGGTGGATGAACGTGCTTCCACCAAGCCCGACAGCCTGTCTTCCATCCCAGAAACCTGAGTTCAATCCCCAAGACCCACATGGTGAGAAAAAAGAACTGGCCTACACAAGTTATCCTCTGATTTTCCAAATGTACCTGGGGGACTTGGGCACACAAGCCCAATCCACATATACACATTTAAAATATAATAAAAATAAATTATGAAGGTAACTACTTAAGCTACTATACAATTACTTCAAATGCACCAACTTTGCAGGCAAAGGAACTATTTCCATCATCCGGCTTCCTTGTTCACGTGGGCTCACAGGAGCTTGCCTCTCCATCCTATCATGTGTGGTTCAGCTTTTGCCCTGGGTGTAGGGCTATGATGTGGTCCTAAACATCCATAGCGTTGAGCTCCTGGTCACACTGGTTAATTGGAGATGAGCCAAGAATCTGGTCAGAGTCAAGCTCTGTAGTAGTGATCTTTGGGACTTTTGCAGGTATAAAACAAAAACCAAAAAATAAAAATAAATAAAAATAAATCCAAAACCAAAACAAAACAAAACAAAACAAAAACCCAACAACAAAAGGAGAATAATGGATTTCCTTAGGAACTGAAGTTGTAAGACTGAACGCTTACAATGTTACCATGAGTAAGAACGTGGAAAGGCATAAGCCAGCACTCACAGACTTAGCCGGAGGGTAGATGCGACGACACCTTTATCAAGCTGCACCCACCCCATCCCTGGGCATTCACATTCCACGAGTGGACAAGTGACAATATTTATTCCAGCTTTTCACATTCCCCCTTTCCATCCCAAGAGTTAAAAAGAGAGAGGGAGCCAGTTAGAGAGTTTACCTTTGTGAGAGAAAACACTGGGCATTTGGAGAAGGTCCTGGAAAGAACTAAAGAAAGGATTTTAGAGCAGCCCTGAGCAGAGCTAATCTTTCAGGGCCTGCCTCAAAATAGGTGGACCACACACTGCTCCTTTAAGAGAAGCAAAGGGCATATTCTGCAGTTTTACACAGAATCCTTTAGGTGGATAGGAAATGACTCCGACAAATGACTGTGGCAATTAAAAAGCAAGGAAGTTTTATGGTGATAGCTAAGAGGTCCCACTTGTGTCCTGCAACTTCAGAGTGCTGACCTTTTGGTCCGTGAGCCACAGATGGCTCTGAGTGCTTTGGAAAAGGAAGCTGATCTAGCTTTCCAGGTGTCTCAGGAGAGCTGACTGCAAGCGGTCACCAGAAGTCCTTCTCTTCCTCCCAAGTAGTAAACGTTTAGCTGGGTGTACAGATGCTCAGCTGGAGCCTGCCTCGGGTTTTGCCAGACCGCTTTGTAGCAGATATGAGCATGGGAATCATTCTCCTCAGCAGAAGGGAAGAGATGTGGCAGCCTTCTGTATCACGAGGAAATTGCTTGCTCTCCATCTCTGTGCTTTCCCTTTCTAGCCTTGATCTACTTTGAACCAAGTAAAGAAATGCCCTAGGACTTGAAGAAGCAAGATTAAATAATGTCCCTGAGGGACCAACTGGAGGCAAGAGAGCTGTCCCATGAGTCTAGACTACTTACTAGTATATTGTTACTTGACACAGGAAAAAAAATACATATATATATATTTATATATATAGTATGCATGTGTGTAATACATGTTATTATATTGTAATATGTAACATATTATTGCATATTTATATTTTATTACATATACTATATAGTTTTTATATATTACATATATACATATACATATACAGCCCCTATATCTGGAAACTCTTTTTTCCAGCAGCCCAACACATAATTTAATACCTTTATTTTCAACATCGTGCAGCACAGCCTTGTCTACCTTCCCCTAAAAAGATTATTTCCATCCCATAATTCTCTTTAACCATGCCCTGCCTCTCTATGGTCTTTTAGTCAACTTCTATAAGTTGCTGCAAACTGAAACTTTTACCAGATAATGCTGAGAAAATATATCTGCTCAATGGATTTCCCATATCGACCAGGAGCCCCTCAGCTGTTCAAATTGGATTTATTCCTTTCCCAAAGCCCTCCCAGTTTTACTTTCATGATGTGGCGGGGGGGGGTCTTTCTCTGCTCTGCTTGTCATTCTCATGGGATATTTAAAACCAAAGACAACTTCATGTTGTAACTTTAGGTGCAACAAATAAGAGAAATGAAAATTGAAAATCTTTTTCTCCATAGATGTTTCTATTTTGTCATGTTCACAGTTGTGCACAGCTTAATGAGCAAGAACTCAGCTACTCCCTTACCCCACAGTCAGAGAGTGTACGTGTCCATGGTCCTCAGACGAGCTGTACCCCCTGCTCTGCTCTGTGTGAGCCCATGGAGAGTCGCTCAGGCTCTGAGGACAGTAGGTAGGCCATGCGTATTTCAAACACACCTACATCCAATTCACATCCTACTTTCTAGTCAGCCTGCTGGCTGCTGCCAGTGGAATTCATCCATCTTAATTATAAGTCTTTTATTCAAATCACATGTTTTCTTCTTCATCACTGGAGCTTGCTTGGGACCTCAAGCCTCCTCTTATGATCTTTATTCTTCCTGTTTTTCCCTCTCTCTCTCTTTCCCCCTCCCTCCCTCCCCTTCACTATCTCTCTGTCTCAATATATCTATGTATCTACCTATGTGTCTATGTATCTATGTATATCTGTGTCTATGTTTATCTATGTATGTATATATGCATGTATGTATCTGTCTATGTATTTGTATCTATCTGTGTATGTATGTATGTATGTATATGCTTCTATCCATGTATATATGTATATATATGTTTCTATGTATGTATGTATGTATGTATGTATCTGTCTATGTATTTTGTATCTATCTGTGTATCTAAGTATTTATGTATGTATGTATATATGTATGTATGAATCTATCTATCTATCTATCTATCTATCTATCTATCTATCTTTATCTCATTATCTTAGTTCTGGAGAATGAGTATGTAGTTGGCCATGCTTACCTTTAAGTGAATAAAACTTTTTGTTCCACATTTCCTCATGAGAGGGCCACCTTAGGCCACAGGACTCCTCCACTCCCTGATGTTTCAGTGTAGCAGGGTGAAAGAAGGCTGTGCTGTAGAACTCCAGGGTGGATCAAGGAGAACACTTCTTTAACATGACTATGAGAAAGCAAGCCCAAGAGTTAACTCACACACTGTTCTCCATGCTTTCTGTTGTGTTGTTTGGGGTGCTTTTGTTATTGTGGTTATCATCACTGCAATGGTTGGGAATCAACCCAGGGCCTTGTGCATGCAGGCAAGTGTTAAACGGCATCCCCAACCTATGGTTTTACATTCTATATTAAATTATTAGCAATATTAATTATTTGGACAAAACTTTGCATAATATTATACTATTAAATTAAGGATTCAAAAAAATAATTCATATTATTGATTCTATTATATCATGATGATGACTTATTTTATTATTAGTTATAATTTTTCACCTCTCATTGTGCCTACCTTATCAATTAAACCTTATTACAATTGTACATATACAGAAAAAACATCCTATGCAGTGTTTGGTATTATCAAGACCACCACTGAGGGTCATGGGATATATCCCCTGTAGATAAGGGGGACCATTATATTAATATAATGCATATGCAATGCATGAAACTTAGGTTTTATATATTTACTTTCAAGGCTCATTTGGTAAAACGGCCCAGACAAACACAATGGATGACTCCTGCAGCCAATTTTGAATTCCAAACTCTACTGCATGGAATTTTCCACCATAAACCACATAGGGAAAACTACCCAAGTTAAGGATGAAAGCCCATTCCCCCTTAGTCACCGTGGTCATTCCTTCCTGCTTCTAAGTGGCAACTGCATTTCCAATCAGGTGCCAAACTTCCAAGATTTGCCATGAGCAAAGGTTGTGTGTGTGAGTGGGCAGGTTAAGAAGCCATGTAGTCACCAAAGACAGGCTACGAAAAGCCCATTTACTGGCACACCACTCAGCCCGAGCCTCAGTTTAACTGAGTGGGAGCTCAGCACACAGACTCACAGAAGGAGCTGCTGTAGTCCGAACATCTTTTTCTTCTACTTTTAAATTTTTATTTATTTATTGATGTCAGGGAGTATTACATGCTCCACTTTGTCTCTGTGTGTGTTAATCTATATGTGTCTCTGTTTCTGTATATGTTTGTCTCTGTGTGACTGTGTGTCTGTATCTGTGTGTCTGTGTATCTGTGTCTGCATGTGTGTATGTGCGTGTGTATGTCTCTGTGTGTGTATGGGTTCCTGTGTGTATATCTGTGTGTGTTTATGTGTGTATGTGTGTCTCTCTGTATGTGTATCTGTCTCTATCTGTGTGTGTGTCTCTCTATGTATGCGTGTATGTGTGTCTATGTGTGCATGTCTCTGTGTATGTATGTGTTCCTGTGTGTGTGTGTGATGTCTCTCTCTTTCTGTGTGTCTTTGTGTCTGTGTGTGTCACTCTGTGTGTACACATGTCTGTGTGTATGTATGTGTCCCTGTGTGTGTGTCTGTGTGTGTGTGTGAATGTGTGTCTCTGTGTATGTGTCTGTGTATGTGTGTCTGTGTATGTATGTGTCTGTGTCTGTATGTGTGTATTGTATGTGTCTATGTGTGTCTGTGTGTATCTGTGTGTGTGTGTGTGTGTGTGTGTGTGTGTCTGTGAGTGTAGGACAGAGAACAGCTTGCAGGAATCACTTCTCTCTCTCCTTCCTTCCACTATGTGGACGCATGGCACTGAACTCATAGTCAGGTTTGGTGGCAGAGTCCCTTTAACTGCTGAGCCGTCTGGCAGCAGTCTATTTTTTTTTATTGTTGCTTATAACTTTCATTATGAGACTTTCATTCATTTATATTTTCGTGCCTTGCTTGTATGCATGTCTAAATACAGATCCTTCACAGGAGAATAACATGGTATTTTCTGTTCCCTTACCCCATCCTCTTTGACCCCTCCTTCTTAGAGCTCCCTGCTACCCAACTCAGTCTTTCATCTTCTCGACATCTCTCTAGACTCAGCTGGGAGTCTGTCTTACTTCACTTAACCTGGTGGTCTGCAGCTCCATCCATTTCCCCCCCCTCTTTCCAGCTTACAGAACTCCATTGTGTACACGCACATTTCTCTATCTGTTGCCCTATGTCTGGGCTGGTTTCCTATTATGAATTCATAAGCATGGATGCAGCCTTCACATCACCCAAAGAAGCAAGGTTCTTGGCTAGTCCAAGTGGTGTTGCTCTACCCAGAGGATGTTTGCAGAAGGACAGGTAAGAGGTGTGTCTAAGTAGATTTTCTCTCTGTAACAGGATTCTACAGCATGGATAACCTCTGAGTAATGGACATGTGCTTGGCTCACAGTTTCAAAGGCCCCTGGGAGTCCAAGAGCACAGCAGTGGCTTTGGTTGCCTCATAACGTGGCAAAGAAGTGACACACAGGGATGGAAAGATTGGAGCTGAGCCTTTTATCGTGAGCCCACTGACGTCATGGTCAAACCCATTTGGCTAAAATTGCACAGATCTATTAGTGAGGGTGGAGCCCTTACGACCTAGTCCTTTCTTAAGGGTCCCACCTCATAATACTGTCATAACGGCAACCAGATGTCAGCATGAGGAGAGCAGAAGGCAGACAAGAAGCCTACCAACGGATACTTAAGGTGACCCAACAAGACTGTTAAGGAAGACCAAGCCAGCTACTGATGCTGGTCATTCTAATCCTTCCTTTATGGGTGTACAGTCACGGAAGACTCACTAGAAGACTCTGGGCCATCAGGAAGAGGCACATTAAATTAAAAAATGAGAGAAAATGTAATGGAGGAAACTAAGTAGCTCTTGGAAAACATTCCAACTAGTGTCTCCCACGAGATTTAAAGATGACTAGAAGTCGCAATACGCACTTCCATTAGAATGTATTAGCAAGTAGAAAAATGGATGGTAATGATGAATTCTCGTAGATTTGAAATATTATTGCTAAAAAAAAATTAAAACAAAACTGTTAAGTGGCAAAGTGGACCCCGCAGGAAACCAAACGAATACATGCATCACTTCATGCCTCAGACAAAGTATAACCAATAGCAGTGCCGTGATCGGATCACGTGATGGGATCGGCTCCAATGTGTTAGGTAACCTGGGTTGAAATCCTAACCCGTTTCTCTTTGGCTGTTGAACACGTGCTGCATCCGGCATTCTTCCTAGGGTCCCGCGGTAGTAACTGATTTCCTCATTGGTAACCTGAGTTAAGATTGTCTCTTTTTATTGGATTGCCGTATTAAACACTGTCTTAGCATTTGCAAAAATTCTGAGCGTCTGGCATAAAACTCTCACATTCACAGTTTCAGGACAAAAGGAATGAAACCATCTAGAAAAGATGTCAGGGAAACAGGACCCTGGAGCTTCTGTGATGCTTCCTAGACCTAGGAGAAGCCAGGGCTATCCGTGCTCAAAGCGATACCCCAGCAAAGCGACAGCTATGACTTAGTGCAGACAAAGGGGAGTGGCTAGGGAGATGGAAGGCTTCCTTCCCCCTTGCGTGTCTTACAAGAGAACCAGTTGTTCTTTCAGCGGCTCAGTCTTTTACTTGTTGGTGTCTCTTAAGACTCGCCTTTTATTTTGTTCTGCTGTGGTCTTTGAGATAATTTAGGGAGGCACTGTGTGATTCTGCTTCGTGGAGCCTTGCTATAGGCAGGTAGCCTTGTTGTCAGCACCTAACAGTGAAAAGATAAGGATGGGATTAGGTACCCCCCAAACTCCCACAGTCCCCCTCACTCTAGCATTCATCTCTCTGTTACCATTGGTAAGTTGCATTCATTCATTCCGTTAACCGTGTTATGAACGAGCTGAGGCACATATGAGGCATTCTGTTACTGACCTGTGTCTCCAGTCCACATGTTGGAAAACAGGACCGATGAAGAGACTTGAGCACTTAGATACAACTTCTGGCCACTTTGATCAACGCCTTAGCAGCAACTCAGTGGTCCCTTTATTTCTGCTCTTGCCTCTGTCTGCTACTCACTTACCCTGGCACACTGCATGCTGAAGCCCTTTGCAGACCTCTGTCAATCCTCACCTCCTTTTCTCCTACTTTGTACTGCCTCCCTGCCCCCAATCGCTCTGAAGCACAGATGCTCTCTGCTCTCAGGGCTTTAGCTATGCCCCATAGGTTCTCTGCAGACAGCCTCTCCCAGTCCCCAAACCTGGGGCAGCTGCTTTTCAACTCCAGCTTGTCAGTGCAAGTCACTCTTGTTAAAAGGCAGACCTCAAAAAAAAAAAAAAAAAAAAAAAAAAAAAAAAGGCTGGAGAGATGGCTCAGCGGTTAAGAGCACTGACTGCTCTTCCAGAGGTCCTGAGTTCAATTCCCAGCAACCACATGGCGGCTCACAACCATCTGTAATGAAGTCTGACGCCCTCTCCTGGTGTGTGTGAAGACAGCTACAGTGTATTCATATACATTAAATAAATAAATCTTTAAAAAAAAAAAAAAAAGGCAGACCTCACAGTAGCCCCAAGAAGTGAGGAACTGTGGCAGGTCCTGAAAGTCCACATTTGACAAGCCTTCTAGGAGACCCTGGTGCAGATTTACTTTTAAGAATCAGGACCTAGAAAGAAAGTA
The DNA here is from genome assembly GCF_021556685.1 of Rattus norvegicus. Classification (NCBI taxonomy): domain Eukaryota; kingdom Metazoa; phylum Chordata; class Mammalia; order Rodentia; family Muridae; genus Rattus; species Rattus norvegicus. The sequence goes on from NC_141538.1 coordinate 78,554,536, forward strand.
ACAATTGGGTAAGGTTCTTTCTTTCTGCCAATTCTTTATCTTTAGATGCTTCCATTTTTACTTTCTGTCCTTTCTTCCTTCCAACTTAATGGGCCACACTGAGCTCATTTTCAAGGTTCTAGTCTTTTCATTATCCTTGTGTCTGTTCCTACTCTTCCCCCTCTTCCTCTTTGTCCCCCTCCTCCCCTTCTTCCTCCCTCTCCTCCTTTTCCCTCTCACTGTTCTTTCTCTCTCCCTCCCTCTTGTCTTCCTCCCTCCCCCTCCCTCCTCCCTTCCTCCCCCTCCCTCCTCCCTTCCTCCCCCTCCCTCCTCCCTCCCCCTCTTCCCTCCTCCTTCCCCCTCCCTCTTTCTCCCCCCTCCCTTCCTCTCTCCTTCCCCCTTCCTCCTCCTCTTTCCTCCCTCCCCCTCCTCCCTCCTCCTTCCTCCCCCTCCCTCCCCCTCCCCCTCCTTCTCCCCCTGGCATCTCAGGCCATAAGGACCATTACACATATCTCACATTCCTTACTTCTAGAACAGAAAGGAAGGAGACTGACTTGTGCTGGACAGAGTGTCCCCTGAGATTTGGACACATAGGCTACATAGCACAGAAGAGTGGAGAGCCAGGAAACCCCAAAGTAAGCACAGCTGGAATCTGTAAAGTTCACCCCCACTTCTTGGACTCAGAGAGAAACATGCGAACAGCTGACCCGCTGCTCCAGCTGTTAGGCTCTGTCGTCTGAAGGGCACAGTAAACGCAGTTCTAAAGGCTGACTGTGTGTCTACTTTCTCTTTCACCAAATCTTACCAATTTGGTAACTTTCAAAAATCCTTCCCCACATAAACCTTCCATAAAAAGCCTTAATTACTCTGTGTGATATCAGAATTGTGTGAGTAGATGAAGACATTTCTTCCAAACCTATAGCTTCAGAAGTGGCAAAGACCATTTTATTAAAAACAGAAAGTTCAAAAAATTATTTAGAAGTTGATTGCTTTTTAGTGCAATCTATGGCTACTAAAAAGTTGCACATTAGTTGAATTACATGTAATTTATATGCAGTCATATGTTAATGAAAGTACACCCAAACTATCTCCAGAGTCTGTAATTTGGAGAAACCCTAGTATAATTTTTGATCATTAATGGGTTCTGTCTGCTATACAACTGTTCATCTTATTGTGTCTCATTTTCTAAATTAAGGTGATTAAAAATCCTGGGGTGGGGGAGGGGCATTGCCTGTGATCCTACCACTGGGGGGGGGGGGTAGAGGCAGGAGGGCCAAGAGTTTGAAATAAGCCTTTGCCATATAGCAAGTTCAGGGCCAGCCTGCGCTCTATGGTACCATGTCTAAAATAATAATTATAAGGTAACAACAAAAAGACAGGGAAAAATCAAATTTCCCTAAAGTTGAAGCAGTTCTCTTGATGAATGTTTTGTTTTAAAAAAACTGGAAAAGTACCAATTCCATAAACACACCTCCATTGAATAAAATAACTCATGCAACATGCAAGCCAACTGATAAGCATTGCAGCTTATTTAAAAACAAAAAACAAAAACATTGTGGAAAGCAAATTGGAATTAAAAAAAATGCTAGTTTGTTTTTCTCTGAGAAATGAATTTTCTCTGATCCCTAGGCTTTATGACCCTTTCACTTGAAAAGACACATACACACAGAAACACACACACAGACACATACACACACAGACACAGGCACACACACACAGAAACACACACACACACAGATACACACAGACACAGACACACACAGACACAGACACATACACACAGACACACATACACAGATACACACAGACACACAGACACACAGACACACACAGACACACAGACACACACAGACACACAGACACACACAGACACACAGACACAGACACACACCCACGCATGCAGACACACACACACACACACAGATGTACGGACACACAGAGACACACACACACACATATCACTGGTTGGGTTTTGCAAAACAAATTCCATTTTATTTACATGTATTCACTGAGACCTGTTTGGTCTGCTAAACTTAAATAATTTATAGACAGATGGCTTTCTTAGATATGGTGAGGGAGGAGTAAGGGGTTCCCCACTAAGAACCATCTTCCAGGGACAGCCTAGAAACCTGGACTTCGCATCCAAGTCCAGCAAGCACAAGGTGCTGAGGCCAGCAGCCCTGGAAGCTCCACAGCCCGCCAAGAGGCTTCGCAGAAGAAACACCCATTCTCCCTGGCTTTTAGAACAGCCCTTCATCTGTACAAAACTGTGTTCAGAAATACAGTGGGTTGAGAATGGTAGGAGGGGGGTGGCTGTGAGAGAACGAAGAGCCAAGGAGAGAAAGGGCCAAGTGCAGAATGGCTTCAATATGCCTGTCCCGGGTCTGATACACATCTCTTTAATATTAAACACTGGCTGGAAGTACTTTTACATAAGGGAAAGAGAAGACCTTTTCATGGTTTTGAAAGGTGAGCATAAGATCAAAGAAGCCAGGCTGGAAGTTTCTTGACTGGAATTCTATCAACACAGATGGAAAACTCATTAAAATAAATAAAAATAAATATACTCACAAATAAAAATAAGCCTCTAGGTTTTAAGACTTCTGGCCTGTGTTAGACGGAACATCAGGAGTCAATTAAATTGCTCTCCCCTTTTTGTTTATCCTAAATGATACGGTCTTTCCCCTCCTCTGATTAGACCAGCCTTGCATCTGCTGTGGTAAGGGTCTGTTCCTTCACTTGCTTTAGACCCTTTCTCCATAGCACAGGAGTTGGAAAAACATTGAAAGTCTGCACTGTATCACAAGAGGAAAACCAACTGAACGTCTGCCTTACGTCTTTTAATATTTTCTTTTGCCCCCAAAAGACATTGGCAGCTAGGGAGTGTCTGGGTCCGTCAGTCTGTGAACTGTGGTACTCAGCCGTCCACAGTGATTCCCTTTTTACATTTGCTTGGGCTTTTCACCGCCTCCTGGGCACACAATGGGATATATTCTTTGAGTTATGGTTTTGGTTTTCTTTTTGTAGGCCTGAGCCCTTGTCAGTTCTGAGAGGGTGACAACCAGGCTTAGAGCACTGTTGTGAAATGCAGACTATAAAGTGACATCTGTCCTCCCCTTTGCTGGTTGAGAGCACAACCAAGCATGTGTTTTCTGTCTGCCCATTGGGGGTCATCCGCCCAGTGAGGGGTCCCTGGGTGTAGTCCCAGGAGCAGGGTGAGCCTTACATGTTGGAAAAAGCTACCAGCTAGGTTTGTAAAAACCACAAGCCATGTGGCTGTGGACTTGTACAGCACGTGTAATCATTCTTTTTACATGGGAGGGGAAAAATCATTCTTTTTACATGGGAGGGGAAAAGGGGAAGAAAGGCGTTTGATCCAGTGTCCTCTTACATCTGTCCAGAATGACTAAGGCAACCCCAAGGCTCAGAGTGCTTACCTAAGCAGACAGTCCCACGGTAACGGGGCCTGTGAGGCTTCAGTCCTCCCAAGAACTCACACCAGCGAGCTCAGGGATCCATCACAACCTTTTCAACGTCCAGCTGATCATCTCAGGAAATGTCGAGAATTTCGTTTGGTTTGGTTTTGTTGTTTTGAGACCTGATTTCTTTGTGTGGCCTTGGCTGTCCTGCAACTCAGTCTGTAGGCCAAGCTGGCCTTAAACTCACAGAGACCCACCTGCCTCTGCCCCCATGCCGCCTCTGCCCCTGCCTCCATCCCCGCCCCCGCCCCCGCCCCCCCGCCCCCCCTGTCCCCCCCCCCCGCCCCCTGCTCCCTGCCTCCTGCCTCAGGAGTGCTAGCAACCCTTGAAGGTGAAAGGTGTCTTCTATCCTATATCCAAAATGAACCCAGGGCTCTGCTGTGCCCACGGTCACTGCTTTACGACTGCGTGATGCTGCGCAGATCTTTTCTGAGTAATTCAACCATCGCATTAAATCAAACGCCTACACTACTCGGTGGGCTGTCTGCCTTGCTAGCTCCACCTCACCGATACTTCCTATTGCTTTCTAGGAGACAGAATGGAACTGTTGCCATCATAGAAACAGCATAGTTGCCTAGAATCGTTTGGGTGTGTTTAGGTTTGTCTATTAGAGGCCATTCATATTTGAGTGGTTGTAAATGGTGGTAGACTAAGTCTGACCAAACTTTTTTTTATATTTATTTATTTATTATTTTATATATGTGAGTACACTGTCTTCAGACACACCAGAAGAGGGCATTGAATCCCATTACAGATGGTTGTGAGCCACCACGTGGTTGCTGGGAATTGAACTCAGGACCTCTGGAAGAGCAGCCAGTCCTCTTAACCCCTGAGCCACCTCTTCAAAGGCATCCTCAACTATGTAGCAACTCTACAGGAGTCATTGGAGAGAGGAAGAGAGTTGGGAAGGGGAAGGGAGAGAAAGAGGGGGAGGGAGGGGGGAATCCTAATCTCTGAACCATAATGCACTATTAAAGAGATAGCCCCTATTTTTTTCCTTTATTGAAAATAGATTTTTTTTTTTGCACAATATATTCTGATTATGGTTCCCTTCCCTCAACTCTTACCAAATCCTTCCTACCCTCCCTCCCATCCAAACATACATCCTCTCTCTCTCTCTCTCTCTCTCTCTCTCTCTCTCTCTCTCTCTCTCTCTCTCTCTCTCTCTCCCTCTCTGCTTCTCCCTCTCTCTCTCAAACACACATACACACACACCTAAAAATAATAATAAAGTAAAATAAGATTAAATAAACCAGAATAGGACAAAAAAGAAGAAAAAGAGCCATAGAAAAGCACAAGAAACACTTATAGATGCAGAGACACGCACAGAAATTTCATAAATAAACAAAACTGGAAGCCATAATATATATGCATAAGGCCCGTAAGGGTTGTGTAAAAAGCCCAGACAACGCGTTTTAAGATGATGATCAACCACAGAATGGCTACCTGCCCAGTATTCTACAGGCACAGCTCCGCTTTCATTCACATGAAAACCCTAGGGAAGGAAGGCTTTGTCTCCGTGCATCTTAAACAGAGAGAAGGAAACTCAACGCTCATTGGCCAGAGTCAGAGAGCAAAGCAGCAAAGCGGAAGTCTTAAAGGCTTCAAAGCTAGCGCCTCCCTCACCGGAACTGTGTGAAAGGATCAAGTTTGGTTGGCCTGGAGCTCTCAGGGTGTTTTTGTTTTTATTCCACTTCCAAAATCCCTACTAACCGTAAAATGAAGATTCTATAATAAACTCTAAGTCTCCTGTTTGTTTATTGATCAGATCACTGTCACCATGCTCCTCCTCTTACCTCGTCTTCCTGCCTCTCACTGCTCTCTTATCCCAGTATTCCTGCACTCACCCCGTCTTTGACTTTGGTGAGGTATGTTCTCTTCTCTACACCAGGTCTCATGTTCTATCCCATGTTCTAACCCATGTCTTATATGTAAGGGTTCTTAAGATTTTAACTTTCCTTAAAGTCCGGTTCAGAGAAAGAATAAGCATAGTTATTCCCTGACTGTTCAACCAAATATCATTTTCTATAATTATTCTACATAGGATATGGTATGTATTTTCATTTGAACATAGCTTATACAATATATAATTCATACAAGATACATATATACCATATGAGCTTCCTTTTGTTTGAAATACGTCTATGGTGTTACTGCCTTCTGAAACTGGCGGTTCATGAATATTTATAATTTTAATTTGCTATGGTGGTTTGAATGAGAATGGTCCTCATAGGCTCATGGAGTTGAATGCTGGATCTCCAGTTGGTGGGACTATTTCGGGAAAGATTAGGAGGTGTGGTCTTTTGGAGTAAGTATGTCACTGAAGGTGAGTAAGCCCACATCATTCCTAGCTAGCTCTCTGCTTCTTGTTTGCGGGCCTGATGTAAGCTCTTGGCTTTTGTTCCAGCACCACACTATGTCTGCCTATCTGCCACCCTTGAAACTCTGGAATAGTGAGCTACAAATTAAACTCTTTCTTTTCCATGTTGCCTTGGTTGTGGTATTTTGTCGTGGCAATAAAAAAGTATCTAAGACATTTGGTATTTCCAAAACTGAAACAGACTTCAACTTGCACATATTTTCTTAGTATGTAATACCATGTTCTTTTGTCCTTTATACAGTTATATAAAGTTATCATTTTGTATTATAGATAGTTTACTTATGACAACATAGTGTCAAATAATACTCTGTCAAACCCCTTTAAGTAGTGGACATTAAGTATTTGAAGTATCTGTAGTTCCAGAGACTTGGTGGGTGGGGGAGAGAGGGTGTGGCTGAGACAGAAGAATCACAGATTCAGGCCAATCTGGGCTACAAAGTGAGTTCAAGGCCAACCTGGGAGATTTAGTGAGACTTTGTATCAGATAAAAGGGAAGGGAAGGACTAAGGTAAAACTGAGAGGTTCTGTGCTTGCCCATTGTGTGCCAGGCCTGGGTTCAGATCACCAACTACTGCTCAAAGTCACATTAAGACCCTTTAAAATAATACCAGTTCCTAGATCCTAACCACAGAGATACTGACTGGATTTTTTTCCCTAAGTAGGGCTTGAACTTTATTTATTTGTTTATTTTCAAGTGATCGCTGTGCTCAGTGAGGGAGCACCACTGTTCTAAGTGTTCTGGAGCTGACAAACAAGGCAAGGCAAGGAACCATCCCCAGTTGCACATTCTCTCATCCCAGCAAGCCAAGGAAGTATGTCTTTGGAAATTTACTTGGTTCCAGTAAGAACCTAGAGAAGGGATTTTCATCTAATAAGAAGAGGAGGGAAGATTTCCCCCAGCTCGGAAGCAGTCTCCATCAGAGAGGTAATTGGCCTCTTGACAATATCTAACTGTACAGACAGAAACCTCAGGCCCCAATGCAGGCCATTTCCATAAAATCCCCAAAATTTATTGGTTTCTATCTTCCTGAGGCAAGGCCCCACTGTATCTCTCTGAAGAGAACCTTGTTCGTTCTTCTGAGCCAGTGACGGGGCTCTATTAGATGTTGCCATCCTGGCCGTTCAGCTGCTCTTCACCTAATAAGTAGTTTACATCCATGATATTTCTGCCGGCCACTCCAGTCATCAACACGCCAAGCTGCAGCCGCCACCCTCAACACTGCACCAGAGGGTGCCAAGCCAGCTCGACCACTCCTGTACATGAGCGAAGAGGATTTCTGCCTTTATCCCTCTCACCTGCCATAAAGAGTTCTCTTCTCGTCCCGTCTGCTTGAGTTGCAGGCTCAAAAATTCATAGAATGGGGGAGGCATTTCCGGTTGCTGAGCCTAAATCATGTATCCAAAGTTTTTAGCTTTAAGAGAAATCGAGGAAGGGTTTGGAAGTTTTACCTGCTGCATCAGGAATCAGGTCTGGTCCTCTGCCATGACTCAAATATGAAGCTATTTCCAAAAATAGCTTATGATAATATTGGACAGCTTCAGCCTTACAAACATTCCCTATAGAGTTGGTTAAAAGTATTACTAAAAGAAAGAAGAAACCGGAGCAATGGCTCAGAGGTTAAGAGCACTGACTGCTCGTCCAGAGGTCCTGAGTTCAATTCCCAGCACCTACATGGTGGCTCACAACCATCTGAAATGGGATCCAATGCCCTCTTCTGGTGTTCATGAAGATAGCTACAGTACACTCACATAAATAAACTAAAATTTAAAAAAAGAGAGAGACAGGGGTTGGGGATTTAGCTCAGTGGTAGAGCGCTTGCCTAGGAAGCGCAAGGCCCTGGGTTCGGTCCCCAGCTCTGAAAAAAAGAACCAAAAAAAAAAAAAAAGAGAGAGACTTTATTAAAAAAAAGAAGAAGAAAGAAAGAAAAGGGTGAGGGAAACATATTGAGTCGTTGTCCTATCTAGTAAAAAGAAAGCCATTTCTATAATTCAGATTCATTTTCAGGGATGTCCACAATTGTATAACAAGACACTGATAATGTGAATTAGTTTGAATTTTTTAAAATTTCAATATCAAATAACTGGTGAGTCCTTTTATCATGTGACCTATACTTTCTGGTTGTCACTGAGATGTAAGTGAGCACGATTTCCAGTGTGCTCCATTAGAATGGGCTAGCGTCTGTGCCTGCCTGGTGACAAACCAAGATCTTTAATAGAAATTTGTTCTCCAATAAAAATAAGAAAGGGAAATAAAGAAGTTTCTCACACCAAAAGCAGTAGGAAGAAGCCGTCTGGTATGGGAGTATCTCCAAGTCTAGGTTATTCCAGTTGAAATAGCACCACAAGTTGGCTAAGAATGCTCTTTGTAAAACATTATCCCAGTGTTTGGGAAATTCCATGTCCTTCCTCCAGTGCCCAGTGGACAACTGTGAAAACACATACTCATACATACACACACATGCACATACACATGCACACAAGCACACATGCACATACACACATACCTTACCACTAAGAAGAATAAACAATATTCAGTAACAACTTATCATCGACATTTTTGAATCTACAAAGGCAACATCTCTCAGGATATGCAGTGTCTAAAACTGTGTGATGGGGGCAGCTTTTACAGGAATGGCAGGGCCTTTAGACCTTAGAAACCACATCCCCATCTTCTCCAGTTCAGTATTGAGTGTCTATTACAGTCTTTTCCCAACAGAAATATTTGCTACCAACACACACACACATACACACACACACACACACACACACACACACACACACGCACACGCACACACAGAGACAGACAGAGAGACAGACAGACAGAGACATGCCCAGAGAGAAACAGAGACACAGAGACACAGAAAGATACACAGAGACACATAGACACACACAGAGAGACAGACACACAGAGACATGCACACACAGAAAGAGAGACAGAGACACACAGACACACAGAGACATGCACACACAGAGAGACAAACAGAGACACATACAGAGACACATAGACACACAGAGACATGCACACACAGAAAGAGAGACAAACAGAGACACACACACAGAGATATAGAGACACACAGACACACACAGGGAGATATACATACAGACGCACATGTGTATGCACAGAGAGAGAAACACCCACGCCCACACCAATGCTAGAAGAGTCGACCTGAGGATGATCTCGTCAGGAATCAAGATGGCCCCTTCCCTTGGCATCCATTCATGAGAACTAACAGTTAGCTGAGCACTTGGTCTGGGAAGGGAAGCCAAAGCCCCAGATGACACCGAAGATGACTCCTCTTTCCTTAGGTGACAAATCTCGGAGCTTGTGACCTTTCTTCCCTGTTAGCTCTGTTCTTGTACACGACATTCGTTCCTCCACCCGTTCATGCTATTTCCCCCAGATCCAAAGATCTGTGGAACAGGCAACTTTCTCAGACTCGCCCTCAGCTATGCTGTTTTCTGTTTGTGTTTGCACAGGTTCATCAGCCACTAGAATTTGGTTCAAAAGAGTTGGCAGTTGCAAACAAAAACAGGGGGAAATATTCTTTTCGTACTCTGGCAAGATGGAAAAGAGATCTTAGAACTCTGTCTAGAAATCTCACAAAAGGAGGATCTCTCAGCTTTAGATAAATTGAGGTTCTTTTCAGTTGTTTCTGTTTGAGGATTCCATCTCTATTATATTAGAGAAGCAGAATCTAGAGACTTTAAAAGACTAACATTATTTCCTCCCGCCCTTAGATGAAGAAAGAGGAGGGAACGGAAAACGTGTGAACCTGTCTCGTTTCCCTGCCTCAGCAGCTGCTTTTTTCTTTTTTTTTAACCTACTTCCTCTTTTGTCCAAAAGCTCCAGAGGGACTGGGCTCTGAGGTAGTCTAGCTTGGAGCCAGCACACTCATAGTCACGGTGCTAGAGTGTCACAGAATTTTGTTTCAGTTTTCATTTTCTTGGGTGCTTTGTGCATGCTAACTAAGCAGGGCTCTCCTACTGACCTACCTACCTTCAGCCTTCATTAAAACTTCTGGGCACTTTACCGACTTCAGCCTGGGGGCTATATCTACTGAAACAACTGGGGGGGGGGGTTGAACCTAGCACACTGAGAATGAACCCTATCCTACATAAGCTTCACCTTCCACCAAGATCCCTGTTGTACCTTTCTCATCCCGAGTCTTACTCTTTTAGAGGCAGACAACAGGAAAATATAAAAGACCTTTGCTCTAGGTGGAAAGTCTGGTTGCACCAAGGAGGCTCTCGGGAAGCCACTAAGCCTGTGGACCTTTCTCAGCTCTGGATGAGGTGGGTTATTCAAGACTGTTTTCAAATTTCACTCGACGTGCTTACCCTTATACCCACGGGTAAGTGTAGCCCTCACCCCTCATCAATGAAGCTTCTTTTCACAGCGATGAGACCATTACCAAAAGCTACCGCTAATCAAAATGAGAGAACAACCTACTATGCGTTGCACAGCCCCGACAGATATATCCACAGCACAGCTTCCGCACCTAACACTCAAAGGAAGAGGGGTAGAAAGATGAAAAGAGCCAGAGAACCAGTAAGTCTGCTGTGAAATGGTGCCTTCTAAGCTATGACACAGAAGCTACACCCATACACAATGTCAGCAAGACCGGAATGATTGCAGCAACAATTAACAGATGCCTAACATATATAGGAGAAATCTCATGGGCCCCACTCCGAATCCAAAACAATGACCAGCTGCTGAAAGAGGAAAGCTTGGTCTTTGCCAGGGAAGTGCCCCTGATCAGTTACCCAATACCAAGTGGCCAGTGGTTAGCAAGCAACACTGAAGAGACTTGTCAGGTTATATTTATATATCTGTGTGTGTTCGTGTGTGTGTGTGTGTGTGTGTGTGTGTGTGTGTGTGTGTGTGTGTGTGTGTATGTGTGTGTGTGTTGTGTGTAGCAACAATGATTAAAGAAGAGGAGGCTGTGAAATTTAAGAGCGAGCAGGGGTGGGTATTGAAGAGATTAGAGGGGGAATGTAATTATGTCTTCATTAACTTTTTCAAATTAAAAAAAAAGAATGTGACTTTAATCATATCTAAATCGGAGCAGACTATCAATCCACATACTCCACTCTGGCCTAGGGTGAGATACTACAATAATTGATAGTGTTGTCTAAGAAAGAAATGAGAAGAGCTTCAGAGAAGGCCCCATGCTAGCCATCCAGGGCCACTATATGGGAATAGCTGGTAGACAGAGGTGACTGAGAAAGGTTTTGCTCGTCTTGAAATCAGCAGTCCATCTATGCAAACTTGTCTCCAAGGAGAATCTTTGAAAGAGCAGTGAGTTAACTTTGGGCTGCACCGTTTTGGGGAACACATGAGAAAAACAAAGAAACATCTAATTGAGTTAGAGTAGCATTGGGAAGACTGGGCCAAACAAAGGCAAATTCTCGATCTTGGTTCTAGGGCAGAAACACAGATAACACACTGCCCGTGGGATCTATAAAGAAACCAAAGCTGAGCTGATACTTAACCATCGTGAGACCAGACGAGCCATGCCTGTTCTGTGGGTCTCCTGGTGGCTGCGTGTGACCTTTTTTGAGAAGGCAATTACAAAGTGGTGGCTTAGAGGACTGAACTCTAATGGATATTCTGCTAGCCTCCAGCCAAGTCTGAAGTCGCTTTCCTATGCAAGGCATCATTTCTAGGAGGATATAGTTAAAAAGAAGCCTACAGGGATGGTGGAATCTCCCCCATCCCAAGTTCCTAGAGCACGTAAGAGGCAGGGAAGCTCAAAGTCTTGGGACAGTGCTCACACAGCAGGATTTACTGAGATAAGAGCTGGTTCCAAAGCAGGCCAAACATCTGGATAGATTCTTCAGATTGGTAAATGCGGTTAAGGCGTGCCTTGATTCCAGTAGAGACTTATGAAGGCTACCATGTGTGATCGGTAGCAATAGCTGGGGTTTGGTGAAGACATTTTGGCAAAAGCTCTTTGAACCATATGGTTTCCTGAAAAGGTCTAGGGAAACTCCATTTCCCCAGATTTCTAAGAATCTAGATAAGATTTATGCTGGCTGGCTTCTATGCCTACTTGACACAAGCTGGAATCATCTGGAAAGAAGGAATCTTATGTGAGAAAATACCTCCCCAAGAATTGGCCCATAGGCAAGCCTGTGGAGCAGTATCTTGATCGATGTTGATATGGGTCCCAGGTCCCTGTGGGTGGGGCCCCTCCCAGGCAGGTGGTCCTGGATGACATAAGAAAGCAGGCTGAGTAAGCCATGAGGAGAAAGCCAGTAAGTAGCATTCCTTCTTGGTATCTGCTTTGAATTCTCACACTGATGTTTTTAAATGATGGATTCTAGGATAACGGTATATATGAAATTAACCCTTTCCTCCATAAGATGCTCTTGGTAATAGTGTTTTATAACATCGATAGAAACTCTTTAGACAAGTAGTGGATATTCTCATGGTAGGGAAGGAGTGAATTCCATGTATGCGATCTTCATTTGAACACTTAATAACATAGTTTGTATGAAGATTGGTATTTACAGTACATAGGATTCTAGCTTCCCAATAATTGTGCTCAGGGTAAATTCTCCTCCTACCCTTCTTTGTCAACTGTACACTTAGTTCCATTGTTGTCTAGCAAAAATACACCTACATAATTTTCTTGTGAACTTGTTATCATCAATTGACTTATTTTTACAGATTCACTCCAAAGGCAAACTATCTATAGTAAAATGAATGAAATAAGAAGAGAAGTTTTCTAACAATAACTTTTTTTCTTTTTTTTAAATTTAGAGAATACTTTATTAGTTTTTGTAATCAAACCCACGTAGATAAGACCTTACATATTTAATACAGTGCGTTACCCCTGTACAAATGGAAAAAACTTAAGTTCAACATTTCTAGACCAATATGGCTGTTAATTTCTGTACAGTGCCAACTCAACACAGTAAACGGGGATACTTTTTTCCAAAGTTGACAGCACAGCTAAAGTTTCAAAAAATTCAAATTATATATCTGTATATATATATTTATATTTATATAAAAAGACCAATAATAGCAGTGTGTTATGCATCAACAGCAGCAACAGCTTTTCCAGGTTCTGCAGTCATCTGAACAAAACTGTAGAGACATCCAGCACACTCCATTAAAAAAAAAAGAAAAAAAAAAGTAAAAAAACAAAACCCGAGAAAACAGCACAGTTCTGTTACTCTTGTGGTACCTGGCACCATTTTTTTTTTTAAATTAGCTTCTCAATCATCATCTGGAAAGAAAACATTCTGAGCAACATCATTAAAAACAGCTCTGATAAAGCACGGTCACTACTATGTATCATAAAGCAGGTACAAGCTATTTTACATCCACAGAGGTATGATACAGTACTGTCCTACATCTATAATACTAGAGGATACAATTTAAAAGGCATTATTTGAGACTTGATTCTACTTTTCCAGCAGAGGGCCCAAAGGATGGTGTGACACAGCTTTGTAAAGAAACATACTCTAGACAGGATTTCCTTTCACTAGTGGCACAGTTCTAAGGATTCATTCTCTCCATGAATGTCAGCTAAAACCGTTATTAAAAAAATGAAATATCCCTAGAACAAAACCGTATAACCACCGGATTCACATGAAGATGACCTAGTGGAGACAAGCTGGACCTCACCTTACCAACAAGCTATCAAATTTGTTATGTTTAAACAGTGAGACCTCCAAGGAAGGAGATGCCAAGTAGTGCTTCAAAGCTTCGGACCACAATCAAACACAGCATCCTTTTCAACAGAAGCAGAAGCTCATCTGAATATGCTCAAGGATGCTGACATCAACATTTAATCATCTCCTCACTCATCCAGGAAGAAGGGGAGATCAGTTACTACTGTACTTTATTGTGTTCAACCAAATCACCATGTTACAAAAATAGCAAGCTGCCATAATAAAAAATGTGGCTCCTCTATCCAGCACCAGATAGCATCATTTTACTTTCAAGCCTAGAAATTGCACACTTGTATATAAACCAACCGAAGATGAGGATTGAGAGTTCATCTTGGTGGATTTTTCCTTTGATGAATATGAAGTGTCCTTCCTTATCTTTTTTGATGACTTTTAATTGAAAATTGATTTTATTTGATATTAGAATGGCTACTCCAGCTTGCTTCTTCTGACCATTTGCTTGGAAAGTTGTTTTCCAGCCTTTCACTCTGAGGTAGTGTCTGTCTTTGTCTCTGAGGTGTGTTTCCTGTAGGCAGCAGAATGCAGGGTCCTCATTGCGTATCCAGTTTGTTAATCTATGTCTTTTTATTGGGGAGTTGAGGCCATTGATGTTGAGAGATATTAAGGAATAGTGATTATTGCTTCCCGTTATATTCATATTTGGATGTGAGGTTATGTTTGTGTGCTTTTCTTCTCTTTGTTTTGTTGCCAAGATGATTAGTTTCTTGCTTCTTCTAGGGTATAGCTTGCCTCCTTATGTTGGGCTTTACCCTTTATTATCCTTTGTAGTGCTGGATTTGTAGAAAGATATTGTGTAAATTTGGTTTTGTCATGGAATATCTTGGTTTCTCCATCTATGTTAATTGAGAGTTTTGCAGGATACAGTAACCTGGGCTGGCATTTGTGTTCTCTTAGGGTCTGTATGACATCTGTCCAGGATCTTCTGGCCTTCATAGTTTCTGGCGAAAAGTCTGGTGTGATTCTGATAGGTCTGCCTTTATATGTTACTTGACCTTTTTCCCTTACTGCTTTTAATATTCTTTCTTTATTTTGTGCGTTTGGTGTTTTGACAATTATGTGACGGGAGGTATTTCTTTTCTGGTCCAATCTATTTGGAGTTCTGTAGGCTTCTTGTATGCCTATGGGTATCTCTTTTTTTAGGTTAGGGAAGTTTTCTTCTATGATTTTGTTGAAGATATTTACTGGTCCTTTGAGCTGGGAGTCTTCACTCTCTTCTATACCTATTATCCTTAGGTTTGATCTTCTCATTGAGTCCTGGATTTCCTGTATGTTTTGGACCAGTAGCTTTTTCTGCTTTACATTATCTTTGACAGTTGAGTCAATGATTTCTATGGAATCTTCTGCTCCCGAGATTCTCTCTTCCATCTCTTGTATTCTGTTGGTGAAGCTTGTATCTACAGCTCCTTGTCTTTTCTTCTGATTTTCTATGTCCAGGGTTGTTTCCATGTGTTCTTTCTTGATTGCTTCTATTTCCATTTTTAATTCCTTCAACTGTTTGATTGTGTTTTCCTGGAATTCTTTCAGGGATTTTTTCGATTCCTCTCTGTAGGCTTCTACTTGTTCTCTAAGGGAGTTCTTTATGTCTTTCTTGAAGTCCTCCAGCATCATGATCAAATATGATTTTGAAACTAGATCTTGCTTTTCTGGTGTGTTTGGATATTCCGTGTTTGTTTTGGTGGGAGAATTGGGCTCCGATGATGCCATGTAGTCTTGGTTTCTGTTGCTTGGGTTCCTGCGCTTGCCTCTCGCCATCAGATTATCTCTAGTGTTACTTTGTTCTGCTATTTCTGACAGTGGCTAGACTGTCCTATAAGCCTGTGTGTCAGGAGTGCTGTAGACCTGTTTTCCTGTTTTCTTTCAGCCAGTTATGGGGACAGAGTCTAACAATAACTTTTAAATGAGCTTGGAAACGTTACTATCCAGAATGCCAGTCTATTGATTCAAAATGGAGTCTATTATTATAAAATTATTATGACAAAAATCATCAATTTGTGGTTTAATTTTGATTGCTATAGAAGTGATTTAATAACAGTACTTCTCAATAGCGTTGCTTTTGGGATTCACTGAGGTACTGTGCATAAGACACTCCCTGACACTGAAGAACTGCCCAGGGCAGTGTATTTCTGAGACCTCTGGGTGGTAAACTTTTTGTGAACTTCATTTCCTGTTTGTCCTCTGTGAGACTGTCACTAACAGAATTTATTATTTGACCCCCTCAAACCCTATATGTCTCCATCATTAGACCTAGGCACATGAACCTTAACCTCTTGTCACCTTCACTGTCCCTCCCAATTGTCACCTTCACTGTCCCTCCCAACAGGTGTTCCACACCATACTGAGTGTCATCTCCACAAACCCCTTCTGGATTCCACTCTATGCCTTCTGCCTCCTCTGCTGGTTGCAGGTTCTTTATCAGTAACCTTTCTTTCCTTTTTGTGGGTGAGTCTTTGGCCAGTGCTCAGAGACAGCCTGCCTCGAATAGCATAGTCTATTGGATTGACCTACTTCAATGTCAATGGCTTCCCTGAAATTCAATTTCCAGAGAACAAGGAAGAGGAGGCAGGTTAAGGAGAGAAAGAGAGATAGAGAAGCAGTGTGACACAGAAAGACAGAGCAACAGAGAGACAAAATGATGAAGAAAGAAAGACAGAAAGTGACAGGGATGGAAAGAGAAACAGATGGAGAGACAGAATGGCAGAGAGAGAAAGGGAGAGAGAAACCGAGAAGGAGGGCGCCTCCTAGTTCTTAAGAACCTTGGAAAAAAATAAAGAACTAGAGGCCTGTGAACTTGACTTTCAATCACCAGCATCCAGAGAACAATAAAGAGCTAAGCATGGAGATCAGGCCCCAGATAAAGGCCAGAAGCCAAGGGTCTCATTTCAGTCACAAAGCCCTCAGAATCAGGCCTTTGGTGAATCATGATCTTATCCAGAAACGGTTTTCTTATGTGAAAAATGGACTTCTGCCTACTCACCTTCTTGAATTTATCAGAAAAGTAAAATTTCTACTCAATCAAGATGAAACCAACTTTCCCACATCAAGGAATCTCCGGGGACTATTCACTCCACTGAAGCCACAAATGGAAGCCAGGGTGGTGCACTGCATCGATTTCAGTGTGTGGCCTTGCTTCCGAGAGCAGACCTCTTGGTGTGGTGAGGAGCGGTGATGAGACCATTGGATATCCTTAATAACCCATCAGAAAGTGGACTGATGAGCGAGTCCCATTTGATGGAGGTAGAATGTACTCTGGGCTGTAATAACAGTGTGCTGTGTAGGAATGACTGAAGTTACCTCTGTTACAGTCTGATGTATACAGCATTAATGCACACCCCCCCCCCTGCGCGCACGAGCACACACACACACACACACACACACACACACACAAAGCTAACTGTGGTCACACAAACTTTAACCCCAATGCTCAGAGTCAGTGGGAGACAGGAGAATCACTGGACCTAGATCACCCGATTAGACCCAGAGTCCAGAGAGATTTTGGCTGGGAATAAAGCAGAGGGTGATAGAGCAGGGCACCAGGCGCGCTCCCCTGACATCTGCACAGCCATGAGTGTGCACACCTGCATGTCTGTGCATGTATCATTGCACACACCACACAACGCTGACACATGGACACAAAATAAGTGCAATTAAGGAATAAAGAGCTGGGCAAGGAATATTCCTCTGTATTCCCACCATTCGGCAAGAAGAAGACTCACGCTCAAGGCTAGCCTTGACTACCTGTCTCAAATAAAACAAGAGGGGGGAGGGGAGAATAAAATATGGTTTAAAAAATGAAGAGAAGCTGTGTTGGTTTGAGTATGCTCGGCCCAGGGAGTGGCACTATTAGGAAGTGTGGCCCTGTTGGAGTAGGGGTGGCCCTGTTGGAGTAGGGGTGGCCTTGTTGGAGGAAGTGTGTCAATGTGGGGATGTGCTTTGAGACCCTCCTCCTGGCAATGTGAGAGACTATCTTCTGGTTCCCTTTGGAACAAGATGTAGAACTCTCAGCTCCTCCTGCACCATGCCTGCCTGGATGCTGCCATATTCTCATGGACTGAACCTCTGAATCTGTAAGTCAGCCACAACTAAATGCTGTTTTTTATAAGAGTTGCCATGGCCATGGTGTCTCTTCACAGCAATAAATGCCAACGAGGGGTTGGGGATTTAGCTCAGTGGTAGAGCGCTTGCCTAGGAAGCGTAAGGCCCTGGGTTCGGTCCCCAGCTCCGAAAAAAAGAACCAAAAAATAAATAAATAAATAAAATAAATGCCAACGATAGATCCCCTATGTGTTAGGAGTTAAAGCAGAGTCCAAGAGGGGTCCAGAAAGTCTACTCATTTGCTCCAGGCCCCTCCCCTATTTGACCAGTATGAAGCCCCATATTCTGATGTTTATGTGGTGACTTGTTTCATTTTAATTTAATTTGTAAATAAACAAAATTATTGTCATTTTCATCTCAGAGACACTGAAAAAGGAAACTTTGGTGTCCAGAGCTGGAGAGTGTCTCAGATGGCCCGACCACAGCATCAGTCCCTTGACCACTGAGCACACTCAGAGACCAAGCCACAGTGGCTTTCAGCCCAAAGGAAGTAAACTCTAGCCTGCCAGTTCCTTCTGAGACTTACAGGACAATTCTCTTGCTGACACACATTAAGGAGGAGGGGCTGAGGGAGGGTAAGGATCTGACTCAAAGCCTGTTGTGCAGTGCACTTCCTCAGCACACCAGCACCCACCACAGTCCCGTAAGGAGTAAATAATAGTAACTGTTGCTTCTGAGAACCCTCCCTTTATCGTTGCATTTCATCTGTAAAACAACCTAGCCAAGAGCTCAGGGTTATCTCCATTTTATAAAGGAGATTAAAAGGGTCAAGTGACTAAGTCACTTGGGTGAGATTTACCTCAAATCTCTGAGGTTTCCAAAGCTCTCATTTTACCCACAGTCCAGCCTTCCAATCATGTGTTTCCCCCCTGGTTGTTGTTTTTCCCCAGGAAAAACAAGCATTTCTTGACCGTAGTCCATGACTTATGGCTAACTTTAATTCTGCATGCAAAGATTAAAATGATAATGATATTAAAGCTGTTTGTCAATTCCCAATTACCTCAAATTGCCAAGTAAAGCTAACTTAGCCCACAAGCCAAGATCTTTCACCAAGAAACGGAATAAAACAAACACGTTATTCTATCTTTCATTGTGTGGTTTGTGAGTCCCAGAGAAAGGAACTCAGCTGTGAAATTAAAAAACAAAAAACAAATGGTTTGCAAAGAAGTTCTCTCTCTCTCCCTCTCTCTCCCTCCCTCTCTCTCTCTCTCTCTCTCTCTCTCTCTCTCTCTCTCTCTCTCACACACACACACACACACACACACACACACATATATATATATATTAAAAACAGGTAAGAGAAAGTTGAAAACATGGGTATTGGACTGACTGCAAGAAACAGGAACCATCAAATTCCACAGAGACAGCATTCGGGCTTGAGTTCTAATCTTGGATATATTTAAGAAAGAGTTGGGAACGGGGGATGGAAAAGGAGAGAAAGGGAGAAGGGTCCCAGAGAGTAGAGAGAGAGAGCTGACTCCCACAAGCAGACTGACCTCCACACATACACTATGGTAGGCAGATGGGACCCCCCATGCACATACATGCATACACACGCACACATGCACACACACACACACACACACACACACATACACACACATTTTTAAAATACTAAAATCTTTTAGAGTTATTAACATCAGAACTAAAGAGACAGCATAAATTCTAATGATATTAAAAATAAGATATTAACTACAAACCTCATCTGTAACTTTGACAACTTTAAATGAAATAAACAAATTCCTGATCAATTCCTGCATCTGACTCAAGAAAATACCTGCAAACATGAATGGCTTTTTTTTTTTTTTTCTTTTTTTCGGAGCTGGGGACCGAACCCAGGGCCTTGCGCTTGCTAGGCAAGCATTCTATCACTGAGCCAAATCCCCAACCCCATGAATGGCTTTTATGCCTGTAAGTTAAATTCTTAAATTAAACCGTAGTGACAGCTGTTGTTTAATCCTGCTAGAGCCCAAGATCGAGAAGATACAGGTGTTCTTAGGTGTGCACATATACACACACCCTGTGGCATGCTCTGACCATGAACTCCCCAAGCTGACCCACAGGAGAGAGACGCCCACCCCCACTCACTACACTGCCCTCCTCTCACATATGGGCATCTCCTCTCTCCCTGCAGAGACTGCCTGTATCTGAAGTCAAGAACTTGCTTTGAGGTTCCTCTTAACCTAGGGAGAGGCTCCCACATAATAGACATTTAACAAAATCTTCGTGGTTACAGTGGAGGAAAAAACTTTTGTCAGTAGATAGAGTTAGGAAGCATTCTAAGGTTCTATGCTCTGTGAATTTTCTGTTACGCTTCTCAAAGATTAAAAAAAAAAAAAAGGGAACAGCTGTCTTTTGATGCTGCTGTGGAAGAACTCACACACCTCCCACCTTAGCATCAGTCTCCAAATTAAGCGTGAGAGGCTTGTCTGTCAGAACAGAATGCATCCATGCGCCGCGGGCATCCAACGAGCAGGCACACTGCTCCAGTTCTGGAGGACGCCGCCATGCTATTGTCCACCACAGACCCTCAGTGCCAGGCGTGCTGGGTCAGGGTAGGGAGTTAATCCAGGCAGACACGCACCCCTGCCCTCAATTACATTCCATTACAATCCCAATTAAGTTTTACCATGAGTTTGTTTACTCCAACACTGGTGTTGGAGTTTAATCGCCATTTTAACAATACCAAGAGAAGGTGCCTATAAACATCAAGAGACGGTGCGTGTGTGTAAGCAGTAGCCATGTCAGACGTGATGGCGCATGACTGTGATCCCAGCACTCAGAACACTGAGGCAGGAGAACAGCCATGTGTTCAAGGCCAACCTAAGCTACACAGGGAGTTACAGCCACTAACTCAAAACAAAATGAGAAACAATTGGGCCACTGGGATGCCATCTTCATGAATGAATAGTGCTTCCCTTTTATTGAGAACAGATTCTTTTCTCATGCAATATATTCTGATTACAGTTTCACCTCCCTCCCTCCACTCCTCTCACTATTTCCCCACCTTCCCTCTCATCTGGATCCAATCCTCTTCTGTCTCTCATTAGAGAAGAGGCTTCTAACAGATAGCAACAAAACATAGCAAAATAAAATAAAATAAAATAAATATAAATTAAAAATAAAAATAATTATAAATTATAATTTAATTAAAAATTATTTATAAAAATAAAATAAGTAAAATAAATAAAAATAAAATAAATTAAAAAATTAAAATAAAATAAAATAAAATACAAAAACCATCGCGTCAAGGTTGGACAAGGCAAACCAATGGGAGGAAAAGAGCCCAAGAGAAGGCACAAGAATCAGAGATTCACTTATTCATGCATTTGGGAGTCTCATAAAAATACTAAACTGAAAGCTCTACAGTCTGCATTGGACCTGGTGCAGACCTGTGCAGGCGCTGTGCTTCAGTCTCTGTGAGTTTGTATGAGCAATGCCCAGTTGATTTAGAGAGTTTTGTTCTGTTTGTCCTCCAGTCTTTCTACTTCCTCTTTCACAGGGTTCCCTCAGCTCTGAGTGGAAGGATTTGATGGAGACATCCCATTTAGAGCTGTTTCCAAAGTCTCTCTCTCTCTCTCTCTTTGTCTGTCTCTGTCTCTCTGTCTCTGTCTCTCTGTCTCTGTCTCTCTCTCCTTCCCCCCCTCCCCCCCTGCATAATGTCTGGCTGTCGATCTCTGTATTTGTTTCTGTCTACTGCAGGAGGAAGCTTCTCTGATGATGGAGGAATAAGGCACTGATTTTTGAGTGCACAATGTCATTGGGAGTCATTTTATCACCACTTGTCAAGGCAAGCAATATTTGGTTCCACCCTAGGTCTCTAGGATATCTAGTCTCTGCTTCTTGGTTACCCAAGCAAGTATGGGTTCCATTCCACAGAGTGGACCTTGAGTCAAATCTGACAGTGGTTGGTTACCCCAAAAGCTTTGTACCACCAATACCCTAGCATATTTTGCAGGCTCTGAGTTTCTCTGCTGGGCTCCTTCTGACCCAGGCGGTCCGCGAGCTGTTCCACTGTGGCACCTTGCCACTTTGGTCTCCAGTGTTAGTTCCAGTACTTGTAGGGTCAAGTGGAACTACCCATAATTTATCTCTAATTAGTATCTCTCCCAGCGGCTCTCTGCTAGCCTCAAACTCTGGTTGCAGCTTCCCAGTAAAATCAGGGCTCTAGAAGTCCAGCATGGGCTGGCCTATCACAGGTCCCTGCCATGGACTCTGTTCACACTCCCAACAACCCAGTGAAATCATGATTCAATAAACTGTAATTTATCAGATTTATATGTTAAATTCTCAATCCATAATACATCCTCACAGTGAACTCACAACCAATTGATAAGGATATAAGCTTCCCACCTAGATATAATAAATTTGCCTACAGAAATCCATCCCAACTACCTCGGCAGTTCAAGACCACCCGGATCTGGGTCATCCTTCACCTCCATCTTGACTCTCCTAGATCCCTCTCTCCTATTTCTCCCTCTCCTTCTAAACCTCTGTTCCTACCTCCCTTCTTTCTTGTCATTTTATCTTGTCTGTCTTCAACTGTATAATGACATCAACCTACAGGACAGCAGTGTGCCTAGGCTGGTGTTTATGCTTCTCTTTTGGTAGCATTCAGGTTACCTTCCTGTACCAAAGACATTAAAAGATAGGTGTGTAGGTTCTATGTAGGGCACCAGCTTGACCTTTCCATGCTCAATGAGTCTTGTGGGTGCTAGCTTTAGGAATGGGGCCTTGCTGTCAGGTTGTGGAGCGCAATCTATTATCTTGGTGACAGCTTGGGTTGTTTGGGGATTTCCATGAAACCCCTTTGGCCAACAACTCAATTTGATGGAACACAGTCCTGGTACTGGAAGCTTCATTTGGTAATAGGATATGGCCAGCTGGGATTCTGTCTCTCCCATTATCCTGAGACTTCATTAGCATCACCTTCATGTATTTTAGGAAGTTTCCCTTGTACTAGCTTTCTATACCACCCCTCAAATTCTTCCCAATTCCAGCTGCCTCTCCAGGCATTTTCTTCCTCAACCTCATTTCCATCCCCTTACCCCCATTCCACCCATTAAATCTACTCTATTGCCCCCTCCCAGGGAGATACATGTGCCCCACCACCACACCCCAATTCCTTCCTATATACATAACTCTTGGGCTCTACAATTTGCAGCTTGGTTATTATTTACTTAATATGTAGGATGATGTCACAGGTGAGGCAGGCACAGGATAGAAGGAGGCCTGTCATTGGAGGAGAAGGAAGGATGGGCGGGAGAGAAGTTTGAAGGAAGAGGAGGAGACTAGGGGAGAGAGGAGGAGACAGGGCGGAGGAGAGCAGAGAAGCCGTGGCAGGACAAGATGGCAGGTGATGTTAAGATTCTGCTCTGTGTATTTACAGGTTGTTATTAATGTTCTCAAGGGATGGATAGTACTGGGCTTTGTATGTTTAAGTGGGCAATTATATCTTACCAATTGGATCTAAGATTATTGCGTTGTGTGTCCTTTTATGTGAGGGTTTGAGTGTAGGAAGGTGTGCGGCTGGGATGTGTTTCCGCCAAGATATCTAGCAGATATCTTGGGGCACCCGAGGTGCGGACCCAGCGGGGTAAAAGACAACCATTACTTTTTCATAGAATTAATTGATTTTAATGTTATTTTTGTCTTACTTTGTAAGATTGATTTTATTGAAAAGTACACTCTCAGTTCCTTCCTTTTTTCTTCTTCCCACATCCCACCTCCTCTGTGTGTACATCTGGCTTACTTTTTCAATTGCTCTTATTAAATACTATGACCAAGGAAACTTATTTTTTAAAGAGTTTAATTGGGGGTTCATCACTCCAGAGGGTTAGAGTTCACAGCCATCCCAATAGGGACACAGGCATAACCCTGGTAAGGTAGCTGCGAGCTTCTATCTTTATCTGAAAGTAGGAGGCAGAGGAAGAGAAAGCTTGGTGTGGGCAGTGGTGTGGACTTTTGAACCCTCAAAGCCCATCTCCAGTGACACCCCTCCTCCAACAAGGCCACACCTTCTAATTCTTCCCAAACAGTTCCACTAACCTGGAACCAAGCATCAAAGATATGAGCCTATGAAGGCCATTCTCATGAAGACCTCCGTAAAACATGTGCCTGTGTAATTTGCCTATATATTTCCACTGTTATGATTTAGTCAGAAAGGAAATCCCTCACCAGATGCTGACACTGTATTCTTGTGCTTCCTTATTTATTTATTTATTTATTTATTTATTTATTTATTTATTTATTTATTTTTGACATAGGATATCACTATGCAGTCCTGACTAACCTAAAACTAGATTTCCAGTTGGCCTTGAACCCAGAAATTCACCTGCATCTGCCTCCAGTGTGCTGGGACTGAAGGGGTGGGCCTTTTTAGCTGCTAGAACTGTGAGAAATAAATTCTTTTTTTTTTTAATCTTTATTAACTTGAGTATTTCTTATTTACATTTCGACTGTTATTCCCCTTCCCGGTTTCCAGGCCAACATCCCCCTAACCCCTCCCCCTTCCCTTCTATATGGGTGTTCCCCTCCCCATCCTCCCCCCATTACCGCCCTTCCCCTAACAATCAAGTTCACTGGGGGTTCAGTCTTAGCAGGACCCAGGGCTTCCCCTTCCACTGGTGCTCTTACTAGGATATTCATTGCTACCTATGAGGTCAGAGTCCAGGGTCAGTCCATGTATAGTCCTTAGGTAGTGGCTTAGTCCCTGGAAGCTCTGGTTGCTTGGCATTGTTGTACATATGGGGTCTCGAGCCCCTTCAAGCTCTTCCAGTCCTTTCTCTGATTCCTTCAACGGGGGTCCCATTCTCAGTTCAGTGGTTTGCTGCTGGCATTCCCCTATGTATTTGCTGTATTCTGGCTGTGTCTCTCAGGAAAGATCTATATCCGGCTCCTGTCGGTCTGCACTTCTTTGCTTCATCCATCTTATCTAATTGGGTGGCTGTATATATATGGGCCACATGTGGGGCAGGCTCTGAATGGGTGTTCCTTCTGTCTCTGTTTTAATCTTTGCCTCTCTATTCCCTGACAAGGGTATTCTTGTTTCCCTTTTAAAGAAGGAGTGAAGCATTCGCATTTTGCTCATCCTTCTTGAGTTTCATGTGTTCTGTGCATCTAGGGTAATTCAAGCATTTGGGCTAATAGCCACTTATCAATGAGTGCATACCATGTGTGTTTTTCTGTGATTGGGTTATCTCACTCAGGATGATATTTTCCAGTTCCCTCCATTTGCCTATGAATTTCATAAAGTCATTGTTTTTGATAGCTGAGTAATATTCCATTGTGTAGATGTACCACATTTTCTGTATCCATTCCTCTGTTGAAGGGCATCTGGGTTCTTTCCAGCTTCTGGCTATTATAAATAAGGCTGCGATGAACATAGTGGAGCACGTGTCTTTGTTATATGTTGGGGCATCTTTTGGGTATATGCCCAAGAAAGGTATGGCTGGGTCCTCAGGTAGTGCAATGTGAGAAATAAATTCTTAATAAATTAGTATTCTGGATTCTGGAGAATGGATTCTTTTCAGTTAGAGCCTCTCTCCTCGGTATTACCTCCCCCTGAATCTTCAGCAGTAAGGGTTATGGTTTGGATGTGTAACGTCCCCTAGAAGCCTATGTGTTAAACACTTGGCCCAGCCTGTGGTCCTATCTGCAGCCGGTGAACCCTTCAGCAGGGAAGGAGGGAGGGAGGGAGGGAGGGCCTTATGGAAGAAAACGCGTTAGCTGGAGGCATGTTCTTGAAAAACATATTGGGATTCTATCTATTTCCTGTTTCTTATCTTTGCTTCCTTTCCATCACAATGTGAGCATCCTTTGGCATGAGTCCTTGTCATGGTGTACCATGTGTGCCACAGGCCCAAAGCCACCTGGGCTAAGTGACCATGGGCTGAAATATTGGAAACGAACTAAATCCTTTGTTCCTAAAGAGTCGATTGCCTCAGCTATTGAGTCACGGTGATGGAGATCCTATTCACACATGTTCCAAGCGTGCTAACTCATGTTCAAGTGCGGAATATCTCCAGGGCTCCCCTCTGACTTCTTTAAAGTAGAGAAAGGATTCTGAGTTCAAGTAAATAAGAAACCAAGAAAAGTCTTAGGAGAACTAGGAGTGGAGAAAAGGAGGGTGGTGAACCCAGAAGGAGTCAGGAGAGGCTCTGCAGAGAGGGTTCAGTCCACGCAGGTCAGAAAGGCTGTGGCTCAGCATGGCTGGGAATAACCAGACTGAAAGTACAAATGTACATCTAACAACAGGACTCATGGCCGAGCATCCTTGCTCCCAGCTGTCTTAGAAGAAACAGTAAGATTCTCTGAGGTCATCCAAGTCTAACTATTTGAATTGATAAGTGCTTCCCCTGCTTATAGACTTCCAGAATGGCAGACACCATTATGTCCTCAGTGAGGAGTTCCTGTGTAGCCTTATGTCCATGTTCTCCCAGAGGAGCCTCCTGTGAGCAGATGATCTTCATCAGCTTGTTTCTGCAAAGAAGAGATCACACCCACAGGGCCAAGGCCTACCTCAAGACAGAACCCAGGGGACTTAGAAAGGCAAGGAAGTGAGGAAGTATGTGTGCTATATCCTATAGGACACACACACACACACACACACACACACGCACACAAGCAAACAAACAAACCCACTATGTAAGAACTTTCTGATTACTGCATTGCATGCTGGAATAACACTACAAGAAAAACAATAGGTTAAGTTAAAGAACTAAGATGAAATGCTTGGGGTCTAGCACGTCCCTGAAGGCTTGCATGTGAAAGGCTTGGTTCTCAATGCAGCGAGACTCAGACATGGGAATCTGGGGAAGTCAATGGATATAAAAGTTGCAATTTTCTAATTTGGTAGTCTATTGGGAATAATAGAAATTTAGGAAGTAGAATCCAGTTAGTGATGTGACCTTGTCCTGGGCCCCTCCTCTCTGCTTCCTGGACAAAGTGAACAGCCTCTCGCAACATGCCTCTGCCTTGACACTTTTCTTCATCAACAGCATCAGCTGACTGTGGGCTGAAACCTTTAAAACTAGGAGACAAAATAAAGTTTCTTTCCTTGATGTGTTGGTTTCGTGCCCCCCACCCCGTTGACTCTTATGTTTGAATGCCTGGCCTCGAGGAATGGCACTATTAGGAATTGTAGCCTTGTTGGAGTGGGTATGGCCTTGTTGGAGGAAGTGTGTCACTATGAAGGTGTGCTTTGAGGTCTTCTACGCTCAAGTTCCACCCAGTGTAGAATCCAGTCCCCTACTTCTGCCTTCGGTTCAAGATGTAGAACTCTCAACTCCTCCAGCACCAAGTCTGCCTGGTGCTGCCATGCTTCCTGCCATGATGACAATGGACTAAGTCTCTGAAACTGTGAGCCAGCCCCAATTAAGTGTTTTCCTGTATATGATTGCCTTGGTCATGGTGTCTCTTCACAGCAGTGAAAACCCTAAGACACTTGGATCGGATACTCTCAAACATGTTGTCATAGCAAAGTAAAGCTGACTAGCATGTTAGGCAACACCCTTCACACACTGGGAAAATGTGGAGGCCAGATGACATAATACCAATACAAGTTTATTTTTAGGTCTTCCTATTGAAAAGCAGGGTCCTCTCTTAGATCATGGGGAGAGGAGATAGGATAGCTGTCCCTGTGGAGTCAAGCAAGAAGCAGAGTCCTGAAACCCCTGTCTAACAGCCCTGGCATGTCCACACCCTCACGTGCATCCAGCCAGTCTGGACCCTCCCAGAGCTGATAACTTAGAACAGTTGTAAACAGAGAGGACCATTCCAGAAGGCTTTCTTGGACAATATCGCTAGGTGGTTTCCATGGACACCACGTTGTTTTGTTTTAAACAAAATTCATGTTCAGTTCTCTAGGGCTTGCATCTTAAAGTCAGCGTAGGTCATACGTGGGCAAAGAGGTGGAATATAACAGCAAACCAGCTACAAAAGCTCACCTCAGGGGTGTGTGTGTGTGTGTGTGTGTGTGTGTGTGTGTGTGTGTGTGTGTGTGTGTGTATGTGTGTGGTGTTGGTGTTGTTAGGCAGCCTGTGCTGTGGGTTGCATTTACCTGGAACGTTTAAAAACAAACATCAGCAGATGTCTAATTCCACTCAAAGAGACCCTTGTTTAACTGTTCTTAGAGTACAGCCCACGCTACTGGAAAGTCATTCTGCTGCTTCTGGCAGGCAGCAAAATTTGGGGATGGGGAATCTCATGCCTTGGTTTTTCTTGGAGTGTATTGCTTACAAATAAAAATTCCCATAGAGCATAATGGCACATATCTGTGCTCTCAGGAGCACAAATTCAAGATCAATCTGAGGATCAACCAGGGTCACATAGTGAGACCTTACCTCAAATCAAACCAAAGCAAAAGACAAAAACAAAACAAAACAAAACAAAACAACAACAACAAAAACAGAAACAAAAAACAAATTCTGTGCACCATTCGATTCACAGGTTCATTCACCCGGGTTTTGGTAAGGTCAGGTGGTTCCCGTGTGTTGCATTCCAAAGGCTTGCTCCTGTGTGCTGTGCCTCCCCCTCCCCCACCCCCTTCTGCAGAACTGTAGTTTTTAAGTGTGGATGGGAATCTTCCAGAAACAGCCATTTAAAAAAAAAAATGCTGCATCACAGCTTTAAATGTCTGCCCTCTGGAAACTGATTTAGTTGGCTTCCAGTGTGGCTCAGGCAGAGGTTTTAATTTAAACCCCACCTCCCAGATTTTAATATAAAATCTGGACCAGGGTCACTGCTATTGAAGATGTTTTTATTCTTTTAATTAACAGTCTCTGGTACAAAGTGATCATTTTCATGAAGTATTTAGGCTTCCTGGAAGACACACTACTCTAATTTTTTTTTTTTTGTATTGGTTATCAAATTTGACTGTGAAAGCAGCCTCTGAGCTCCTGACTTTCATAGATTCCCACAGCCACATCTTTAATCAGCTGCCCTCTGTTAAATCTGGAATAGAGGCCAGAGTTCTGCATTTTCAGAAGTCTCAGCTGGAAATTAAAAAACTGTGTCACATTTAAAATTCACCACTCTCAACACAACAAAATAGAAGAGGCCAGGAAAGAGAATGCACGAGGGCTCAGAAATTATATCGTTTAATTCACACAGAACTGTAGAAGACCCCAATAGCCAGACCACTCAGAAGCAAACGGGAGTGATCTAGGTGAGGCAAGATCTTCTTTCCCACAGAAAGAAGAAACAGCCTGGTAAAATTCTTGGGAATGGGCAGTAGAAATGGGGTCTGCCCTGGTGGAATACTTCCTGTCTGATCAGCTCCCAGGAACAGCCTTACCATGCTGACTGTCTTGGAAACCTTAAGCTTTGAATTGCTGCTTCCCAAGGCCCCTTCTTGGTCTGTTGCATTAAGACTGAGAAGACACAGATGA
The DNA here is from genome assembly GCF_021556685.1 of Rattus norvegicus. Lineage (NCBI taxonomy): Eukaryota > Metazoa > Chordata > Mammalia > Rodentia > Muridae > Rattus > Rattus norvegicus. Next base: position 78,583,557 of record NC_141538.1, read on the forward strand.
ACTCAACATAAAAACAAACAAACAAAACTGTGCAAAGCCCCAGTTCTACAAATGTGCCATGGCTCCCTAAAAAGATGTGTCATGGTTTGAATAAGCTTGGCCCAGGGAGTGGCACTATTAGAAGGTTTGTTGGAGGAAGTGTGTCACCGTGAGTGTGGGCTTAAGACCCTTAACCTAGCTGCCTGGAAGTCAGTATTTTCTGAGCAGCCTTCAGATGAAGATGTAGAACTTTCAGTTCCTCCTGTACCATGCCTGCCTGGATGCTGCCAATGTCCTGCCTTGATGATAACGGACTGAACCTCTGAACCTGTAAGCCAGCCCCAATTAAATGTTGTCCTTATAAGAGTTGCTTTGGTCACGGTGTCTGTTCACAGCAGTAAAACCCTAACTAAGACAAGATGCAAGCAGAAAATCTGCTCACAGAAATTCTATGAGTCATGTGTCAGTTGTGCTGGGAATGAAAAGGGAACCCTCATTTCTTTAATCATTTAATATTTGTCTGGAAAGTACACACTTAAAGTTAATAGTGATTGTTCATGGGAATCATTGTTGGATTAAAAGAGAAAAGTGTTTTAAGGCATTAAAGATAGTTCCTGGTCTGTAGTAAACATTAAAAAACAAAACAAACAAAAAAAAAACAGCAACATGTCTTTTCTCCAGTGTTTTAGGTTGAGGCCTTTGATTCCTTTGGAGTTAGTTTCTGTGTGAGGTAATAGATCTGGATCTAATTTCACTCTTCTGCACGTGGACATCCAGTTTTCCCAGCACCATTTATTGAAGGTACTTTTTCCTCTCTGGCTTATGTTCTTGGCATCTTCGTCACATTATATTAAATGGCTGAAGTTACATAGGTACTTATATCTGGGTCTATGATTTTGTTCTCTTGGCCCACATGTCTGTTTTTGTGGCAGTACCATGTTGTTTTTTATTATTATGTCTCTGTAATGTAGCTCAAGATTTGGAATGGAAATCTTTCTCATCATTCTCATTGCTCAGAATTTGTTTGGCCATCGAGGTCTTCTGTGGTTCTGTGTGAACCCTAGGATATGATTTTCTATTTCTTTGAAAAATGAGATGGAAATTTTTATTGGTATTTCATTGAATCTATAAAAACATCTTTTGCTGGGCTGGAGAGATGGATGGCTCAATGGTTCTTCAGTTGACTGTTCTTCCAGAGGTCCTGAGTTCAAATCCCAGCAACCACATGGTAGGTAGCTCACAACCATCTGTAATGGGATCCGATGCCCTCTTCTGGTGTGTCTGAAGACAGCTACAGTGTACTTATATATACTAAATAAATAGATCTTTTAAAAAAGTAGCTTTTGCTAAATTCTCATTTTCACAATGTTCTATCAACCGATGAAAATGATATGCCTTTCCATTCTCGGGTTTTTTCTCTTGTTCTTCAAGACTTGAAGTTTTCATTCTAAAGATTCTTTACTTCCACAATTAGATCTATTCCTAGATGTTTAAAAAATTTTTAGGCTGTTGTGAGTTGGAGTGTACCCATGTTCTCTTTATCTTTATCTGCGTCTTTGCTGGTGTTGTACAGAAAAGCTATTTGTTTGTGCAAGTTGGTTCTATATCCTGCCACAACTGCTGAACTTGTTTATCATTTCAAAATTTTTTAGATTATAATGCCTGGAACCTCTAATGTACAGTGCCATGTTATCTGACAACAGGAATAGTTTGGATTCTTCTTCTCCTGCTGGTCTTCCTTCAGTTTTATTCTCCTGCCTTATTGCTTCAGCTAGCATGTTCAACCCAATATTGAAAAGAGAGGGAGCAGGACATCCCCATCTCATTCCTGACCTCATGGGATTGTCTCAAGCTTTTTTCCCCCATTTTTGTCATAAGTTACCCCTTTACAGACTCTCCAACAAGTCTTCATAAACATGGGCTAAACAAAGACAATAATGCCAAAGTAGATAGGGACGGCCACACGGACTCAACCACACATGAGAAACTACAGGCAACTGAGGAATGCTGAGCACAGGAGAAATAATCCTATTTGAGGGAAGAACACACTACTGATTATCCAGTTCCAAATGGTCAGTCCCAGAAACATACACAAAAGTAACATTATATAGATAAGCAGGTTATATTCAGGAATATATATGAACATAAATTTTTGCATGTACATGTATGTTTGTGTGTGTGTGTCTGTGTGTGTGTGTGTGTGTGTGTGTGATTAAAACAAACAAACAAAAAAGAGCCCATGAATTTGAAAGACATCAAGGACCAAGGAAGGGGTTAGAGGGAGGAAAGCTGTCAGAAGGGGTAAGTTGTGAAATTATATCATAATCTCAAAAATAAAAGAAAGAATTAAAAACGCTTTTTCAGAGACTAGTTTTAGATTCAGAGCAATAATTAGAGGAAGACACAGAGATTTCTCATATACTCCCAATTCCATACCTGCCTGGCCTCCAAGGTGAACACACACACACACACACACACACACACACACACACACACACACACACACACGGTGAGTGGTTTACTATACGTGATGCCCTATGGTGGCTCATAAGGATGCACAGCTCATAGTAAGTATTCTCTAGACACGAAGATAATGGCGTGCATCTACCTTTGCAGGACAGCTGAATCAGACCTACAAAGGGCCATTGCTTTAGACTAATTCCCACACTAGATTTGTGGCACCAAACTGAAAACTAAGCTACCTTCTGACTAGAGAAATCACGGTTCCAGATAACAGCATAACGCCCTATCAGGTCGGTTTCAGTTGGTGAGATAAGGAAGTTTCCTCTGCACTTAATCCTTACAACAAAAGAAGTAATCTGAGGCGGGCTGGCCAGGGATTGTTCTAGTAGGTCACTGTCCCCTTAGTTTAGGGGAAGTAACTTTGAAATGAACAGCCCACTTCTGTTGTATATCTGTTCCTTCGCTTGCCTAATAATTGCTACTTTGATTTTCTGTTTTCTCCCAGTCCTTTCTCATCTACGAAAAAAGTCTTGCTTAATTCTAGAATTAAAAAATGAACTTACTTAAAGTCACTAAACCAAATTGTTATAAATCTGCTCTCCGATGATACTATTTTCATATCAAGTTTTTTACTTTATAAATACACATTATTTTCACTGCCCTTTAACTCCTCTGTGGCTTGATATTAATTTTACTGTGACAATGTAACTTGTGCAGCCTGTATCTCAGTGGACTGGGGGGATTGTCTGTCTTTAACCAGCCCATCTCAGAGGTCATCCTTAGGGTCTTAAGGAGATTTACACTGTCAGGAAAAGAATTCCCAGGTAGGGACTTGTCAAGAAAAGCTACAACTTGTTAATGATTTGCCAAAAGCCAACTTCTGAGAGAAGATTAGAGCAAGTAAAGCAGGAGAAGCAGACCCCAGGCTCTGGCATTTGGAGGAGCTCCAGGGAACTCTCCTGGGTAGCAACAGGTTTATTCAAAAATTATCTGGTCTTTAAAATGAGGAGTTAAATATACAAAGTCTCATTCACATCCAATTGTCAGTAGCTTTACTTATTGATAAAGTTCTGGGGAGCGGCAAAGGCTTAAATCTGTCTCCACACAAAGCTCAGAGACTTTGCTGTAAATTCCCTTTCCTTAGAACTACTAGCCCAACTATGCTCACTAGTCAAGAGACAAAGGGGGGTCTTCCTGAGGTGACAGTCATCAACATGCGAAACAACCACAGACAGCAGAAGGAAAAGTTACCTTCCTTAATCGAGTTCCACAGAGGTAGAAACGCAAGTGCCATTCATTCATGGTTTAAAACCTCTAAATTCACAGCACCCGGATTTACCTCTTCATCCAGGAAGTACTTGGGTTTTAACGAAAGGGTAACATCCAGAGGTCACAGTTCCATTTGAGCTGGAGACCTCAGTCGGAGTCTGTTTTACCTACTTGCACTCATAGAGCCTTGCCTTTCTCTCCGTCCTTGTTTAGGGTCCTTCTCTTCAGTGCCAGCCCATAGTCTTTGGCCCAAGGCTGCTGCTATCAAGGGCGTACAGGGCAGGTGTTCTAGGTGTTCTAGTCTTCATTTAACTCCGATGATCTCAACTGTCCTACGTACACCTTTTCTCAAGCCCTCCATCCCTGTGAGACTCCTGGATGCCAGCTTACAGCTCCTGTGACATCCAGACGCTCTGTGTAGTGTTTCTACGCTCTGCGCTCTGCTGCATATTTCCTGACATAAGGAAACACCCCCTTGGTTCTTGGTTCCCATCTACCTTTGTTAGCTCATGCACAGCTGACAGTCATGGAATTCTCTAGGCGTTGTCAGCCTATTACACTGTATCTCCCCGACGTCAGATTCCAGGCTTCAGATGAGAGGCCCGGTCCACCTGTCCTCCCGGCAGGTATTCCAAAAGGCATTGGGCTGACATTTGTTGGGAACTTGCTACGAGGGTAGGACCACACCATGATGCCTGCAAAGCCTGGTAAATTGTTGGGAGCTCTTAAGGAAATGGAATCCCAGCAGGCTCCTGGTTTCCCCCTTAATTAGCTTCCTCCACTCCCTTAGGAACTTGCTCCTTTATGTACCCTATAAACTTCCTTTTGTCTGGACTCACAGGTGTGACGTAAATACCTGCAACAGCTTTTGGGACCCACAGAGACAGGGGCCTGGCGGCTCTTGCGAATGCCAACTCTAGTGGTCATCCCACTCTTTGTGGATTTGATAAAGAACTTCTATAAATGTGTCTTTGTTCTACCAAGTACAGGCAGGGCAAGCATTTGTTTATTTTACATCTCTGTCTTTTCATCCCAAGATCTCAAGGCGTTCTGAAGTGAAGGCCAAAGAACAAAACTAATAAGCTAATCACTAAAATATTAATCCTGGTTTTGACAACTCAAATTCTTTATCAAATGGAGTCAATGTTAATTCCATAACTAAGTGTTGTAACTCTCACCAGTGGGCTAAAGTGAACTCTATAATCAGAAAGTTGCACCCAAATCTGCCGACCCACAAGGGTGTCCCCGTTTCTACCCCCACAGCTTTCTTTTTCCTCCCCAGAACCTCACTGAGTCAAAGACTCTATGGGTCCTGATCTCCATACTCAATTTCTAAAAGAAGCAAATGGAGGAAGTTGATAGTTGGGAGACCTGGGAGAGATGGGGAACAGTTTTGCTTCTATATTAGGAAAGCAGACTCTTTACCTCTGCCGCTGATTTATGTATCACTCGCCAGACTTCTGCTAGAGAGTGTGATACAGGATGCTACTGCAAAGATGTTTATCTTTGTGACCCTCGAGGTGGATGAGGCTAGGAACTCACTCACCTTCTTAGTGTTGATTCATTCACAATCCACAGGGCTTAAGATGGACATACATTTTATTACCTAGGCAGGGGCAATTAATAGATGGGAAAAGGCCCTTGTTAATTACACCAAGGCTTGTCCCAGGGCCGCTCTGAACATAAGGAAAGATGTAGCTGTGCTCCTCTAGATGCTCTCTCTACACGAATAACTCTGCTGTCTGTGCAAAGATAAACTTAGTATGTCTGTGGATGGGGAGGGCAGGGGTTCTCCTTTCTAGGTACCAAACCAGAGCTCTCACTTGCTCTCAAAACACCACAAGGATATTAGCCCAAGGGATCATTTGGGTGAGACAAAAATATATGTTGGCTCATCCGACCACTCATTTCTAGACAGACACAATTTTCTTTAGGTAAACATGGGACTGTTTCTTCTCTATATACTGAGAACAGGAGTTTTGAGAGGTGGTTCTAATCTCAGTGTCACTGGTTAATGATGAGTTGGTCACCAAAACGGAATCTCACTTTTAACAATGCTCTCCTTGAAAATAGTTACTCTGTTCTGAGTTCACTTCTGTTGCTCTGATAAAATATCTGGATACAAAGAAACCTAGGGGTTGGTTTTAGATTGGGATTATTATAGCTCATGGTTCCAGGTTTCTGTCTGTAGAAAGTCAAGATAGCTGAAACTTAAAACACGTCACATCTACAGTCAAGAGCACAGAGCAACAAACACATGCATGATCATTTGCTTCATCACTATGTGCAGCTTAAGTTCTCCTCTCTTATACTGTTCAGGACCTGCCTGGGGAATGGTGTTGCCCACAGCGGGCTGTGTCCTCACACATCAATCAACTGAATTATGACAATCCCCCCACAGATATGCAGACACGCCCACTGAAACTGTCTTACCAAATGATTCTAGCTTGGGTCAATTCGATGACTAAATTGAACTGTCATACACATTTTCACCCGTGCACTGGAATATTTCACAAGTTGGTAGAGATCCTCTAGAAGTACAAAAAAGCATGTGTCTATTAAACATATATATATATATATATTTATATATACACACATATATACATATATATATATATGTAGCAAAAAGGGTCTGTGGAAATGGTTCAATGGGTAAAGCACTGCTCCCCAAGCTGAGCACCAGGATTCAGATTCCCAGAATTCATGTAAAAGTGTTAAAAGCCCACTGGTCACTGAAGCCTGCCCATTATCCCAGAATGCTAGGAGCAGAGACCAGGGATCTTTGGGACAAGATGTCTAGCTGGGCTACCTGAACGTGTGGTGAGCTTTGGATGCCAGTGAAAACCATATCTCAGTATGTAAGAGTGGAATATGGTCAAGGAAGCTACTCAACATCAAACTTTGACCCCCATGTACACATGCACCCACACACATATGAACACACATACATGTGCATATGTACATACACATAACACATACATGCACAAGAAATAATAAAACAAAACAAGCAAAAAACTAATCCTTTCTCTCATTTTGCTTTATAGGAAATACACACATATTCCCAAGGAATTTCCCAGGCTAAGCAATGGGACCAACCTTCAGCTTTTCCTTCTAGCTCCAATCCAGCCCTGGGAGCACAGCAGCTCATCCAGCTTCCCCATGCTCCCGAGTCTAAACAGCAGTTTCAGCTTCCAGCCTCCCATGGTCCCATCCCTTTCAATATCAGACATAGATGTCCTTATGCCATCGACAGAGCCAAGAGATGACCGAAACTTCTATTTAGCTCTGGGAAACAGGCCACATAAGGAAGAGGGAGGGAACTTCCCCAAGTGTCCCACATGAAGTCACTTTTGGCTCTGTTCTGATTATGTGAATGGCCTGGATACTGGAACTCCATCTCAACAAACGGCTCAAGGCGGGCTGAATTCAGTTCTGACCCCCATGACCCTGGGCAAGGCTCAGGCTTGACTCCTTAACCCCGAAGTAAATATATTGGGATCCAAGGCCTCCAATGGTCAATTCCATTAAAATCAGGTCTTGAGGGCGGGTTGAAATCTACTTGAAGAGACTGGATGAAATCGTGCATGGCTGCAGAACGACCATGTGGGAACACGGTGAGAGGACAGTCATCTACAAGCCAAGAAGAAAGGCATTAGGGGAAATGAAACCTGTGGACACTCTGACCTTAGATTTCTGACCTTTAGAATGATAGAAAAAAATAAATAAATCTCCCTGGTTTTAGCAGCTAGGCTATGATTCCTTTTAATGGCAAACTGGAAAAGCAACACAGGAAATGCTTTATTTAATTTGACGTAAGGTATGAATCACAGTACTCACTTGAAGTTGAGTAGAAAAAGAGAACATATGACTTGCTTTGCAGTTAGAGCACAGATGTGTAGAGTTGTGTTGTGCAGGATGCACTTGTGTATTTACAAGGTGTCTGGCAGTCAAAGCACCCAGAAGAGAGGCAAGTATATGGCTACTTGAGTATTCAATCTCCCTATAGATTGGGAGAGATATGGAGAGAGATCCACGAAATGGTATTTATTTTGTGGCTCAGATGAGATTTGACCTCTTTCTGTTGTAGCTCAAGGGTTAGTAACCTGCCTTGGTCAGATCATAATGAAGTGAACGTACAACATTCTTAATGTTAGAAGCACAAACTTCAAAAGCAGAAAGAAAAATACATGTGTGACGTCTATGTCTGTGTCACCTTAACTCCCTTCTCCCCTGGATTAACTTGTCACCTATCTGACAGGTGGGACTTCTGAGTTAGCCCTTGCAACACTTTCCCCACTGCTGCTGACTTCCGTTGCCGTTCTTCAGACCCACTTGACTTCCAGTCCACTCTATCCAAATGAGTCCTTGGGGTGGGGTGGGCTGCAGTAAGGAGCAACTGTCAAGGAGCACAGTTGCTTGGGTCAGAGTCCCATCTCTGCCACCTAATGATTGTATAGCCTCACCCCAGTGTAAGCCTTCAAATCTTCACACACAAGAGAATGAGTTTATAGCGATGCCTCACGGTGCTGTTGAAGAGGAAGTGACATGAAAAACATTCGGACAGGACAGCACATGCGGAGACCATCAGAACTGCTAATCATTTTATCGCACTCTTCAAATTCACCTCCACAATATTACCACACTCTTTTTTTTTTTTTTACTAGCTTTTTTTTTTTTGATTTTTTTTTTTTTTTATTAACTTGAGTATTTCTTATATACATTTCGAGTGTTATTCCCTTTCCCGGTTTCCGGGCAAACATCCCCCTCCCCCCTCCCCTTCCTTATGGGTGTTCCCCTCCCAACCCTCCCCCCATTGCCGCCCTCCCCCCATAGACTAGTTCACTGGGGGTTCAGTCTTAGCAGGACCCAGGGCTTCCCCTTCCACTGGTGCTCTTACTAGGATATTCATTGCTACCTATGGGGTCAGAGTCCAGGGTCAGTCCATGTATAGTCTTTAGGTAGTGGCTTAGTCCCTGGAAGCTCTGGTTGCTTGGCATTGTTGTACTTTTGGGGTCTCGAGCCCCTTCAAGCTCTTCCAGTTCTTTCTCTGATTCCTTCAATAGGGGACCTATTCTCAGTTCAGTGGTTTGCTGCTGGCATTCGCCTCTATATTTGCTGTATTCTGGCTGTGTCTCTCAGGAGCGATCTACATCCGGCTCCTGTCGGTCTGCACTTCTTTGCTTCATCCATCTTGTCTAATTGGGTGGCTGTATATGTATGGGCCACATGTTGGGCAGGCTCTGAATGGGTGTTCCTTCAGTCTCTGTTTTAATCTTTGCCTCTCCCTTCCCTGCCAAGAGTATTCTTTTTCCTCATTTAAAGAAGGAGTGAAGCATTCACATTTTGATCATCCGTCTTGAGTTTCGTTTGTTCTAGGGATCTAGGGTAATTCAAGCATTTGGGCTAATAGCCACTTATCTTTTTTTTTTTTTTTTTTTTGTTCTTTTTTTCGGAGCTGGGGACCGAACCCAGGGCCTTGCGCTTCCTAGGCAAGTGCTCTACCACTGAGCTAAATCCCCAACCCCTTAATAGCCACTTATCAATGAGTGCATACCATGTATGTCTTTCTGTGATTGGGTTAGCTCACTCAGGATGATATTTTCCAGTTCCAACCATTTGCCTACGAATTTCATAAACTCGTTGTTTTTGATAGCTGAGTAATATTCCATTGTGTAGATGTACCACATTTTCTGTATCCATTCCTCTGTTGAAGGGCATCTGGGTTCTTTCCATTTTCTGGCTATTATAAATAAGGCTGCGATGAACATAGTGGAGCACGTGTCTCTTTTATATGTTGAGGCATCTTTTGGGTATATGCCCAAGAGAGGTATAGCTGGATCCTCAGGCAGTTCAATGTCCAATTTTCTGAGGAACCTCCAGACTGATTTCCAGAATGGTTTTACCAGTCTGCAATCCCACCAACAATGGAGGAGTGTTCCTCTTTCTCCACATCCTCGCCAGCATCTGCTGTCACCTGAGTTTTTGATCTTAGCCAATCGCACTGGTGTGAGGTGAAATCTCAGGGTTGTTTTGATTTGCATTTCCCTTATGACTAAAGATGTTGAACATTTCTTTAGGTGTTTCTCCGCCATTCGGCATTCCTCAGCTGTGAATTCTTTGTTTAGCTCTGAACCCCATTTTTTAATAGGGTTATTTGTTTCCCTGCGGTCTAACTTCTTGAGTTCTTTGTATATTTTGGAAATAAGGCCTCTATCTGTTGTAGGATTGGTAAAGATCTTTTCCCAATCTGTTGGTTGCCGTTTTGTCCTAACCACAGTGTCCTTTGCCTTACAGAAGCTTTGCAGTTTTATGAGATCCCATTTGTCGATTCTTGATCTTAGAGCATAAGCCATTGGTGTTTTGTTCAGGAAATTTTTTCCAGTGCCCATGTGTTCCAGATGCTTCCCTAGTTTTTCTTCTATTAGTTTGAGTGTGTCTGGTTTGATGTGGAGGTCCTTGATCCACTTGGACTTAAGCTTTGAACAGGGTGATAAGCATGGATCGATCTGCATTCTTCTACATGTTGACCTCCAGTTGAACCAGCACCATTTGCTGAAAATGCTATCTTTTTTCCATTGGATGGTTTTGGCTCCTTTGTCAAAAATCAAGTGACCATAGGTGTGTGGGTTCATTTCTGGGTCTTCAATTCTATTCCATTGGTCTATCTGTCTGTCTCTGTACCAATACCATGCAGTTTTTATCACTATTGCTCTGTAATACTGCTTGAGTTCAGGGATAGTGATTCCCCCTGAAGTCCTTTTATTGTTGAGGATAGCTTTAGCTATCCTGGGTTTTTTGTTATTCCAGATGAATTTGCAAATTGTTCTGTCTAACTCTTTGAAGAATTGGATTGGTATTTTGATGGGGATTGCATTGAATCTGTAGATTGCTTTTGGTAAAATGGCCATTTTTACCATATTAATCCTGCCAATCCATGAGCATGGGAGATCTTTCCATCTTCTGAGGTCTTCTTCAATTTCTTTCCTCAGTGTCTTGAAGTTCTTATTGTACAGATCTTTTACTTGCTTGGTTAAAGTCACACCGAGGTACTTTATATTATTTGGGTCTATTATGAAGGGTGTCGTTTCCCTAATTTCTTTCTCGGCTTGTTTCTCTTTTGTATAGAGGAAGGCAACTGATTTATTTGAGTTAATTTTATACCCAGCCACTTTGCTGAAGTTGTTTATCAGCTTTAGTAGTTCTCTGGTGGAACTTTTGGGATCACTTAAATATACTATCATGTCATCTGCAAATAGTGATATTTTGACCTCTTCTTTTCCGATCTGTATCCCTTTGATCTCCTTTTGTTGTCTGATTGCTCTGGCTAGAACTTCAAGAACTATATTGAATAAGTAGGGAGGGAGTGGGCAGCCTTGTCTAGTCCCTGATTTTAGTACCACACTCTTTTGTGCATGATTCTGCCAGCCATAATTTTACCCATTTTTCTTATAATTTATACTGTAAAAACAATAGGCATGTTGTCATTTATTTTTCAAATCTCATGCCCAGGGCATGGAGGGAGTCAATAAGGGAGCCAAGTGTTCAAGTGAAACTCCCAATCTTGTTAACTTTCCATTGCTCTAGCAAAGTACCTGACATCATCAACCTCTAAAGAGAAAACACTTACTGCAGCTCATAGTGCTGGATGCTGTCGTCCAGGATTAGTTGGCTCTGTGGCTTTTGGATGAGTGGTGAGACTGCACATCATGGGATGTATGGAGAGGAAAGAGAAAGACGAGCTAAGGTTCCACAAATCCCTAGAGAGGACACCCCACTGGATATATATCCTAGCTAACGGTCTCCTACTTGACTCCACTCTCAAAGGTCCCTTCATTGCCCACAAGTTGGGACCCAAGTTTTGAACACAAGAGCCTTGGGAACACATTCAACACCCAAGCTATGACTGTCTAAGACTTTACCAGCTTCCCCCATAGTAATCCTCTCCTCCTCCTGCTCCATGCCCTGGGTTCTCTGAAGCACGAAACTCAGTTTGACGATCCTTCAGAGTCCATTGGGATTTATGAAACAGGCCTCTCAGGTGGCCTTTGTTTAGAAGACCTACTCCAGCCTGAGGCCCTACCCAGGTGAGCCAACGGTAGGGGTTCAGTAAACATCATCTGTAGAAAAGAAAACCGGAAAAAGGTGTGCTGTTCATGGGCTTATGTGTCCTCCATCACCACGAACCTGGGCTACTGATAGTCACAGCAGTTGAAGATCTAAACAACAGAAACTCATTCTCATAGAACAGAAGCCCAGAAATCCAAACCAAACTTTTGCAGAGCCAGACACCCTTCAGATGTCCTAGAGCAGGCTCCCTTTTTGCCTCAGAGGCTTCTGGTGGCTCCTGTGGTGGCATCTCAAGTTCAGCTTGCAGCTGCAGCTGGTGGCCTTCCCTTGTCTCCTATGTCTGTCGCTCACAGGGTGCGTTTAAAAGTACACTGTGCGTCTGACTTAGGAGCCACCCAAGGCCAAGATGTTTTCCCTGGAGATCCGTAGCCTACACATTGCCTACACATACCTGCACACCCTCCAGGTCTATAGAGCTAGAGTTAACAGAAATAATTCACAAATTCTTTTTTTTTTTTTTTCCGGAGCTGGGGACCGAACCCAGGGCCTTGCGCTTCCTAGGCAAGCACTCTACCACTGAGCTAAATCCCCAACCCCGAGTTAACAGAAATTAAACAGGGTTTAAATTTGAACATTTCTTTTGAGGACCCAGAAACCTACTTGTCTCTTAAGAGTCAGGGAATAAGACAGAGAAATACAGAAACCCCTGAAAGTGGTTGGGAAGGAAGAGTGTGTGTGTTTATTTACGTGTTTGGCTTTGCAGAGGCTAGATTGGGCATTCAGACAAGGTTTTCCTCTGCTAGCCTGGAATTTATTGTATAGCATAAGCTGGCCTTGAACCCATGCCTCAGCCTTCAGAATGCTAGGGTTTACTGTGACTGTCCATAGTGGAGCTTACAGTTGCTTTCTACTTCCTATAATATAAAATCAACCATACTGAGATTCTCTTCTCAAACACTTGATCATGATGTTTGTTAAGCTTGTTTTTCCATTAAATGTTTTACAAACATTTAATTAAACCTGCACGTAGCTTGCAAAAATGACAATAAGTCACAAGAGAAAAAGCAAAGCCAGCACCCGTTGCATCATAGCTTCTTCCCATTTCCTGCTTTGGGATGACAATGCCCGTGAATCTGCAGCTGACTCTGCATCTCCTTCCATATATCCTGCAGTGGCACACAGCTATATTTCATGATTTATGCATTTGGCTTTTCCTATTGTCTCTGATGCCTGCATTGCCGCTGTCTCTCCCCCCAGACCCAACATCTCTACACAAATACACACACATACATGTACACACTCTTCACATATTCACACACATGTCTACTCACTTCCCATGCATATCCATCACATATCCATATACACTCATGTACTCACACACATCACATTCATCCACACACGCATACACATACTCACAGACACATATGCACACCCATCCTACTCCCCTTCACTCCAAAATGATCAAAGTACCTTAGATGTACACATAAACTTCTCAAAAAATTAATAGAAATATTAAAGTTTAAAAACACTAATTTGGTGTCTTGGTTTGTTTAAATCAATAGTAATTACTGATTCAATCAGTAATTACTGATTTTATCAATAGTAGAAACTGATCCAGAAGTCTTAGTATAGTCATTTTTCCATCTTCTTATAAATGTGGCGTTTAGTGATATAGGAATTTCAATATTTGTGGGGTTTATCACTAATCCTCCTTCAGTTATACCTGCTCTTGGGGTCCCCTTTGGAACTAACCTATTCTGTCACCCTTTTTTGCAGCTGTTTCTCACGGCCTGCTGACGGGTCTTTAGGTGCTCACTATGGCCACTACGCAGCTGCCAACTTCTAGACCCTCACTGAAGTGGAAACCCAAGAGTTCTTTGGAGTCAGCTGTGTTGGATGGTGTTTTGCTGGGGCAAACACCTGCAGGAGTGTTTTCCTGAAGTGGACACAAGTGAAAGACTAAGGAAACTCATGAAGGAAGTTTTCATTGAAGCAGACACAGGAGAGAGGATGTTCTGGGGAAGCAAACACGTGAAAGGACGTGTGATGAAGGTTTCTTTGCTAATGACATGCCTATATCGGTCTGCCTTACATTGTGTAGTTAACTCCACAAGTTGTCTGGACTCTGCAAACTTGGACTGAATGGATACACATGCTGAGGCAAGGCACATGGAGGACATGTGATGTTGAAGGGTATAAATAGGACTCCATGGAGTGAAGGAGACAGAGCTTGTCTTGCTGGTACAGCTAGCTGTGCAACACTAGTGGGTCTCGAGTCTTGGCTGATCTTTGCTTCCTTGAGAGAGGCACAGCTGAGAATTCCTCCTAGTGTTCATATTGGTCCCTCCTGCTACCTCGAGCGAAAGATGAAGTCTGGCTGTCTTCACTAGGTTGTGTCACCATTGTTGCTAACCCAACTGGGGTTATCAAACTGGGCTGCTGGTGTATCCAAGAGATGTTTGCAAGTGGATCGAGCTGCCACTACCTGCTAACCTGTGACTTGAACTGCTGATTCCCAGACAATATAGATGGGAGTTGCTCCAAAGAAACTTTCTTTTTTTTTTTTTTTTTTTGGTTCTTTTTTTCGGAGCTGGGGACCGAACCCAGGACCTTGCGCTTCCTAGGCAAGCGCTCTACCACTGAGCTAAATCCCCAACCCATGAAACTTTCTAAACAGGGCCACATCCCCCCTCCCATCTCCATCTTGTATTCTTTCTTTTCTACTACCTCTGGTGAGTGGTGGGTTACAAGGGAGGTTAGAGAATTTAAGAACCATCTTTAAAAATAAGGGTTAGGGGCTTGCAACCCCATAAGAACAACAATACCAACCAACCAGAGCTCCCAGAGACTAAACCACTACCCGAAGAGTACACATGGACTGACCCATGGCTCCAGCAGCATATGTAGCAGAGGATGGCTTTGTTGGGCACCAATGGGAGGAGAAGCCCTTGGTCCTGCCAAGGCTGGACCCCCCCCCCCAGGGTAGGGGAATGTCAGGGTGGAGAGGCAGGAAGGGGGGTGGTTGAGGAGGGAGAGCACCCTTGTAGAAGAAGAGAAGGGGGATGGATAGGGGGCTTATGGATGGGAAACCGGGAAAGGGGATAACATTTGAAATGTAAATTTAAAAAAACAATACAAAAATAAGGTTTGAAAAAATTAGAGTTATACCTCACACCAAGGATTCCTTCCCTTTCCGTCTTGCACAGGGCTCTCCAGTCTGTGGGGTCATGGCTTCCTTTTAACGCATTCATCATCTTGCACTGGAACACCACTTCCCGTGGCTTTCTGGGAATGGATGTTTGAATAAGAGTATCTTAGAGAACCTCAATCACTGATGTCTTTGGTCTATTTCATGCAAAACTGATGTTCTAACTGGGAACCAAATTCTAGGCTGAAAATACTTTTTGATATCTGCAAGACCCCAGCTTGTTGATTTCTAACTTTCCTTGCTGCTGTTGAGAAATATAAAGTCAATTTCTGCGGATGTCTCTGCCAGGCTGCCAGCTCCACTTACAGGCTTTCTGCTTTTGTCCCCAAGGTTTTGGAATTCCAGAAAATTTTGTCAGTTGGGGTCATTACTGGAAGCCATTCACACTTTTTTTAAATTGGATATTTACATTTCGAATGTTAGTCCTTTTCCACTCTCCCCTCTCCCTCTCCCCCTGCTTCTATGAGGATGCTTCCACTCCCACCTCAACACCCTGGCATTCCCCTACACTGGGGAATGAGCCTTCACAAAACCAAGGGCTTCTCTTCCTACTGATGCCAGACGATGCCATTCTCTGCTACATATGTGACTGGAGCTATGGGTCCCTCATGTGCTCTCTTTGGTTGGTGGTTTAGTCCCTGGGAGCTCTGGTGGGATCTGGTTGGTTGATATTGTTGTTCTTCCTATGGGGCTGCAAACCCTTTCAGCTCCTTCAGTCTTTTCTCTAACTCCTCCATTGCAGTCACTACCCTCAGTCTGATAGTTAATTGCAAGCATCTTCATCTGTATCAGTAGGGCTCTGGCAGAGTCTCTCAGGAGACATCCATATCAGGCTTTTGTCAGCAAGCACTTCTTGGCATCAGCAATAGTGACTGGGTTTGGTGGCTGCATATGGGATGGATCTCCAGGTGGGGCAGTCTCTAGATGGCCTTTCCTTCTGTCTCTGCTCCACACTTTGTCTCCGTATTTCCTCCTGTGAGTATTTTGCTCCCCCTTCTAAGAAGGACTGATGTATCCACATTTTGGTCTCCCTTCTTGAGCTTCTTGTGGTCTGTGAATTGTTTTTTAGGCAATCCAAACTTTTGAGCTAATATCCACTTATCATTGAGTGCATACCATGTATGTTCTTTTGTGACTGGGTTACCTCACTCTGGATGATATTTTCTAGTTCCATCCATTTGCCTAAGAATTTCATAAAGTCATTGTTTTTAATAGCTGAGTAGTAGTCCGTTGTGTAAATGTACTACATTTTCTGTATCCATTCCTCTGTTGAAGGACATCTGGGTTCTTTCCAGCTTCTGGTTATTATAAATAACGCTGTTATGAACATAGTGGAGCATGTGTCCTTGTTATATGTTGGAGCATCTTTTGGGTATATGCCCAGGAGAGGTATAGCTGGGTCCTCAGGTTCTGATGAACCACTAGACTGGTTTTCAGAGTGTACCAGTTTGCAATCCCACCAACAATGGAGAAGTGTTCCTCTTTCTCCACATCCTCGCCAGCATCTGCTGTCACCTGAGTTTTGATCTTAGCCATTCTGCTGGTGTGAGGTGAAATCTCAGGGTTGGTTTGATTTGCATTTCCCTGATGACTAAGGTGCTGAACATTTCTTTAGGTGCTTTTTGGCCATTCAATGTTCCTCTGTTGAGAATTCTTTGTTTATCTCTGTACCCCATTTAAAAATAGGATTATTTGGTTCTCTGGAGTCTAACTTCTTGAGGTTTTTGTATATATTAGATATTAACCATCTATCAGATGTAGGATTGGTAAAGATCTTTTACCAATCTGGTGGTTGCCTTTTTGTCCTATTGACAGTGTCCTTTGCCTTACAGAAGCTTTGCGATTTTATGAGATCCCATTTTTCAATTCTTGATCTTAGAGCATAAGCCATTGATGTTCTTCTGTTCAGGGAATTTTCGCCTGTTCCTATACGTTCAAGGCTCTTCCCCACTCTCCCTTCTATCAGTTTGAGTGTATCTGGTTTTATGTGGAGGTCTTTGATCCACTTGGATTTGAACCAGCACCACATTCACACTCTTATATGAGAATTGTTTTCTAATTTTTGAGACAAGTTCTCATATATTCCAGGCTGGCCTTGAACCAACTATCTTCTTGACACCATCTAAGATTATATATATATATATATGCATTATTATATATTATATATACAGAGCCCTGTGAAAGACAGAAAGGGAAGGAATTCTTAGTATGAAGTGTAACTTTAATACATACATTTTATACACACATACATACGCACGCACACACACACACACACACACACACACACACACTGAAATATGATGGTGTCTGTTTTAGTTAGGGTTTTATTGCTGTGAACAGACACCATGACCAATGCAAGTTTTATAAAGGACAACATTTAATTGGGGCTGGCTTACAGGTTCAGAGGTTCAGTCCATTATCACCAAGGCAAGAGCATGGCTGCATCCAGGCAGGCATGGTGCAGGAGGAGCTGAGAGTTCTACATCTTCATCTGAAGGAAGCCAGGAACAGACTGAGCATCCTTAGGAAGCTAGGAGGAGGGTCTCCAAACCCACTCCCACAGTGACACATTTCCTCCAACAAGGCCACATTTTCTAATAGTGCCACTCCCTGGGCCAAGCATATGCAAACCATCACAGTGTCCATTCCCCATTTCCCTATTTACCCCTCCACATTCCCATCCCCTACTTCGTGACCCTCCCTCCTCCTTCTCCCCACCCCCTTGTATATGCCACTAAATCTAACTAGCATTGTCCGTATGTGCATGGGTTTGGGTCTATCCTCTGGAGCATGGGAAACTGACTAGTGGTCACAGTCTAGAGAATGATGATTCTCTCTCTCAGTCTGATGGAATTCTTGAAGACATTTACAAGGAGAATCTCTTTACAAAGATCCCGATGAAAAGAACCCAGAGACATGGATGTACTTTGCATTAAGCAAGTGAAGAAAACTAGTGACTCCTTTGGCAGGACAGAGGAAAGAGACCTATATCTGGTGGGATGGATGCTGTAATAGGACCAATAGCATTAGGCACTGCCAAGACTGTATGTTCTTATAATATCCTTTGCTATGTAGCTGTGGTGAGCCCAAATCTACAGTTATGTCCTCACTCACCCACATGCTCTTCCCCTATGGATGCCTGGCACTTTTTGGCTGCTTTGGTCTCTGGTTTAACATCTTCTCTTTCCTATTCTCATAGTGAATGTGTTCCTATGTTCTGAGGCGAGATGCTAACACAGGAAGGAGATGAATTACCAGAAGAACTTCATTTGCTAGAGGTTAGTTGTGTTCAGAGGATAACCCAGCATTCTAGCCAGAAGGAGCCATGGCTTCTGCCTCTCTCTTCAGGTCCCGTGCAGGTTCCAGACTGACAGGAAATAAATAGAGAAGTATATTTATATCTGGATGACTTGTAGAGCTAACCCTTCCAAGGAGAACACAAATGAGTAGTCTGTGAAGGGAATGGGACCCACAGAACCCAGGTGGGCAAGGTAGATCTGGACAGGATACCTACTGGCCTTAGTCGTAAGCATTTGATATGAGCAAAGAAAACTGCCTCTCAACAGGAAAGCAGAAGATGCCCATTACAGTCAGAAGCAGACCTCAGGGAATGTGGCCTCAGCAGCATGTCAGGGCTCAGTGGAAACTCTCCACACCCCACCCCCAGCCTCCTGCCCCACCACCACCCACCTTTCCCTGGGCCAGACATCTTTGTCAAATGGTCAAACTTCACAGCCATGTAAAGCACCCCTGGGTCTGCATTTAGAAATTAAATATAACACAAATTTCTCAGGAAACCCACATCTCATAAGGCACCATGGCCCTCAGAGAAAAAAAGGGGGAGTCTGTTGTCATGATCTATATGAACCAGAATATCTTGACAACTATGAGTTTTCAAAGCTAAAAACAGAAAGAAAAAAAAAGCAGTAGCCAACTTAACAAACACAAGAATGGCAAATGATAGCCCAGCAATGGGGAAAACTAAAGAACTGAATTGTCTCCTCCAGCTGCACCAACCGCTGCGCCTACCTACTGTGCCCTTTATCTGAAGCAAGCCTCACTCACTATAGTGTTCTGCAAGTGAGGCCAACAGAAGCTGACGGCCTTGATGGCACTGCTGTACCTCTGTTAGAAACAAAAAGCTAACAAAAGCCAGGCAATGAAGGTGCAGAGGCAGTCAGATCTCTGAGTTCAAGGTCAGCCTGGTCTACAGAGAAAGTTCCAGGACATCCAAGGCTACACAGGGAGATCTTGACTTGAAAACAAAACAAAAGACCAAGATTAGCTAGGCAGTTGTGGGGCACACCTTTAACCCCAGCACTTGAGAGGCAGAGGAAGATGGACCTCTGAGTTCAAGGACAGACTGGTCTACGGAGTGAGTTCCAGAACAAAAAACCCTATCTTGAAAACAAACAAACTAACAAACAAGGGGAAGAGGAGGAAGAGGAGAGAAAGGAAGAAGAGGAGGAGGAGGAGGAGGAAGAGGAAGAGGAGGAGGAGGAGGAGGAGGAGGAGGAGGAGGAGGAGGAGGAGGAGGAGGAGGAAATGCAGGAAGGGAGGAAGGAGGGAAGGAAGGAAGATGGGAAGGAAAGGGGGGAGGAAGGAGAAGAAGATGAAGAAGAGAGAAGAGAGGAGAGAAAGAAAAAGGAAGAGAGAGAGGGAGGGAGGGAGGGAGAGAGAGAGAGAGAGAGAGAGAGAGAGAGAGAGAGAGAGAGAGAGAGAGAGAGAATCAATCAACAAGAATTTACCTCCTCTGATATACTGGGCAGAGGCAGAATGGAAAAAGATTACTTTCTAGGGCTGGCAGGTAGGAAAATGAGGGTTTGGTATATCCCAGAAGGGGTTGTGGACGTTAAAGTTTGGGGTAGAAGAATATCAAGTTAAAGGAACCTCTAGTATCCCTACTGATCCAACTCTCATAGCTTAAAAAATGATTGTTCTTCAGAAACATTTTTAAGTTTTTGGGTTTGAATTCAAAGCTTGAGTTCTGTTCATATTGCTAAAAGTTCTACCAATTCAGGGAGGGTGGAGCAGGGGAGGAAGGTTGTTGAAGGGATGGCTCTGTGGTTAAGAGCACTGGCTGCTCTTCCAGAGGACCCAGGTTCATATTCCCATCATCCACGTGGTGGCTAGCCAACTGTCTTTAAGATCAGTTCCAGGGGATCTGATGCCCTCTGCTGGCCTTTTCATGAAAAGTCATTCACGTGGGCAATGCATCCAAATGCATAAGACGTTGTTACAGCTATTCATTCGTGGTTCAGTGCAATTTTAAAAAGAATCATTTTAACAACAATTTCTAAAATATTTTATCAACAGTGACTTTATAAAGACTTGTGTACGTGTCCCAATTTGACAATTTGGCACTATTAACTTAGTTTCCATTTTGTCTAGATACTCCAAAACCATTGTAAGATTGCTCTGGGTTATTTCAATCCCAATGAAGTATTGAAAATTGGTGCTTTATGGCTTCTGTAGAGTCATCTATTTCCAGTACAAATTCTATGGATATTTTAAATAAAGAAGCAAAAATGTTTAGAACCTGGTATATTGTAAGATCCCAGCAGTTAGCCCACAGTTGTTTTGACAGCACTGACCTCAAAAGACCCAGCAAGGTAAGGAGATCACTATAAGTCACAGGTGTTTGGGAAACCCTCTTCCAGCTCCAGACTTTGGACAGCCTATAGATGTCTGCACTGAGGCAGGCAGGACCTATTGGGGTCCTATCATTACCTTCCCTGTCTTTGAGAAGCTGTAACTTGGAGACCACAGTCAACAGAGGAATCCTGAACTGACTGGAGTGAAATTACCTAAAATGCTATGCATGTAGCCTAGAGCTGAGGCCACCGAAGTCACATGGGTATGACAGGCATGTGTAAAGTAGATTTCCTCTCTGTGACTTAACTTTGCTCCCTAAGAGCAAGTGTGGTGATGAACCAAATCAACGAAATACAGATGGAGAGTAAGTGGGAAGTTTGCCAAGACTAGACATACTCAGGGCAAAACCATGGACAATTTTCAGATGTTGTGGACCAGGAGTTAATATCAGGTGCCTTCAACTGCTGGGGAAGCCTTGGAAGGGTTTCTTCAGGTGTCATTCAAGTTCCATGACTCATGCACTGTATACAAAGGAGACTCACCTTGTTCTAATTAGTTTCATCAGCAGTTTATCCAATTGCCTAGTTGTAAATTAATTCATCAGGAAATCTCACGGAATACAAGACAAAAGTATAAGGAGCCTTCTTGGTTTCCTTCTATCCTGTGTCTTCTTTCATCCATTTTTCCATATATACTTAACCTTTAACAATGGCGAAAACCATTTCAACATAATGGCCTCCCAAAATATGAAGTAATGCAAATGTATTGTCAAAGCAAACTTTTGCTTTTTTATCGTATAATTTGAATTTTTCTTTGGCTGTATTTTTCCAATTCTAGAACATCTGCTTTAAGTTCAATGTTCTTGGTATATTTTTCCACACATTTTTGTTAAATAACACATGTTTATTGGTTCATCTTGAATTCCAGATGAGATCTGTGATTTTAAAAAAAAAGTGAATTCATACATATATGAAGAAATCACAAAATCGTTTATATTTAGAGTGCTGCATTTGGGGGTGAAAAGAATTATGTCAGAGACTTAAGACATGTCTGAGAACTTCATGACCACAGCTAGTTCCTCCAGAGGAAAGAAAAGATGGCTGCCAGTTGTTGGGGTAACAAATAATTTCATATCAAAAGGAAAAAAAATAGCCTGCGGAAATTAAATCTGGTGCAGGTCACATAAATCAACAAAGCCTTAGAAATAAAACTGTAGCTAGCATTGCAGGAAATACAAAGGCACAAAACACAGAAGAATAAATAGCATAAGGCAGAATTATCCTGACACAATAGTGAAGAGAGGCCCTGCTTGTTCAGGTCGTAGAGTACTTGTCAAGCATGCACGAAGCCCTGGGTTAGAATTGATCCGCAGCACAAAACCAGGCATGATAACACACACCTGGAAGGCCAGCATAACCTATTAAAGTGATGACCAACTTATCAATACATAAAGACTTAAAGCTGACCTCTAGTCGATGAAAGTAAGTGTGACACACTCAAACTGAGCACATAAGTGTGTGCTCAGACTGCATGAGACTCTGGATTCGATCCCCAGAACCAAATAAAAAATAAAAAAAACTATTGAAGGATACAGAAAGTGAAAAAAGTTAAAATGGTTTCTGGGAAAACCTTCCTTTAAAAATATCTGATTTGTGGGGGGAAAACAGTTTACATCCTACAAGCATAGCTAGAAAATAGTCTTCATAGACTGTAAAGCGAGTATTAGTGAAATCATTTTATCAATGGAGAAACACAGAATACCTTCCTTTAAAAGTATCTCATCTGTGAGGAAAATTAATAATAATTAGATCCAATTCTGGGCTGTCAGAGAAAAGAGGGAGAGTCTGTGGCTGTCCTCACTGATGCCCTTACTGACACGCAGGCTTCTTGCCCATGGTGAGGAGAGCTAAACCCCCAAGCTAGGCTCCATCTCTCTCTTGGTCCATGTTTCTCCATAAGAATGTCTCTTCTGGACCTGACTCTGACTTATTTTCCTTGAAGGTTAGTTCACCAATCGTCACTAAAAGTCTTTGTTCTTCTGACTGTCCAGCACTCAGTATGGGATCAGGAAAGGCCACGTTCATTTCTATAAGACAAACAAGCAATAACTTGGAATTCACAAGTAGCAATTTCCTCACTGCTCCCGTAATCAGTCGAGGAGCACTCTTATACTGAATGTTTATCTGAAGAATTAAACCAAGGAGCTACATTTCCTGGACACTGGCTGAGGCTCAGGGCTGTGTATGTGCTGCCCCTCTGTGCTAAGCCTTCCCACAACAAATGTCAGCAGTTGTGCTTCACAGAAGAGGAAACAAGGTTGATGGAGAAAGGAACCCAGCAGCCACCCGTGCAGCAGCCAACCTAGGCCCCAGGTGCTGAGGTAACAGACACAGAACATTCCGTAACCGGATGCCTTGGAGCCCTGGTGCCTCTCCTAGGCAGGATCCCAGCAGGATTCCCAGGGGACTCCCATTACCCCCTGGTTATATCAGAGGGTTTCAAACTTCAAAGCACTTTCTTGGTAAGACACGGACAGTGAGGCACAACTCTCCAACCAGGATTACCTTCTCTAGACTTCCACAGAGATGAGGCAGCTCAGAGAGTCCGGATGGACTTCTGTTTGTTTGCTTGGTTTGTGGGAAGAGGGTTTTATTGGTCTATTTTTTACTACTATAATGGAACACCGCAGACTAGGTTCTTTTACAATTTTTATTTACTTCATCTTTTGAGATATTTTCATTGTTGAGATTTTTCATGTCTTGATTGTGCTGCATTAGTCTCCCCAGTGCTAGAATTACAGTCATAGCACTATGCCCAGCTTCAGACTGTGGGATTTATAATAAACAGGAATGCGTTAAGCCCTCAGAACTAGATGCTAAGAAATCCAGAATCATGGGATCAACCTCCCATCAAAGTTTTCTTAGAGTGTGAGTCTACTTCAGAAGACAGAGGGCAAGAGAAGGTTCCAGAAGTAGGATAGGAAGAGGAGAGAAGGAGAGAGCAGGAGAAACAGAGTGGAGGGCACACAGCTTGACATTGGAGGGGTAGTGAGACAGGGTCTCATGTCGCCTAGGCTAGCCTCATACTTGTTATGTAGCCAAGGCTGGCCTTGAACTGTTGCTTTTCTTACCTCTACTTCCCCATAGGTATAAAGATAGAAGGTTGACTACAATTGTCTTCCTCGATTGCTTTAACATACTAATATTTGAGACAGGGTCTTTCATTGAGCCTGGAGTTCACAGATTTGGCTAAACTGGGTGGCCAGCAAATCCCAAGGATCCTCGTGTCTCTGCCTCCCCAGAACTGACTTTAGAGGTATACACTACCACATCTGGCTTTTTACATAGGTTCTGAAAATCCACTCTCAGGCCCTCATGCACATGCAGCAAGCACTTTATCAAATGAGCAGTTTTCCAGGTCCTACTTTCATCCTTTTTATAAGGATTTCACCCCTCTAATAATGGCAGTCACCTCTCATGAGCAGTGTCCCCATAACTTAGGAGCCTCCTATCAGGCCTCACCTCCCAACAGTGCTGTATCAAGTACCAATTTCTGTATCACAGGAACATTGGAGGGCACATTTAATCTATAGCAGGGGATAGCCCTGTGGATCCCTGAAGATGATTAGCAACTACGTTGGACTCCCAGGTCAGCAGGGTTCCCCTGTGACAAACGTTTTGAATCTTCAGAATTCACGGGGCATGAATCCTATTTCACAGGAAAGTTGGTCTCGGGGCCCTATAAGCATGACGTTTAAAAAAACATTCATCTATAGCGAGCATGTCACACAGAGCTTTTGTGGCCCCTGAACTGCTGCATTCACTGGTAGGAATGCTTGATTCTGTCTTAAACAGATAGCAACTCCTAATCGATTAACATTTTCACAGTCTGCAAAATGCATCTATTTTGTCTACTAAGTTGATAGTATTCTCTACCATCAGGAGTCTCTCTGTGATAGTCAGCCTACTAAGAGAGCATTTAGTTGGGGACTTGTTTACAGTTTCAAAGGTTTAGTCCATTATCATCCTGTAGGAAGCATGGCAGTATGTGATAAGATGTTGGAGCAGTCGCGGAGAACTATGTCCTGAACAAGCCCCCACCTCCAGATCCTTCTAATCCTTTCAAACAGTACCACTCTCTGGTCACTGAGCCTGTGTGGGTCATATATGAGTGTGGTCAAACCACCACACTCCTCCCTTTCTCCACATTTTTAGGCCCTTCACCGCCATTCTTTATATCATATGATGACTCAGTAGATGCTTATCACCTACTAAAATGCCAACGATTAGTGATTTTAGCCAGATATTTACAGCCAAATTGGCATTAGAAGTAAAGGCAAGAATGTTGCACTTTACTTCCAAGGCTATAAAGGCTTAACTAATGTAACATCCACAGGTGGTTTCTGAAACAAAGATTAGATTCGTATTTCTGTATTTTTATAAAATGCTAACATGAGACAAGGAAGAAGGAAAACAATGGGTGAGGATACACACTGTCACAGCATACCTGCTCTCTGATAATCAGAGGGTACACACTGTCACAGCATACCTGCTCTCTGATAATCAGAGGGTACACACTGTCACAGCATACCCGCTCTCTGATAATCAGAGGGTACACACTGTCACAGCATACCCGCTCTCTGATAATCGAAGGGTACACACCGTCACAGCATACCCGCTCTCTGATAATCGAAGGGTACACACCGTCACAGCATACCCGCTCTCTGATAATCAGAGGGTACACACCGTCACAGCATACCCGCTCTCTGATAATCAGAGGGTACACACCGTCACAGCATACCCGCTCTCTGATAATCAGAGGGTACACACCGTCACAGCATACCCGCTCTCTGATAATCAGAGGGTACACACCGTCACAGCATACCCGCTCTCTGATAATCAGAGGGTACACACCGTCACAGCATACCCGCTCTCTGATAATCAGAGGGTACACACCGTCACAGCATACCTGCTCTCTGATAATCAGAGGGTACACACTGTCATAGCATACCTGCTCTCTGATAATCAGAGGGTACACACTGTCACGACAAACTCTGCTCTCTGATAATCAGAGGGTACACACTGTCACAACAAACTCTGCTCTCTGATAATCAGAGGGTACACACTGTCCCAGCATACCTGCTCTCTGATAATCAGAGGGTACACACTGTCACGACAAACTCTGCTCTGATAATCAGAGGGTACACACTGTCATGACAAACTCCGCTCTCTGATAATCAGAGGGTACACACTGTCACGACAAACTCCGCTCTCTGATAATCAGAGGGTACACACTGTCACGACAAACTCTGCTCTCTGATAATCAGAGGGTACACACTGTCCCAGCATACCTGCTCTCTGATAATCAGAGGGTACACACTGTCACGACAAACTCCGCTCTCTGATAATCAGAGATACTGAAGCTGAAGGATGATTTTTGAAAACTATCTAAGCAATTATATAAAGTTTCAAATCACTATGGAGGAAAAAGCAAAGACTATGTAGCCCATAGAGAAAAGGCAGAAAATACAGAGAAAGGAAAAAGAGAGTGCAGAAAATTCCAGAACATTTTAAAATGCATCAAAATAAATCCAGTCGCCACCTCTAAGAAACAAACACTCTCTCTGGTATGTCAGAAAATGAAGTCTAGCTATACTCCATTTCTACAAAATATTCTGAGTAGGTAAGTCAAATTGATCTCAACACAAGGCTGCATGCAAGGCTACATCTCAAAATAATTTTTAACAAATGGGGAGGGGGATTAAGTAAAGGTTCTTGCCACACAAGCTGGACAACCTGAGTTCAGATCCTCATAACCCTCACAAAAGATCCATGTTAATGGGCTAGCCTGGCTTACACCGAAGAGAGCCTGATTCCAACAGGGTGGAAAAGTAAGGCCTCACGTTCAAGGGTTATCCTCTGACCACCTGCACACATGTACAAAAACATGCACACACTTGCATATGCTCACACATCTCCTAACACACACACATGCACACACACACACAAGCACACACACACATTTAAAAAGATTAAGGCAAATATATCACAGCATTGCCAGCAAAATGAAAATGTTTAGAATATTAATACCATGTGAATTTTAATTAAAGGTAAAAACATAAATTGGGCTTAATAAGACAACTCACAGCAATAAAAGATACTTCAAACTTAATTTTAAAATATTCAGGGGTGTGTTTCACAAAGAAGGAAAACAGACACGGCCAATAGCAAGGCATTGAAAAGTGTTTGCATTGCTTTGATCAAACTACTGAAAACCACTGGCAAGATGTCGCTGTTTCTTGTGACAAGTTTATAGTAACGAAAGTACTTTAGATACAAGGTCTTTGCATCTGCACGATTGCGAGTTGCAGAAAAAATGCTCAAGCCAGCTAAAGGGGTGGCCTAGAACAAGCCAGATCTAAGAGTTCTGAGAGAAATAGATACCAGATGTTTTAAAGCCCCGAAGAGTCATGTGATGTAATAAATATCTGTGTTGATCTGAAGCACATGCTGCACCCTACAGGATAACATCCAAGTGTATGAATGTGGACGCCCAGATCCTTCAACAGGCTGCTTCCTGCTTGAAGGGATGCAGTATAAGTTACATCAGTGGATTTCTAGGGCCTATGCTGTCTAGTGTACTTCTTCTACTAGTCCTTGTTTAGAAGGTATTTGTAAACTACCATAACAATGGGTAGGGAAGTATATACAATCAGAGAGCAGTGCTGTTATGAGGGGGCACAACTATGTGGGGAATTTGTGTGCATTTCCTGAAAGATAAATATCTATTTCTTATCTGATGGTGAGGGTAGGTCACCTTGGAGAATCCTGCCACAATGGTAGGGTAAACCATCAGCTTAACACACAAATTAGCCTTGGTAGGAGAAAATCCATACCATCGGGACCACTGATAACCTCCGTTGTTGCCAACATGGACAATGTGTGAATGATACCATAAAAATAAACAAGCAAATCAAACGACAACAGCAAAACATTTTTTTGAGTAAAGGAGATTATGTGACTTCCACAAGACAGCCATCTTGTCGACCTGATTGATGCTGGGGTCTTCGTCTATCATTGCTTTGTACTCTTGGGCCAGTCTATCAGGTTCGTCCACATATCTCCTATCTCCAATTCCGTGCTTTTCATTTCCTAGAGCTGCTGGCTAAATGGTTTGTCTCTTGTCATTTGGTATGCACGTGTCTTACTAAGGTCTGAAGGGTACTTTTAAAAACAGCAAATTAGCATAGTGTCCACAGGCAATAAATTAGTGCGATGCCTTTGGCAAATCAAGGGAGCCAAGGATTTCCCCCCAGGTTGTTTGATTGTGAAGATCGAGAGACTCTGAAGCAGCACTACTCTCCCTGCCAGGTGAACGGAAACTGTTATTATTGTGATTTCTAGTGAGAATTAAAATAAAAGGGGTTCCAAATTGAAAATTCTATATCAAGCAGGGGATAATTTGCTCCAGTAAGAGATATTCTATGGTGCTGAAGAGATGTCTTAGCGGTTAAAAGCACTGGTTGCTCTTCTAGACAACCTGGGTTAATCCCAGCACATGGCAGCTTACAATTGTCTGTAACTCCACTTCCGGGAGCTCTGACAGCGTCACAAAAACATACATGCAAATGAAAATCACCGATTCACATACAGTAGCAATAAATACATAAATGAGAAAAAGTGAACATCATAGTTTGAATAAGAGCTACAGCCAGAGATGTCGCCGATACATCAGTCATTGTGACGTCACTGCGTACCACTGGAGCTTCTTGCCGTCTCGGCCAGGAAGGCATTTTCATTAAATCAGAAAGAAATTTTGCCCAAGAATTCTCATCTTCAGAGTTGGATTTGAGAGAGCTACTTTTATTACCAAGTAGCAGTCCCAAACCTAACAGATAAAGAACTTTAGTAAAAGCATTGCTCACAAGTGTATGAGTAGTCCTTTGAGGTACGTAGGAAGTATCATTAATGGGATTTCTTACAAGTTTGTTAGCATGAGGAATGTGACAGAAACAGTTATTGTGCTGGCTGGTTTTATGTCAACTTGATACAAAGTAGAGTCACCTGACAGGAGAGAGCCTCAATTGAGAAAAGGCCTCCACTGCTGTAGGCAATCTTGCAGGACATTTTTCTTTATTGGTGATTAATGGGGGAGAGCCCAGCCCACCGAGTAAGGACAGCACTGGGCTGGTGGTCCTGGATTCTATAAGAAAGCAGCTGAACTAGCCATGGAAAGCAAGCCAGTAAGCAGCGCTACTCCATGGCGTCTGCATCAGCTTCTGCCTCCAGATTTGAGTCCATTTGAGTCCCTGTCCTGACTTTCTTCAGCCATGAATGGAAACATAGAAGTGTAAACCAAATAAGCTCTTTCCTTCCCATGGTTTTTTGTTTTGCTTTTTATCATGGGTGCTTCATCTCAGAAATAGGAGTCCTACCTAGGACAGTTACCATAGTGTCCCAAGTCACTAATATGGAACTAAGAATAATTGCTGTATCCAGAGATGTCTCATCGGAGGATAAAGAATAAATATTTTGTTCTCTCTCTCTCTCTCTCTCTCTCTCTCTCTCTCTCTCTCTCTCTCTCTCTCTGTGTGTGTGTGTGTGTATGTGTATATGTCCATGTCTCTCTCTATGCATCTCTGTCTCTCTCTGACATTCTCTCTGTGATATTCTCTCTCTCTCTCTTTCTCTCTCTCTCCCTCTTTCACACACACACACACACACACACACACACACACACACACACTCAGCACACATATCTCCAATAATTAAACCCACTGGAATCTAGGCAGCAAGGAAACCTCAGGGACACTGTGGGAAGAGCCTAGCTTCCCAAGCTAAGCAACAAAAGAGGGACTGCACAACACACAGATAAATATCAGCATAGAAATGCTTAAAGAATAAAAGTTTATCATTTTATTCGGAGAACTGGATTAAATTAGATAAATCACTTAAAATATACATCATTGGGGTTGGCAAGATGCCTCAGTGAATAAAAGCACCGACTTCTAAGACCAACCATTACCATTTGAGTTTAAACCCTAGAACCCACAGGTAAAAGGAAAGAACCAACTGCCCAAAGTTACCCTTTCACCTTCACGTGTGCGTTGAGGCATGAGAACATGCATGCACGGCATGCCCATACTCATTAAATAAGTGTAATAAAATATGTAGCTTCGATTGCATTATTGCACAATGATCTACAGTGGACGGCTGCTGTCTGTTTGACTCAGAGCCTTTGTAGGGTGCGGGTGAGAGGGCTGGGCTCTCAGTGTGTGCTGACACAATGGGTAAGTCAGTAAACGCATGGGTGTGGTGAAAGGGGAATCCTCATGTGCTGCTAGTGGGAGAACAGACTAGATTCCCACTTTAGAAATCAGGTTCCTACATGATCATTTCATTAGATGCTGAGAAAGCATTTGACAAAATTCAACACCCCTTCATGATAAAAGTCCTGGAAAGAATAGGAATTCAAGGCCCATACCTAAACATAGTAAAAGCCATATACAGCAAACCAGTTGCTAACATTAAACTAAATGGAGAGAAACTTGAAGCAATCCCACTAAAATCAGGGAGTAGACAAGGCTGCCCACTCTCTCCCTACTTATTCAATATAGTTCTTGAAGTTCTAGCCAGAGCAATCAGACAACAAAAGGAGGTCAAGGGGATACAGATCGGAAAAGAAGAAGTCAAAATATCACTATTTGCAGATGACATGATAGTATATTTAAGTGATCCCAAAAGTTCCACCAGAGAACTACTAAAGCTGATAAACAACTTCAGCAAAGTGGCTGGGTATAAAATTAACTCAAATAAATCAGTAGCCTTCCTCTACACAAAAGAGAAACAAGCCGAGAAATAAATTAGGGAAATGACACCCTTCATGATAGACCCAAATAATATAAAGTACCTCGGTGTGACTTTAACCAGGCAAGTAAAAGATTTGTACAATAAGAACTTCAAGACTCTGAAGAAAGAAATTGAAGAAGACCTCAGAAGATGGAAAGATCTCCCATGCTCATGGATTGGCAGGATTAATATAGTAAAAATGGGCATTTTACCAAAAGTGATCTACAGATTCAATGCAATCCCCATCAAAATACCAATCCAATTCTTCAAAGAGTTGGACAGAACAATTTGCAAATTCATCTGGAATAACAAAAAACCCAGGATAGCTAAAACTATCCTCAACAATAAAAGGACTTCAGGGGGAATCACTATCCCTGAACTCAAGCAGTATTACAGAGCAATAGTGATAAAAACTGCATGGTATTGGTACAGAGACAGACAGATAGACCAATGGAACAGAATTGAAGACCCAGAAATGAACCCTCACACCTATGGGCACTTGATTTTTGACAAAGGAGCCAAAACCATCCAATAGAAAAAAGATAGCATTTTCAGCAAATGGTGCTGGTTCAACTGGAGGTCAACATGTAGAAGAATGCATATTGATCCATGCTTATCACCCTGTACAAAGCTTAAGTCCAAGTGGATCAAGGACCTCCACATCAAACCAGATACACTCAAACTAATAGAAGAAAAACTAGGGAAGCATCTGGAACACATGGGCACTGGAAAAAATTTCCTGAACAAAACACCAATGGCTTACGCTCTAAGATCAAGAATCGACAAATGGGATCTCATAAAACTGCAAAGCTCCTGTAAGGCAAAGGACACTGTGGTTAGGACAAAACGGCAACCAACAGATTGGGAAAAGATCTTTACCAATCCTACAACAGATAGAGGCCTTATATCCAAAATATACAAAGAACTCAAGAAGTTAGACCGCAGGGAGACAAATAACCCTATTAAAAAATGGGGTTCAGAGCTAAACAAAGAATTCACAGCTGAGGAATGCCGAATGGCTGAGAAACACCTAAAGAAATGTTCAACATCTTTAGTCATAAGGGAAATGCAAATCAAAACAACCCTGAGATTTCACCTCACACCAGTGAGAATGGCTAAGATCAAAAACTCAGGTGACAGCAGATGCTGGTGAGCATGCGGAGAAAGAGGAACACTCCTCCATTGTTGGTGGGGTTGCAGACTGGTACAACCATTCTGGAAATCAGTCTGGAGGTTCCTCAGAAAATTGGACATTGAACTGCCTGAGGATCCAGCTATACCTCTCTTGGGCATATACCCAAAAGATGCCCCAACATATAAAAAAGACACATGCTCCACTATGTTCATCGCAGCCTTATTTATAATAGCCAGAAGCTGGAAAGAACCCAGATGCCCTTCAACAGAGGAATGGTACATCTACACAATGGAATATTACTCAGCTATCAAAAACAACGAGTTTATGAAATTCGTAGGCAAATGGTCGGAACTGGAAAATATCATCCTGAGTGAGGTAACCCAATCACAGAAAAACACACATGGTATGCACTCATTGATAAGTGGCTATTAGCCCAAATGCTTGAATTACCCTAGATGCCTAGAACACATGAAACTCAAGACGGATGATCAAAATGTGAATGCTTCACTCCTTCTTTAAAAGGGGAACAAGAATACCCTTGGCAGGGACTAGAGAGGCAAAGATTAAAACAGACACAGAAGGAACACCCATTCAGAGCCTGCCCCACATGTGGCCCATGCATATACAGCCATCCAATTAGACAAGATGGATGAAGCAAAGAAGTGCAGGCCGACAGGAGCCGGATGTAGATCGCTCCTGAGAGACACAGCCAGAATACAGCAAACACAGAGGCGAATGCCAGTAGCAAACCACTGAACTGAGAATAGGACCCCCGTTGAAGGAATCAGAGAAAGAACTGGAAGAGCTTGAAGGGGCTCGAGACCCCTTATGAACAACAATGCCAAGCAACCAGAGCTTCCAGGGACTAAGCCATTACCTAAAGACTATACATGGACTGACCCTGGACTCTGACCTCATAGTTAGCAATGAATATCCTAGTAAGAGCACCAGTGGAAGGGGAAGCCCTTGCTCCTGCTAAGACTGAACCCCCAGTGAACTAGACTGTTGGGGGGAGGGCGGCAAGGGGGGGAGGATGGGGAGGGGAACACCCATAAAGAAGGGGAGGGGGGAGGGGGATGTTTGCCCGGAAACCGGGAAAGGGAATAACACTCGAAATGTATATAAGAAATACTCAAGTTAATAATAATTAAAAAAAAAAAAGAAATCAGGTTCCTAAACAATTAGCAATACGTGTTCCATGACACCGCTGTACCACTTCTGTGCACACATCCTAAGGGCTCCACACCCCACAGCAAAGACACATTCATTGTTGCTGTTCTATTCATAACACATAGGAAATCGACTCAGCCCAGATGGCCATCAAATGAGGCGCAATGGAATATTACTCAGCTGAAAGGAATAATGTAATTTGCAGGAAAATGAATGAAGCTGAAAAGCAGTACAGTGAGTGAGGTAACCCAGACCTAGAAAGACAAACTCTGTATACTTTTGTGCATTCATCTTGCAGAAAAGAGTGAGTACCTTGGAAAGCCAAGAAATTAAAAGGGAGCTAATGGGTGTGCCTCACAGTAGGGGAGATAGTACCATACAGGTTAAGCAAAGGTAAGAAGGGTATATATTGGAAGTGGAAAGGTTCAAACAAGGAGACAGTGGGTGACACAGTGTGGAGGATTAAATGAAATGAGGGGAGTATGGGAAGATTGCTAAGTAACCTACTGTCTGAGAACCCCATTATAAAAGCATAGGACACGGTGTGATGGTAAAGCACCCTGTGGATCAGCCAGGGTTCTCCAGAGGAATAGGACTTCTGAACGAGATTATAATGTGGGATGTATTACAATGGCTCACAGGCTGTGCTCCACCTGGTCCACCAAGATATCGGCTGTCTACCAATGCAAGGTCCAAGAATCCAAGACTTGCTCAGTCCACAGGGCTGGTTTTCTCAGCACCAGAATCTTAAAGAGGTATGCTGTAATACCAGTGAAGGAATGGACTTGCTAATGAGAGCAAGGAGAGAGAGAGAGAGAGAGAGAGAGAGAGAGAGAGAGAGAGAGAGAGAGAGAGGACAGAGACACAGAGAGACAAAGTGACAGAGACAGACAGAGAGACTCAGAGATTTTGTCTTCCAACTCCTTTATATGGATTCCAGCAGACGGTGTGGCCTAGATTGAAAGTGGATCTTTCACCTCAGTGGTTCAGATTAGAAAGGGTCTTCCCATTACAAATGATTTAATTAAGGGAAAAACATTCCCTTGCAGGTATGCCCAGCCATTTGGAATTTAGTTTTTCCCAGATGTAGTCAAGGTGACAGCCAAGAATAGCCATCACACCCTGTAAAACTATGCAGTGCATGTCCTGAATGAAATGGATCATTAAACAAAAACCCCAACCCCAAGTATGGGCTACCTTTGTACAGATGGTCTATAAAAGAGCCTCCCAAGCAATACCGGATCTTCTGTTCTCTTAATTACTTTCTATAACTACTAGGTAAGGTGCTACTGCTGTAAATTCCTCAAATCTTAAATGCAAGATGTAGAGAAATCAAACTGATTCCAGGCTAGAAGATTGCTTTGTCCTGGCTCGGGCTCCGGTACTGGATAGAGCTATGCAGACTGTTGTGAGGTGTAGCTGCATCAAAGGACATGTATGAACTCTGCAGACTGTAATACCAACTTTCCAGGAAAACGTGCCCATTGGTGTAATGGCGGCATGACTGTTGTGAGGGTAGCCAAGTCCAACCGCTCACTAATCGGATCCAGGGCTTGCAATGCAAGAAGGCATACATAAAACTACAAACCTGGTCCAAAATTTGTGGCTGTAGACAGCTTATAGTCCGGGGTAGTCAGCCTAAGATGGCTGTTTAGTTGAATTAACATAGCACCAGACTACCCCCCAAATATCAGTATTTATACTCCCGGGTGAAGGCTTCTCTCAGCCTTAAACAGACAAGCCTCTCCTTGAAGTAAACAGAGATCAAACCCATGGAGACACAAGATGCTGGATAAGACATTTGCACAAGCCTCCTTAAAGCTCAGGGAACAACAAAGACATTTGCTCAACTATGTTTATAGCAGCTTTATTTAGAATAGCCAGAAGCTAGAAACAACGTAGATGTCCCTCAACTGAAGAATGGATTAAAAAAAAAAAGTGGTACTTCTACACAATGGAATTATTCAGCTATTAAAACAAAGACATCATGAACTGTGGAAACAGATGGACGGAACTTGAGAATATCATCCTGGTTGAGGTAGCCCAGACCCAGAAGAACATGCATGGAACATACTCACTTCTACGTGGATATTAGCCATAAGATACGGGTACCATGTTACACTCCACAGACCCAAAGCAGCTAAGCAAGAGGGAGGCCCAACTGAAGAACCTTGAATCTTACTTAGAAGGGGAAATAAGTCATAAGAGGCAGATGGAGGGAGGGAACTGGGAGGGAAGGGAAGGAGAGGGGAATAGGGGGTTCAGGATCAGGTGTGGGAAAGGACAGGAGAGAGATAGAGATGACCATGCAAATGAACGAAAATCTGCAACTGTCTGGGGTGAGGAGGTGGGGTCATCTCCAGGATGAGAAAGAGACCTGGGATAAGGGAGATGATCAAGAATCAATGGGGGTGACCTTAGTTGTGACTCACTTCACTGGGGATATGGAACCTGAAGAGGCCACCTCCTGTAGCCAGGTAGGAACCCCAGTGGAGTGATGGAGACACCAACCCACCCACAAACATTCAACCCGAAATGTATCCTGTGTACAAGAAATTCAGGCAAGGGGGGATGGAGCAGAAACTGAGGGAATGGCTAACCAGTAACCGGCCCAAGTTGAGAGATATCCCATGGGCAAGCACCAATCCCTGACACTATTAATGATGCTCTGTTATGAGAGGCTCCACCCAGCAGCTGAGTCAGACAGATACAGACACCCACAGCCAAACAGTGGACAGAGCCTGGGACTCTTATGAAGTATCAGGAGGAAGGATTGCAGGGCCCCTACGGGGACAGGAACTCCACAGGAAGACCAATTGAGCCAACTAACCCAGACCCTTGGGGCTCTCAGAGTCTAAACCACCAACCACAGACCACTAACCATACTGGACCTAGGCCTTCCACACATATGTAATAGGCATGCAGCTTGGTCTTCATGTGAGTCCCGAACATCTAGAGCAGAGGCTATCCCAAAAGCTGTTGCCTGTGTGTGGGATATGTTCTAGTTGGGCTGCCTTGTCTGGCCTCAATGAGAGAGGAAGCGCCTAGCCTTGAAGAGACTTGAAGTACCAGGATAGGGGATACTTGAGGGCCCCACCCACTCAGAGGAGAAGGGGTTAGTAGGGAGGGAAGGATTGTGGGAGGAGGTGACTGGGAGGGGGAACAGTGAATGGGATGTAAAGTAAATAATTAAAGAAATAAAAATGTAAACGAACAAACAAACAGACTCAGGGAACACTGTAGAAGTTGAGGCAGAAAGAATCTAGGTCAGATGGTGAGGAGAGGGACCTGAAATACTGCCTTCTAAACAACACATGGCCATGGTCGTCATGAACTCATCCGCAGCTGTGGATACTCAGACTGGCTCTTCAGAACTGGAGCCCTTCTAACAGTCAGCCGTGGAGGGAAAAAGACTCACTCTTGACGGCAGACTCTTTCCAATGGAGAGATTCT
This sequence comes from Rattus norvegicus, assembly GCF_021556685.1. Classification (NCBI taxonomy): domain Eukaryota; kingdom Metazoa; phylum Chordata; class Mammalia; order Rodentia; family Muridae; genus Rattus; species Rattus norvegicus. The sequence goes on from NC_141538.1 coordinate 78,619,744, forward strand.
GGCCAAGGGGGAGGCACAGTAACTCCTTGTAAGCGCACTGCTGAGCCCACCATGCTCCAATGGTTAGTTACAGACCTGGGATTACACAGACAGCAACAAGTAAACTCTGTGGGGCCCTAAACAAAATCAAAACTAATAAACAGAGGAAAGAGACTAGTGTGGGAGTCGGGGTGCTGATTAGAGCCAGAAGGTAAATAAAAACGGGTTGGGGAGGGGGGCAGCAACATTGTAGACACATATAAAACGGATGCTGAAAACCTGGTTGAATCAAGAGAGAACTTGTGCCGTGGGGATCCTTTCTCAGTCTACCTTGAAATGATACTCTATTGCCCCAGATCCCATGGCCTTGGCTAGAATCTCACAAACTCACCCTTGTATCTCACAAGGTCAGTTATGGCTTTGCTTCTTTTACTTAAAATGTTAGCCAACCACCATTTTGCATGTAGTTAAACTCCACTCAGTTTACAATGGCCCATGCCAACCGAGACTTGTGTCAGTGTGTCTTGAATTTTAGGTGGGTATTTTTGGAGATGCTGTGTGTGTGTGTGTGTGTGTGTGTGTGTGTGTGTGTGTGTGTGTGTACGCACGTGCATGTGCATGCATATATAATGGTGAAGAGCCAGAGGAAGAAATAATGGAGTTGGTGGGCAGTTTTGTACTACAAACAAAACAGGAAATCCATTCCATCTATATAAACAGTTCTAGGGATGAACACGGAATTGCATATCCTGTAGTTGAACCGTTACAGTTTTTTTTTTTTTTTGATGGGGCTAATGGACTATATCCCAAGGTTTTCACATTCTAAAAACTGGCTGAAGCCTCTTACCTTCTCAAACTCTCTGATAACAACTGACTTCAAAAGCCTATGTGCATTGGATCAGAAATAAAATGGATACTTTCAAGGAGAATAAAACACATGTTTTTTCAAAGAACTTTGAATTTCTAAGTTACCTTTTCTAGGATTCTAATCTCAAATTTGTTAATACCAAGATCTTACCTCAAAACACTTGCCAACTAGGGTAAATAAATAATGTCATTTTAAGGTTCTCTCTCAAATCCAAGCTTACATTAGGCAAATAATATATTTTAACATAGGAATTATCCCTAGGAGGGGCTGGAGAGATGTCGCAGTCAGATAAATGCTTGCTCTGCGGGCACGAGGACCTGAGTTGGGATCCCCAGCACTCACATGAAACACTGATTACAATGACGGGCATTTGTAATTCTAGTGCCAAGAGACAGAGACACAAGTCTCCCTGGAGCTCACTGGGCAGACAGTCTAGCTACATTGGTGAACTCCAGATTCACTGAAAGACCCTGCCTCAAAAGAAAAGGTAGAAAACAAAGGTGTTGTGGTATTTAACATGAACCTCTGGCTTCCACATGCATGTGTGAACACACAGATGCACATTTACAACCACATATGCACACATGTATGTAGATGCATACACCATGCTATAGGAACGCAGTCCTATACTTACTACATTGTGGTCCTGCTCTACAAAGGGAGACATGTTTCTTGGCTGGTTGTCTCTCATTAGTGGGGACATGTTTGTTTTCCCTCCTTGTTGCTACCACGAAACATGTTGATCCCTGTTACCATTTGGCTTTACTGTTTATATCAGAGAGACGTTGCAACATTGAGTAGGAAGTCATTATCATAAAGGGAAACTATTTGGGCTATGAAGAGCTATTTATACATAAAGCTAACTAATTCATCCTTGATTTGTTTGTGTTGGCAATTACCAGGGCTAATGAATCTTTTCGTTTAGATGTCCCCTGAAGCTCCAAGTCTCTCTCAGGCAAACTTTAAATATCAAAGGATTTATTTTTTACTGACCATCACGAGAAAATATTTAGCCTACTTTGGTTACATTATGATGTTTGCTCCCCTGTTTCTGTAATCTTACAGAATCAACATTACAAATAAGGATACACTGAACACAATGGAGCAAATGCTGAATATTTCCTGTGCATGGCCATGTATTAGCCACTTGGGGTATAATAATGAACATAATTATCCTATATTGAGAGTAAAAGGAAGCTAAGGGATCTACAAGAGTTGACTTGTATTGATCAGAAAGTCAGGATAACTCCTAAGAGCAAAAGATTGACATGCCATTAAAATAAAGGCTACCCAGTAGTTGAGGATTATGTGCTAGGAAGTGGCCAAATTGCTTCCTGAATCTTGACTTCTTAACCTTCAGAACAATCTTTTGATGTAGGCCCTTTGATTCTCATTTTAGAAATTAAAAACTGAATTTCAAAAAGTTTAAATTACTTGCCTAGGGTCTTCATTCTGGTGAATTATAGTGTTGAAGGAATTGACTAGAAGTAAAGAAGAGCATTGTCTTGGTTACTTTCCTGTTGCCATGACAAAACATCATGACCAAGACAACTTATAAGGGGAAACATTTAATTTAGGTCTCCCACTTACAGAGGGAGTATCCATGGCTGCTGACAGACAGCCATGACCCTGGGGCTGGAGCTGAGAGCTTTTATATGATCCACACCCATTGAGGCAGAAAGGGGAGGAGGGGGGAGAGAGAGAGAGAGAGAGAGAGAGAGAGAGAGAGAGAGAGAGAGGAGGGAGGAGGAGGAGGAGGAAGAGGAGGAAAAGAAGGAGGAGGGGGAGGAGGAGGAAGAGGAAGAGGAGGAGAAAGAGGAGAAGGAGGAGAAAGAGGAAGAAGAGGAGGAGGAGGAGAAAGAGGAGGAGGAAAAAGAGGAGGAGGAGAAAGAGGAGGAGAAAGAGGAGGAGGAGAAAGAGGAGGAGGAGAAAGAGGAGGAAGAAGAGGAGGAGGAGAAAGAGGAGGAGAAAGAGGAGGAGGAGGAGAAAAAGCAAGCACTAACCTGAAATGGCATGGGCTTTAGAACCCATCCCCAGTGACACAACTTCTCCAGCGAGTCCACACCTCCTAATTCTTCCAAAACAATTCTACCAACTGATGACCAAGTATTCAAATAGATGAGGCTATGAGGACCATTCTCATTCAAACTACCACAAGCATGCTTTGTGAGTGTCTATGGATTTACACGCATTCATAGAACTTTGCTCCCCTTTTCCAGCATGTCTTAGCAAACTTAAAAAACATTGAAGAGCTGGGCATGGTAGTGCACAGCTTTGATTCCAGCACTGGGAAGGAAGAGGCAGGAGGATTTCTGAGTTTGGGGCCAGGTTGGTCTACAGAGTGAGTTCCAGGAGAGCCAGTGAAACTCGGGAAAGAGAGGGAGAGGGAGAGAGGGGGGAGGGGGAGGGGGAGGGGAAGGGAGAGAGAGAGAGAGAGAGAGAGAGAGAGAGAGAGAGAGAGAGAGAGAGAGCGAGCAGTTAAGGTCAGGTTGATTAGGGGCAAGCATCAGTAAGACAGAAGAAAGGTTGAACTAGATTTAGAAGAGATTAAAGAAGGCCCAGCACAATCAGAATTGGAAACCTAAATCATGTTTTAAATGTGTCATAGACATCAAAGATGGCAGACTCCCTCAACAGACAGTGCATCCTAAGTGATTAAATGGAGCAAGATCTGTTAGTCCCAGTCTCACCGAGGAAGGTTCGTCTGAGAATGGACCCATGAGCTAACCATCACAAGAAAATATTTTGCTTGGGTACTGTAAGTCTGAGGAGGCTTCTGGGAAATAATTTACTACTATAAAAGGAGGCAAAGTCAGCCCCTCTTCTTCCTCCAGATGTTGTAGTGTCCTGGGGCTTATATGAAACTATGGCAGCCACCTTGTTCCCAACTTAAGGACAAATCCAGTCCAGAAGGAAAGACAGCTACAGGGGGCTGCAGGAGAACATCGCCAGAGGCAATATGGTGCGTCCAAGCCTGCTTCTGTGTCAGGTACATGCTTCCTTGTGTTTTTAAACCACAAATTAAAGAGCTTTCTGTTACTTAATATCAAAATCATTCAAAAGGATTCCAAAATGGTTCAGAGGTGATCGTTTGTACTCTCAGTTGTAAGCAACTAACATAGAGAGAAATCTGATGAAAACCAGCCTGGAAATGGACCAATGTTTAGAGTGTAAATCTTAGGGAAAGCAAAGAGAAGAGAAATGGCTGAAGAACAACACTGGAGTAGGATGGCAAATGTCATTGTGACTCGTGTATAATACAAATGATGTATTGGCTTAATTCAAAGCTGCCTAAACAGTGAGTCACAGCCCTACGCAGGGTCCAGTAACTCCATGTGGAATGTCTACAAAATATGGGTGAGAGTAAAAGCTCTCTGGGCGCACGACCACCAGATTTTAATTCAAAATCAAATGTATCGTGAATCTGAGGTGCAGGCAGAGTTGCATCGTGCACTGTCTTCACAGCAGCCTCTGCGCTGAGCATACAGGGAGACCACTTAGCAACAAGAAACCATCTTAAACACAGCGACTTAGATTCAAGACGATTGTGTGTTATGGACCTCAGTGTTCTAAGTTTTCTGCTCTATGAGAAACACAATGGTTGAGTGTAGAAAACAAACCCTTTTACTATCATCAGTCTACACAATATGTCAAATTATTGTATCTTTGGAATAGATTATACTTACACCAACAAAAACACTCATGTCATTAGCTTGCAAATTTGCTTTGGTCTCTAATAAATGGTAGAATTATGTATTCCAAGGAATTGTTTACAAATGCATTTCTTTTTGATTTTCAGTAAATATGCTTGATTTAAATAGCTATTTTATATACCTTAAATCGTGGTCCCATGAAAAATTCTTCAAAAAAAAAAAAGGCATCATATGTGGGAAAAGTTTAAGAAGTCCTTTAACCAAGTTTTCAATGCCTATAAAATGCTAAAGTCGAATGGTGGTACACGCTTTTAATCCCAGCACTCAGGAGGCAGAGGCAGGTGGACCTCTGAGTTTGAGGCCAGCCTGGTCAACAGAGTGAGTTCCAGAGCTACACAGAGAAACCCTGTTACAAAAAATAATAATAATTAGTTAATTAATTAAAAAATTTTAGAAAGCCCCGGCCCGCAGCAGCTCTCTGCTCCCAGACCCGGTGAGAGAGAGACCCAACCGCCTGGTCAGGTGGGCACTCCTGAGGCTGCAGAGCGGAAGAGACCACCAACACTGCTCACCCCTGCCCACATCCCTGGCCCAAGAGGAAACTGTATAAGGCCTCTGGGCTCCCGTGGGGGAGGGCCCAGGAGCGGCAGGACTTCTGCGCCTGAGACACCGCCGCCGGAACCTGAAAGAAACAGACCGGATAAACAGTTCTCTGCACCCAAATCCCGTGGGAGGGAGAGCTAAACCTTCAGAGAGGCAGACAAGCCTGGGAAACCAGAAGAGACTGCTCCCTGCACACACACCTCGGACGCCAGAGGAAAAAGCCAAAGACCATCTGGAACCCTGGTGCACTGAAGCTCCCGGAAGGGGCGGCACAGGTCTTCCTGGTTGCTGCCGCTGCAGAGAGCCCCTGGGCAGCACCCCACGAGCGAACCTGAACCTCGGGACCACAGGTAAGACCAAATTTTCTGCTGCAAGAAAGCTGCCTGGTGAACTCAAGACACAGGCCCACAAGAACAGCTGAAGACCTGTAGAGAGGAAAAACTACACGCCGGAAAGCAGAACACACTGTCCCCATAACTGACTGAAAGAGAGGAAAACAGGTCTACAGCACTCCTGACACACAGGCTTATAGGTCAGTCTAGCCACTGTCAGAAATAGCAGAACAAAGTAACACTAGAGATAATCTGATGGCGAGAGGCAAGCGCAGGAACCCAAGCAACAGAAACCAAGACTGCATGCCATCATCGGAGCCCAATTCTCCCGCCAAAACAAACATGGAATATCCAAACACACCAGAAAAGCAAGATCTAGTTTCAAAATCATATTTGATCATGATGCTGGAGGACTTCAAGAAAGACATGAACACACTTAGGGAAACACAGGAAATCATTAATAAACAAGTAGAGGCCTACAGAGAGGAATGGCAAAAATCCCTGAAAGAATTCCAGGAAAACACAATCAAACAGTTGAAGGAATTAAAAATGGAAATAGAAGCAATCAAGAAAGAACACATGGAAACAACCCTGGATATAGAAAACCAAAAGAAGAGACAAGGAGCTGTAGATACAAGCTTCACCAACAGAATACAAGAGATGGAAGAGAGAATCTCAGGAGCGGAAGATTCCATAGAAATCATTGACTCAACTGTCAAAGATAATGTAAAGCAGAAAAAGCTACTGGTCCAAAACATACAGGAAATCCAGGACTCAATGAGAAGATCAAACCTAAGGATAATAGGTATAGAAGAGAGTGAAGACTCCCAGCTCAAAGGACCAGTAAATATCTTCAACAAAATCATAGAAGAAAACTTCCCTAACCTAAAAAAAGAGATACCCATAGGCATACAAGAAGCCTACAGAACTCCAAATAGATTGGACCAGAAAAGAAACACCTCCCGTCACATAATTGTCAAAACACCAAACGCACAAAATAAAGAAAGAATATTAAAAGCAGTAAGGGAAAAAGGTCAAGTAACATATAAAGGGAGACCTATCAGAATCACACCAGACTTCTCGCCAGAAACTATGAAGGCCAGAAGATCCTGGACTGATGTCATACAGACCCTAAGAGAACACAAATGCCAGCCCAGGTTACTGTATCCAGCAAAACTCTCAATTAACATTGATGGAGAAACCAAGATATTCCATGACAAAACCAAATTTACACAATATCTTTCTACAAATCCAGCACTACAAAGGATAATAAATGGTAAAGCCCAACATAAGGAGGCAAGCTATACCCTAGAAGAAGCAAGAAACTAATCGTCTTGGCAACAAAACAAAGAGAATGAAAGCACACAAACATAACCTCACATCCAAATATGAATATAAAGGGAAACAATAATCACTATTCCTTAATATCTCTCAATATCAATGGCCTCAACTCCCCAATAAAAAGACATAGATTAACAAACTGGATACGCAACGAGGACCCTGCATTCTGCTGCCTATAGGAAACACACCTCAGAGACAAAGACAGACACTACCTCAGAGTGAAAGGCTGGAAAACAACTTTCCAAGCAAATGGTCAGAAGAAGCAAGCTGGAGTAGCCATTCTAATATCAAATAAAATCAATTTCCAACTAAAAGTCATCAAAAAAGATAAGGAAGGACACTTCATATTCATCAAAGGAAAAATCCACCAAGATGAACTCTCAATCCTAAATATCTATGCCCCAAATACAAGGGCACCTACATACGTAAAAGAAACCTTACTAAAGCTCAAAACACACATTGCACCTCACACAATAATAGTGGGAGATTTCAACACCCCACTCTCAACAATGGACAGATCATGGAAACAGAAATTAAACAGTGATGTCGACAGACTAAGAGAAGTCATGAGCCAAATGGACTTAACGGATATTTATAGAACATTCTATCCTAAAGCAAAAGGATATACCTTCTTCTCAGCTCCTCATGGTACTTTCTCCAAAATTGACCATATAATTGGTCAAAAAACGGGCCTCAACAGGTACAGAAAGATAGAAATAATCCCATGCGTGCTATCGGACCACCACGGCCTAAAACTGGTCTTCAATACCAATAAGGGAAGAATGCCCACATATACGTGGAAATTGAACAATGCTCTACTCAATGATAACCTGGTCAAGGAAGAAATAAAGAAAGAAATTAAAAACTTTTTAGAATTTAATGAAAATGAAGATACAACATACTCAAACTTATGGGACACAATGAAAGCTGTGCTAAGAGGAAAACTCATAGCGCTGAGTGCCTGCAGAAAGAAACAGGAAAGAGCATATGTCAGCAGCTTGACAGCACACCTAAAAGCTCTAGAACAAAAAGAAGCAAATACACCCAGGAGGAGTAGAAGGCAGGAAATAATCAAACTCAGAGCTGAAATCAACCAAGTAGAAACAAAAAGGACCATAGAAAGAATCAACAGGACCAAAAGTTGGTTCTTTGAGAAAATCAACAAGATAGATAAACCCTTAGCCAGACTAACGAGAGGACACAGAGAGTGCGTCCAAATTAACAAAATCAGAAATGAAAAGGGAGACATAACTACAGATTCAGAGGAAATTCAAAAAATCATCAGATCTTACTATAAAAACCTATATTCAACAAAACTTGAAAATCTTCAGGAAATGGACTATTTCCTAGACAGATACCAGGTATCAAAGTTAAATCAGGAACAGATAAACCAGTTAAACAACCCCATAACTCCTAAGGAAATAGAAGCAGTCATTAAAGGTCTCCCAACCAAAAAGAGCCCAGGTCCAGATGGGTTTAGTGCAGAATTCTATCAAACCTTCATAGAAGACCTCATACCAATATTATCCAAACTATTCCACAAAATTGAAACAGATGGAGCCCTACCGAATTCCTTCTACGAATCTACAATTACTCTTATACCTAAACCACACAAAGACACAACAAAGAAAGAGAACTTCAGACCAATTTCCCTTATGAATATCGACGCAAAAATACTCAATAAAATTCTGGCAAACCGAATTCAAGAGCACATCAAAACAATCATCCACCATGATCAAGTAGGCTTCATCCCAGGCATGCAGGGATGGTTTAATATACGGAAAACCATCAACGTGATCCATTATATAAACAAACTGAAAGAACAGAACCACATGATCATTTCATTAGATGCTGAGAAAGCATTTGACAAAATTCAACACCCCTTCATGATAAAAGTCCTGGAAAGAATAGGAATTCAAGGCCCATACCTAAACATAGTAAAAGCCATATACAGCAAACCAGTTGCTAACATTAAACTAAATGGAGAGAAACTTGAAGCAATCCCACTAAAATCAGGGACTAGACAAGGCTGCCCACTCTCTCCCTACTTATTCAATATAGTTCTTGAAGTTCTAGCCAGAGCAATCAGACAACAAAAGGAGATCAAAGGGATACAGATCGGAAAAGAAGAGGTCAAAATATCACTATTTGCAGATGATATGATAGTATATTTAAGTGATCCCAAAAGTTCCACCAGAGAACTACTAAAGCTGATAAACAACTTCAGCAAAGTGGCTGGGTATAAAATTAACTCAAATAAATCAGTTGCCTTCCTCTATACAAAAGAGAAACAAGCCGAGAAAGAAAATAGGGAAACGACACCCTTCATAATAGACCCAAATAATATAAAGTACCTCGGTGTGACTTTAACTAAGCAAGTAAAAGATCTGTACAATAAGAACTTCAAGTCACTGAAGAAAGAAATTGAAGAAGACCTCAGAAGATGGAAAGATCTCCCATGCTCATGGATTGGCAGGATTAATATAGTAAAAATGGCCATTTTACCAAAAGCAATCTACAGATTCAATGCAATCCCCATCAAAATACCAATCCAATTCTTCAAAGAGTTAGACAGAACAATTTGCAAATTCATCTGGAATAACAAAAAACCCAGGATAGCTAAAGCTATCCTCAACAATAAAAGGACTTCAGGGGGAATCACTATCCCTGAACTCAAGCAGTATTACAGAGCAATAGTGATAAAAACTGCATGGTATTGGTACAGAGACAGACAGATAGACCAATGGAATAGAATTGAAGACCCAGAAATGAACCCACACACCTATGGTCACTTGATTTTTGACAAAGGAGCCAAAACCATCCAATGGAAAAAAGATAGCATTTTCAGCAAATGGTGCTGGTTCAACTGGAGGGCAACATGTAGAAGAATGCAGATCGATCCATGCTTATCACCCTGTACAAAGCTTAAGTCGAAGTGGATCAAGGACCTCCACATCAAACCAGACACACTCAAACTAATAGAAGAAAAACTAGGGAAGCATCTGGAACACATGGGCACTGGAAAAAATTTCCTGAACAAAACACCAATGGCTTATGCTCTAAGATCAAGAATTGACAAATGGGATCTCATAAAACTGCAAAGCTTCTGTAAGGCAAAGGACACTGTGGTTAGGACAAAACGGCAACCAACAGATTGGGAAAAGATCTTTACCAACCCTACAACAGATAGAGGCCTTATATCCAAAATATACAAAGAACTCAAGAAGTTAGACCGCAGGGAAACAAATAACCCTATTAAAAAATGGGGTTCAGAGCTAAACAAAGAATTCACAGCTGAGGAATGCCGAATGGCTGAGAAACACCTAAAGAAATGTTCAACATCTTTAGTCATAAGGGAAATGCAAATCAAAACAACCCTGAGATTTCACCTCACACCAGTGCGATTGGCTAAGATCAAAAACTCAGGTGACAGCAGATGCTGGCGAGGTTGTGGAGAAAGAGGAACACTCCTCCATTGTTGGTGGGATTGCAGACTGGTAAAACCATTCTGGAAATCAGTCTGGAGGTTCCTCAGAAAATTGGACATTGAACTGCCTGAGGATCCAGCTATACCTCTCTTGGGCATATACCCAAAAGATGCCTCAACATATAAAAGAGACACGTGCTCCACTATGTTCATCGCAGCCTTATTTATAATAGCCAGAAAATGGAAAGAACCCAGATGCCCTTCAACAGAGGAATGGATACAGAAAATGTGGTACATCTACACAATGGAATACTACTCAGCTATCAAAAACAACGAGTTTATGAAATTCGTAGGCAAATGGTTGGAACTGGAAAATATCATCCTGAGTGAACTAACCCAATCACAGAAAGACATACATGGTATGCACTCATTGATAAGTGGCTATTAGCCCAAATGCTTGAATTACCCTAGATCCCTAGAACAAACGAAACTCAAGACGGATGATCAAAATGTGAATGCTTCACTCCTTCTTTAAATGAGGAAAAAGAATACCCTTGGCAGGGAAGGGAGAGGCAAAGATTAAAACAGAGACTGAAGGAACACCCATTCAGAGCCTGTCCCACATTTGGCCCATACATATACAGCCACCCAATTGGACTAGATGGATGAAGCAAAGAAGTGCAGACCGACAGGAGCCGGATGTAGATCGCTCCTGAGAGACACAGCCAGAATACAGCAAATACAGAGGCGAATGCCAGCAGCAAACCACTGAACTGAGAATAGGTCCCCTATTGAAGGAATCAGAGAAAGAACTGGAAGAGCTTGAAGGGGCTCGAGACCCCAAAAGTACAACAATGCCAAGCAACCAGAGCTTCCAGGGACTAAGCCACTACCTAAAGACTATACATGGACTGACCCTGGACTCTGACCCCATAAGTAGCAATGAATATCCTAGTAAGAGCACCAGTGGAAGGGGAAGCCCTGGGTCCTGCTAAGACTGAACCCCCAGTGAACTAGTCTATGGGGGGAGGGCGGCAATGGGGGGAGGGTTGGGAGGGGAACACCCATAAGGAAGGGGAGAGGGGAGGGGGATGTTTGCCCGGAAACCGGGAAAGGGAATAACACTCGAAATGTATATAAGAAATACTCAAGTTAATAAAAAAAAAAAATATCCTGTAAAAGAAAAAAATCAGAATCTTCCATTCCAACATTGTGTTGGGGTAACCAGGTCTTGCTTTTCTGTGAGAATTGGGTTCTAATGATGCCAAGTAGCCTTGGTTTCTGTTGCTTAGGTTCTTGTGCTTGCCTCATGTCATCTTGTTATCTCTAATGGTAGCTGGTCTTGTTGTCTCTGTCTGGAGCTTGTCCCTCCTGTGTGCTTGTGATCTAATGTGTGTCAGCACTTCTGGGAGACTAGCTCTCTCTATGCAGGATTTGTGTTCCTGATCCTGCTACTATAGCTTCCCTACCTGTTTCTATGTATTCTCCACCATGATGGATCTTAGCCTTCTGAAACTGTAAGACAAAATAAACCCTTTCTTTCTTAAAAAAAAAAAAAAAATTTTAGAAAGCTAAAAGTGTGCCTTGTGCAAAAGCAGACATGGTCAGAGCCCAGTGGACATTTTGGTCCAGTGAGTAGCGTAATCATTAAGTGAATAGGCAGATAGCTGGGGGAGGTTTAGATTTTCAGGTAGAAATGGGAATTGCCCTCACTCCTGACACTTCCTTGGGGGCTGAGATTTTAGTGCCTGGCAAGGAAGGGTGCTGAAACTGTAAGACCTGTGTTTACACTGGGTTCACCATGAAAAACTAGCCACGTGCTGTTCGTGTCCAAATTGGCACCTCTGTGAACAGATACCAGACACTCGCAGCTGGCCTTGAACCAGAAACCTCTGTCTGTCCCTCACATAATGTAGGACCCAGCTGTGTCAGTCTAGCTCCTGCTGAAGAAGGAACGCGGAGGCTGAGGCTGAGGCTGTCTGTGGATGGTGGATCCTCACCTACACGGAACTCCTCCAGACTGTGGGGTAACCTCCTCCAACACAGCTTGGTGCAGGCGGACACGGAGGAAACGTAAGTGGATTCACCGAGGATCAGGACCAATATGATGAGGAAAACAGAGACTCGGAATGTTTGACACAGGAAGGAGTGTTTTTGAAATCCCGACTTGAAACTGGAGACAAAGGAAATGAGAAAAAAAGGTTCTCAAAGAATTATTAAATGAAGCATTATGAAGAAGTGGAGGATAACTCTGGTCAAAGCGCTGCCCGGGAGTCTGGGAGGAAATGGGATTGTGGTCGCTAACTACACTGTGTGACTTAGTGATCGCTCTCATTGGATCAATTAGAAGTGACAGCAATTAGGGTGGGAATGTTGACTGATTGCAAGGCAAGATAGGTCCCACTGGAGAGGTTTTGTTATGAGATGGAGAAGGATGCAGGTACAACGAGGAGCCATGACCAAAGACAACAGACATGCTAAGGTGGTCTGGGAAAGCCCAGGAGACCTCAACCCTACACAAAGAGCTATCTGCGACTAAAGAATGATGAGAGTTGGAGAAATACTCTTCCCCGGGGACAAGCACACCAATTGATTTTCCAATACTAAATAGTCAGCACTGAAAATATGTACAAATGAGTAACACACAGGCTAAGCTGGTTATATTTGTGTATTTTGGAATATATGTTACAGATATCCATATATATCCATATATATATATATCCATATATACAATTAATAAAATAAGAAGAGGTCATGAGTTTGACAGAGAACAAGGAAGCTTTGGAAGGAGGAAAGGGAGGGGGAAAAGACATAATTATATTACAATGTCAAAAGATAAACATGGACACCACCCGCGGCCCAGAAGCAGTGGGAGTTGTGATGATAAAAGGCCATAGATACTTAAGAGGGGTTTGATTCTTTTCAGGAAAAGTGGGGCCGCGGGCCTTCGCTAGAAAGCACAAGTTCAAAAAAGAACAGTAAAGAGTGCCAGCCGCACATGAAAGCTAGTCACCTGTAAGGGACCAGAGAGCATGATGGGTTTCACCTGCCCACTGGCAATGAGTCAGATCGAGAGCTGGAGCCTCATTGTCTTAAGGAAGGTTGTCTAATGGGCTCCGTTGAGAGAAGACTTAACCCACTTCCCAAATGATGGTGGAAACAAACACTTGTAAACAGAACTGTTACTGGACAGGCTTCCACTTGTTGAGTGAATATCACGGGATAAGCACCACTTGAATTTGTTCCATAGAATCTCAGCGTAATCTTGTTGGTTCGGTAGTGTCATAGCACTCTACAGATGGAAAAACCAAGATTAAGGTGGCTGAGAAAGAATCTAAAACTGAACAGAAGTAGCTGTGATCAATGGTAGAAAGTTTGCCTGGTGTGCCTGGGCTCAATCCCCAGCCAAGAAAAAATAAGCTAAAATTTAATAGTTTCCACTAATAAAGAACAGCAACATTCAGAGTGTTTCATTCAATCTACATGTTTCCAAAAGAAATATATATATCGCTTTATGCTTAGAGGATTTGTGCTAGACCCTCTGGCTGGTTTTAGTGTTACTGGAGGATCCTGCGGCCATCTTTAGTTGCTAGTATCGTGCAAGCTGAATATCTCTTGGCCCATATTAGTCAAGCTTTAAATAAATATTTAATAAGGAAAGTCAGATTCCATTTTGGTCATCACAGTGGTGTACCTTGACGGCTCTCAGGCTGCATTGGCCACATTAGACAACGTATTGCAAGTACTGGGCCGCAAGCAGTGAGATACTGTGAGAGCCACGGGTAGAAAGTGCTACGATGCTTTCCCTGGGGGCTTGTTACCTAGGGACAGTTTCCACATGGTTGGGTGGCGAGGTGCATCCCACCCAGGGAAGAGCAGGAAGCAGTGTTAACTGAGCTCAGGAGACAGAAACAGCCGGTTGGAGAGCCTAAGGCAGCTGGCATTTGCACAGAGTGTTTCAAAGAAACAGAGAGGTCCAGAAGTCTTTGTGGGGTCATCGCTCAATCAATTCAAGGTGAGTTTCCAAAAAGTCCAGCAAAGAGTAGCCGCCTGGAGATGAGAGATACCGAGTGGGATGGAGAGAGGGATTTTCAGTCCAGCAAGTGTGAGGAAGTACATCCTAAACAACGAGACTCCAGAAACACCATGTTTTAGAAACAAGGAAGAGCACAACCGATAAAAACTGAATCCTAACAATAAAGTTTGCTGCAAAAAAAATAACTAATGCTATGTGGGTAAAAATCCCTAAAATTAGCATAACATTAAAATCAATAGATCCAAGAAGACAAGTGACACCCAGGTAAAATAGATTTCAAAAACTAAAAACAAACTTCCCACCGGGAAAAATCTAAAACACGGACGGGGGAGAGAAAAGATGTTAAATGTGAAGGAACAAAGACACAAATGATGAAACATTTAAGGCTTCTGGAAGAAGAAAAGAGAGTACCAGCCTTAAAATGCCCAAAAGGATGGTTTAGGATTTATACTCTCTAAAATTGAAAATTGTATAAAAGTGTTTTCAGATTTTCAAATGTTAAAATGACTTGGGCGTGTTGTATGCATGTGTCCGTGTTTGTGCATGCACCTGCATGAGCATGCGCATAAGTGTGTGCTTACATGTGAAGGCTGGAAGTCAAGGTTGGGCATCTTTCTCCCTCCATCATTCATTCCCTACATTAGTTTGAGACACAGTCTCTCACTGAGCCTGGAGCTCACTAATGCTGGCAGATTATCCAGCCAGCAAACTCCAGCAGTCCTCCTGCCTCTGCTTCTCCAGTGGTGGGATTACAGGTGGGTGCCACCATGACCAGCTTCTTACATGCATACTAGAGGTTGAACTTAGCTCCTAGAACCTGCAGGCACTATATACTGACTAAGCCATCGACTCAGCTCCTAAAATACTTTTGATATTCTAAACCAGATCTATACAAGTGCTTAAGGATGTTCTTTAGAATAAAGAAAACTGTAGAGGAAGAAAGGTTCCCAGTTCTTGGGATAAAGCTGGATGTAAAACTAGGGTTTATTACAGCAAAATTATCAAAGCAAAGACCAGGGGAAATAACACCCAAGCTTCCAATCGCCTCCCAGGAGAGTCACTCAGGATGTGTTTAATTCTTCTTGCTAAACAGGCTGACACGTGCCATGCGGTCTACCACAGAAGCTCCTTGAAGACCCTGTGCACAAGGCAATTTACTTGAGGCTGGTCTCAGAGGCAGCCTCTGCCTTGCACATCCCAAGATTCCCAGAAGGAAAGCAAGTTTGGTACAAACCATGGTTGGCTGTACAAACCTTCTAGGCACAACAGACTACTTTTTCCAATCCCAAGAGGATCCTGGGAACCTTCTTGAAATCAAATTTCTCAGATGGCCAGTCAGGAGTCTCCTTACAAGAAGACCCTTCCAAAGACATCAGCTTCCACTTATTTTAACTGTCTTTTTCTGCACACATGTCTACAGTCAAGATACAAAATAGGAGCTGGTAAGATGACTCAATGAGGAAAGTCTTAAAGCCTAAGGAACTGAATTTGATCCCTGGGACCTACATGATAGAAGTGAGTCGTCTTTCAATTCCATGTGTGCACCATGGAAAACATCTGCATGCATGCACATAAACACATACAAAATAAATGAAATAACATTTTAATTCAAAAAATACAAATTAGTACACATGGGAACTGTGGTGGTTTGAGTATACTTGGCCCAGGGAGTGGCACTAGTAGGAGGTGTAACCTTGTTGGAGGAAGTGTGTCACTGTGGGGGTGGGCTTGGAGACCCTCCTCCTAGCTGCCTAGAAGTCAGTTTCTCCTGGCTGCATTCTGAACAAGATGCAGAACTCTCAGCTCTTTCTCCAGCACCAAGTTGGCCTGGACACTACCAAGCTTCCAGCCATGATCTTGGACTGAACCTCTGAAACTGTAAGCCAGCCCCAATTAAGTGTTGTCCTTTGTAAGAGTTGCCTTGGTCATGGTGTCTCTTCACAGCAATAAAACCCAAACTAAGACAGAACCCCCATATACAAATGAGTTAGATTCACTCATGCTCAAACAACATTAAACAGAGAAAAAGCAAATGAGTAATTTTACCCTAAAGCACACTCTACGCGAACCCACAATGTATTAGATGAGCTACTTCCTGAAATGTGATCACAAATTAAAGCATTACAGGCTTCCTAGAATTGTACAATTAATATTTAATTCAGAAAAATGAGGCAAACCCAGAAGAAAATCAAAGAAATTCAACTCTTTGAAATCCTGAAATCATCACTTATCACTGGTAATGTTTTTGTATTCATCTGTGTGATGGTTTGTATATGCTCGCCCAGGAATTAGCACTATTAGAAGGTGTGGCCCTGTTTGAGTAGGTGTGGCCTTGTTGGAGTAGGTGTGTCACTGTGGGCGAGGGCTTTAAGACCCTCATCCTAGCTGCCTAGAAGCCAATCTTCTGTTATCGGCCTTAAGATAAAGATATAGAACTCTCAGTTCCTCCTGCCCCATGCCTGCCTGGATGCTGCCATGTTCTTGCCTTGACAACAATAGACTGAACCTCTGAATGTGTAAGTCAGCCCCAATTAAATGTTGTCCTTATAAGAGTTGCCTTGGGATTGAAGGAGCTGAAGGGGCTTACAACCCCATAAGAACAACAATACCAACCAACTAGAGCTCCCAGGGACTAAACTACTACCCAAAGAGTACACATGGACAGGCCCATGGCTCCAGCTGCATATGTAGCAGAGGATGGCCTTGTTGGGCACCAATGGGAGGAGAAACCCTTGGTCCTGCCAAGGCTGGACTCCCCAGGGCAGGGAGGTGGGAAGGGGTGGATGGTTGGGGAGGGGGAACACCCTCATAGAAGAAGGGGGGAAGGGGAATGGGTTGGGAGGCTTATGGATGGGAAACCAGGAAAGAGGATAATATTTGAAATGTAAATAAAAAAATCCAATGAAAAAAAAGTTACCTTGGTCATAATGTCTATTTGCAACAGTAAAACCCTAATGAAGACAATCTGGAAAAATAGTAAACATATCTAATAGTTAATAACACATTTAATATTAAATTTAAATGTAGCTACCTGTGTTTTTTCTTGTCATTAACAACTAATAATGAAAAATATTGTTAGAAACTTCTAAACCCTCCCTCTTCTGATGGATATACATGGTTTTTTATTTTATTAGTTTTCTCCCGCTAACCCCAAGGCTAAAAAGCCACACATGATCCGGACCTGCTCCTTCCATTGCTCCATTCCACATGGACTTACCCTGACCTTTGAACTTTCCAGCTGTGTCGCGAGGTGCCGCGCCAGGATGCTAGCCCCTATACTGTGCATTACAATATACTGCTCCTTGTCTTCTATAGATACCAATTTTTAAATGTACATAGCCCTAGATAGATACTAATCGCCCCCAAGGCAGAGACTATAACTGTCTGCTCAGCACGCAGCAGTCATAGTAGTTAACACTGTCCCTAGAATACAGTAAGGGTTTTAGGTGTAAGCCCATAAATAAGGACACGATTTGTTAAATCACTTCGTGTGTGTACTCCATTGCTTTAGCCATTGGATTGCCATGTCTCTTAGGTCATTTAAGTATCTTCTTTTTATAAAACCTCAATTTCCTTGTTATATCTTCTAATACTCCTTAGGACTAGTTAAAATCATTTAATTCAACCTATACTCTTCCTTAATTTGGGACTCTTAACTTATTTTACTAATTCTTTAACTTTCACTCTTCTTACTTGGAAAGTTTCTTTTAACAGGGTCTCTATATAAAACAAGATGGTTTCCAACTCACAATCCTCCTGCTTCAGTCTCTCCAGTGCTGGGATTTCAGTCTCTCTACCAGCTGTAATTTTCTTATTGGCAGCAGTGGACACAGCATGGAGTTCTCCTGGCTATGACTTTGTTCTCATCCTAACTTTCAGTCATTCCAATGCTGATCGACACACAGTATCAGAACAGAACTCGTGTTCTTCCCACACTCAAATGGTTTGCTTGTGTTTTAAAAACAATCTCTCTGTCTTTTGGTGTCTGTTACTTTATTGAGGTTTCATTTTAAGTTAAGGTGCTCACACACTTATATTTGATTATCTTTAAATAGGACTGAGTAAAACTGAGTGAGGGGGATGATTTTCCTTTTGCTGGTATGATTGTTCATACTGACAACTTAACCTAGAATCGCCTTGAGGGTGCATCTCTGGACCTGTCCCTGATGGTTTTTTTTTTAAGGTTTATTTATTTTATGTATATGAGTACACTGTAGCTGTCTTCAGACATACCAGAAGAGGGCATCAGATCCCATTACAGATGGTTGTGAACCACCAAGTGGTTGCTGGGAATTGAACTCAGGAAGGACAGTCAGTGCTCTGAACTGCTGCACCATCTCTCCAGCTGCTAAACATCGTGAGATTGTCTAAATTAAGTTCACTGGAGTGGAAAAGCCGAGGCTAACTGTCGGACTGAATCAAAAAGAGCGACAAGCTGAGCTGTAGCGTCCGTATTTCTCTGTTCGCTGACTGTGGGTGTCATGTGACCTATCGGTATCATGTGACCTGTGAGTATCATGTGATCAGCTGCCTCCAGCTGCTACCACCATGCCTTTCTTGCTATGATAGACCGTACCCTCAAACTGTGAGCCAGCGTAAACCCTTCCTTCCTTAACTTGCTTCTGTCAGGCATTTTCTCCGACTAACACAGAAGCTGGTGCAGCTGGATTGTGAAGGAACGGAGTGCCCTGGACTTCCTGGCAAAGGCTCCCTTCCTGGTAAGGCTCCCTTACCTCTAGTAAAAGGCTCATCACTACATAACCAGACAAAATGATGGCTCAGATCCTCTCCTGCAGACTTAAAGGGAAATAAAACATGTGACAACTGTCAAGGCCAGCCACCTCTGGGTTACAAATCCATTCCTGAAATTTGATGACAAGATATGGGCAACATGATAGGCTCCTGGAGGTGCTTAGGAAGAGGGATCAGTTTGGGTTTATCAAGCCTGGGGCTATCCTTGTCTAATTTCCAAAACTGTCTTTCATTTGCCCACTCCGCTGCTGTTCTCTGGTATTGTTAGTATGTATGCTTCGGTTAAATATTACAGACTGATCGTGGTTGAGCTCTGGGGTACTCTTATACCGAATTGTAAAACTATAAAGGCATTTGTAATTAAATTATGGTGGTCTGAAGAAGACAGATAAGAACTCATTTTGGGGCCTGACTCATTAGGTAAGAGTACTCACTTTGAAAGCATGGGGATCTGAGTTCAAATCCCTGTCAGCTACTCCATAAAAGCTGAGCATGGCTGACCATGCTGGT
This sequence comes from Rattus norvegicus, assembly GCF_021556685.1. Lineage (NCBI taxonomy): Eukaryota > Metazoa > Chordata > Mammalia > Rodentia > Muridae > Rattus > Rattus norvegicus. The sequence continues at coordinate 78,639,245 of NC_141538.1, forward strand.
AACTCCAGCGTTGTGGAACAGAGGTGGGAAGAGCTCGAGAACTCTGGCCTCCACATGCAAAAGCATACACACATCACACACAATTAAAAACCAACCACATTTTGACCAACGATCCAAGACATGCGCATGAGAGAGACTACCGATCCAGGTGCACAGCAAACACACGCCCTACCCTGGGGAATCTAAGATTCTTCTTTAGGGAGTCCTTGAGACCTCAGTGGGGTGCAGGGAGAAGGATTCTAGTAAAAGGCTCATCACTACATAACCAGACAAAATGATGGCTCAGATCCTCTCCTGCAGACTTAAAGGGAAATAAAACATGTGACAACTGTCAAGGCCAGCCACCTCTGGGTTACAAACCAATAAATCCATTTAACAACAGTCAGTTAGACAGAGTCTGCTTTACCAGATGTCACGACTTCCTGCCACAAGGTCATGTGATCACTACTCTATGGCTCTATTGCAAAATATGTGATATTAATAACTTTGCTTTAAAAATCCACTAAACATAGGTATGGTAATGTGGCATTTTAATACCTGATGGTATGTATAAAGAGCCACAAAATATTTGTGTGATTAAGCCTTGACATTCTACATAGTAAGAACCTTTTAAAATAATCAGAAAGGTTCAGCATGCGAAGGAATTTGCCAACAAGCCTGGTGATCTGAGTTTATCCCCAGGAACCACACAGTGAAGTGACTCCTGAAAGCTGTCCTCTGATCACCACACATATGCCACAATGTACATGTGATTCCAACACATACAGAAAATAAATATATGTGATTTTTTAAAAAAATCCAAAATATGCACAAAGGATCCCCCACCCACCCACCCACCCAAGATAAGGTTTTTCTGTTTAATAACCCTGGATGTCCTGGAACTTATTTTATAGACCAGACTGGCCTTGAATGCCTGCTTCTCTCTCCCAAATCCTGGGATTAAAGCCTCATGCCACCACTGCCTGGATTAAATGGAATTTTTAAAGCTTTTAAAATTTGCATCAACAAACTCTGGATTGAAAGCCATAAGTGTTCTGTAATTTGAAGCCAGGAAACACTAACTAATGGTAACAAGGAGAGAGGGTGCAGGCACTGAACTGTTCCCTTCGTTTAAAGGTTTTGAAAGTCTACATAAGATTAAAACAATGAATAAAAGGTCAGCAGGAATATAAAACAGCAAACAATATTTTAAGCAATTAAGAGAGTTGAGTCACCTAAAATACTGAGCTGCAAATGAACGCTAGTGTATCCTCCACAACTGACCTCTGTAGCATGGAGCTTATGGTCCAATGAGAACAGCAGATCTGGGCACAGCAGTGGGATAGTCTACCATCTTCTTATTTGTTCATCTTCTCTTTTTACATATGTTGAACCTAGACATGATTTGTCCCCAGTAAACAATAACAGGCATTAGTAATCACTTCTTTTCATACTTACCCATAAGCACCGAAACACGAAAACATATGTGTGAGACAGTGAACATCACCATTATTTACGCCAACAAAAAAATGAAAGCAACCTAAAATGTCCAGGAATGGGAAAATGAAGACATTCCACCCTGTCCTCTCTGGGGAAATAATGATTTCTGCAGAGCAACCTACACACCAATTTTACAACTGGCTTATGAGAAAAAGAAAACTATGAGTTACACAGGCGGAAGGAGCACGTGGTATGTGTGTGAACATGCGGCAAGCACCATCATAAAATATCACTAGTGATTGTTCTGGTCCCGAGAGGTGCTTTCTTCCCAGCTAATTTTGTTGTCATGCTTTATTTGGGTTTGTTGATATTGTAGAGTTTTTGGTTGTTTTCGTTTTTAGCCTTTTTGTTTTTCAGAGTGAATTTTTCTTTTGTTGTTGTTGCTGCTGCTGCTGCTATTACTGAAATCAGACCTCACTGTGTAGCCCAGGCTGGCCCTCCACTTACAATCATTGTGCAACCCACATTTAGATTTGACTGGTCCTTCATGTTTTGAGACAGTCTTGCCTTGCTGGTCAGCTGAGCACAAATTCTCATACTGGGGAGACTTATCCAGATCAGCTTCTAAGGGACTACAGGTGTGCACTATCTTTGCCTGGTTATGAAGCAACATTTCCAAAAATAAGTTACACCTGAAGATATATATGGAGTCTCTAATATGCATCTATAATTTGAGGGTCTATAACTCCAAATCCCCAAAGCAAAGGGCTATGTAACATCCATTAGATTCCCATTTGCAGACATTCTCCTAACCTGGACACCATCTTGGTATATGCTTTGGGTTAAAGGATTTTAGGGAGCTGTAACAAAAAAAGGTATTTTGTGGCATAAGTGAATGCTAGGCTTCCAAAAGAAAGAGTGGTGTCTAATGTGGGATAGTAACAGGTATGTTTGCTTCCAGGTAAGGACCATCATTTGAGAGACTTAGGGAATCTGCCTGTCCCTGTGAGTGCAAACCTAAAGGACAGGAGTTTGCTTCGTGGCTAAGTCACCCCTGTCTATGGAAGATGACAGGGCAAAGCAGTAGACAGAAAGCACTGGTTTTGCTGGTTCAACTGAAACACAGACCTGTGTGAGTTTGCTGGGAAGATGGCGGGGTGCCCCACCCTCTAAACTGCCCAGAGTCTGCTGTCTGAATTGAAAACCTTGCCCTCCTTCAGCCCCACTTCTGACTTTCTCAGCCAAGTACCTGGTAGCAAGTGGGCAAGTTAAGACTTTGTCTGTCTCTCCTTGTCAGTAATTATGGGACCAGTATATGGCATTGCCTTTCGTTTATCCACCAAAGACATCTGGGAGTCTTTATAACTGAATGATTTGACGGTACGACTGCTATTACCATGTACCTTCTAGTAGATTCATTAGGGATAAACAGCACAGCTACTAGAGAGACTGAGGGGCTGGGGCCATGGCTCAGTGCATGATACACTTGTCTTGAATCACAAAGACCAAAGTTCAGATCCCCAGAACTCACATAAAAATTGGATAGACGTGGCAGCCTCCCTGGAATTCCAGTGTCTAGGAAGCTGGGGCAGGGGATTCCCCAAGCTGGCTATTTAGACTGACTGTGAGCTTCAAGTCCAGAGAGAGACCTCGCCACAGTAAATAGGGAGTGAGTGAGGAAGATGCTCAGCATTGACCTCCAACCCCCACAAATGCATTCATCCATGTGCACACACATGATGTGCATGGACACATGGGTACCGTAAACATGCAAGTTGTCACACATACAACACGCAGAAAAGAGAAAAGGAAGAGATTTAATTCTGCACCAGGATGACTATGCACAGTCCACGGTCCTTGTCTCCACTTCTTAGAAACCAATTCCTCCCTCCCCAGCACAAACTATTGCCCTGCCACACATGAGCAGGAAGTATGCTTCATGGGGGACATCAGCATAGTCAACTGTGAGGGAGAGGAAATGGGGAGAGGTTATCTAGGAACAAAAGCACACAAACAGGGCAAGTTTCTGGATCAAGCCAACACTCTATAATTTAATAGAAGTTTGGACCAACTAAGAGAACACATTTTTAAATTTCCAACGATTAACACTTATATGTGTCTCATTGTATATAAATTACATGTCAAAAAGCTTACAGATTTTAACTCATGTTGACGGAGGTACAGTATAGCAATGCCAGTGTATTAAGACTCTTAAGTTCCCTTGGCTTTCAGTTCTAATGGTTAGTTAGCATGACAGACGTAAAGATGTCTTACGGATGGTTAGAATGATAGGTGTTCAGAGCAGACATGGAGAACAGAATGCAGACAATGGGCCTAGAAGTGTCTACTGCGAACTGTGTTCGGTTTTGCAGCATATCTAAAATGTTGCATAATAAAATACTGGTGGAAAATATACAGCCATCCAATTAGACAAGATAGATGAAGCAAAGAAGTGCAGGCCGACAGGAGCCGGATGTAGATCGCTCCTGAGAGACACAGCCAGAATACAGCAAATACAGAGGCGAATGCCAGCAGCAAACCACTGAACTGAGAATAGGACCCCCGTTGAAGGAATCAGAGAAAGAACTGGAAGAGCTTGAAGGGGCTCGAGACCCCATAGGTACAACAATGCCAAGCAACCAGAGCTTCCAGGGACTAAGCCACTACCTAAGGACTATACATGGACTGACCCTGGACTCTGACCTCATAGGTAGCAATGAATATCCTAGTAAGAGCACCAGTGGAAGGGGAAGCCCTTGGTCCTGCTAAGACTGAACCCCCAGTGAACTAGATTGTTGGGGGGAGGGCGGCAATGGGGGGAGGATGGGGAGGGGAACACCCCTAAAGAAGGGGAGGGGGAGGGATTAGGGGGATGTTTGCCCGGAAACCGGGAAAGGGAATAACACTCGAAATGTATATAAGGAATACTCAAGTTAATAAAAAAAAAAATACTGGTGGGAAAAAGAAATCAACTGACATTCTCAGACCACATTAAATAAAGGGTGGTAAATGCACTGTGTTGCTACATTCAGAGCTAATGACCTCCTCCACTTCTTGTAACCATGATTGTGTTGGGGGTGGGATAGAGAGAGGGAAGGAGGGGGAATCTAATGGGGGGTAGGCACATGGGGTTGTGCGTGGAGACCACAGGAGGACCTTGGCTATCCCTTGCTATTCACCTTACTCTCTTTCTTGAGATTGGGTCTCTCAGTGAATCCAGGGCAGGTTTGGCAGCCAGCAAGCCCAGGAAGCCCACCTGTGTCCCTCCTGCCTAGAACCATGGCTACAGCACAGCCATGTTGGCATTTCCCCTGAGTGCTGAGATCCAAGCTCAGGTCCTTGTGTCGCTTGTGCGACAAATGCTCCTGCCCAGTGAGGCATCGCTCCAGCCCTTTCTCTGCTTCTAATCATTTTAAAGTTTCGGAATTACAACTCTATAGTCTCTTCAAAACAGGCTTTTCCATCTGCCCGAAACCATAGCCATTTCGAAGTTCAGCTCCGGTGACTTCCGATCTGCAGTGTGAGAACTCCAGCTCATCCAGGGGAGACAGATCATTTCCACACGGAAGCTCAGGTCTTAGCACCAAAAGAGAACAGCACAGATTCTGAAATCCTAAAGAAAGACCCCAGAGCACTTAAAATTCCCTCCAAGGCTTCCCTGTGAGACACTAAATACCTTTTTCCTTCCTAACCATGACTGCTGGCCACTGCTACCTCCCTCTCCTGTTCTCTCCTTCCAACTCAATCTTGCGATTATCTTAAAATTTCCATCTGAAAGTTTCTAGGGTGTGTCCGTTTCCCTCTCCTTAGCCAGAGTCTCACAAGCAAATGCCTCCATAAATCCCCAGTAAGGGATTTCAACAGTTCAGCTCAGGGAACCTCACGAGTGTCTCTAACCTGCATTTGTATCTATTACCCAGTTGGAACGTTTGGTCAAGATGATAGCCAGGTCAACTAGTGGTCCAACACAGTATATCTGCACCTAAGCAAATCCAAGGAACTTAAGAGACGCACCGGAACATCTCCCTCTGAACAAACGGTCACATGCCATCTGCTCTAGCAAGGGGAGTCAAGGCTGTTGGTGAGGCTGGGCAAGCCTTTCCAAGCAGCTGGATTTGAAAGAGCTAAGGGGAAGTTTTGAGGAGGGAATGGGAGTTTGGCTGTGGAGCTGCACACGTGGGCCGTATTTGTATGAGTCAGAAAGGTCTGGCTCTAAGACTGACACACTAGCACAACTGACGCTGGTACCCTCCATCAGTCTGGAGTACACCCAGAAAGAATTGGCATGAGACTGTAGGTCAGTGGGAACTGTCCTCTGCATGGGCACCACACAACTGGATTCTCATGGTGTCCTCCTAATACCATCTCCATGGTGGAATGGGGCACCCACCAGCTGACAGCAGCCCAGGGGCTCCGATCATGGCTTGGTTTTCCAAGCCTGGACTCCATTCTCTCCAGGGTAGCTCTCAATATTTTCCTGGTACCTGAGGATGCAGCTGCTTTCTGTGGCCGTGTTTAAGTGTGAATGTGAGTGGCAGTAAAGTCCACAGCTGCCTGTTCATGTTCAGAATGGTTTACTGTATGTTTTGGCTTCACATGTTATGAACTATTTGAATTTGGAAAATCATTTGGGCATTCCTAAATAGCCATTTCTTCATTTGTTTTAAAAATCTATCCTATGTACTTTAGATTATAAAAGGGTCAAAGGTCATAACTTTTGGATACTCCACTATGAAGATCTAATATGTGTTGGGGTAAATCTCCAACCCAAATAAGCCCATGCAAGGAAAACACAACTCAGTTAATATGAACAGAAACTGCGCCTACATTGGGCAGATCTACCATTACACTACTCTGTTCCCAGCTAGGAGATCCCTTAGAACTGTGGCTTCTCCAGGCCACGGGCTTCAGCTCCATCTTCCTTCCACCTCCTCCTCTTCGGTCTTCCTTTCTCTTCTTACTCCCCTCCTTCTCCTTCCTTTCTCTCCTCTCCCCAAAGCGTTTTAGCTCCCCTCTTCCCCTGCCCAATCACCTGCTTTAGCCTTTACTTTACAGGTTAAAGTGGGGAGAAGGGTCACATGAAGTCACCTGAGTACATGATTCACTGCTTGTCCCAGGCAGACTCTCTTGGGGAAGCAGAATTAGCATCAAAATGCAAACAGCACCAGGATAATTCACAGCAAATATGCTGGATAAAGTCACATAGGTCTTACATATGTTGAATATACTGATCTTTGTTTAATGTAGAATTTATATTTATACCATAATCGTCTTTAGGTTGCCTTAAAAATAAAAATTGAGTTTATTATTATTAAAGAGATATGTAAGGCTAGAGATGTACTTCAGCAGTAAAATATTTATCTAGCATATTCAGGGTTCTGGGTTCAATCCCCAGCACACATGTTCACAAAAATAATATATAAATAATATTTTTTTAAATAAAAGGAATTTTTAACAGTAAAGACTATCTACCATCTCACCATGGAATTGAATTATGGAGAACCCGTCTTTTGACAATGCATATGTTTGTGAAGATACATGTATTTTGTAATAGAAGACATACTAGAGATATATATTTATAAACTCCATCTTGTATTTCACAATGTTACAAATATGAATATGAATTAAGCCATTTGCAAAAATATGAAACATCTTGCAAATGCTTCCTAATATTGCCATTATAAAAGCTATTATTACTATTGAACTAAAACTTCATTTTCCTAGACAATGATTAATTGCAAAACTATATTCCAATATTTAATAAATACTATGATTAAAAGAAAACAAGCCATATGACCTGCTGAGAACTAAATGAAGAATACAAATCTCTGGGAAGGACTTCTAGGTGTGAGTGTACTAAAGGTGTATATGAGTGAGTGAACCTGGGTTTTAAAGTCATTAAAAGATTACTATTCTCATTAGGTCAGAGACTTTTTAAAAAGCCTCCCAAAATACTGGGATGGTTTTCACAGCTGGACTTAAGGATATGTCTACTTGGGTGGCTGTGAAGGTTAAGACATAGTCTCATGTAACCCGGGCTGGACTCCCAACTTGCTATGTAGCTAAGGATGTTCTTGAATCTTCTACTGAGCTCCACCTCCTAAGGTTACCATATTCCAGCATTGCTACTGTAAAGACCAAGTCCACAACATGTAGGTCTTTAGGGGATGTTTATCTAAACCACAGCAGTATGGAAAATGCAAATTCGAGAACATCTACCAGGCATCATCTAGTCCTGCTTAGAGATATCCGTGCAGATCCTCATCTTATCCACCAACATGATCCATAGTTACTTTTCTCTTCTCAAATTCATTTACGCCCTGACTAGATCTCCATCTCAGACACGTGGACGGACACAGACTCGATGTGTCTCCACGGGGTACAGTCCAAGGTTGACTCTGCTTCCGTGTAGTAGCATGCATGGCTTCCCGTTCTTTTCAATTCTTCCCCGACATTCTGCTTCTTACCGGAAGCAAATGCATATCTCAGGAGATACCATGTCACCTTGCTCCTCTCCTCTAATCCATGCAATCGCCTGGCTGTTGTCCCCGAGGGAAAGGAGACCCCTGATGGCAGATGAAGTTTGAGAGGGAAGAGAGGGCCTTGATGCCTTTATAAAAGAATTTACAAAGGCAGTCAGGAGACTTAGTTTTTTCCGGCCAGTGTGTCTGTGCCTCTTAGACGAGGCCAGAGAGCAGAGGTAAGTCAGATTGTTCATGCTTTGTTTTCCAGTCTGCCATGTTCTATGACGCTCATAAAGAATCATAGGTATTATGTCCCTTACATTTCAATGCTGTTCCTAACATCATAAGTGACTTTTCTTCTAGTCCATGGGATGCAATCCCTTACCCATTGGAGTCAAAATCTTTAGTTTAAGGGTCTCTATCTTGTTAGTTGGTTTTATGTACTATAAATAACCTAGTGGAACACTAAGGAAGGGACTTCATGCAGGGGATTTTAAAAGTACAATGGAATAGTATTCGGCTATCAAAACAAAGACATTATGAATTCTTCAGGCAAATAGATGGAACTTGAAAATATCATCCTAAGTGGGGTAACCAGAGCCAGAAAGACACATGGTGTATATTATAAGTGGACATAAGCCATAAAGTTCAGGATAACCATGCTACAATCCACAAAGAAACTGGGTAATAAGGAGGTCCCAAGGGAGGTTGTTCAAATCTCACTCAGAAGGGGAAAGAGAGATGGAACTGGGTAAGATTGGGGGTGAGGAGGGGACTGGGAATGACAATCAGGTATTGACAGAGGGTGTGGAAGAGGGCTGGAAGCAAGAACGGAATCGGTGGGGGCGTCTCTGTGACCGCTGATGGCCTGGATTGGGGAGGAAAGGAGGAGTCTGTGGGAGAAACCCTAGCTGAGACTCGTACCAAGGGGGATATAGAGACTGAAGTGGCCACCGCCTATAGCCAGGTAGGACTTCCAAAGAAGGGAGGGGGACATCAATCCACCCAAAAACCCTTCCACACAAAATTTGTCTTGTCTACAAGATGTGCTAGATGAAAGATGAAGCAGAGACTAAGAGAACAGCCAACCCATGGCTGCCCCAACCTGAGCCCCATCCCATGCCAACTCCTGACTGTACTAAGGATTCTCTGCTATGCTTGCAGACAGGAACTTAGCATAGCTGTCTTCTGAGAGGCTTCATCCAGCAGCAGATGGGAGCACATGAAGAGACCCACAGCCAAACATCAGGCAGAGCTCACCGGCCTTGTGGAAGAGTGGGAGATAGAATTGAGCTAACTGAAGGGGTCAACAACACTAAAAGACTTACAGAATCAACTAATCTGGGACCATGGGAGCCCAGGGCCACCAGTCAGGGAGCATGAAGGGGCTGGACCTAGGCCCCTACACATCTTTAGCAAATGTGTAGCTTGGTCTTCATGTGGCTCCCTTAACATGAAGTGGAGCAGGGGTTGTCTTAATCTCTGTTCCCTGCCATTGGAACCCCTTCCCCTACCTGGACATCAGGGGAAGAGGAGGTGCCTACTCCTGCTGGGACTAGATGTCCCAGGGTGGGGTAGTTCCCAAGGGGGGGTTCCCCCTTCTCGGAGAAGGGGAGAGGGCACTTTTAGGGGGGTACTGGAAGGACAGGAGGGAGGGTGCTATGATCAGGATGTAAAGTGAATAATTATTACAAACACACACACACACACACACACACACACACACACACACACACACACACACAAACAAAATGTAAGTTTGGTAGCATGCCCAAAGCCCCAGGTTCAATGCCAAAAAATAAAATAAAATAAAATAAATTTAAAGATAAAAATACAAACAAATGTGCAATTACCAACTCTAAGAATTATTAAGATAAACATTTGCCACTAGCTAGCAGTGTCAACAATACCTGGGTCAGACTGCTATTTTAAATTCATTGATGGGAATACATGGTTATAAAGTTTTCTTCTTTTTTTTTAAAAAAAGATCTAATGCCTATCATTTTGTTTGGTTATGTAAGTTCCTTTCATAAAAATGTTTCAAGGTTTGCTGGTCTCATATCCATTTCTAAATTTGTTTTCCATTCTCTAAGCAAATGGCCCTAAGGAGAACTTTGTTGAGGTTGATTAAAGAAACAGGTGACATAAAAACAGAAAAATATAATTTTAGTTTTTGCTCATGGGCTCTAAAAAGATGATAACACCAGATGAGTCTGGTTAAGTTCTTGCAAGGACAAAAGTATCCAGGGATGGCAAGACGGCTCAGCAGGTAAAGATGTCTGCTGCCAAACCTGACTACCTGAGTTCAATTCTTGGGACCCAGTGGTAGAAGGAAAGAACTGACCCCAGCGAGATGTCCTCTGGCCTCTAAGCACAACCTACAGCATTATCTTGCTCACACGCTCACACACACATTCACACACACACACATTCACATATATACATTCATACATGCACATATTCACACACATACACATTCATCCACACACATTCACACACACACATACACAACCATACACATTCACACACATTCTCAAACACATACATACACTCTCACACATATACACACATACTCACATACACATACACATTCTCACACACACACATACATACACATACACATTCTCAAACACACACATACATACACATACACATTCTCAAACACACACATACACTCACACACACATACACACATACTCACACACACACTCACACACACACATACTCACATACACATACACATTCTCACACACATATACATACATATATACTCTCACACACACATACACACTCTCACACACACATACACTCACACACATGTACACACACACACACACACACATACTGAAAGTGCATAGATGAACCTGTGAGATTTACCCAGTAAAATCAGCAGAGATGGTATCTTCTGCACATACAGAGATGACAGTCAACAGTGCGCTAATTTCAGGTTTGTTTACCTATGGTAGGTTTATGGCTGGAACTGCAGGCAGATCTACAAATCTCCAAAACTTTATAGAAGTGGAGAAGGTGGACAGCGGTGCAAGAAGTTTCACTAGCACACAAAAAGCCATGAGTGCTACTTCCTTGATCCTTTCTCCCAGGCTGCAAATGGGGCCCCTTGCTCTGTCCTGCATGTGTGAACAGCTACATGCTGAGGGACTACTAGTCACTCTTTACATCAAAGCTGGAAGCCAGACTACTCCAGTGACTTTAAAGCAAGTTAAATAAACACCCATTAGGAAAAAGAGGAAAGGCTGTGGCCCAGAAAAACCCAGAGTGTTTGGAACAATGCAAAGCAGCAGACACTATAGAGAACCAACTCCCTCCTCCACCCTATTGAGCAAGGCCAGGAGAATGAGTTCCCCAAGCTTCTCAGAACCCAGCTGTGATGGATGGAGCAACACAAGAAAGGATTCGCTGCCCAGTTCTGAGGAAAGCGGTCATCAAGAAAGCTCCAGCTGTGCATAGCTGCTTTGTCCAAGGCTCGCTCGTCACAAGGCAGCCTGAGAACTGGCCTTTCAGTGACCAAGCAAGATGACATCGCAAGAACCCTGCCATGGGCCTGCAATCTGAGTTCAGTCCCTGGGACCCATAGGGAAAATGGAGAGAGTTGCTGCCTGCAAGGTGTCCTGTGACATACACACTCATGCTGTCACACACACACATACACACTCATGCTGTCACACACACATACACACTCATGCTGTCACACACATACACACTCATGCTGTCACACACACTCATGCTGTCACACACACATACACACACATATACACTAAATACACACACATACATACACACATATATACATACATAGTAGAAGATAGATAGATAGATGGATAGATAGATAGATAGATAGATAGATAGATAGATGATAGATGATTGATGGGTAGATACATAGATACATAGATACATAAATACATAGATGATAGATACATAGATAGGTAGATAATAGACAGATGGTAGATCAATGTATTTTTTCCAATGAAGATAGAACCCTCACACTAATGCATTCAGTAAAGTTCCAAGCATCTCAAAAAAGAAAAGTATGGCCTACAGCTGAAAGAAAATAATACACTTTACAGGATTCATATACAGAACATTCTGTAAGGTCCTGTACACTCAGGCTGGTAGTGAGACGGCTTTTGCCTCCAAGCCTGACAACCTGAGTCTCATCTTCAGGTCCTACACAGTGGAAGAAGAAAAAAGCCCCCTGAACTTGTCCTCTGATCTCCATATGTAGGCTGTGGAATGCAGACGTGTGCTTACACTAGAAAAGTAAATAAGTAAACAGATAAAGAAAGAGAAATGCAAATTTTTAAAAGCCCCGCCTTTTAAAATCTCAGCTTAGCAAGAAATGCCCTATGGATTAATAATGAATGAGTAAAATGAGGGAAATATGTTTGATAATAAAAAATATTTAAAAATATGATCAGAACAAGTATAGCCCGATGTGATGGCTTATCCCTGCAATCCCAATATTTGAGAGGATAAGGCAGAAGGATTGCTAAGTGTTCAAGGCAAATTGGGTCACATAGCAAGCTCCAGGATAGACTCAGCAGCCATGTTAGACTGTCTCAAGACAACAACAAAATCAAGGTCAATTGTTTATGTTATGAAGATAACCTTGCAAATATTCTTCACAAAAGAATCCATAGGTTCAATTTAATTCTAATCTGCCTTCTGGAAGGTTTAGAAAACTGACCAAAATAATATATATCGTAAACTTTATGTGAGAGCAAAAATACAACATTCTGATGTTTTCAATGATAAAAATGAGGGGGAGAATTGTGTGAACCAGGTCTGAAGATTCAATGAACTAATGTTAAGAGTGATGGTGATGTGGGAAGAAAAGATAATAATACCAAAGACCAGAACAGACCCAGGCCATACAAGAAATCCAGTACAAAATCATTCATTGTTTCTATGGTTCTAAAATTCAGATAACTCATAATGAACTATTTCTACTTCAAGGACTGCTGATGAAGCAGCCAAGCTGGAGCAGGAGGTTCCAAGGTGGCTTTGATTATGGATCTGGCACTTCGTGTGAGGAACATGGATGGTCTGGGGACTGGTTGAGCCTCCCATGTCTTTTTCTCTCTTCTTTCTCTTTCCACTACACTTACACATTTGGTAATCTACCATGAGTTTCTTTACATGACAGCTGATCACAAGAGAACAGAACAGAAGTCTCTCTGTCTTTTAGGGTCCACAGAAGGCATAGCACAGTTACAGCTGCATTCATTTGGTTAAAGCAAGCCACAAGCAAGCTGAAACTCAAGAAAGGCTGTGGCCCCAGCTATGGGCTGAAGGCATTTCGTGAGCTTGGGGAGATAGGAAGAAATACTCATCTACTTCTGCAGACAACTTGCAAATACTTAGTTATTATGACACACACACACACACACATGCAAACAGATGCAGACCTAGAGCCAGCTGGGTTTGCAGACTAAACATATCAAATCTTACTTTTCAAAGGACAGGAAAATTAGGAATGTGTACCAACTCATTTAAGCTGCTTATTTAGCCTTGATTCTAAAAGCACACTAAACCACTCCAAGGAGAAAAATAAATCAGTCTTATTTTAAAGCATAAAATACTTGAATTAGATATTATACAGGAATTAAATATGTCAGTATGTCAAATAAATAATATATTGAATCCATGTTTACATGGGTTCACATCAGAAAACACAATTCATGTTTAACAGCATTCAAAAAGGAAGGAAAGCAACATCTCAAAGGTCGAAGTATTGGGGTTTCTATTATTCAAAAAAGATTTATGGTTTTAAACAATTCTTAGCAAGTTAAAAAATTTAACAAGGTTGGATCCTTAACAAGGTTCCTTAACAAGTTTGGATCTACTGAAAGCCTAGAAAAATCACCTCGAGAGGCAAGAAATGGACATATTTTCTGTAAAGACAGAAACATGTTAAGAATAACCATAGTCAATGTTTCTATGCAACACGGCCCTAAAAGTTCTACTGGGAGGGGGACTGGAAAGGAAGGAGAAAGGGGAAATGAGGTAGACATTGGTGAGACGGAAACAAAGCATGAATTATTTTCTGGCACTGTTTCTCCTACTGAGAAATCCTTCAAATAAATTAGGCAATATACATTTTATATACCTGCATAATTGTGACACAAAACCACAATTAATAAAGACAGCAGGATCACAATATAAATTTCTTTGTTTTTCTTCATCAGTAAGAACCCAGCTGGAACTGAAAATTCAGTGACTGGAAGGCAGCTCATGTGCACATGGCTATTGTAAGATCAAAATAAAACAACTTATTTAAAATAATAAAATTAATTTCAATTAATTATTAAAATAATATTGGACAAAATAAAAATATTTAATACAATAATTGAATGTTTATTTAAGTAATACTTAAAACAATAATTTAAAATTAATTCTAGTGAATTAATACCAAATGTTTTTTCAGGAAAATTGTTGACCAGATAGGTTCATGTTTAGGAACACAGGAAGGTTTCTTTGGTTTTTTTTTTTCAAGTTTAAAGATTGAAGAAGGAGTCATAAAACAGGAAACTGATAAATTACACTCCATGAAGCATGTCACATGGTATTAGACGGTCAGAACCGTAACTATAAGCTATAATAATATCCAGAAATGAAGCCAAGGCCATTTCTCTCCACATACAAAGTACATCTATGTATCTGAGGGTGCACCTGACAAGCTCGCCAACAGAGGTTACTCCAAAGAATCAGGAAGTAGGCACAGGGAAGCAGATAGAAGGACGTACACTCGAGGAAATAGGGAATTTGTATAAGAAAAGAGCTCTGGTAAGCACATGGCTAGAATCTAGGCTCTCCTAACCGAATAGTGGCTGTTAAGACAGCTGCCATTTGATACTTTTCAACCATTGAACAGAAACCAAGCAAGGAAAACCATCTGTGCTCTGCAGGCCTGCCCTTTTCCACACTGCTGTGAGGAATTTCCACTGCAGAACTAACCTTCCATCCATATTTCTGTAGCATAATTTAATAGTATCAATTTCTTGGCCCAGTAATTCCATAGCTATGTAGTAATTCCATATCCTCCAGTACATAAATAATTACACACAGAGAGACTCACACAAAAATGTTCCTTGTTATAACATAGTTCTGTTCTGATAAGCTCATTATAACTTGAAAATACAGGAAGTCAAAACTGCATTTATCACACAAATGGGCATAATATGCAGGAGGACATTTTTCAAACACAAAAATAAAACCACAGAATACAATATCCAAAATAAATAAATAAAATGAGACTGGAGAGAAGGTTCATGGAGTAAAGTATTTACTGTGAAAGCATACAGTCATGAGTTCAGATCCTCTACATTCACATAAAAACCAGATGTGAATGTCGGCACACGTCTATAAACACAGCCCTGGGTTGGGGCAGGGAACAGAGACAAATGGATCCTAGAGACTGGTAGGCCAAGTAGTCAAGCCAAAATGATGACTTTTAGGATTAATGAGAGACCCTGTCTTAAAATATAAGGTCAAGAGCAATAGAGAAGACACAGATGTCAGCCTCTGGCCTCTACACACACACACACACACACACACACACACACACTCACACACACTCACACACTCTCACACACACTCACTCTCACACACTCTCATACACACTCACACACTCACACATTCATATACTCCTACACACACACAGACACACATTCACACACACACTCACACTCACACATTCATATACTCATACACACACTCACACACAGACATACACACAGAAAGACACACACTCACACACTCACACTCATACACTCACACACACACTCACATACACACACTCACACTCATACACCCCCACACACACATACACACACAGACACTGACAACACACACTCATATACACACACAGACACACAGACACACACTCACACACTCATACACCCATACATACACTCACACACACATACTCACACACACACTCACACTCATACACTCACACACACTCACACACGCACACACAGACACACACACAGACACACACTCACACACATACTCACACACTCTCACACACACTCTCACACACAGTCACACACGTCCACACACACACACTCACATACACACACAGACACTGACAACACAGTATTGACAGTTACCCTCGTGAATATGATATTCAACTAGGAACTAAGACTCACTAGGACTGTTGAGCAACAGGAATGTATACTGCATAACACTAGTCCACAAGAGAAGCAAAACTGAACGAGAAAGGATGGATGGCCCCCTAAATCAAAGCATTATAAATCAGGATCCAGTTCTGTGTGTGCACAGCTGCTCGTAACTTTACTTCGACTACAGGAACGAAAAGCAGGCAAGAAAGGTAACATGGTTAAATAGCCATCAATGGTGACTTCAATCGTACGCATGAGAACAGTCCCAAGAGTTTTAGTCAGGGGGGATCACACAACAAGTTCAAGGCCAGCCTGCACTGTACACAGTGTGACTCTCTCTTAAGGAAAATCATTTCATGTGAAAGTTTAGCTTAAATGAGTTCCGTGTGGAGCTGCTGTTTAAAGGGTACAAGTGGAGGGTGATGCCAAGGAGCTCTATGACCTGCCTCCCAACTCCTGACTGCCCAAGCCCTGTAGCAACCCCAACAGCCTTATCTCTAGGAATCTAGAGACAGCATGGAGAACTGGGGGTGGGGTGCTATATAATGTTAAAAGACTATTGAATGTACTTTGAAAACTATAAACGTGAGTAGAAAGCTCAAGTAACACATAAAAGTGAACTTACAAATCTATGCCATCTCAACAAGAAAGATGTATGTATATGAATATCCAGTGGTTAGTGGGCTCTTTGTTACGTCTGTACTTTTAAAAGTTCTTTTAGTAAGGCTATGTGTTCCTTTCATAATTAGAGAGAGATAGAAAATCATTAGCAAACATGAATACGTCTCATTCAAATCCTTTAATTATGTGCATCTATAGGGGGAGAAAGTTTTGGAATTTTAAGAAAACGTTTTATTAGAAACAGCTAAGGCTAAAATCTACCTCTGGGACATTTATCTTCAGCATTATTCGGAGCACATATGAAATCAATTACAGCCCCCAACTGGCTCAGGGAGCCTCTGTGTGCCTGCGGCCATCTCCACAGCAAATTGTCTCAGCCGTGGTCAAACTCAAAATTTTTCAGTTGCATTGGTTGACCTAGAAATGTTTTATGTAATTTGCTATTATCTGGAAGGAAAGCAGTTGTTTGAAAATAAATCTCTTTTTTTAAGTTTGTTAGCGTTGCCAAGAACTATTCTTCATCAGTGAGAATGCCAGGAAAAAAAAAACGTTCAGTAAGTAAATGGAATCTCCAAAATGAATATTTAACATTACTATCCACTAGACACACAGAGTGAAGAAGAAAGGGGGGGAGGAATGTAAAGAGGCAGTGAATGAAGGTGTTCAATAACTTTAAAATTAAACGTAAGTAAGCAAAGGGATGAGGACAATGTTATAATGAGTAGAAAAATAAGAGAGGCATTTTCTACAACAGAAGCAAAACAAAACCAAAATAAATCCCGTCTTCCAGTAATGATCCTTTTACTTTTTCTATTTTAATAATTTTACTTAGTTTTGACTCAGGCTGGCCTTGAGCTTCTGAACCCCCTGCATCTACCTGCCAAGTGACTGCTAGGCTTGCAAGTATGTGTGCACAGCACATCCTGCACAGGCTCGCCGGCTGCTGGCAGTTTACAGGCCTATCTGTGGCTTCTTCACTCTTGATCTCTCTAAAATGTCTGCCTTGGACCTTTTTCACTTTCTTCAAGCATCTGTCCATTGTCCCTAAGTCTCAGGGGAAGACCTTCTGTCTTTTTTCGCTGAGAAAACAGAACCAACCACCTTATATCTTAACCACCAGCTCTCCCGACAACTTTGTGTACTCCTGTCCTGATTCTCTCCCATCCCTCCTCTGTCTGGGTCTTCCGACTTAGCTGTAAATTTCTTCCCTCTCTCCATCTCAGCAACAACGCTGCTTCAATTACTCCCTCTCTCTCCTGCACCCTCAGTTTCTGTAGAAAGAGCACTAGCGGCTCTTTAGAAACAACCCTCACTCCACTCACCCTAGGCTGCCATAGCACATTTCTGCTTTCCTTTAGTGCAAAACTGTGGAAGGCTGCCTGTTTAAGCATCTTGGCTCCACTCTTCCCACATCGCGTGCACGACAGCATTCCTAACGCCCCTCTGTCACTCACACTGCATCCAACACACGCTTGCACCAGCACCTTTTAGCACATATGTGTTTACTCACTCCTTTATCATCTACCCATCATCCCAACTAGTTTGAACACTCCAAGCACTGGGTCCCAAGGACCCAGAAAAATGTCCTGGCAAATCACAGGTACCTAGTAACCGTTTAATGGGTGGTTGAGAAAAGTAAATCACTGTGCCTACGGCTAATTGACAAACTGGGAAACAGAGCCTCAGACCCAGGTGTACTTTATTTTTTAAATCCCCGGCCCCACGGGTTCACACTATCTCCTGGATCTCTAATAGGGACGGCTGAAATAGTCGATCGGGGTCAACTTCATGAGTTAATCAGGGTCTACCATGAAAACGGATTGAGAAATGCAAAGCTGTGAAATCCTTCACAATACGCAGCACCTTGTGGGAATTGCTTCAGCTTACTCCAGAGTGAGTAACACGGGAGTCCTGGGCATCTGCTCCACAATCCAGAACAACAAATGGAACAGCCACACCCTGGACTCAGCCAGCACAGATGTGACGACGTCAACTTCCACGTAAGGGGCCCAGCAGATTCTTTCGGAGCTACTAAGGGCCACAGAGAGTGAAAGGGGGCCTGCTCTCACTCCCAACACACACACACACACACACACACACAGAGAGAGAGAGAGAGAGAGAGACAGAGAGAGAGAGAGAGAGACAGAGAGAGACAGAGAGAGACAGAGAGAGACAGAGAGAGACAGAGACAGAGAGAGACAGAGACAGAGACAGAGACAGAGACAGAGAGATACAGAGAGAGTTTCAGCTCAAATGGCCTACTCAGCATCAACCATCTTTATAAAGCACAGGCCCTCGAGTCTCTCCAGCCTCTAGATCCCAGTTGCAATCCTACCACACAGCAGAAGGCATAGGAGCCTAAGATTTGGAGCAGCAATCTGACGTCACAAGACAAGACTAAGTTATGTTCAGCCTCCCTTTTGTAAGAAGGCAGACCATCAATTCATGTGCTTTAGAAAGGTATCCATATTTTTCTAGTTGCAAATATTTAAAATTGGCATTTGAAGAGATAGAACTTCGGGGGGATTTATGTGGTGGAAAAGTTCAATCCCCAATCATGTCTGATAAATGGGTTCAAAAAGAGCAACGATAAATGATCCTGATGCTCATGTCTTTATGTTTATGTGTTTTTCTGATGATTATATATTCAACTCATGTGGAAGATATTTGAGCCTCAATGTGTATCACATCTCTGTTTCCTTGGAATATCTGATGTCAGTACAACTCACTGGCCCAAAGAATGAAAGATAGTTTAATTTATTATTTCTGTGATCCTCTAAAGTAATAAACCAGAGGGCCATGGAGACAGCCATGCATAAGAATATGAATTCAGGTCCCTAGCACCCACATAAAAAGCTGGGTGCAGTGGCAGGCACAACCCTGTAATCTCAGACCTGGGAACAGAGCATAGGAAGATCTCTGAGGCTCTCTGGCAGCTAGTGTAGTCAAACTGAAGAACACTGTGTTCGATGAGAGACCCTATCTCAAAGAAAAGGAAAGAGAAAGAGAAAGGAGAGAGAGTGGGAGGAGGGGGAGAGAGATGGGAGAAGAACAATTGAGCGAAACACTAGACATCAACCTCTGATCTCCACATGCTTATCCATACATGTACCTGTGTCCACACACACAAACCTCTCTTCCTCTCTTTCTCTCTTTCTCTCTTTCTCTCTTTCTCTCTTTCTCTCTTTCTCTCTTTCTCTCTTTCTCTCTTTCTCTCTTTCTCTCTTCCTCTCTTCCTCTCTCTCTCTCTCACACACACACACACATGCATACATACACACATAAACATACACACATACACACATACACACATACATATATATATATACTCAAACACATATACCTATACACACATAGACACACAACGCATTCGCACACACACACAATCACATGCCCATTCATACACACACATACATATACACACAGACTCACACAGACACACATGCATGCACATATATGCACACTCATACACACATACATATTCATACAATATATACAGACACATGCATACACAACATACACACACACTAACATACATGCACATATACACACATGCATGCACATATATGCACACCCATACTCACACATAACCACACACATATACACACTCATATATACATGACCACATACATACACACATACACACACACATACACATGTACACACATACACATGTACACACACATACACACATAACTGTACCACTCATACATACACACATATAATGCATAACCATACAAACCCATACATATACACACAGAGAAACACACATGTACACACACACACACACACACACACACATGTTTTGTGATGAGCCGCTAGTGCTCTTTCTATAGAAACTGAGGGTGCAGATTGGTTTTCTAAGCATATCTGTATAATCTTAGGAATGGAAGCAAGCTAGTAGCACCAAGGGAAATTCCAACAGTCAAGCTCTCTACAAACCAAAAAGAAAGAGAAGTACAGGTTTAAATATTAAGATTTTTCTAATTGTTCCATGCTCATTGCCCTCTGGTCTCAGATTCCACTGCTGGCAACAGTCACAGTGTCTTGGAGCTTGTTTTCGTCACACATGTAAAGATTTATTTAACTTGAAAGTCCTCCCCAGTTCGTGTGCACTGAAACCAGAATGGAGTACCTTGTCACGTGTTTCTGATTATGGGTCAGCACACACAGCCTTCCAGAGAGTAATTACTATGGCAGTAAAGAGGTTTTGCCCAGGCTTTCAAATGCACACTCTAGATCTTGAGAAACTTAACAAAGACTTTGTTTGTTATTTTTTAATCAAAGGGGTATGTTTAAAGTTAAGACATGGAAAACAGCCTTTTCTCTAGAAAACAGGAAAATAAAACACTTGAAAACCAATTACACTTCTGCTTTGAGACAGATTCTGAGCTCTATGGCAGAGACGGTTACACAAGAAAAGATAATAGTACCTTCTGTACTCAGTTGCCCAGCGATCATGTGAAACGCTTAAGGATTGAATTTTGTGTTTGGAAGGAAAGAAGTGTTTCCCAGCTGTCACCAGCATTATCACTCTGCCTCCTGGACAAATGTTTCCCCAGTTCCTAAATATCACACTCAGCTGTATGAAGCTCTATTAATATGTTAGAGGAATTAAGCCTGGGTTCTGGTGTTAAGACTTGAGGTTGAATTCTCCCTTTACTACCCTACAGACCTTGCCCTGTTAATTTCCACAAACCAAGAATTTCTCATCTGAAAAGTGAGAGGAAGGCAAAGCTCGTTTCACGGGGCTCCTAAGAGAATCAGGTGAAAGAGCTAAGTGTGCCCTGCACTGCACGCCTTTAACCCCAACACGGGGCAGGCAGAGGCAAGTAGATCTGTGGGTTCAACGCCAGCCTGGTCTCTAGGGTGAATTCCAGGCCATACAGACCTGACAGTGAGACCCTATTATCTACGATACTATATATAAACCACATAGCACACTAGAAATGCTGAACACTGTTATCTGACCCATTAATTATGAATGAGACTGAATATAATACTCAGAAGTAATATAACTTGTTTTGGGTCAATCTAATTGTCCTTGAGAGCACCATGTGCAGTCTTCCCTTCTGAAATGCTACAAGGGGAGGAGAGAATAAAGAATTCTAGCTTAAATTTAGACTCCTCCAAGACAAGAAATGCTATTCCCCCTCCCCCTGCCTCTTCGACCTAAACTCATTTCCCACCAACTCGTAGAGACACTAGCAAAGGAAAGAATGAAGAAACGTGATGAAAAAGAGAAAATGTTTTTTGAGAATTTGGAAAGCGTGGAGCATGTGCTGGGGGACACAGAATAGGATAACACAAAAGTAAGATATGAGGAACACCGATGGGATGGAGCTCCCTGGAGTACACCAGGCCCTAAGTTCAAACCCCAGCACTGCCAAAACTAAAAACTAAAGAATAAATACAAAGAACATTCAAAGGACACTCCTGCTAAGTGAAGGGAAATTAATCCTGGCACACATGTGTACACACACAAACATACATACACACTCACATAAACATACACACATACACACTCACACCACACACATACATACACACACATACACACCACACATACACATACACACACACCACACACATACACACATATACATATACACACACATATACACACACCACACACACACCACACACACCACATACACACATACACACCACACACACACACACACACCACATACATATACACCACACACACACACACACACCATACACACACACACCACATACATATACACCACACACACACCATACACACACACACCACACACACATACACATACACACATACACACACACCGCACACCACACACACACACCACACATACATACACACACACACATACACACCACACACCACACACACACATACACAACACACACACATACACTCATACACACACACACACACACACACACACACCAGTCATCAGCATAGCACAAGGATGAGAGTCCAGCAAATAGTTTGTGCCCCCACCACCCATTCCTTTATCTGTTTAGAGCTACCTATGCCACGTGCTAGTTGCAGCTAAAAAGAAATAGTGAACAGAACCCAATGTATTACAAACTGAAAACACAAAATGGGGGAGGGGGATTGGAGTGCATCCAGTGCCTACTGATTCCTCAGTGCTCCACACACTCCGTCCAGAAAGGAGGACTCAGTACCTGCTGCTTTCGTGGGAGCTTGACAAGCATGCTTTAGCAATTACAGTCAATGTCTGACCTTGACATGAGAAAATGTTATTTCTTCCAGTTAAAACGAGCCTGCAATGGCCCTTTGTAGAACTTTCCCATCCCCCCATAATTAGGTCTTTCTACCTCATTTTTTTCCCTTCTTTTTTCTTTCTCCTTTTACTGCAGGATTTATAAAATCCTTTGAAACATGTTGTTTCCAGATGTAGGTCCCAAGTGCCCTGTCATTTACTTCTTGTCCGAGCACCAAGCAGATGGAATTACGCAAGTTCAGCTGTATGAATCCACCCTCCAATGCCTTCATTAAACCCCGGGATTTTAAAGCCACTGCCCAGTTCCTGGCAGGGACCTTTCCTTCCTTCCACCCCCAAGCTGTAAATTACTAGCTCATTAGACTCAATTGTAAATGATTAGGTGTCTGGAATGCACTTTCCTTTCCCCGAGGCCCCCACGGGGTAATTACTGCACCGCAGGCCTCGCTACTTAACTCAAGCAATGGAGGGTTTGAGTGGCTCGCTGAGGACGAAGCTTTTATTTTTCTTGAGGTATTAAAACTCTATTATCAGTTACCTCCAAAAGCAGACGATTGGTGACCGGCCACTTCCCACTGAGCAATCAGTCTTCTAACAGGAGAGAGCTGTAATCAGTGGGCTCTTTCTTAATTTGGAATTTATTTTTCCCACCACCACACAAGCTGTTAGAACTGCAGTGTGTGTCTGTGTGTGTGTGTGTGTGTGTGTGTGTGTGTGCGTGCGCGCGCATCAGTGAGATAATTTAACATGTTTTAAAGGCTACAATGGTCATCACCTTTAAAAATTGGAAATGCCCATCTTGAAAGTATTTCGAGTTTCTGTTTTTGGAGAGAAACAAAGGTAACTGGGGATCTTTTTATTTTATTTTTTTATTTTTTTATCCCTATTCATTCACCCAGGTCTGATTCTTTGATGAGATTTCGGTGGGGTGTTTTTTTGTTTTTGTTTTTTGTTTTAATTACTCAAGACTTCACTGAGTTTGGAAAGGTTGGGAGTATAGGGTGTGTGGAGGAGGGGCCGTCACATTGAATAAATAATCTAGCCAAAGTTCCCGGCCTGGTTGCCATCATTTTAGCAGAGACGGTAAAACTAATATTCCCTGAGGGGCGGAAGTCAGAAGGTCAGTTCTCTGTCTTACTGAAGTGTTTACCTCTCCTGGGTCAGCATCTGAAGATTTTCCTTATGCCTATTTGGAGGCTTCTTAGCCTGTTTCACTTTAATCAGTCAGCTGGGCTCCGCCATGTCCTCGGGATGTAAGGAAATATACCAACTTATTTACCATAGGGAGAAAGAAACAGAGCCATGAGCACAACGGCTTAGCTGAGGCCAATGATACAGTCAAAGTACAGCTGAGCAGAAAGACAGAGGCTCTGTACAAAGTGAGAGATGCGGGAGGGAGAACAGGGAGTACCATCCTTCATTCCCAGCTTGCCCTTCGCCTGGGCATGCGCTGTTAGATACCGCCATGCTAAAGGAGACTGTGCCATCCCGTACAGGACAGAAGAAGAGCGGGCCAAGGAGCTAAGTGTCTATTTGTTGACATTCACTATGTGTGTGGAGGGGAAAAAATAGTTCAGTTGAAAATTGCTTGGTAAGACTGGTCCCTAAGTGGGACAACTGGGTTAATCTATGACAGAATAAAATCGGAATAAGCAAGTCTAACTGCCTCATGGCTCCTCAACTTGCCCCTCAGAATTAACAGGATGGTAAGAAAGAGACAATAGCGCTTCCCCAAAGAAGCAGAGGTGTGAAGCACTATTCATACCCAAAATGAGACCTAGGAAAGGCTCTACCTTGTGCTGGCAGCCTAGCGCACTTGTGACTTGGAGGGGGCTTTAGGAAAGCAGTGTCACTCAGACATTGCAAGGTTCAGGGACTTGGGCATTTGTCCTTGTTCATGCTGTGGTGGACGCCAGCCTCAGTGAGACTCCAGATGTTTTGCCAATGTCTCTAGACTTTCAGAAGGATGCACCAAATAGAAGAATACAAAATAAAGTAAGACACCAGAGAAGCAGACAAGAAAATGCTGAATATCTTTGGTCAGCCTCCAGCAAGTTCCAGGGGATGTGTTACTTCAGAGCTCAAACCCAGACCACCAGTCTATTGAGTTCAGCCTAACTTAACAAACAACTTAAACAAACAAAAGTCAAAATGGGAAGAAATATGCTATTGAAGTTGACTGCATTGTTAAAGGTTCTCAAATATCTCACATTTACCATTTCAGACCATTCATTCTGCGGCAAATTTTTAAATTCATCTTATAGTTATCATATAAAAGCAAGATGACTGAATAGGAAGTGCCAATAGTCCTTCTCACAAAAACAAATAATCATGTGCCAACCGAATAGCTTGAGTGGAGTTCTAGAATGAGGCGGAGGAGAAGACACACGGTGCAGCACCAAGTCAGAGAGGACTACACAGAGGTGGATGGGAGACCCTAGCTGTACCCTGCCCTGTAGTCAGGGACAGTTCACCGCCAGTTCACCGAGTGGGAAGGGTGGTCAGAAAGGTCTCAGCAGCTCACAACCTCACTTACTGAGGTCCTCACAGTTTTCACAAATGCAAGCATGATCAGGATATATTATGTGAGAAAAAAATCTATTTTCCATAAAAGGAAAAAAAGTTAAAGGATGATAGTGTTACCCTTAAGCTAAGAAACAGACGCATTAAAAGATTCTCAAAAAGAGGAGGGAGAAAATGGAAAGAAATAAAGACCAAAAAAAAAAAAAAATTCACAAACTTTGGGAGAGATGTGGACATCAGCTCCATGAAGTTCAAAAGTCCTTCAATTTAGAGAATCTCCACCCAGGCACATCATAACTTCACTGTCAACAGCCAGAGTCAAAAATTAAAGTGGCAATAAAAACAAGTTCTATCCAGAAGACCCTTCATTACTCTGTCTGCGATTTCTCAGCAGAAGCCTATGAGTCAGTGGAGAATGAAGTTGGCCATTTAAAATTTTGCCTGGAGTGTAGCTTCATGCTAACCTAGCTTGTCTGAGGCCATACATTCAGCCCCTGACAACACACACACACACACACACACACACACACACACACACACACAGGGTCACTATGCAGGATGACGGGTGACTGTACTAAACATTTCACAATGTTTGTTTGTTGAGACAACATGAGCATTATGGATGCATATATGATTAGAAAATACCAGATTATTACCGAGTTTTTCTCCCACCTCAACCACAAACTGTTTCAGATTTTTGATAGTCTGTAATACAAACGTTTTTATATATTTATAAGCCATTTGTAAATTACCTCTTAGAACATTTGCACACCTCTGCTTTTCTTGAAGACCCATAAGCTCTTTAGATATTAAGAATGATGACACCTGGGGCTGGGGATTTACCTCAGTGGTAGAGCGCTTGCCTAGGAAGCACAAGGCCCTGGGTTCGGTCCCCAGCTCCGAAAAAAGAAAAAGAAAAAAATAAAAAAGAAAAAAAGAATGATGATACCTGTGGGTCATCTATTTTCTAACTACATGAACCTCCTTTGGAGTTATTTGAGGTTTTTGTTTTGTTTTGTTTTTGTAATTTGAAGAAAAAAGGGCATATTCTTTTTTTTTTCTTTTTTTCTTTTTTCTTTTTATTGGATATTTTTTATTTACATTTTGAATGTAACCCTTTCCCGGTTTCCCAGACAAAAGCCCCCTATCCAATCCCCCTCCCTTTTTTCTGTCAAACTCCCAATTCTTAAATGCAAACAAACAAAAAATCAAAAATTGGGTGAGATGAGTTCATAACTGTGTTTACAATCCAGTGAAACCACATAACTTTTTCATTCACCCAAGTAGAAGAAGCAGGCAGATCTAGTCTACATACACTCTCAGACCAGCTAGGGCTACATATTGAGACCATGTCTCAAAAACCAAACCAAAGAAACTAAAATAATAATAATAATAATAATAATAATAATAAATTTTAAAAAATCATTTAAAATCGAGACCATGTCTTCAATCAGTTCCCCTGAAGACCCACAAATCAAAATTTCCTGTGTCATCATCACTCTTTTTTTTTTTTTAATTAACTTGAGTGTTTCTTATTTACATTTCGAGTGTTATTCCCTTTCCCGGTTACCGGGCAAACATCCCCCTCCCCCCTCCCCTTCTTTATGGGTGTTCCCCTCCCCATCCTCCCCTCATTGCCGCCCTCCCCCCAACAATCACGTTCACTGGGGGTTCAGTCTTAGCAGGACCAAGGGCTTCCCCTTCCACTGGTGCTCTTACTAGGCCATTCACTGCTACCTATGAGATCAGAGTCCAGGGTCAGTCCTTAGGTAGTGGCTTAGTCCCTGGAAGCTCTGGTTGCTTGGCATTGTTGTTTATATGGGGTCTTGAGCTCCTTCAAGCTCTTCGAGTTCTTTCTCTGATTCCTTCAACGGGGACCAAAAGAGCATATTCTATTTTATTCTATTTCATTTACTTTTTTCTTATTCTGTTTACAAATACTTCAATAATGCTGTGAGCAAAATCTGATCTGCTTTATTTTTAAAATTAGTTTTTCTTGTGGACTTCGCTGCCTGCTCTTGAGGCCACGGGTAAGGAAAGAAACTACTCCTCTCCCTGCCCCGCCCCCTCCCTTCTTCACAAATGAACAATTTACTGCTCTTATGTTACATAAAAACATTGTCCTGCAGAATTTCAAAGAAACCACCTTTATTGCAAGCTAAGCCTTTGCTTCTTATCTTTCTGCTCTTTTCCCACTAAACTACATTGCTTCCCCCATGCAAATACCCCAGTGCAAAACTGAACTAAAGCTCTGTGATAAAAATGTCGCTTTGTGATTCTTCACAAATGTGTTCTTCACAGTGTTATTGTAGTCTTACTTCAGACTCAGGTGCAGAATTTGTGAATCAGAATTCACTGAGAGTCCACACGGTAAAAGCATACTTAAGAGGTGTAAAGACAGAGGGAAAGGCTACCGGGGAGAGAGCAAGCCCTTCCTGAGTAAGCAGAGAACACAGACCCAGGTCCCCCTGAAAGAACCTTCTGGCGGCAGGAGAACAAGGTTAATTTTAGCAGTCGTGTGAGTTGGTCTAGTGGGATTGAATCTTAGGATGCAGATTGGCAGCCATGGTCCTTCCTGGACCCTCCGTGTTTGATGGCCAGCTCTGAGAAGCCAGGGACAAGATTAGCATGCAAACAGAGAACCCCAAATCCACTGGAGGCAAGGCCCTGTTACACACCAAGATGAGCTGCACCCTAAAAACACATGTAACCAATGCAACCTAAATCAAGGTAAGCTACAAATCCACCCAAACCCTGTAGAATGTATCGGATCAAAGTAAACGGCTCTCAGCTCTCCACGGCACCCGAGATGCCTGATAAGGGAAAAGGATGTGACTTTTGCTGGGCGGAGTAACTTTGACTCCAGGTCTGCCACTCCGAAACAGAGTAAAAATCTTACGATTCCTGGAAAGAAGGAGGAAAGCGTGATGATTGTTCAAAGGAGAACACCAACAGAAGGAAAGCTACTGCAAAATTGCCACTGGAGATGTTTGTAAAAGGTGGGATGACAGAGGCCCATGGGTGGAAGATGGGGAATTTCCCAGAGGGACAGACAGACTCACTGCAAAAGAACAGGCTTTCAAGTATGTTAACTGATACGCATGCTAATTAGCTTGGTTAGCCATTCCCCAATATGTGTGTGTGTGTGTGTGTGTGTACAACATACTACAACATAAATATATATAGTAGATTAAAAGTAAATAATAAATTATTCTCTATATTTTTTTATACTTTGTTACTTTTACTTTCTGTGTGTAAGCACTTTGCCGTCACATAGTATCTGTGTACCACATGAACACACAGTGCCTGCAGAGACCAGGAGAGGGTGTCGTATCTCCCGGAACCAGAATTACATATGGTTGTGAGCAACATGGATTCTGGGGATCGAATCTACGTCCTGCGGAAGAGCAGCCAGCATGCAGAACCACGGAGCCATCCCTCCAGTCCAGCCCCTCCATTACATTTAAATGTTCGGTGGCTGGCTTACTCAGGTAGCAAAGGAATTCAAAGACAGAGGGAAAAACTAACTAAAAAAAAAACGGAGCAGAGGAATGCTAAGACAGTATCTGTAGTTGACAATCGCCAAAGAAGGCACACACAAGAAACCTCTACCAAACATTTAACAAAAAATGACACAGGCAGAGTGCTGCATGCCTGTTAGGAAGATCAAGAGTCTGAACCAGCCTATGGGGCGTCATAGACAGACCCTGTCAGAGAAAGAAGGGGAGGGAGGAGGGAGAGGCCAGAAGACTGGCCCTGCACCAACTCTCTCAGGAAACAGAACAAAGGTGTACACTGCTGCTTATTCTTTTAGGCTCATAGCCCTGACACCAAAATATGCCATTAAAAGAAAAAGAACAGGCCAATCAATATCCATCATCAACACAGATGTAAAACTTCTGAGGCTAACATTCTCTACTGAACCTAGCATTACATGAAAAGGGTAACATATCATGGCCAAGAATTACCCAAGACACGTGAAGCTGGCTTCATGTTTTTAAATCAATTTAAATTCACCTCATTTAAAGAACTGGAAAAAATCTTATCATTAGAAAATCATTATGAAAAATTATTTTATAAAATTTAATACTCTTTCATTGACAATAGCAGCAACAAATTCTCATGGTATTAGGCACAGTAGCAATTTTCTCAACCTGATGTGAGGATCTACCACACAGTTCTACAACTCAGCAGTCTTAAACCTGCAACAAATCAGTCCCCAACTACTGACCAACAGGCTGGTAGTCCTAAGTTTGCGCGTTATAAACACGCAAAGTAGACGGTATACTCTTTGGACATGTGTATTCTGTGTACATACGTCCAAAAGTATACATTTTGATTCTGTGTATAGAAATACCCCTCCAAATAAACAAAACAAAAAAATAAACAAACAAAAAAAACAGTACGAGCAAATGATAGCAATGTTTTTTGATAAAGCTATTGGGTATACAATCAACAGAAAAAAAATCAGGATTATTTCTGAACACTAATAGCAATGACTAAGAAATGTGTCCTTAAAAGCATAATTCACAAGAGCATTAAAACTTGCAAAACCTGGGTTTAAAATTAGATAACACAACTTAAACAAAAGCTTGAAAATATGGCTCAGCGGGTGAAGTTTTTGCTGTACAAGTATGGCCTCCTGCGTCCAAATTCCCAGCAAGCATGATGGCATACACCTAGTGCTAAAGAGTGGAGACAGGAGGATACCTACTGTCTTAGGGTTTCCATTGCTGTGAAGAGACACCATGACCAGGGCAACTCTTATAAAACTCAACATTTAATTGGGGCTGGCTTACAGGTTCAGAGGTTCAGTCCATTATCATCAAGGTAGGAGCATGGCAGTGTCTAGACAGGCATGGTGCACGAGGAGCTGAGAGTTCTACATCTTCATCCAAAGGAAGCCAAGAACAAACTGTTTCCAGGCAGTTGGGAGGAGGGTCTCCAAGCCCTCTCTCACAGTGACACAGTTCCTTGAACAAGGCCACGCCTACTCCAAGAAGGCTGAACCTCCTAATGGTGCCCCTGCCTGGGCCAAGTATATTCAAACCACCACACCTAGAGTTCAGTGGCCTGGCCACCGCTTCAGCTCTAGGCTTGGAACTAGATGCTGTCCCAAAAGTTAATGTGGAGAGCAATCGTGGAAGACAGCTGACATCAGTCTTGGGCCTCCACACATGCATATATGGGATGGCGACATTTGGCTTCCGCATACATGCACAGGGGAACACAAACGGATACACCACACGCACATACAGATTATAAAATATTACTGAAATAAATGAAAGATCTAAATAGATGGAAACATTAGCACATTTATGAATTGGAAGGTTCAATGGTACTTGTTACTCGATCCTCCCCATATTGTTCAGAGGGTCAGCACAGTGCCATTCAAAACTCTCGGCAGGCTTGATTAGGAGAAACCCACAAATTGGGTGCTGGTCTAACATAACTAAGAAACACTTGGAGTACTATAACCCTGGAGAGTTACAATACCCTGCTACTATACTATCATATGAAAGTATGACCAACATGTTATGGTATTGTAAGAGAAGACAGACACACCAAAGGAACAGAATACAGAAATAGCTCACCCGTAAGGTCTTGATTTTGGACAAAGGCAGCAATGCAACTCAATTTAAAAAAAAAAAGATAATTCTTTTTTAAAGTATGTATAAATATGGATGCTTGGGTGTGGTTCTCTGCACATGTGTAGCCAATACACGTAGGAAAATGAAATTAAATCAACGGTGAGATTCAAATTCATGCCAAAAGTGAAAAGAAGGAAGAAGAGAGGAGCGGCTGGGTTTCACACAGTCTGTGGGAATAAAAGATGATGCATTGGTTACTTTGTTATTGTTATTGTTATATAACAATAATGTTATATTGTTTCCGCTGGAAAGGAAGTAAGGAAGGGAAGACTTTCTCTGCTCCCCATTTCAGAGGGTTCTGTCTACAGTTCACCAGAAGGCATGTGTGGAACAGAATATCTACATCATGCACATCTGTGGAGGCCACGGATCTCTCAGCCTGGACTCACCAGTTCAACAGGACAGATTGACCATTAACCCCAGTCCCCATCTACCCAGCACTGGATTACAAGGGGGTGCCATGCCCAGGTTTTTACATGAGCATCTGGACCTGAGGGAGCCATGTCCCCAACCCCACTTCTTAAAAATTTCAAGCCAGATTTTGATAACAACGTGATTGGCTTCACAATAAGACCTGAAAATATATATAGTCAAGTGATCGTGGAACTGTCCTATAATTTCCAGTAAAAGGAGCACGCATCGTTTCACTACCGGTGAACATTTCTAAACTTTGAATTTTTAAAATTCTTCCACTGAAAGTCATTGGCTGCTGGTGGTAAAGAAATGGGCCCAAATCTCTTCAAAGCTCAGAATCATAGGTTTGACTTCTTATCCTGAGCTGTGTTTTTCCAGTGTCAGGTTAGTAATGCCGTGTCTGGCGCTGCGGTTCAGTCATAAAAACAATGAAAATCCATCAGCTTGGGCTCGTGAGAGCAGCGGAAAGCAGGGCGATCGGAGGGAGGAGGGTGTGACTTCACCATCTGAAACTCAGCTTCACAAAGAAAAACAGCAGAGACATGATGTCATCCTGGAGAAGGTAGTTCCACTGTTCAAGCTGGCCTGACCTGCGGGTTTTTTTTTTGTTTGTTTTTCTTTTTTTAACAAAATCCAGATGGAAAGAAGGGAGAAATATATGTATATATTCAAAGGCTGAAACAAAGACTTCAAGCAGGTTCTCTCTCTCTCTCTCTCTCTCTCTCTCTCTCTCTCTCTCTCTCTCTCTCTCGAATTTAGAATGTTTGGATTTAATGCAGACCAAGGAAAGCCCCCTCATTATTCCCCCTCCTACCTCTTTACCCCAGACTTTTCAGCCCCCCTCTGAGTCTGCAGGAGGCATCTGGTCTGTTCAGTCTCCTGCTCACAAACTGAAGGAAGGCTGCAGTTTAAAACCTACTGATGGGAAAGCCATCAACTCCGCAGCTCAAGCTTGATTTCCTGGTTTGGATTCTGGGTTGTTTTTCCATCTTTAACTTCCTGGAAATCGAAATAGTTGATAGATGAAACTTTGCAACCTAACTGGGAAAGGTTTGTTTATTGATTTGGGGGTGTTTGGGGTTGAGGGCCGTGTGTGTGTGTGTGTGTGTGTGTGTGTGTATGTGTATGTGTGTTTATGTGTGTGTATGTGTGTGTGTGTTTGTATGTGTATGTGTGTTTGTATGTGTGTGTATATATGTGTGTGTATGTGTGTGTATGTATATGTGTGCGAATGTGTGTGTATGTGTGTGTACGTGTGTGTGTATATGTGTGTATGTGTGTATGTATGTGTGTGTATGGGTGTGTATGTGTGTGTATGTGTGTGTATGTGTGTGTATGTGTGTTTGTATGTGTGTATGTATGTGTGTGTATGTGTGTGTATGTGTGTGTATGTGTGTGTATGTGTGTGTATGTGTATGTGTGTGTGTGTGTGTGTGTGTGTGTGTGTATGTGTGTGTTGCTGTTGTTCTTTTGTCATTTTTTCCTTGATTGGTTGGTTGGTTGCGTGTTTCTGTATTCTCCATACTGGGACATAAAATAATGCCCTCGCTGTCATCTCTGCTGCAGAATGCACACAATACTGCGGCTCCCGTGGCAGAGACTAATGAAGCAGAGGGATTTCATTTGCGTGGTTTTGCTTTCTCCTGCCTTCATTATGAAGATCTCTCAGCTTTATAGGAGGCACAGAAAGCTCCCTAGGAACTGAACTGTGTTCTGTGAGAAGTCATGTGATCGGCGCCTCTGAACTACACAAAACCATGAAACCAGTTCCACTGGCCTCTTCCCACCTGGAGAAAGGTTTCTAAACAGGGAGGGCAGAGTATGTAACCTCTATTCCCAAAAACCCACGGCTAGGGCACTCTGGCCTGTCAGGATACCATTGAGCAAGAGAAGGGGAGAAAAAGATAAGAATCATACAAAAGAATAGCCCTCCAGAGAATGGGACAGGAGACTCTTTGTCTGCAGTAGGTTACCACAACCTCAAGATCAGCCTTATTGGAAAGGAAATGTGGAGACAGGAAGCCACTCTGGAGTACAACTACCTGTCCTGAAGAGCTGCAGCCAGCCAGTCCAGCCCAAGAATTCTCACACCACTGACAGGAATCCAAACCATCAAGAATATTCCCTCAACAGCGGACAGATACCCATGGCAAGTCAAGGCCATGCCCTTAGGATGGCAGCACCATGCTGGAGAAGCCAAAACAAACGCAGCAGTAGATGGCTCTGCCTGCTGGTCCCAGATCCCCACCTTCTCTGGGAAGTAAGACTGACCCTCTCTGGGCGAATATGGCCCTGCGCTCACAGAGAGTCCACTGGAAACCAACTCACCTGCCAATCTGTATTCCAAGACACCAGAGCTGCCCATCTGCCTGTCAAGCTAAGGATGTCTTAGAAGCCGGGCATCGCAGGGAGAAAAGACTTCTTAAATATTCCCAATAAACAATAAGAAGCTGTGATTATTTAAGGAATCATAGAGGTAGAGGATTAAAAAAATATTATGCAGACACCCAGACCATATCAAGTAGGTGATTAAAAAGGCAGACCAGGTGAATCTAACTTGAAAACTCATTTTCTTCCCACATTATGCTGGCTGCCTTGGATGAGACAGGAAAAGTCACGGGAATACACTGTTGGGTACGTTAGTCAGAGCTGTTAATATTAATGCAGCCCTGCCAGGCTCAAGGACTGTTTTCTGTCTACATTAGGCAATAAAATCTACATTGGGATATACAAAGCATGTATCAGCTGAACAGAGATCTAGGCGCTGATTCCAGGGATTCGTAAGCCACCATATCCCCTCGGGTTCTCCAAGGAACACCTTGATCGTGGCTGTTCTACAAAGAAGACAGGAGACTGTGTCTCAGAGTTTATTTCCATGTATAAATGAGGAAAGGAGAAGGGATTTGTTATTAACACTCCTCTACTAAAGAATTGCTGGAGCCATTCTAGAACTTTCTGAACACCACTCCCTAGAGCAAAGGAGAGCTCACACCCTCGCTCTCACTTTGCAATGTTTACATTTTTAGTGTAAAATATAATACAGTTTCCTATGTGCTACAAAAGATAAATAAGAACATGAATCTTTGTTTTACGCTCTCCTACAGTGACAGCTCTTCTCAATCCCAGTGGCTGCACCTCCAGTCGCTGCTGTCAAGAGCAGTACCATGCACAGGAACAGTTTTGCATTATTCAACTTTTGGTCAACATTACATCATGAGTTTCCCTCTAGCCATTACCAGTTCCCACAGTGTGCCAAGGTTCTTATTTGGGTGTGGACCACCAGAGATTCTTTTTTTGTCTCCATTAATTACATTATTTATTCATTTGGTACTGAGGAGAGTAAAGCTCTAAAGGGTTTGCCCGATAACTGTCATAGACAAAAAGTTAACCAAAGCCATCATCCAGGATTAGAACGTGTGGGAGAGACGGCAGGCAACCCAAAGTATTATATCAAAAGCCATGAAGAAACTAAGGGGAAAAATGGGAAAAACTTGCCCCAAATACAAGAGAATAAAGGTTAAACTAATGCGGAATTTAAAAACCTGTAGAGATATACTTCGGTAATGAAAAGGGAGGAGATTTTTATGAGCGGGGTGATTAAATAATTTATCATTCGCTTGGGACACATGATAAATTACATCAGAGCAACAATTATAAGTGAGGGAATTCCCAGGGAAAGTGAGGCAAGTAATTGCCTTATTTATATTTTATAGGCAATCAAGAAAACCCAAAGGCATAGCTCCTGTGGTCTGCAGACATTGTGGGCACTACTGCATTGATAATCTTCTTGACAATACCTACACTACCCAGTGTTAGGGATCCTTACAACAACCCTGTCACCGTTACCTATGCTGCTCAAGACTGAAAGAGAAAGTGAAGTGGAAACTTCCAGTTTCTTTGGAAAGTTAGTTATGTCCAATGATGTTTTGCTGGGCATGCAGGTGAAAGGATGTCTTGCTAAAGCAGAGACAGGAAAGAAAGACATTTTCTGAAGGTCATATAGGTGAAAGGATGCTTGAATATAGCACACGCGTGAAAGAACCCACGATTAGGAGTAAAAATATGACCCTTCCCCCCCACCCCCGACAATGGGAGATAAGCCCCCGAGCTTTTGTTTGGTTTACTCCGCCTGACTATTCCTCGCTAACAACATGCATGTATTGATTTGTCTTACATAGTGTTGTTGAGCTCAATAACACTGCTATTGAGAGAAACTCACCCAAGAACTGCTTGTGAGGCTCCCGAGTCAGCTTGCCACCTCTGCGGTCAGTTAGCAAGCCTGTCAGTTTGTTCAGGCTTGAACCACAGATGTTTCGTGCCTGGTGTCTGCCTGTCTAGAGGACCGTGGTCTGCAGCTGCTGAGTCGTATTTGGTGTTTGCTACAGGACTGAATTGCAGAGAAAGAAGATCAAGCTCACCCTCAAGGAACTATTGCTGAACAGGTCCACTTCCCCCATATCCTGATAACTTTTCTCTTCCACTACCTTTGCTGGGTGGTAGGCTACACTTATTAAAAGTATGTTACAAAACATTTATGCCTACAAGAAAGAAAGGAAGAAGGAAGGAAAGGAGAAAGGGAGGAAGGGAGGAAGGGAGGAAGGGAGGAAGGAAGGAAGGGAAAAGAGAAAGAGAGAGGGAAAGAAAGAAAGAAAGAAAGAAAGAAAGAAAGAAAGAAAGAAAGAAAGAAAGAAAGAAAGAGAGAGAGAGAAAGAAAGAGAGAAAGAAAGAAAGAAAGAAAGAAAGAAAGAAAGAAAGAAAGAAGAAAAAGGAAGGAAGGAAGAAGACTTGGGAAGCAAAGATTAAAGAGTTTTCTAAATGACGGTGCACACAAGTTCTCTAATTACTTGATGTAGTCAGTGATGACCGTAAGCTACTCAAGAAATGCAAATTACACAGTACACTGAAACTTCCAGAACTTTCCTCTCAGCCCCTGTTGTTATTATGACTCAAAAGACATCTCTGTGTCATTTTTCCATTCTTTGCTGAGTAGAGCAGGACGTTTGACAGAGTAGATGACTCAGGAATAGTGAGAGGTGTTCTTGCTGGCTTTGCATAGCCAAAGGCCTCAGGAGTCCAGTGAACTCCTCACGATGTAACAGGGGTCCAGGTTACACATCTTCACATGTTAGCGTTAGCCAGGAACATGTCAGAAGCCCATTGCTTTGGTATGGATGATTTCCCAGACCAGGATAGGTTAGTGTTGCACAGACTCTAGCTCGAGTGACCCAGAAGAATCTCCCACAACTTCAACACTCCAAGCTACTTTACTAAAATCTACTTCAACCAGTCAGGATCCCTCTTGACTGCATACAACTGCATGTGCTGACTGATAAAACAATTTAGAAGTCTATTCACCATTTGCCCTTTCATTCCCCCCCAGTTCTTCATGTGGTTTAATGGATACATAAATCTCAGCTTGCTATATTAAATTCTATGCCCAGAACATGTAGTTTTCTGTTTTCTACATTGCTTTTACTATTCTTTCTATGTAGAAAAGGTCATCTGTTATAGAAGTTACTATAAACTTGAAATCATTGTTATATTTTGTAGGTGTTGAGGGAGGATAATAGTCAAAGTAGTCGAAGGAGGCTTATCTTCACTGTGTAACATCCTGGGTTTTGGTGAAGAGAATCCACTATTTATTATCTGGGCAATAAAAGGCATTTAGAGCGACAATGGTAAAACTGTAGCCTGCAGCACAGACCTGGAACTTGAACATTCACTAAATGCTTGCTGGGAGAATGGTGGAACGTATGTCAATGCTTTTACACTGCTAGCTCACAAACAAGGACTATGCATATGCAACTCCATCTTTTATGTGTACTCTGGTGATACATGAACTTAGCACTTGACTTCTTGAACAATTTACAGGGAGAGCTGTAATACTTCTATCAATCTTCAGGTCAAATCTGTTGTTTGGACGTGCCAGATTAAGTATTTGTAACAGAGAGGTTACTCTTCCTATGTGTGTATGTACATATGTATATATGTTTACATATGAAGATATGTATGATATATATGTATATATAGGCAGAGAGAGAGAGAGAGAGAGAGAGAGAGAGAGAAACCTAAAGAACTAATCTGAGCCTTCCACACTCTTGAGAGAATTTGGACAAAAGGAAATTGTTCCACACAGCTGTAGAAGCTATCTGGGAATTGCCCTAAAGTTTTATGAACATTATTCACATTTGATAATTTAGATAAAAACAGTTCCACAGGAATGTTTTCACCTGGAAGTGTTTCTAGTTAATGAAATCATCACCATACCCTCTTGTCAGAAACCATGGAAGAGACTTCGTCCCTATTACTGGGTAAGGGCTGTCTGGCAAACACTGAGGCTGGACATGGAAAAAGAACAGAGGACTTGAGGTAAGCAGAGCTGGCCTGGAAAATGTATGGACAAGAGGGCCTGTGTGCCCATCTTGGAGGCACTGGCTGCCCATTGTCTAGAGATAGAAATCCTTCCTTCCTTCCTTCCTTCCTTCCTTCCTTCCTTCCTTCCTTCCTTCCTTCCTTCCTTTCAGACACTATTGCAACATGAATGAGAGGTCTGTGGCTGGCCATGAGCTACTTCGTGACAAGAGAGAAGAGTAAACATTGAAGTAGTAGATCTACAGATTATAATTCATTTATAATAAATTCCAGAGTATTTATCCAGGATGCTGAGTAGACAACTAGCTTCCTAATATATGAAAAGAATTAAGTGTTGAAAACTCTGATGATGAGTTTTGAAGTTCTATATTATTTTGACCTTCATGATTTAGCCTTTGGCTTAAGTTGAAAATGTTCCTTTTTGCAGGCATTTATTTCTTAAGCCCTCTGAATTCTAAAAGGCTTTAAGGAGGCTTTGAATAAAAGGGGGCACTAATGAGATGGGTTATCAGGCTAGTACTTTTTGCACAAGCACTAGAACCTGTGTTTAATACACACACACACACACACACACACACACACACACACGAATACCTATATAGGAAGTTGTGCATGGCTATGTAACCCCAGCACTGCAGGGGAGGAGGACCCTGGAACTTGCTATCCATCTACCTAGCTCCAGATTCAGTGAGAAACCCTTGCCCAAGGGAATAAGAGAGCATGGCAGCCCAGAGTACCTGATGTCCTCTTCCAGTCTGCATGTGCACAGACAGATAAACTACATGGGGTTTGGGGGGAGCCTGAGCTGGCTGTGATCCCTCATACCTATAACCTAGCACAGGAGAGGCTGAGGCAGGAAGACTGTAGCAAGTTATAGTCCAGCCTGAGTTACAAATGTATCTTCAGGGGGAAAAAATGAATGAATGAATGAATGAATGAATGAATGAATGAATGAAAAGAACTCTAGTCAAGCCATTTTGAGGATGTAGTAAAAGGATAAGCAATTGTGTAATAAACTCGGTTGAGGAAAGTTTTTCAATTGGACACAGGATTAGATACTTCTATTTCTCTAGGACATTACCTTTAGCTTTGTGGTAACCACAGCAGCCTATGCTGTAAACTAAGAACATACTGGCAAGCGTGAGGAAGACAGTGAAACCAGCACCAGCGTCTTTAAACAGAAGAGCAACCATCTACAGCAGGGGAAGAATATTCATGGCTTCAAGGTGCAGTGGAACCAGACTGAGAAAAACATGGCTGATGCCTCCTCAATGTGGAGTCAGCACAACACTGAGAGAAATGTTGCTAGACAGTCCAAGTTCTCTCCCAGCTCTGGCTCCACACAAGGGAATCTACAGAAAAGGCAGAGATGGGAGCACTTTAAGAAAAATTCCCAGGAGAAGGAGGGCCAGGCCCTTCTGATTGCTGCGTTCATAGAGAGACGAAACCCAGCCCTGAGGAGCAACTTTAGGCCCAAGACCAGAGGTCAGATCAACTTTTCTGCTCCAGGTGACCTGCCTGGCAGACTCAGGATACATGAAGGCAAAATTGCTCTGGGACTGGACACTTCCGGTTTCTAGCTGGCACCCAAACCTCACTGATCCCAGCCCACAGCTCTCAGCTATCAAACCCCGTGGGAAAGAGAGCTCATCACCCAGACGTGTGGGCACTCCTGAGACTGCAGGGCAGAAGAGACCCTCACTTCTGCCCACCTTTGCCCACATCATTGGCCCCAGAGGAAACTGTATAGGGCCTCTGGGAACAGGAGCACTCAAGCTGCAGGAGCCCTGCAGTCCAGACTGTGCCCAGATTTGTACAATAAGAACTTCAAGACTCTGAAGAAAGAAATTGAAGAAGACCTCAGAAGATGGAAAGATCTCCCATGCTCATGGATTGGCAGGATTAATATAGTAAAAATGGCCATTTTACCAAAAGCGATCTACAGATTCAATGCAATCCCCATCAAAATACCAATCCAATTCTTCAAAGAGTTAGACAGAACAATTTGCAAATTCATCTGGAATAACAAAAAACCCAGGATAGCTAAAGCTATCCTCAACAATAAAAGGACTTCAGGGGGAATCACTATCCCTGAACTCAAGCAGTATTACAGAGCAATAGTGATAAAAACTGCATGGTATTGGTACAGAGACAGACAGATAGACCAATGGAACAGAATTGAAGACCCAGAAATGAACCCACACACCTATGGGCACTTGATTTTTGACAAAGGAGCCAAAAGCATCCAATGGAAAAAAGATAGCATTTTCAGCAAATGGTGCTGGTTCAACTGGAGGTCAACATGTAGAAGAATGCAGATCGATCCATGCTTATCACCCTGTACAAAGCTTAAGTCCAAGTGGATCAAGGACCTCCACATCAAACCAGACACACTCAAACTAATAGAAGAAAAACTAGAGCAGCATCTAGAACACATGGGCACTGGAAAAAATTTCCTGAACAAAACACCAATGGCTTATGCTCTAAGATCAAGAATCGACAAATGGGATCTCATAAAACTGCAAAGCTTCTGTAAAGCAAAGGACACTGTGCTTAGGACAAAATGGCAACCAACAGATTGGGAAAAGATCTTTACCAATCCTACAACAGATAGAGGCCTTATATCCAAAATATACAAAGAACTCAAGAAGTTAGACCGCAGGGAGACAAATAACCCTATTAAAAATGGGGTTCAGAGCTAAACAAAGAATTCACAGCTGAGGAATGCCGAATGGCTGAGAAACACCTAAAGAAATGTTCAACATCTTTAGTCATAAGGGAAATGCAAATCAAAACAACCCTGAGATTTCACCTCACACCAGTGAGAATGGCTAAGATAAAAATCTCAGGTGACAGCAAATGCTTGCGAGGATGTGGAGAAAGAGGAACACTCCTCCATTGTTGGTGGGATTGCAGACTGGTACAACCATTCTGGAAATCAGTCTGGAGGTTCCTCAGAAAATTGGACATTGAACTGCCTGAGGACCCAGCTATACCTCTCTTGGGCATATACCCAAAAGATGCCCCAACATATAAAAAAGACATGTGCTCCACTATGCTCATCGCAGCCTTATTTATAATAGCCAGAAGCTGGAAAGAACCCAGATGCCCTTCAACAGAGGAATGGATACAGAAAATGTGGTACATCTACACAATGGAATATTACTCAGCTATCAAAATAATGCCTTTATGAAATTCTTAGGCAAATGGTTGGAACTGGAAAATATCATCCTGAGTGAGGTAACCCAATCACAGAAAAACACACATGATATGCACTCATTGATAAGTGGATAGATATTAGCCCAAATGCTTGAATTACCCTAGATGCACAGAATGCATGAAACTCAAGAAGGATGACCAAAATTCGAATGCTTCACTTCTTCTTTAAAAAGGGACAAGAATACCCTTGTCAGGGAATAGAGAGGCAAAGATTAAAACAGACACAGAAGGAACACCCATTCAGAGCCTGCCCCACATGTGGCCCATACATATACAGCCACCCAATTAGATAAGATGGATGAAGCAAAGAAGTGCAGACCGACAGGAGCCGGATGTAGATCGCTCCTGAGAGACACAGCCAGAATACAGCAAATACAGAGGCGAATACCAGCAGCAAACCACTGAACTGAGAATAGAACCCCCGTTGAAGGAATCAGAGAAAGAACTGGAAGAGCTTGAAGGGGCTCGAGACCCCATATGAACAACAATGCCAAGCAACCAGAGCTTCCAGGGACTAAGCCACTACATAAAGACTATACATGGAGGGGTTGGGGATTTAGCTCAGTGGTAGAGCGCTTGCCTAGGAAGCGCAAGGCCCTGGGTTCAGTCCCCAGCTCCGAAAAAAAAGAACCAAAAAAAAAAAAAAAAAAAGACTATACATGGACTGACCCTGGACTCTGACCTCATAGGTAGCAATGAATATCCTAGTAAGATCACCAGTTGAAGGGGAAGCCCTTGGTCCTGCTAAGACTGAACCCCCAGTGAACGTGATTGTTGTGGGGAGGGCGGCAATGAGGGGAGGATGGGGAGGGGAACACCCATGAAGAAGGGGAGGGGGAGGGGCTAGGGGATGTTTGCCTGGAAACCGGGAAAGGGAATAACACTCGAAATGTAATAAGAAATACTCAAGTTAATAAAAAAAATTTTAAAAATATCCAATTTAAAAAAGATATGTAAATAAATAAATATCCAATAAAATTTAAAAAAAGAAATATCCAATTTAATAAAGAAAGAAAGAAAGAATAAAACTTTGCCAATGACTTCACAAAAAAAGAAAGAAAGAAAGAAAGAAAGAAAGAAAGAAAGGAGAGAAAGAAAGAAAGGAAAGAAAAGAAAAGAAAAATTCCCAGCACAGACTTTCTGATCCTGTGTGTTGAGCTAATGGGCAAGCAGGTCTTGGGGCAGAAGAAGTCTGCGTCCAGTGAATTCATGTGATACAGTTAGCTTCTGGTGAAGTAGCATCCAATCAAATAGTGTGGGGACTCGATAATCCACTCATTGTCTCTGATGAGAAATACAGTATCTGACTGAGTTTTTGGAATCTTAATTTAAAAAGAATTTTGTTCTCACTCTCTCCCTCCCTCCTTCCCTCCTCCCCCATTTTATTACAGAGAGCATACACAACCACTTCCTCATTTCCCTTCTCTGAGGTAACAGATGTGCCTCTTCCATTGTCTCTCTTCCCTCCTACCTGTACTTCTCAAGTTGACTGAGGCAAATATGCACCAAAGTGAACATTTTATTTCCTGTCAGTTTCCTCTTTCAGATACAAAGCTACAGTTGTTCCCCTTCTAGCCATATAGGGCTCTGGAACATTCTTTAAGATTCTTCAGGATCTAGATGTTGTCATCAACTCCAGACATGCACACATGCCCTCCCCTGCGCCCCCATACACACTTCTTTTCTCAGTGCTCAACCTCATTATAGACAGAGGTATGAGCTTTGCACAAGATAATATTGAGACACCCAGAGAAAAGGTCTGGCTGACCAAGGGCACCCAGTCTTATGGACCCCTAACTGATGCCATGACAGAAGGAGCTACAAAGAAAGATCAAGAGTGACTTTCAAGGACAACAGCGACCGTAATCCTCTAGGTTGGCAGCTTGGACCTTGTCTTAAGAAAATGTTTTACTTTTTTTAAAAAAGCTGAAGAAAATCTATTTTAAGTGGGTTTAGTGGGGAAAGACACTGTGTCACAGAGGAGAGCAACGACTGCTCGATGACTTAATGGAGACCCATC
The DNA here is from genome assembly GCF_021556685.1 of Rattus norvegicus. Classification (NCBI taxonomy): domain Eukaryota; kingdom Metazoa; phylum Chordata; class Mammalia; order Rodentia; family Muridae; genus Rattus; species Rattus norvegicus. Next base: position 78,682,328 of record NC_141538.1, read on the forward strand.
TAGTCTCGAAAGTGCTTGGCAGATGTGTCAGAAAATCTACTGTCTTTAACAGGGGGCAGGAGGATCTGCCAGTGTAAGAGCGAACAGGCAGGTGGAGGACAGCAGGACAAAATTAAGCACAAAAGCAATACTGGGTGCAGAGTGAGATCAAAAACAAGGAAAAAAACCCTAGCATTGAAGTAGCAATTAAAATCTGTAATGATCTACAAAAGAGATCACATCTGGAGAACGGTGCGAAGAAGCTTCCTGAAATATAAGTGTAAAGCCAGAAATTAATGTGAGGATTATAAAAACAGGAATGAGATGAGTCAAAAAAAAAAAAAAAAAAACTAGCCAGGGTCACTCTCATAATACCAGAAGAGTCGAAGTCCAAACTTTTCTGAGCTAAAAACACAAACATTAGAATTCCCATTTTGAAAGCAGTTACCAGAGTATGGTGGTCCAGGCTGTACCCAGATGCTCCTGGAGACAAGACAGACTGACTGTGCCGTTGAAGCCAGCCTCGGCTACATAAGGAGATCCTTCCTCACAAAGCAGAAGGTTGATAAACAAACACATTGTGAATGAAATTACTCCAAACATATTTCCAAACTCCATGCCAACATTTCTAAATCGTAGTGGCAAAGGTAAAACCGGCCTAGCAGAGCACACCTTTAATCTCCACACTCAGGATACAGAGGCGGACAGACCCCTGGGAGTTTGAGGCTTAGCCTGTTCTACATAGCAAGTCCCAGCCCAGACAGAACTGCAGAATGAGAGAGGACACCTGTAGACACTCAGGAGTAATGGGTGTTAGCCACTGTGGCAAGATTCCTCAGTGGGTCCAAACCAAGAAGCAAAACCTAGATAGAATAGATTATAGCTATATTTAATTGGGGGATCGGTTCATGTGACTATGGAGACCAAGAAATCATACAATCCTCTATCAGCAAGATTGAACCAGGGAAGAAGGCAGCATGATCTAGTTGGAGTTCAAAGGTCTGGGAACGAGGTAGCCAATACTGTTGACTCTGTCCAAGTAAGTATGAAGACCTGGGCGCATAACGCTAGTTTCCATGATGAGGAGACAGATGGGAAGTAAGACATCATCCATAGATGAATTAGCAAGGTGAGTCAAAAAGCTGAATGTAGTTATGAGAGACCACTGACAGACAGGGAAAATGGGTTATTTAATTATCTTAAATGATGAGAGGAAAGTCTAACCATATGGTAAGAGAAGAATCCATAAGTGAAAAAATAACAGATTTGATAGCATGCAAGATTAACAGTAATCTGAATAAAATACTTCTGATGTAATGCACATCTTCTGTTGGGGATGGACGGTGTCCTGGTTGACTCAGGGGGAAAAGTGTCCATATTCCCTTTCTCAATATCTTCCTTTCCTGCCATGCTTACACACGTCACCCCAAGTCACTTAAGCCACATGAAGTCACTTCCTGTCTTCTGCCCATCTTATGTGCCCCAGCTAAACAAGGACTTGGCCTGCATTGTGCTTTCTCTGCATTTTCTGTTTCAGTTTGTTTCTTAGACTTCTTGCTTCTGCATTTCTGTATCAGTTTTCTGTTGCTACTGTAACAAATTACCACAAGCTTAGTGTCTTAGACAACAAAAGACAGTCTTACAGTTCTGAAGGTCAGAAGTCCTTAACTTAAGCTGTTCACAGGGTAGTATTCCTCCAAGAGTGTATGAGAGTGAGTCTGTTTCATGTCTTTAAGGTATAGATGCTCTATGCATCTAGAGGTCCAGCCTCTGTGCACTCAAACAAGCACTACAGTGTCTTCAGATGCTGTCCTTGCTCTGACTCTGGCCTTCTTATGTCTCTGTTAGGAAGGCCCTTTAGTAACCCCAAACTACCATAGGCCCTCAAGATCACTAATCACACTCACAATGTCCTTTTTGCACTTAAGAAAACATATTCCCAGATATCAGGGCTGTTAGGAAAGTTCAGAAGGGGTCATTCTGCCTGCCACGATTTCCTTCCTATTTTTGCTCAAACATCATTATTAAAAGCTATGACAGACTTAAAATTCAGATCAGTCTTGACTAGTCTCTTCCCTATCGTGCACACTGTGCCCTCTCCTCCTCTGTAGCACTCAACGGCCACTGATTCAACCAAACTCTATTAGGCCAAGGGTTTTGTGTTGTTCCTTCATAAATTTCCATAGTTAGGGCTGTGGGAAGCATAGCGTGGGTATTTAAGGTTGGCTCGATCAATGAATACAGTAACTGCTGTCTTTATGGGTGAAAGCCATGAAATAAAAAATATCAGCAGTTACTTCTCTCTTGCATCAAGAATAAAGGAAAAAGACAGAGAGGAAAAGAATGTAGGTAAGAAGAATGAGAAGGGAAAGGGAGGGAAAGAAGGAAGATGGAAGAAAGAGGGGAAAGAGGGAGGAGGGGAGGGAGGGACGGGAGTAGGGAGGGAGGAAGGACAGAGGGAGGAGGGAGGGGAAGAGAGCAGGGAGGAAGGAGGGAGGAAGACAGGAGGGGGGAGGGAGGAAGGAGGAAGGGAGGAGGGAAGGAATCTCCCTTCCAACAGTTACTGAATTACCACAGGAACCAATGCAAGGCAGGTTGAGCAAAATACAAAACCGAAGCGGAGGAATGGAACTTGGAGCCCACGTGGCCAATTGTGGGGCACCTCTGCTCCACCATGCTTCGTCATCCGTTACTCAGCCCCAAAGAATCTTGGAAAAACAAGCATCTTGTTCTGGGATGTCAGAGAAGAGCACAATCGTCCGACGTCCAACGGTGACTTTGAGCAGACAGAGCTGCTTCTTCCTTCCCTCCAGACTACGGACAGTAACTCCTGGAGCCACGGGAGTCAAAGAGTACATCTATGAAAAACTGGACCCTCACTGGTTTGCTGAACAGGGCTGGTGCTGAGCTGCAGGTCTGGATCCTTGGGGAAGATGGGGGTAGAGATGGTGGACAATCCAATTCTGGCGAGGGAGGTACCATCTCAGAGACTCTCACAGCAGGAAAGTTGAAAGGTTTCAGGCTTCGGGCTCAAGGAGAACACTAGGATGTATTGTTCTCTTTACAGATTGATTAAAACAGCTATTGATACCATAGAGGCAGATATTAGCAAGCCAGGGACACTGAGGAGAGCTCAGGTTTACATGGCAGAGTAGGAATCCAGTGGAAGGAAATTGGAAAGTTCCCCTTTTGGTTCCCAGTTGCCCATTGCCAGGGGTAACCAGTGAGTGCTCAATTAAAGAATGTTGGGTGATTAATATATCTTCTCTCCTGGTTGGTCATTACTGTGAACTGATGGCCAGGAGAGACAAGAATCTAGAAAAACAAGTTAGCTTAGCTGTGAGAATGCAAATCACTGTAGTTACTGACGTTATCTTAACGCAAACGGAAGGCAATACAAAATGCCACAACCCTCACTTGGAAGCTTTGCTTGTACTCTTACCTTAAAATGCTGGAGACCAGTGACTGTCCCAGTGGGGTGTGGTGTATAAAACTACAACACTTTTACTTTCCTCACAGTTTTGAGGTCAGAATTTGGGGAAGGCTGGTCTAAGTAGCTGTCACATGAGGTCTCTCACCTCGTTACACTTGAATGTCTCCCCAGGATCAAAAGCCTTGTCCGGATAGCTCAGTCATGCCTCTGCCAACCGCTCCTGACCAGGCGGGAGTGCTGGGGACCCCCTCCATTTTCTCCAGCACAGCCTGAAGGGCACCTCACTTGTCACCTGATGGAGAACTTCTCCTAAGACTCTGAGTGAGGAGACAAGTTCAAGGCCACGTGGTCTCATCTGACCCATACTTGAAGGTCACCCGACTCATCCTTGAAGGTCAAATGTACGATACATTTTATTCACTCAGAATCGTTGATGGATCATTCAAGAGGATAGAGAGAGACTGACCCTATGGATGGGAAAAGTGTCAAGGAATCACTGAGATATTTTAAAAACATTTCTTCTGCCTCATCTTTTCCTTTCTCGCTGGTTCTTTTGAGAGTGCATCTCCCTGCTCGTCAAAGCACTGAGACAGCCATTCCACTACACGTCTAAATGAGCATTTCACAGAGATACTAACTGAAGCCTCGAGCGATTGGTAACAAACCTTTTTCCATTTCAGTACAGTGTTTATCGTAATCAGTGCTCAGCAAGCAGGTATTAAATTCTGGGCACTGCTAAGTAATCAGAACAATTGTTTATTGATATAAGGAAGAGAAAAAGGGAAAGTATACAGTCCACAGTATTTAAAATTCAAAGCATTGCACCTTGTTGCCACAGAGACTTTAAATCCTGATATATTCTTAGCCATGCCACAGAAATCCCTGGAGTACTTAGTTTCCTGATATATTACAGTCTCTCTCCTTTGTTTCTAAAGTATGCTTCTCATGAAAGTGTGACTTACAGATATATTAGTTTAGAATAGTCTAATACCCTATTGATAGGGTTTTAAAAAGTATTTTCAATATAAGTTCATATTTATCACAATTGAAACACACATAAAAAGATTTTTTAAAAAAAAATATTGACTGTAAAAGAAACTATAAATAAAGATTTCAGACCAGGCATGGTGACATACACCTAAGAAGCAGAGACAGATGGAGCTAAGTGAGTTTGAAGCCAGCCTCGTCTATACAGCAAGTTCCAGGCCAGCTAGGGCTACATCTGATACCCTCTCTCAAGAAAAAAAGACAAACAGACAAACAAACAGCAGACGCCATCTGAACATTCTGGGGTCATCTAGGTTTTCAACAGGATTTGTAAACAGGAACAATAGATAAATACACGACCTGGTGGTTAATCGTACTACAGGTGTATGCACAAGCATGTGGGAGCATGTGTGTATACTTGTGTATGTGTGTGTGTGTGTGTGTGTGTGTGTGTGTGTGTGTGTGTGTGTGTAAGTCACAAATGTTGACACATGAAAAACACAAAGTAAGACTTGCCTGCTCTCTGTGTGAATAAGTTCCAAAGCAGTGCACACATCCTCCACACTTCAAGGGGAAGCTAAGTTCTCCTGACAATGGGTGAATTTAATTCTGCTACACTGCTGCTGGGCTCTGGGCTCACCAGATCCAGCCAGCATTCATAAAGGCTTCAATACGGACAGAAGCAAGAGCCCACTCTTACTTATTGGAAACCTTAAATTTGTTTGTTCCAGTACATCTAAAAGATGGGAATGAAAATGCAGCTTCATTTCTCCTGGGCCTTTAGTGTGTGGGCTAAGAAAGAAACTCCTCAGAGCAGAAACAAAGTAAGATCTCGGAAAGCAGCTCCCAGAGGTATCTTATGTGACAGGGCTTCAGTGTGCGTTTTCTCATCAGCTGGATGCTTGAGCAAGTAAGTAAATGCATAATGACTCCAGGAAAAGCACGACTCTGCCTCCCTTTACAGAATAAATACCCAGACCAGGTAGCTTATGCCGAGGCCCAAAGACATCTCTTTCCTCGTTGCTGTGCACATGGAACTGTCGAATGAAACATGTTTCCACTGTCTTAAAGGGACACAGAACCTACATCACTGTTTACTTATGGCCTAGAGTCTTAGCAAAGACGGACTCTTGGCTTGCATCCATAACTCTTCTCTTCCCCACAGGCTGCTGTATTTCCATAGATCTGGAAGTCCCGTGGGAGTGTCACAGCTGCTACAATTTCAAGTAAAGTTGAAGAATAGTTACCCCACCTTTCCACAAAGAGGGCTTTCAATAGACACTCCCATTGCCCCAAACTGAAAATTCTTCTCTGTTTCAGAGCTGAATGGCCCTGAGCAGTCTAGATCATGTCCTAACATCTTGTGACCCAGAAAGGTCCTGGGAGCATGGTAGCAACAATGAAACAGATTATCTGATGTATTCATTGAGCATTTTCTAGCCATCGTGAGTGGTTTCCTGTGCTTTCTCACTTTACCTAACAAGAACACCATAAACGTTGATAACACTTTCCTTATCATTATCGTTTTGCAGAAGGCCAGATGCTGATGGATTCGACACTCTGCCCGATGACACAGAGCCAGTAGATGACATTCAGAATTCGAGCCACCCAGGAGCGGTACACAGCCAAGCTGCCCCTTTCCAAGTTTTTATTTTGTAATATTCTGAATGTAAAGAGAAACTGAAGCAGTTCCACAGTGAATAGACATAAATCTTACTTAAACCTAACAACTGGTCATGGGTCTGGTGTATATGTTTTTCTTCCTCCTGTCTCACTAAATATTGGATCTGTGTTTTCAAGTATAAATTGCAAACAGGGAACAAGAGTGAAATGTACCGTACAACAACAACACGGACACACAGACACACACACACACACACACACACACACACACACACCCCTCACATACTATAATATGATATATATATATAGTACAATGCTTGCATGTGCACAGCCTTATTCTATTTAATATATACATACATATATATATACATATATATATATACTGATCCGTGTCACACACAAGCATAGCATAGTCTACACAATACACAATACAAACACGCTCCATACATACCCCTACAACTTGCATATATACGATACACACTCTTGTCAACCTCTGTAAAAGTTGTAGACTTTAGGACATGCCACCACTAGATCATTTACACATACCTTCTAATAATAAACATAGTCTCCAGCAAACCATAATATCATTGTCTATCTAACAAAATCAATATAATTTCCATAAAGTCATCTAACACATAAGCCACATAAGAATTTCTGTGTCTATGAGATATTTTCCCATAGCAGTTAAACACATCTAACCAATCAAGAAAGATCCTCACAGGGGGTTGTGGCTGCTTTCAGTCTTCATAATTGTAAGTACGACTGAATGCATCCACCCATGTTCTAAGGCATACATACAGAATTCCTTAGCGGGGCTGCTCTTTGGGATGTACCTAGTCTGAACACTGGAGTTTCCACTCCAAACACTTGTGTATGGTTTGGTAGCCCTAATGCTCATCTATAATAATTCCTGGAGAGTTGTTCATCCCACATTTTATGAAGCCAACAGTAACAGAAAGGATAAACAGTTTGCGATTCACTCTGGCTTCGTGCTCCAAATGTCAAACAATTAGAGGGAACTTCGAAGAGCGAGACATAAATTAAATGACTAGAAATAGCAAGAAGAAGGGGGGGATCCCCCAGGCTGACTCCATCTCATAGCAGAATGGCATACTCCTGGATTAAACTGAAGGGTAGAAAGCCTTGAAGATGTCTACCTAGAGCTCTCATAGAGGTGGGACCAGAAGCAACATCAGGAAACACTTACGAGCACAGCAGTGGAGCAGCAGACCTTCAGTCAGGGGCCGGGAGAGTCTGATACTCAGAGAACAACTGATGTCAACTGCCAATGAGCACAGTTTAAGCCACCTTAGACCTGTGTGCTCTGGAATAGAGCTGATGTGTGGTAAATAATAAAAAAAAAAATGGTTTGCCTGCACTGTAGGGCCCCATGGCATCTGCGGGATATCTTTATCTCAGTCAGCAAAGCGTCTCACCCTCTAAGCTCAATCCCATCTCACAGTGCTGGCGGCTACTCTCTGAGCCTGGCAGCCATCTCTCTACCCATCTAGTTCCCAAGGTGGGTCGCTGCCACGCCAGTTTCATACACAGACCGCCCATCTTGAGGCTCTGTGGCTTCCTACTGTGGACTCAATTAAGTCATCACATGAAAGAACACACCACACAATAACCTCTGATCTGATTGATAGGATATAATTTGACCATGTGGACAGCACAAAATCCTGTACACACCCATCCCTTAAAAATAGACATGTCAACCTGTATCTGTGCAGAGAAGAATCTTAACATCTGCCGCCATATTCTCCTAGCTCCTCTCTCTCTCTCTCTCTCTCTCTCTCTCTCTCTCTCTCTCTCTCTCCCTCTCCCTCTCCCTCTCCCTCTCCCTCTCCCTCTCCCTCTCCCTCTCCCTCTCCTCCCCCCCTCTCTCTCTCCCTCTCTCCCTCTCTCTCTCCTCCCTCTCCTCTTTCTAAAACTTTTCTCCTGCCCATCCTTCCTACCCGTCCAATGACAGGCCTCGTTCTATCCTGTACCCGCCTTCCTGCATAAAGACATCAACCTGCAAGCTGACACAAGCTACTGAATTTCCCACCTGCTGAATAAAACTTTAGAAAGGAATTTATTTAAGTAACTAGAAATAGAGCACGGCTCCTGCTTTCCCTTTTCTAGCCAATCAAAACAGCCCCTGCGGACACAGCGTCCTCCTCTGTCTAGATGTCTGTCTAATGAGCCTGTGTCTCCCACGAGGGCATCTGTGAAGGCGTTCGAGTCCACCCGGATCATCTTCCACCTCACAATCCTTAGTGCATGTGTGAGACTCCTTTTTCGTGTTTTTTTCTTCTTTCTTTTACTTTTCTCTCTGTTTTGTTGTGAGACGGGGTCATACTGATTAGCTCTGGCTGGCCTGAAACTCTCCATGTTGACCAGGATAGCCTCAAAGTTACAGAGATCGACCTGCTTCTGCCTCTCAATTGCCCAGCCTGTTCTGTCCTAGGATTAGGATAGACATCAGTGCCTAAGAAATCAAAAGGCAGCCGGTATTAAAAGGTTCCAGGTACTATGGCAGGGTAAACTTCCTATGTTTTTAACAAACAAGCTTGGCTGCCTTCTTTCCTACGTCTGTCCCTCTTCCACAGTAAATCCATAAGAAAACATAAAGACTAAGAAAGGCTTGAATCTGGCACAGGGGCTCACGCCTAAAGTCCCAGTGCTTGGGAGAAGGCAGAAGGTTCAGGAGTTAAGTCTGCCTTCAGCTACACAGGGAGTTCAAGGTGAGCTTGGCTTGCATGGGACCTTGTCTCAAAAGACAGATGGACAGACAAAGAAAGATAGGCTAGGAGCTTTGAGAATTTCATATTTAGCACCTTTTGTCTTTAGGGGTAAATTTTTACAATGCATTGCTTCACTGAGTGGTTTTCAGGGATTCCACGTTGCTCAAAGACATATTTTAAGCTGTCATTTAAAAAACACAGATAACTAGCCCACGTTCCATGTACTAAAGTAACTCGCTGACCCTGATTCTGTGTCCTATGGACATGCAATGACTTCTTTTTTTTTTTTTATTAACTTGAGTATTTCTTATTTACATTTCGATTATTATTCCCTTTCCCGGTTTCCAGGCCAACATCCCCCTAACCCCTCCCCCTCCCCTCCCCATCCTCCCCCCATTACCACCCTCCCCCCCAACAATCATATTCACTGGGGGTTCAGTATTGGCAGGACCCAGGGCTTCCCCTTCCACTGGTGCTCTTACTAGGCTATTCATTGCTACCTAGGAGGTTGGAGCCCAGGGTCAGTCCATGTATAGTCTTTAAGTAGTGGCTTAGTCCCTGGAAGCTCTGGTTGGTTGGCATTGTTGTTCATATGGGGTCTCAAGCCCCTTCAAGCTCTTCCAGTCTGTTCTTTGATTCCTTCAACAGGGGTCCCGTTCTCAGTTCAGTGGTTATGCAATGGCTTCTTTTGCAGTGCCATTTTAAACATTTTCCCAGTGAGTGTCGTACAGCATAATGAGTGGTGTAGTTTGAATCTGCATGACTCCCACCCGCCTGTGTTTTGAATATCCCTCCTCATACTAGTGGCATTGCTTTGAGGGCTATGGTGCCATCAGGAGGTAGAGCTTAGTGAACGTAGGTCACTCGGGTAAGCCTCTGGGTTAGACTAGCCTGCCTGCTACTGTGTGGACAAACAGCTACCTTAGACCCAAAGCCACGTATGGAGCCTATCCCACTACCAAGCTTCTTCCGCCATTAACAGGATGAAACTCAGTTAAGGAAACTATGAGCTCTTAAACCTTTCGTCTCTTAACTCATTTCTGTCTGGTATTTTGCCACAGTGGCGAACAAAGGAACTAAATGGGTGAATGTTTATACGGAGGATCTACGAGACCAAACTGGCGTGTGACGGTGCATGTCTATAACCTCAGCACTTAGGAAGCTGAGGCAGGAGGATCTACAATTTGAGACCAGTAGGGAGTATATAGCAATAACCTGCCCCCAGTAACATGAGTTTAAAAAGCTCATGAGTAAATAGTCTCCAACTCCATCCTGGGGGCAACCATTACACCTTGCTTATTTACTACACACAGAGAAAGGATGGAGAGCTGTGTGGCATTATAGTCCACCATTCCTAGACAAGAGCAGATGGCAGACAGGATAGATGAGTGACTGTGCTCTCTGGCCTTACAAGACAAGTCGCTGGAGCCTTTCTGCTTCTTTCCATTGTCTCTTCCCTCAGCTATCCCTGCCTCTGCCAAATGCCGGGACAGCTCCATCATTCTCTCTGCCTTAGCCAAGGACCTACTCTCCAGCCAGCTCATCCATCACCGCTACTGTCTATCTGAGCCCTGCTCGTCCCGTCTGCTCTGCAGTCATGGGCACCAGCGCCTCTCCAGCCCAGCAGTGAGTTATGCAATTTCCTGTCATAAACCAGGGACTCCAGAAACCTCTGGGGCTCACTGCGCTTCACTATGAGCCTTTTCTTGCCTCTACTGCTAGGATATGGAAGATTAGAATTTCTCAAGAATAAAGGAATTTTCCACTCCCTTTCAAAGCTAAGAAAGAACTGATCACATACTAAAGGGAAGAAATGGAACGGAAATGAAAGCCCATGGGTGGCCTTCCTTATCTGAAAGCCATGGAGACTGTAACCCAGCTACAGGCTAGCTCTGGCAGTTTATGAGAAAATGCCTGTGACTTCCATAACTCAGAGCGCCTGACATGAGGCAAATGCTCAAAACGTTAACTTGGCTTTTCGTGTATTACAGAATTTTATCCTAACTTGTAGCTTAACAAGTTGTTCCATTTTGTTTTGTATATGTATGTATGTATGTATGTATGTATTTGTGTATGTATGTATTTGTGTATGTGTGTATGCATGCATGCATGTATGCATGTATGTATGTATTTGTGTATGTATGTGTATATGTATGCATGCATGCATGTATGTATGTATGTATGTATGTATGTATGTATGTGTGAGTATATGCACATGTGTGCAGGGACCTGCAGAGGCCGTGGAGGGCATCTGACTCCCCTGAGAGCTGGAGTTTCAGGCCGTTATGGAGCACCAGATGAAGGAGCTGAGAACCAACCCCAGTCCTCTGGAAGAGCAGCTGAGTCACCACTTCAGCCTCCAGTTGCTCAAATTTTAAGTCATGCTTTCCTCACAGACCTATTTCAAAGTGAGACGCTCGCAGAGAACAAAGCGGGGTCTCCTTGCTACTATTATTATTACTTCTGTGCTCATTACTGATTGCTTAGCTTTTCGTTTCTTTTATTTCCCCTTTTGAGACAGGGCCCACCTTGCAGTCCAGTGTGAGCTTACCATTCTCCTGCCTCAGCATCACGAGCAGGTAGGTGACAGGTACCCCCACCACGACCCACTGAAAAATTACATTTGAGTAAACAGATAAAGGTGGGATTACAGGAAAAACTAACAAAAATAGAGATAAACTAAGGCCAGAAGGAGATAAGATAAAGTAAGAAAAATGAACTATACAAAATATCACCCATGCTATATTTTGACATCAGAAGGAATAGGTCATACCTTTGACTAACAATTTTTTTCAACTAGAGTAAAATCAGCACCAAACCCCAGCTACTTACAACATAAAATTTAAAAAGTCAGTGGTAGGTTACCCAGCCACCCCTGAAAAAGGAGCCTGAGAGACGAATCTTCACATTAAGGGCGTGTGGAGATAAAGCTACAATGTGCAGGCTCACAGTAGGGCTGCAGAAAGAGGCCTCTTTGTGAAATGTCACTGACCGTCTTCATTCCAGAAAAGCATCATTTATAATTAACTTGAAAGAGAAAAACTCCAGCTATCATCCAGAGACAGCAATGACCTCTCCGGATAACTACTGTTCTCTAATACGCAAATCTTACTATAACTGTTTACTTAAAAAGCCCCATCATTACTGTAAAGTGTTTTGAATATTGTCTTTTGCTCTTGCTGTATTTGGGCCAACTCTTTATGTCAATATTGAAGTATCTATACTATCATTTGTTAAGATATATTTTATTATTTTTAATACAGTGTATGTATGGGGGTGGGGTGTTCACATAAGTACAAGAGCCCTTAGAGGCCAGAAGTAGGTGTTTGTGAACCATCTGACATGATGCTAAAGCCAAGCAGGGCTCCTCTGAAAGCCCCTATACTGTCATTTTGATATTTGTTTAATACCACATAGGAAAGGTATATCTCAATTAATTTAGCTAAACCCCAAGAATGTCTGATTAAATTATTTTCAAATTCTATCATTACAAATAAATATTGTAAATCCTTCCTTAAGAAACAGCATGAACCTAAATTGAAGACATCTTAAATATTAACTAACTTTCTTCAAAAAGTCAGAGTCACAGTTAGGGGAAACGTTGACCTGGTAAAGTGCTTTCCATCCATGACAACTTGGAAAAAGTCAGGCATAGGCGTGTGAGCCTCAGTACTGGTAAGGAGGAGAGGCTAGACCCCTGAGACTCATACACTATGGAGTCCAGCAAAGCACATGAGCTCCAGAATAAGTGAGAGACCCTGTCTCAAAAAAAAAAAATTGAGTTCAAGAATGACTACAGAGATACCCAATACGAACCTCTGGCCTACCTTCCTACACACACACACACACACACACACACACACACACACACACACACAGTGGGGCAATGGGCAGAAAGAGAGGAAGTGTAAAAGTCAAAAAACACAAGGACAAACAGAAGGCCCAGCCTCAGCCTGAGAGAGGGTCCTGAGGAAGGGATGAATGGGAGCAAGGAAAGGAAGACTCAGAGTCAGTGATGGATACAAGCTGGCAGCTCTGTGATCTGCTGGAGAGAGCTCTCTGTCGAGATTACTCTCTCTGGCAGACCAAAGACTAGTCTTTTATTTCCTACAATTGCATAAGCTACTTCCTTAGAAAATTGCACAACAGTTTAATCATTTACTCCAGGTTTCCTTTTGATCATTTCATAAATCAGCATTTTATAGCTTTAGCCCCTTGACTCTTAGAAATAGAAGCTGAAATACAGGGCACATTCAAGGTAAATGAGCCAAACAGGAGGTATGTTTTTGTTGTTGTTGTTGTTGGGATTTTTTGTTTTGTTTTGTTCTTAAGCATAGCAAGTTCTATGCAGTTTGCAGGGCACAGTGCTTACGATTGCCAAGTCTAGACATAGATGTTATTTTTATGTCAGAAAGTTAGCTTTTTTTTTAAAGTATAATATCACACACACACACACACACACACACACACACACACACACACACATTGCAATACAGCGAACTCTTGTTATGCCAATGTGAACAGCATTGAAGTTCATTTTTATAAATCTTAGCTGCCTCAATACATTCTCTTAATCTTTGTATTTTTTCTTTTTTATCTTGGCAGCTCCAAGACTTATTATTGGAAAGTATTAAGCAATCCCAGAAAGTAGGAATATCATTAAGCCATTATCTTTTTTCTTGATACCAGAATTTTGTCCATCCCAACCTCTATTTGGAGCATATATAAATAACTGCCTTCTTTAGGGAGTAGAATATCTGGGTCAAATTTAGTTGTTGATGGCTTCCATGGAGGAGAACACCATTTTGCCACTAATATTATATAACCATCTATCTAAGACCTATTTCTTAACTATTCCTCTCTTTTGTGATCCAGGTTTTCTCCTCTATTGACCAGATCATGTCTCCTTCCTTAATATCTTTCCAACTAAACTGACTCAGTAGCTGCCTCTGTTATTTTGGGTCAAGGAAGTCCCTCATACAATTCATATTGCATCCTTATATTTTGCATAGTTGAGATATCCTTTAAAGAACAGTTCTTACACTGATTTATGTATTTCTGAACTTCTGTCGAACTCATGTTTTCAGAGGTCTTTCCCACAGCCTTCAGGGCAGCCCTGAAGGTTACAGTATCACCAGACACATTCTTGCTTCCAGGAATTGTACTGTTTCTGGAAAACATGGAGTTATTAACCTTTGCAGGTAGAACATTTCCCGACAGAGAAACATGAAGTAAAATATGTACATTATTATAGGCAAACAGCTTTACACCTACAGCGACCATCAGCACTCAAGGAGACACACGTACTGCTGACTCTGCTCCAGGGGCAAGGCCCTTCTGAGACCTTGTCAGACCTGGCAGACAAAATGAGAAATTGTTCCAGCTTAAAGGAGACTCAAACCTGGGTGGGTGGGAATGATAACCTAACATTTGTTTACTGTGAGCATTGACTGTATAGTAAGCCATAATATGGAGTCAATCTCTGTTTCTTGGTTTTGATAATTCTGGTGAAGAATTCCATACTTTTAAGAAACAGAAGGAATTAGTGATAAGCCTAACAGCTCTAGCTTGCTCTTCAGCACTTGAAGAAATATGCAAAACACTCTCCTACACAGTTCACAGTGAGAACCAGAATGCAGAAGAAAATAGGGCAGAATGGTAAAGTGTCAATTAAGGAAGTTTGATGATATTATCTGGCAACTATTTTTTTAAACATTTTCCCTGTTTTTCCTGTGGTATTTATCACCTCTAATATGCTATATACGTTTTTATTTATTGAAGTTTTTTTAAATGTTCTACCCTGCTACAATGTAGCACCTAATAGATTTTGAATTAGGTGAGGGTTTTTTTCTTAAATCTTGGGGGTCTGGGATGCATAAGAATGCATGTGTGTTAACTGGGTGCACACCAACCAGAGCACATCTGTAGTGATCAAAGAGATCTTCAGGTTGGTCCTCACTTTCCACCTATCTGTGGGTATCTGAGGTTCTCTTGTCTCTGCCTGCCTTCTTGCCACAGGAGCACAGTGCTTACAGATACACACAAATATACCAGGTTCACACCCGATTCACAGGGTTCTAAGATCTGAACTACTTGAGTGGCAAATATTTGATCCACTGAACCATCTCCCCAGCCCAGATTTTAGTTGTCATTTTCATAAATGTATCCCAAGTTCATAGAAGAGTGGCTAGCATGTAATATTGACCTTAGCAACCAAAAAAACATTAGAAAAAATAAATGTTTACTTGCTAAGTGAATGGATAGTTGTTGAAAGAAAGAGAAAAAAAGAAAGACGTCTGGGATTCAGTAGACACAGCCCTCTGGGAACTCAGTTTCAGAAGAGGAGCCATGTTATGGGAGGCCTCACAGGTAGGTCTTAGCTCTGTGTGGAGGAGGAGCCTGGTGAACAGAAAACTTTAGAAAGGTCAGTACAAGTTGAGAATGAGAAACCCCAAGAGTTACCCTCCAACCACAAGTCCATCGTCACAAAGAGAAGAATGAATAAGAGAAGGAAAGGCACCCAGGGCTCTGTATCAGCCACATTCAATCTGCATATCCCATGTTCACAGCTCCCCTGACAGATAAACACCATGATGTTTGCTCTTTGCACCTGACCATGACCCTACAGTTTTCTACTCCTTGGGACTTACTTGTGTTTTAAATGCATTGCACGCTAAATCCCAAAGCTAAGAGGCTTTTGGCACATCTGTTAGAGATAAAAAATACCTAGCTTTTGGCTGGTCATTTTCAACTAGCCTGTGCGAGAGCAATGAACCAAGAAAAAGAGACTGCCCGTCTGGAGTCTACACTTGAGCAGTTCACGTTCAAGAAACCGACAGAACAAAGCTAAAGACAGCCTGTACACACGCCTTCAGTTCAGACGGTGTTTGGATTAGCTCCTACTTGAAGCAAGCTGCTGTGGACATTAATGGAATCTCATTTATTTTTCATTTTATACCCGAATTCCTTGTCTAGATGACCTGTTTATGTTGGCAGTCTGGGTGACACTTAAGCCCAGAGATATCTGGTAGGTATTCAAAAAGTAACTGTTAAAAGAAGTAGTTCAAAGAACCAGGCAAAACCAGCTTCCTGCCAATAGACTATGGAGCCCGCACATCTTTGTGATTACAGAGGTAAGATTTTTCTAAGAGGCCTCCAGACACTCTTCCCACCCTGAAAACACAGATCTCTGCCTAACAAGAGACAAAGAATGTCTCTAACACTGAGGCTGAACTGGGTTTGTGACTTCCCTTGACCAATTGTGTTTGAATGAAGCCCCATGAATGTCAATATTAAAAGGCATGCGGGCTTCTGTCTCCTGTTCTTGAGGCTCACTGACTGGTAAGAAACCATAGACAAAAAGAAACTTGTCAGCAGACCCTAAACCATCCTGCTTCCAGCAGAGGTGGAGAGGATGCAAGAAAAGCTACCTGGAATCTTCCAACCCCAACTGAGGGCAGCTAGGTACCAAGTACCTCCAAGCCAGTCATGAACTAGAGCGTGCTAAGCCGTCAAGCTCTTGCTGCTTCTTTAAGCTGCTTCTGATAAACCAGGTTTCTCATTCCAAGCCACTGAGTTTGGGAGTAGCTTGCTATGGAGGCCAGACAACTAGGACAAGCCTCATTTTTTACTATCTAACCTTGCTGTATGTGCAGAAAGAATGCATTAGAATGCTTACATTTTAATATATGTTTCCAGTTAGTGATTCCTTTCTTGCTTGTGTGTGTGTGTGTGTGTGTGTGTGTGTGTGTGTGTGTGTGTGTGTGTTTGAGACAAGATCTCACACTCCCTAGTTCAGGCTGGCCTTGACTATGTAGTCCAAACTGGCCTCAAACTCACAGCAATCCTCCTGTCTCAGCCTTTTGAGTGCCGGAAGTATGGGCATCTAGCTAGTGGGGAAATTTTTTTTTTTCTGGGACAAGGTCTCATGTAGCCTAAGGTCATCTCAAACTTGATAATGTAGCTGAGGATGACCTTGAATCCCTGATTCTCTTCCCTCTACCTTCTAGATGCTGGGCAGCTAGATGTCAAAGCAGGTTGGCAATGGTGAGGTTTTTGGTTTTCTGGGTTTTTTTTCCCTTTTTGATCTGCTTTATTAGGTTCACAATATGTGATATGGACCTTCCCATGCAACTGATAAATTTTGCTAACCAAAGAATTACAGGCACAGTAAACAACACAAGTTTCAATTAGAAGCTGGTAACAGGAAGAGATCCACACAAAAGGAGTCACCTCAAAACTTGTACAAAAGTACATCACAAAGCAGGGGTCCCCATATCAACTTCAGAGAAAACCTCATGACTCAGGGCATAAGGCAAAACTCATCATGGTGGTCAGGGGTTGGGGGGGGTCAGTGCTAACCACTCGCAGACTATGGCTCAGCTGCCTTTCCCTCTACTTTTCCATGAACTGTATCTTATCCTCCCCAAACCTTTGAACATTCTCCTCTCTCATCCTTGCCTGGGGCTCTCCAACCCTATGCATCAGGTCCAGTCTACAGTAGGCAACAGGCTGCCTAACCCAGAACCGCCTGCGACCTCCCCTAAGTGCACAGTTTTTGCCAACCCCGAAAGTCAGGGCTGAAGCTGGCTCAGTTTTGAGAGTATGTTGTGGCCTTTCTTCCTTTTCCTCCTTTTTCTGATGGTCATTTTCCATGTTTTATTCCTTGATCTCGGACTCCATTACTCCTGGGCCTATCCTTGCCTTCTTCTCTTCCTTGCAATGCTCACCACCTGCTCCTCTCTTCCTCCGTTTGCTGCTTTCGGTGGCCCTTGCGCTCTGCGCCACCAGGAGCAGGTGCCTCCATTCGGGATGGTGGACTGGAGAGCAATCAATGAGATTTTTTAATGAAGTATTTTGGTTTTAAGATTGGCCTTTAAAGTACTTTGCTTCGCTCCTTTTTATAACGTTTAAAAATATTTCACAGGTGTAAGAAAATGTTTATAAGGACAAATCTCTAGCATTTGGAAAGTGGAAGCAGGAGGATCGAGAATTTAAGGTTCTCCTTGGTGGGTAGTGAGTTCAAGGTCAGTCTAGAATATCTAAAGCCCTGTCTCAAAAACCAAACTTCACTCCATGAACAAAGGGCAAAAGCATGAGTCTCTTTACTATGCACCTTATAAAGTAAAAGTAAGCACCCATTTGTAATTTGAAAAGCAGTAAAAGGAAGAAAAACTGATTCTTAAACGGGGGATAGCACTGCAGGCACACACAAGACAGTGCTCCCTTTGAAGTCTGCCTGGCTCCTGTACTGGTGGGAATCTCATTATCGCTCTTTTTATGCAGTTTTTCTACCATTACGCTAAATGCCAACATATTGATTATTTTATTTTCCATTTGTTCTAAAGCAAATCTTAAAATATTTGGAAGGGCCGTAGAAAAAATTAAAACCAGTCTCTGACGTCTACCCAACCTGGACTGAAGCCCTAATGATCAATTTGGAGCCCTTGTGTTGATTAATTGCTCCCAAACTCTTGGCTGTACTTTGTAATTGCCCGGGGACCTTTCAAATGTCCTGCAGCCCAGGTGCCACCTCCAGAGGCTCCGATTTAATTGGTTTGATGTATGGTGGCCAGAGCAGCTGCAGCAGATGACAACTGAGCACCATTTCCCCACCTATAAAATGTGCAGGGCCGATGAGGATCACACATTAGTGGAGGGAAGTTACAGGGAAGAGGCATGGGACTGCACCTCCTGTGCTTGGGACAATGCACGGTGTGATAAAGTTCAGCTGGTTTTCTTCCACAGGGCCCCGCTATTTCACACTAGCAAAATCACGAATTTAAAATGTCCCCTGCCTATCTAGTGCTGGGATCATACGAGGTGCTCTCTACTATGTCCACCTTACTCTCTTACTGTCTTTCAGCTGCCTTGCCCGGCCTCATTACTTTGCAAACATGTTACGTTTGGATACAGAAGAAGCTTAGGAAAGAGTTGCTTTTAAGAAATCAATACTGTTAACAACCTGGGTGCAAAAAAATAAAAAATGTAACATGAGATGTTCAGAATGTTCCAATGAGTGGAGGACAAAGAGAAACAGGTAGTCTTTGGTTTCAATGTCTTGATATAACCTTTGACTACTCCATTGTAATAGTTCAAGTTAATAAGTGTCCTAGTTACTTTTCTACTGCTGCATAAGACATCATGACCAAGACAACATGCAGGAGAGTTTATTTGGGGCATATAGCCCCAGAGGGTGAGTCCTTCATCACAGCCATGGATAAGCTCGAAGGCAAGCAAGCACAGGTACTGGAGCAGCTAGGAGGTCATATCTTCAGTCACAAACAGAAATGGAGAGCAGACCTCGAGCTCTCAAAACCTGCCTCAGTGGCATACTTCCCCCAGTAAGGCCATACTTCCTAAGCCTCTAGAAACAGGGCCACCATCCGGGGACCAAATATTCAAATGCCAGAGACTATGGAGGACATGTACATCTCATGCAAGCCATCACGATGTGAGATCCCCTCCCCAAAAAAATAAAAAGCAAGCAAGAAAATCTTGGGCTTATGTCTACTAGCCTTATGATGGGTGAAAACTTAGAATTGTTAGTACCTTAGACATAAGTGCAGCCCCCATTTAAAGATTATGTCTTTTAACTGAAGAGAGAAATACACTAGCATAAATTCTCCCTTCTCCTCTACTATGTTCTAAGTCTTTGGTGTTTATTTAGCATACAGTGTTCAAGTCTGTGCGAATGCCACGTTGGTATAGTTGCATACTCACATTATAGACCTGTGATAGTTTGTATATGCTTGGCCCAGGGAGTGGCACGATTAGGAGGTGTGGATCTGTTGGAGTACGTGTGTCACTGTGGTCATGGGCTTGAGACCCTCACCCTAGCTGTCTGGAAGTCAGTAT
Source organism: Rattus norvegicus (assembly GCF_021556685.1). Taxonomy (NCBI): domain Eukaryota; kingdom Metazoa; phylum Chordata; class Mammalia; order Rodentia; family Muridae; genus Rattus; species Rattus norvegicus. The sequence goes on from NC_141538.1 coordinate 78,701,936, forward strand.
TCTGCTAGCAGCCATCAGATGAAGATGTAGAGCTCTCAGCTCCTCCTGCACCATGCCTGCCTGGATGCTGCCATGCTCCTGCTTTGATGATAATGGATTGAACCTCTGATCGTGTAAGCCAGCCCCAATTAAATGTTGCCCTTGTAAGAGTTGCCTTGGTCATGGTGTCTGTTCACAGCAGTAAACCGTAAGACCTATGATGTCTGTCAATAGTCATTGTGTGGGGAACATTTTTCCGTGCACATCAACGCAAAAATTTGCCTTGCAAATTGGAATGAAAATACCTTTCTCTAGTTCGATTTATGGGCTAAATGTGTGTGTGTGTGTGTGTGTGTGTGTGTGTGTGTGTGTGTGTGTGTGTGTGTAATGCAGTGATATGGACACATGGACCTAGAAACCAGAGGAAGATATCAACCATCCTGCTCTATCTTAGTTCCTCAAGACAGTCTTTCACCTGCCTGGAACCTCACTATTTTAGCTAGTCTGTCAGTGAGCTCCTGTGATCCATCCGTCTCCACTGCCCACTGCTGATGTCACATGCACATGCACCCATAGATAATCCTTTAGACTGTATAATATCGGTGCTATGCATTCAAAGTCGGGTCCTCATGAAAGTGCTTTGGCCCACTGGGCCGTCTCCAAATCTGAGTTGGGCACTTTCAAGGCCTAAAGCGAGTGCTAAAGAGTAGGCACCGATGATAACACAAGTCCTTCTTTGATTAAGTAAAGTTTGGAATAAAAAAAAAGAACTTTAAGATGCATCTTCCTTTGGACTGCTACTCCTCCAGAAAGCTCTGAAGTAGAGCTTCCGTCTGTCCGTGGAGAAGGAATGCCTTGCTCAAGGGAGGGCGCCGTGGGTGGTGGAAACCCTAAGGGAATCAGCGGCTGGTCTTGCCTGGGTCTTTGCTTACATTTCATCCTGTGCACCTGCCAGATGCCAAGAAAAATACGTGTGCTTTGGAGAGATGGCTCTCTTTAGCTCCCTCCTCTGATCTTCTTCTGGACTCTGTGACCCACCCACCCCACGGAAGCTTCCCTAAGCAACTGGGCTGAGCACCTGGGAGGAAAAAGAACTGTACAGGGGTCAACAAGCCAGCATTCCAGGGAGGAGCACTGGGGTTGGGCACATCAACTGGTTCAGCTGCTCTCCTCGACACACCCTCGATCTGGACTTCTGTCCAAGCCGCTTCCTCTTTCACCACTGAACCCTGCAAGCCAAAGCCCCCAGCCAGGTCTCCTGCCACCCCTTCCTCCTCAGCCAGGCTCTGTTTCCCATTTCTTCCATGCTCCGTCTCTTAAGGCCTCTCCACTGCACCTCGGCAAGGAGCAGGCTGCCTTTGATCTTTCAGTACTTCTGTGAGCATTCCCCAAATGTTAATCAGATTAATTAGCTCCTTGCTGCAGCTGTAATTCCATCATGCCTGGCCAGCCTCTGAGCAGTGTGCAGCCAGCCTAGGAGAGACCTCCAAAACCAGTTTGCTGCAGTGTCTTGACAGCTTTAGCCCCAGTGATCACGTGGGAAAAAAAAAAAAAAACCACCTAGCTGTGCCCAGTCTCAGTAAACCATTTTGTTGTTTCTCTTAAGATTTTTTTTATTTATTATGAAAAGTTTCGAGACTGGGGAATTTAGTTCGGTTGGTAGAGTCTGTGAGTGAGTCTACAACTGACCCAGCAAAACAGCACCAGCAAAACAAACAAAACAACCGTATTAACTCCTCTACCTTCTCCTCTCTTCCTCCTCCCTCTACTCCCCTTGCCCCTTATTTTAATAAAGAAAAAGAGAAAACAGTGTTCCAAACGTACCCATTAAATAGACCCGTATAGTAAAGGTCTTAAGTGCAACCCAACAACTCCATTAGACCCTAACATTTCTGCTATACCACCTCAAAACAACAAAGCAAAGCAACCTTATTAAACACAAGAGGTTAAGTGACTTTCCCAGGCCACATCACATGCCCTAAGGGTCTAAGTCACAGGACAAAGAATCTATGCCCCAAAACTCCAGCAACAGCCCTCTATTACAATAGAGTCCTGACTCCCAATCCCTTCTTTCTCTATGGAATGAAATTGAATAGCGTGTGTGTGTGTGTGTGTGTGTGTGTGTGTGTGTGTGTGTGTGTGTGTCTTTGCGTGTGCACGCACCCCCACAGACACATACACGCATGCACACACGCACAGACACACTCACTCTCTCTCTCTCTCACACACGCACACACACACACACACACACACTCTCCACACAGGCATGTATACAATACTGGGGATCAAACCCAGGACCTTTCACATGCTAGGCAAGCAATTTACAATTTAGCTACCTACCCAGGCCTTGGATTTGGTTTGGTTCGGTTCGGTTTGGTTTGGTACGGTTCGATTTGGTTTGGTTCGGTTCGGTTTGGTTCAGTTCAGTTCGGTTCGGTTCAGTTCAGTTCAGTTCAGTTCAGTTCGGTTCGGTTCGGTTTGGTGGCAGATGCACAGGTGGTTAGTGCCATGTTGTATTTTATTGTGCTTTATTTCTATATTAACTTTCACCGTGTACCTTATGTTGTCCTTGAAACCACTCTCTTGCCTTGGCCTGCCAAGCGCTCGGACTGCAGATGTGTGTCCCACGCCTGGCTGTGTCTATATCTCTACAATCCTTGTTTGACTCCATGGTTTTCTTGCTTTCAACATCTGTACACACAGATAGCTCCATCTCCTTTTCTTTATCTTTCTCCCTGTATGTTTTTTCTGCCCTTCACTTAGCAGCTATTTCACCGTCACCTGCTACACACCACGTGCCTTTCTAAGCCTTTAGTCTACCCGTCAGTCTTTCTCTCTGGGCGGCTTTCTCGTTGACATCTCTTGGTTTCTGACCATCTAGAGACCCAAATGCCCTCTCTGTTCCTTTTATGCTCTCTGCTTTTCCACCTGACAGCTCCCTGACCTAACTATAAAAGCGCGTGGAGCCATTATTTCCCCTCTGTTGTGGGTTCACATAGGAAATCTGTGTACTCTGATAGCAGGTTAGCAGTTTTACTGAGCTAAGAAATCATTCCCCATCGAGGCGCTCTGACTTTTGCAGTAGCCACTCTGGAATCGTTCCGCCCACCCAGGATCCCTGGCATAACTCACCAGCCTACAACGCACACGGTTGCTTCCAGGCCACTCTGGGTCTGTTTCTGGCTAGATAGAAAGTTCTCAGCCTGGATCTTTAAGGACATTACTGACCCACGTTCCTGCTTCTTCACCTCACCTAATGCATCTAAAAAGCAACCTTGTTCATTATGTCTTTCAGTCAAGTACCCGTCTCTTGGTGCAGTATGTTTCCTTCTAGCTGATGGGCCACAAAAGTCTCATATTCTCTCTCTCTCTCTCTCTCTCTCTCTCTCTCTCTCTCTCTCTCTCTCTCTCTCTCTCTCTCTCTCTCTCTCTCTCTCTCTCATTTTCCCTGAAAACCCGAGATGGGAGGAAAGTGAGCCAAGAACTTACAAATGGGAAAGGATGAGAAAGTCTGGGCAGTTTCTTTCCTCAGGGGTTAAAGAGCTGTCAGTGTCAGAGGCAACTGCAAATAGTTTGCCTCCGGATTAATCTTTGGGGAAGCAAACCTGTTCTGAGCTGAAGAGGCAACAGCTGCACTCCTACCAGCACATTCCATTCCACAGAAGCCTCGGAACACTGCTGAGGAGACACTGCCTTAGCAGCAGGGAGAGCTCCAAGGAAAAACACGGAGGAGGTCTGGAATCCCCACCCCCAGAGCGGTAAACTCCGGGTTGTGTTCTGGGAAGACATGTTGGACCAGAAGATGGCGTCGATCCACACACGAAGATTGACACAGGCACACTTTAGACCACTTAAAAAAAAAGTCCCCTCGCTCCAAACAGGTTTACAATGCTAGAAAGAGATCATTTACCTACTTCCAAGGGACAGAACCCCTGATGGTCAGCTCCCTTCGGAGTTCAGTAATTACGCTCATTTAGAAGATAAATTCGAGCTGTCTGAGAAGAAAGCATTCCTAGCAAGGCAAGATTGCAAAGCTTCTGCGCAGCTGGATCTTCCTGGGGTTTAGACAGCCCATCCTCAGGGGCACCATTTCACTAGACCCCCTCCTGGATGAAATCGCTTATTAAAATTTCAAACCCCTTTTATTAAATCAAAGGAATAAGTCAGTGTTAAAGACCCACTAAGCTTAATTTAAAAAAAAAGAAAAAGAAAGAAAGAAAGAAAGAAAGAAAGAAAGAAAGAAAGAAAGAAAGAAAGAAATTGCCCCCTTCCGGGTCCCACTCAAATCTTAACGGCACTTCCGTGGGGTCTTTATGCCCGCAGATACAGGCGCCAAATGCACTTCAGCCAATTTCCAGAGTTCAGCCCACAGGGAAATGTACGAATGCCAAGAGGCCTGGCAGGAGAGTTTGCAGGCCCAGACCTTCCATGTGAACCGTGGACTACCTACCTATTCTGAGAATTGCTGCCCTGGAAATGCCCCCGCCCCCATCTTGGAACTAGAAACCCTTTTGTGGCTCTGAGTCTCCTTTTCTTTGCTCTGGAGCTGAAAAGTCACCCAGGACTTTGTCCTCCTAACACCTGACATGTAGCCCACTCTCCTGGCGCCTTTTCTCTCTTACCTTTCACCAGTTCATTATTCTTTTTTTTTTCTTTTTTCTTTTTTTTTGCGGAGCCGAGAACCGAACCCAGGGCCTTGCGCTTACTAGGCAAGCGCTCTACCACTGAGCTAAATCCCCAACCCTCATTATTCTTTTAATATGCTCTTCTATTCTTTTTTTTCAAATTTGTTTGATAGCTAAAGTTGGATGTATTGCATACAGTGTATTCCGAAGCATTTGTTCATCAACAGAAGGACAGATAGTGAAGTGTGGTACAAGTACACAAAGAAATTTTATTGAGCCAGAAAGAAAAATGAAACTGTAGGAAAATGGATGAATCTGGAAATTATTACATTACGTGAGCTAGCCCAGGTTAGGATAATGAATACTGCTCGTTCCCTAATACAGGGGCTCTACATTTTAAACTTTTATAGCTGTGGTATGAGCACAGGTATGGGTTATAAAAGTAGAAAGAGGGCATTGAAAGGTATAGAAGGAGGTAATGAATGCATGTAATGTGAGAGAGTGAGGAAGGAGGGGTGCAGGGAGTGTAGGGGGATGGGCAGCCAGAGTAGAGGAGCAGCAGCATTCAGAATAACAACAACCAAAATGGCATAATGAAATTGTGTATATTAACTGTATTAGTCAGGGTAAGCTAAAGAAGAAGGACTTATAAGATATGTGTGTGTGTGTATAGATAGATAGATAGATAGATAGATATCTATATGACTTATTAGATTTATAGAGTGGCTGTGACCCAGCTAGTCAACAAAATGGCTGCCGACCAACAGACAACAGAAAGTCCAAGAATCCAGTAGTCGTTGAGTCCATGAGGACTGAATCCTGAAGAAGTAGGCTCTAAAGCCAGTGAAGGAATGAGCTTGCTAGTCAGTGAGAGCATGCAGGCAAAGAGCAAAAGATTCCTCTTCCTCGTCTTTTGTATAGGCTCCCAGCAGGAGGCAAGGCCCAGATTAAAGGCAAGCCTTCCACTTGGAATGATTTAATTAAGAAAAATCCCTCACGCTGCACCCAGCTGCTTGGCTTTCAGTTAATTCCAGGTGTATTCAAGTTGACACCAAAAATAACCATCACACTAATTAAAAACAAAATAAACTAGGCAATAATGTGTACATGCATGTATGTAAACAAGTGTGTGTGTGTGTGTGTGTGTAAGTGCTTCATTGAGATATATTGGGTCCCAATAAGTGCTTGCCCAAGTGGCTACGGTAATCCAGCTCTGTGATTCTTTTTGTTTGCAAGTTCTTTTTACAATGAAGTGATTTTATAAATAAAAATAAATAAGAATAAAATCTGTAATTATATATGGGGAAAACAAAATTAAACACTCCAATAATAAATATGAGCAAATGATCGCCTACAAGGCTGATCCTTGCAGCGGTATTAACAATGAGACCAAAAACAAATATTTGCTTTATCCGTACAATAAAATATACAATCCACTTCAAAGGTGTATGATAGCTTCATTACACTGAAAGACAATTTACAAGGTGTGTGTATCTGTGTGTGTGTGTGTGTGTGTGTGTGTGTGTATGTCTATGTCTGAGTATTTGTATCTGTATTTGCATATGTGTATTCCTGTGTCTGTATGTGTGTATGTATGTATCTGTGTATATGTACGTGTATATGTCTCTGTGTGTGTCTGTGTATATGTGTTTGTGTGTCTATGTGTGTTTGTGTGTGTGCATATATGTGCTGTGTGAGTGTGTCTATATGTGTGTATGTATGTGTCTGTATGTATGTCTGTATGTGTGAGCGTCTGTGTCCATATGTGTGTATGTGTCTGTGTATGTGCCTGTATGTGTGTGTGCATGTATGTGTCTGTGTGTGTGTCTATGTCTGTGTGTGCATCTGTGTCTGTGTGTATGTGTCTATAGGCGTGTGTCTGTGTGTGTTTGGTCTTCAAATAACATTGCGCCACATAATACTTCTGCTAAAAGCCCTATGCACAATGTCACTGTCACCATTCTGCTGATAAAACGAAGAATCAATCAAAAGCAAAGTAACCGAATTTCTATCCCACATCACATGACTTTTCATTTCATCTAAACAGCAGGAATGTGTAACGCTGTGCTTACAAGAAGTCATGTTCCTATAGGCAAGTGAGTAAAATCTTTGGAGTGCCACTATAGTAGTATAAACTCCAGTTTATCCATTTTGTCTCTAGTTCAATTTCAACGTAATTCCAGTGTACACATTTTACTGTTGTTTATTTAACATATTGAAAATTTTACCTTATGTGTTGTAAAAGTAGTAACATCTGTGATACATGTCTTAATGTGCAGAACTCATTCATGAAGCAATGTTTAAGAAAGGGAGAGTATGTCTGTGACGAATATTTGTTAATTACTCACATAAATCCCCTAAGACTCTTTCTACATTAGGTTAGAATTCCATTTTCTCCTTCTGTCAATTCAACTTTATTTTCGACAAAAAGCCGCACAGGAACACTGACTGCTAAATGTCCCATTAGCATTCTCTGACCTTCTCTGCAGCAGCACTGTGACTGTGAACCCGCTGTGGCCATTGAGAAACACAAAGGGATGGAAAAAGCCAGTAAATGTTCTGGAGTGGCCCCAAAATGCCAAGGAACAGTTCTGAGCATGTGAGGAAAGACCAAGAAACAAATGAAAAGGCTCCACTGGCCTGTTGGGAGCAAGTAAAGCAAGGCCCTGAAGAAAAGCATGCATGGATGCAGAGACACCAGGGGCACAGGGGCACAGGAACACTCTGGAAATCTAGGGACATCAATACTTGCTCATAAATTTTCCCTCCCTAAAACAGACTATAATAAAGGAAGAAGGAAAAGCAAGCAAGGTTATTGGACAAAAAGGATGTGCATACAAGTCAAGAAGCCATTCCTGTCTTCACTCTGTTACTGTGCCGTATAGTGGGCTAGCATGGAGGAAACTTGGGGGGGAAAGCATTTAATTGGTGAAGACAAATATGGAGTTCAGGGGAAAGTTGAGAACTATCCCCGCCTCCAATAGTAACAATTTAACATTGTGATTAAAAATGGGCATTTGAGAAAGGCTGGCTCTCTCCTGTCCCCTGGGAATGGCTATGAGCCACATTCCTGGCCGCGCAAGTGTGAGAAGAAACATTGTGATGCTTCTTCTGCTTCCCCTTCCTTCCCCCTAGAGCCCGTACATGGTGGGGAGGTGCGGCAGACAGACATCACCAAAATACAGGGGGCTCTGTGGAAGAGGAGGCAGAAAGAGCCAAAGGGGATGGAGAACACCATGAAAACAAGGCCTTCCAGACACACGAGGGCTGGCGCACGGATGGACTCAGGGCAGTAAGCACAGAGCTGGCATTGGCCTGTGCCAGATGGATCTGTGCGGAGAGGGGAAGTAGACACCAGCCTCTGTCCCTAACCCAGAAGCTATCTCCCAGCGGTAACAAAGAAAACGTAAGTTCCCTCCAATAGAATCCCACTGGGTCTTCAAACCACACTCAAGGTCAGGCCCATGCCCAGCAGTAAACAGCTAGCACAAAACAAAATGGTATTTTTCGGAAAAGTTTTGCCTCATAATTTTTTGTTTGGGTTTTTTTTAATTTAAATTCACAGATCTTTTGCTTATAGTGCACAGTTTCCGGTTTTGTTTTTAATGGGTCTTCTGTGTGTGCGAATGTGTGTGTCTCAGAGTCTGTGTGTATTTCTTATGCTTTTCCTTTTCCTCCATTTTTTTCTGTTTATTTTGGCTTTACCCTATTCTGATTTGTTTTTATTTTATCTTTTATGGTCGTCGTCGTCATCGTCGTCAACAACAGCAGCAACAGCAGCATCAATGCCCGTTTATTTATGAGAGAGAAAGAAGGAGTTTGGATTTTGGCAAGTGGGGAAGTGGGGGGAGAAGAGTTGGGGGAGGGGAGCCTGTAATCAAAACAATGTATTAAAGAAAATCTACTTTCAAATTTTTAAAAACTGGGAAGTTCATTTTCTTACAGCTCAAAAGTCAAAGAACATGGCACTGAAATCTGGTCAGGGACTGTGTCCAGCAGAATACATCGTGGAAGGGCAAGTGACAACGCATGCTACCGAGGGGGCTTGCATTTTGGAGAGCAGGCAGGGTTGGCAAGAATGAAAGGCCTGGTGGAGTTGGAACCCGGCTTTCAGTGTGTTTCTGGGCAGGCTGACAGTAAACTGCCTGCTGAGGTCAGCACATTTGTCTCCTTTGCCCTCTCCAGATGTTACCTGCAGTAAAACTTTATTAGCCCAAGACAGAGCATGCGCCAGAGCCAACAGCATCGACACAGAGCTCCGTTGTTCTTTTGTCCCGATCCGGAGGTCATTATTTGATCTTACAACAGGGAGCCAGGCCTGCTCTCGGCCTTGGCGGTTTTCCTCACTCCTGCCAATCACGTTTTTCATCTTGCAAGAGGAAGCCTTTTGAGAGGCCGTGTTGATCTCTTCTTTGCTCCCATAGTGATAAAGCAAACAATCACCAGGGTCTGGTCAGAACTTCCCCAAACAGCCCCAGTTCTCACAATTCCGAGGCTTCGCTGTGCCAGAGATTTTCCTGCTCGAGAATGAATTCATTTTTCATTCATAGAGTTCATTCAGAGTTGAGAAGTCTCACAATTTGCCTTCTTTTTGCTGTAGGGACGCGTATACCAGACTGTAGAACATTCTAGTGAAAGAACACAATTTCAGAGAGTTTTGGATGATGACGTGCAGTCTTAACGTAGAAAGCCAAAGAGTCATAAACACCACACACTTATCATCAAAAGTAAAATCGTCAAGGTCTAGAATCCAAAAGAGAGTATCCGTCACATGTTGTACTGTGGGCAAGGAGTTGGGAAAATCAGAACCTTTGTGCACAGGTGACTGGTAGCAATGTAAAGAGATACTGCCCCTTTAGAACATAGTTAGGTCATGTTTCAACATAGAGTGTAATCATAGGGGTACGCCATGGCTCAGAGATTCCACTTCCATGAGCGCATCCAAAAGAAATTTGAAAACGTCTTAAAATTATGAGGGTTAAAAGCTAGAAGCACTCCAAACGACTGTTGCAATCATTATATTGGTGTTGCTGTGACAAAATACCCAAGAACGTCAGCTTAAAGGAAGGAAATATTTATTCTGCCTCGAGAGCTTCAGTCGGGTCCCCTGGGTCTCCTGAGACCACGATGAACATCGTGGGATGGGGAGCGTGTAAAAGAGGCTGGTCGTTTCCTGGATGATCGCGAGCAGAGGGAGGGATAAAGATGGAGAGACAGAACAGACACATCCCTACCGCTTCCAACTCATCCCAGACTCTGAAAGCTTCAACGTGTCCCCATAATGCGGCCGAATAATTAATCATCTGCTTCATCTAGTGATCTTGTCAGAGCCCTCCATCTGAATGCCTCCCACTGATTGGAGCCACCAACTGGACCCAACCCGACACATGAGCCTTCTGGAAGACACCTGAGATCAGGTCGCCAGCAGATACAATGTTTATAAAGTGAAAAATACATATATAATGGATTGTCCTCTGGCAGTAAATAGTAATTAAGTATTAAGACCTCATACAACATACATAGACAATCTCAGTAAAATGGATGAGGGACAAAATATCACTTGCTGGGGTGGTTTTTACATATCACAATGAATCATATATATGTATATTAGGACAAGCATATGATAGGAATTAATGGAATTGACAACAGTTATAATCCTTTATACATTAATAAAATACCAATATTTCTACTATTAGTTATAAATTGATTAATTCAATTATATCTGAAGCAGATAAGATTCATTTTTGATTAAGCAGTATCAATACTTCTGGGATATAATCAACCATTCAAACAAAATAGCTCTGGGGTTATTTTACGAACCATCTATCTCAGAAACCAATAAGCAATATTCCTCTAGAAGCTATATCTGCTCTGAGGCCAGCAAGATGGCTCAGTGGATAAAATACCTGATTCCAAGACTGAGTTCAACTCCTAGAGCCTACCTACGTGGTAGGAGAGAACAGACTCTTACAAGTTGTCCTCTAATTCCTGCATTTAAACACCCATTTGTATGCACGCATACACACAATTAGTTAAATCACTCCTTAGAAAGAGGACTCAATTGGTAGAGAAACCTGTGCAAGCGTGAAGACCTGAGTTCATACTTTTAGCACTCATGTAAAAGCCAGACACAGCAGCACATATCCACAGTTCTGGGGCTGCCAGAGGGCAGAGACAGGCAAATCCAGGGGCTTGCTGGCCGGCCAGTCTAGCCAAAATAGTGACCTTCCAGTTCAGTGAGAGACTGAACAAAGAAGACAGAGAGTGATTAAGAAAGAGGCCTGAGGTCAATTCTGGCCTCCACTCTCATGTGCATACATATACATGGGCAGCCATATATGCACACACACGAACACATCTACACCCATAACACACACACAATGTAGCCATTCTGATGACGTGGAAAGTTAGAATCACCAACCTCTGTTTTCAGAACTTCATGTCATTTCACAGACACTCATTCACAGCTGTGTTCCTCTCAGTTCTCTAAGTTAATTGCTCTCAGTCGCTATCAGGATCGGGGAAGAGTCAAAGGTCAGCCTTAAGATTCGAAATCTAGACTCGTGCTACCTCCTTGCTTTTATGACCAATCTTGGGTATACGCCTTGGTCTCAAATAGGATCCTGCTCCTCAGAATTCAGCCTCTGACCTTATATTCAGCTGCCATGAAAACGTGTGCTGCAGCCAGAAGCAGCCTTCCTTACCGAGCAGTGGGAATGAAGCCAACTCTTCCCCCTGTCCTCTGAGCAGGAGAGAGCAGGGGGTGCTCCAACACAGTGATTACAGAAAGCAGAGAAACGGCTGTACCTCAGAAAACCTGGAAATCTCCACCCCTCGTAGAAAACTAGCTTTATTCTGCATTTGAATATGTATCAATCTATTTTTGAGATAAAGTTTTACTACATAATATGGCCTGGTACTTATGATGTTGTTCAGACTGGCCTGGAACTTGTGACCTTTTTGCCTCAGCCTCAGTAATCTCGGGCTTAGAATGAAATGAAGAGACTGCCAGTCGGAGAAAACGTCATCTCTTCCATTGACTTCACGAGTGTCAACTTGCAAGGAATCAGAAAGGGAAGTTCAGTAGAAGGTTCTCCATCCCTGCTAATGAGAAGTACCGGCCTGTGTGACACAGGCCATCCTGTATCTCCATCACGAAAGGGTCTCCTCTCATGAACTACCTAGAAATGTGTTTGACAATTATCATGGAAAAAAAAATCAAAGATAAAAACGTTCAATACAGAGTAACGTTTCTCAAACAACTCACGTGTTAGAACTGCTTGACGCTTTAAAGAAACAGCTATGGTGTGAGGCTCGGTCTTAGAGGTTTGAGCAGCATGTGGTGGGAGATGGGGGCTTTATGATTTTTATCCTCGTGGGGAGCAAGGGTTCAGAACACTGTTGTGATACAGGGGAGCAGCACAGAGAGAATTTAGAGCAAGATAGGGGGACTCGGGTAACAACATCGTCTCCAGAGTGCGCGTCTAACATACGTCGAGCATATTACAAGACAAACTGAAGAGAACCAAAAATACAGATGGAAAGTTACCCATGAGCCTTCGCCGAGGCAAAGATTATATACTTTCCGTAACTCCTCACAGAATCTGGAAGACAAACAGTACTTGTGTCATTGAAGACACAGAGAAAAACAAGAAAGAGAAATACCAGGCCAGATAAAAGTCAGGAGCATTCATCTTTAAGAAGAACTGCTGTGTTACAAGGAAGAGCTAGAACTGAACCCAGAATCCCACTTGGTGATTTACGAGGATGTGCGGATGACCTGACCTGGGCATCGGCCCTGGGTCCTGTCTATGCCATCACACTCAGGGTCCACACCTACGACTTTCCGAACTGTACTGAGTGCTGAACTCTGCTGACTGAACTGACTGGCTCTATGTCCATGTGAGAAAAACAAGTAGAAATTGTGGCGTTTTGATCTGTTTGTGTCAATCCATTAAATCACCCTTGGGGCAGCACCTTGGCAGGAGTCTTGCTCTGTCCCTGGATGGTTCTAGACTCTGAACCTTCAAACCATCAAACCATCAACCCCTTGATTTTTATTATTTTAAAATATTTTGGAAGTATTGATTTCACACAATCTCAGTGGCCACATTAAAATACTGGCTTTATCTAGAATGGCTGGAAAAACTCATCCTAAGCCAAGAGACAGTGTAACCTCCTTGTCAATGACTCCTGAAAGGAGGCTTGGGGTTTTTCAGGAGATGCAAGTCTTTTCCTTCAGTGTTTTGCTTTCAAAAAGGTTTGGAAAGTGGACGAGCTTCTGAGTGCATTTATTTTTAAATGTTTTGAGTTCAGAGAAGAAGAAGAGAGAGAGATCAAACTGGCACTTTGCAAAGAAAAAAAAATAACTTGGTTCTGAAAGAATGTGAATTGAGTAAGAAGGACAGTTGCTGTCTCATGCAGACGCCTGCCACACAGGAAGGTACTGGGGTCATTTCTCACATGCTCAGGCTCCTGAGCTGCAGGGTTCCACAGCATAACATGGTGGTCACCTCCCTCCATCACCGGACACGGCTTGTGCACTTCCATTTCTGTGCAATAAAGATATTAAACTCTATCCTAGGCATGCAACATTTTCTCCAATGCGCTTATCCATGCTTAATTATGAGGTTTTGACACTTTAAAAAATTGTGCGGTGTTGGAGACTAAACCCGGCACCCTGTGCATGCTCTCACCACAGTGCTACACCCCGAGGCCTTCATAAGCAACGTTCAAATTTTTGTACTACTTTCCCAGTTCAAATACATTTCTTTGAGTCATGTAAGACATTTATTCACTATGTTTTATTAATATATGATTTATAATAAGTAAATTATTATGCTGTTATTACTAACATTCGTTTTACTTTTGGTAGACATAAATGTTTCCAAATACCAATAAATGCTACACTTTTGATATCTGTACCACAGGGGCTGGTATGACAGCTCGATCAGCACAGTGCCTGCCGCACAAGGATGAAGGCCTGAATTTGGATCTCTAGCACTCATGCAAACTCACCAAGAAGTGGGCAAGAGTTCAATCCCGCATTGAGTCAACAACCTTTTTTCTTTTGATTCCATGAGCACCATTCATGACCCTTACCCTAAGAGTACTGTCCTCATGTTTATACAATGCGGTAGCTGTGCAAGGAGCTAAAAACGATGTTTCTAGTTTCCACAAATAAAGGATGAGCCATTCCTCATCCTTTATGAGCACTTCCTCACCTGCATTCATGTTTGCTGAACACTAGTAGCCTGTCAGTACAAGTCTCCAGCCAAGGATGGCCAGCTAGAGATACGGAGAGAAAATGATGTCATGCCAAACACTTGTACTTGCCACGAGACCATTGGTAAATCCTCAAGTACTTCACAACAAGAGGAAGATGACCTGGGGGAAAGAGAATTTGATTTTCTGTCCACTCTGTTCCACATTCCCAGAGAGATGAAGTGGGGTTTATCCTCTATAAGCCATGTTCAAAATCAAGGACAGATAAGTCCACAGAGAGCTCATCACATACAAGAAAACTTCACATCAGAATGTGCACGGTAAGAAAAACAAAACTTGAAACTACCTCTTGATCATCCCTATGCATGGTGGATGGATGTTAGAGTATTGAGGAATAGATGTTAGGATCAGACAAATACAGGTTTCTGCTGGTCAGCCACAAAGACTAAAGGTATGGTAAGAAAAAAACAGTGGTAGTAGTGAGAGTGGTGGTAATGCCGATGATGTGATGAGGATGTGGTGATGATGGTGGTGGTGGTGGTGGTGTTAGTAGTAATCTGATAGTGATGGTGGTGATGGTGATGGCAGTGGTAGTGGTGGTGATGCTAATCTGATGGCGGTGGTAGTGGTGGTGATGCTAATCTGATGCCAGTGGTGGTGGTGGTGGTGATGCTAATCTGATGGTGGTGGTGATGATAATCTGATGGTGATGGTGATGGTGGTGGTGGTGGTGGTGGTGGTGATGATGATGGTAGTGGTGGTGTTGGTGTCGAGTGATGTGATGTTGATGGTGGTAGCAGCATTGGTTGTAGAATGTTTATAGAGGGACTTCCAATTAAAATCACACTTCAAAAAATAAAATCTGTAGCTCCCCAGAGGATCTCATCATAAAAACATCTTCAGGAAATCAGAAGGATGAATGAGTTTCAACGATCCTCTTTATTTTTCCCCTCTCTATACAGATTTCAAGTTTCAGGAAAGGAGCATTTGATCGATGAGCCTCATCAGGACCAGTCGCGTGCTTAGCTTTGCCTTGTAAAATCCTTACACATTGATGAACAGTCCTATAAAGCTGTATAAAATACAGAAAGTAGAAAATTCCACCCCTGTCAAAATATAAAACAAACAGATGGGATGGATCCAAGGCAGCCAGAGATGAGCAAGGTCACTACCCTGACTGTCATGATAGGTCAGTGATGACGGCCGTCTGTGTGTGTTCAGCAGATTGTGTGTGCACTTAGACTTCCTGCTGAAACACGACAGCCGGGGTCACAGATCTCAGCCTTGTTCACACACTGACATATCACAGTTGCCACAAATGAAACCT
The DNA here is from genome assembly GCF_021556685.1 of Rattus norvegicus. Lineage (NCBI taxonomy): Eukaryota > Metazoa > Chordata > Mammalia > Rodentia > Muridae > Rattus > Rattus norvegicus. The sequence continues at coordinate 78,717,092 of NC_141538.1, forward strand.
GGCACGTGGAAGGCACAATATTTGTTGGAAGAATGAACATCTCTAAGACTTTCTTCCTACATCTGAGACTGAGGCTTCTTGTAGACATATGAAAAATGTCTGGCAGAGAACTATAACACCAGATGCTTAAAAACTCAGATTTACAGGGGCTGGAGTACAGCTCATTGGGAGAGCGCTTGCCTGCTATGTGTGATACCCAGGGTTTGACTATGCATAAAGATTCCAATTCTAGTTACTGTTTTTATTGGGATAAATGTTGCTAGAATCATTCGCTGTAGACAACATTGATTTTTTTTCCCCTTTTACTCCATGGATTCCCAATGAAGAAAAGCAGTTATTGATCTCAATGAAACCCATGACTTAATTCTAAAACATGATAAATAATGACCAATAATACAGCTACAGGAACAGAAAGGAAAAACTAATCTTAAATGGCTCACACATCCTTAGGGAGTATGGCAGCCTGAGAGCAGCACCAAGGTGCCATTCCCTCCAAACCCCCAGATCTAATAACCTGATTATCTTCAGGATGTCAATAACACTGCCCCTCTTTTCATTTCTCCCAGCTTGGTTGATTTCCTCAGTCTTAACCCATAGCACATCTCCCAGCAATCTGTATCAGTCTCCGAAAACCCCAACTCTGTTTCCCTCACGTTGACCCTCCATCTCTCTCACAAAGTCAATGGCCTCCATCTGAATGAGGAAGAGTGGAAACTGAGGGAGCCTGGGATGCACCCGTGTATCCTTCCTTCTAATTTCATTGAGATAGTTTTTCCCTCCTCTTTTCCAAAAGCAGATGGTCTATGCATGCTCCAAGTCAGACTTGCCCCTGTGGTAACTTGGGCATTTTGTCAGCCATAGTTTGTGCTTCGTGGGGTGCTTACTGCTCTCCTGCCCCAACCTTTGCAGTTGCCTCTTCCTCAGATGAGTTTGCTGTCCCCTTTCCAAAAGTTATTCGCATAGCTTTACTCTCTAAGCAACTGCCCCTCTGTATTTGCTATCATGGCATACAGCTCGTCTCTGTCCTCTCTCTAGGCATGCTTCAGTCCCCTGAGTTTGTCTGTGTCTGTGTCCTCATGCCTGTTCTGAGGCTGCTAAGGGTCTACAGTAGTCTGCCAGGAGCAGGACAGACAGCCACTTCCAATACCGCCATCCCAGTCTCTGCCAGTTATTGCTGGATTGCAGCTGGCTTCTCAAGGCTATTCTGTAAGAGAGAAAGTGGTGTGTACCTGTCATTCATGTCCTTGGTACTAAAAGCATCATAGTGAGATCGAAATCTGAGGCAATATCCAGACCTGAATATTAAAACTGTGAAAAGGCCATCAGTGGGAAAACGTACAAAGTCTATAGTTCAGGGAATAACTTTAACTACTGTCTCATAGTTACGCTGAAACATGAATGAAGATTCTCTTTAATATCTTTGCCATGGGGTTGGGGATTTAGCTCAGTGGTAGAGCACTTGCCTAGCAAGCGCAAGGCCCTGGGTTCGGTCCCCAGATCCGGAAAAAAAAAAGAAAGAAAGAAAGAAAGAATATCTTTGCCACTTCCTCCTAAACATAAAATCATACCAAAACGAAAGGGTTAAAAAGTGAGTAGAATGGGTCCTCTGGCCTCCTGTTTTTGCTATGGCCACAGTTCTAGGACAATGAGGTGGACGATGTAGATGGCCTTCTCTCAGCCCGTCACGAGCAGTCATGTTTGGAATACGTATGCAGGAGTCTGAGCATCTCCGGAGGGCGGGGTGAAAGCTTTGCTAAAGGAAGGATTTCACAGATTCCCAGAGGTTGCATTTCGAAGCTATGGAAGATGTCTGGTTGACGGAAGTCAACTCTGGCTAAATTGTTTCACTTTCTAAGAAATCAACTTTAAATATATTGCCTCCTTTCTTTGTTTGTCTCAAGGCAAACGGTTCGGTGGCTGAGAGCAGCAGGCTTAGCAGAGGCAATTATTGTCAGGTTTCTTACTGTCTGGTGCCAGGGTTCTGGGAAATGGCACTTCTAATGAGGTATGTTTTGCTTTCTGGGTTCTTTTTCTTTCTGGAAGAGACTTTGATGTGGCTGAAAGTGTATTCTCCCCTGAGTATAGGCAGGGCACCAATTAACCCACACCAGGGCCCTTGCTGTCCTCCCGGCTTGGACTCTCCTGCATCCACCGTGCGCTTTATGAGTTCACCATCTCGCCCACTCCAAAGCTTCCCTCCTCTGACTCAAGCCAATTTCTTGAGTAGCTTTCTGCCCTCTCTTGGTCTTCTAAGTATCTCTGTCTTCCATGTTACGTTTTACAAGTGGTTTTCTGATCGCTGTGGAGAGGAGAGGGAAGAAGAAAAGAGAGCTGTGAGTCTGGGCAGTTGGTGGGGCTGGATTAGGCAGGTTTTATGCACTTTAAGTGATATATTCTGAACCTATATCAGGAGCAAAAATGAATAGACAAGGTGCAAGCCCACAGACTTGAGATGTTGGCGTAGACACTGTAGCATACAAGGCAGGAATAAGGCAGGGGATTGCAAAGGCTGGCGTTATTGTTCAGGCTCTGCATTGAAGAGCAAGCTTCACACAAAAGGCCCTGCTCTTGGTCAGTTGAGCATTAGAAGCTGTGGCCCTAACACCTTCTCAGTCTGCTGGCTGGAAAAAGAACAAAGGAAGTTGAAGAAAAGTAATTTTAATGTAAAAGTCAGGGGCATGGGGCCAAGGCAGGCAAGGCTTCAAGTGCCAACACTCCCTCCTTCCCTTTCTCCCTCCCTCCCTCCTTACTGCTCCATGGTATGAGCTAGACTCCCTCTCCTTTTTCCATTTAAGAGCTCAGGGATTTTAAAAAGTGTTTTTCATTAAATAACCATTCCTTCACCACACAGCAACAGCCGATAAAGAAGGCAGGTCCATGGAAGACTGCAGCTGAGTAGACGCTCTCCCTGCTCCAACTCCTGCTGCTAATGAAAGAAATGAAGAGAACAGATATTTGTGGGAAATCAGTAACCTCAGCAATGGAGAAAGAGTGGAGCAAGTTAATGCCGTGAATCCACCTTTCTTCAGGCCTCTCTTGGTCTGTGAGCTATGGATTTTAAGTATACGGTGCATTTCCACTGAGTCAGCCAGCAGCACTTGGACCTCAGCATTCATACAGAAAATGCCACTGATTATATTCTGGTCTCCTTTCCTCCCTGGCTTCTTTACAAAAAGAACCCCAGGAAACAGAGTCACCTGCTCCAGTTTGGGTCTTTGCTTCATCTGCAGGTTTGTGCCGGTGAGAAATAGGAGACCCTTCATGAGGTGGGACCCCAAGGGACACCTTTGGAGCAGAGTCTGGGGTCTCTGCCTTTTCCTCTTTTTCCTCTTGCTCCCTGATGATGACATCTATGGTTTTCCCTACCACTATGACTTGCTAGCTCACCACAGGACCCAGAGCAGAGGAGCCAAAACTACAAACCAGAATAAGATGTTTCTTTTCTTCTGTTACCCCAAGGGCTTCCTCTTTATTCCCAATAACAAAAATGCCAATTCCTGTCCATTTTACCACATGTTGCGAGTCTTCTCACTCTCTAACTAACAGTACCTATAACCACCTTCTCTTGGTTAGATGGCCTCACATTTGCATATCTGACTTTGAGCCTTATGGACAGTGATCATCATCCTAGGGACACATAAGACCACCCACCACTCAAAACCATAATGGCCCCATTCTCTAAAAAGATCAAACCAAGCTCTGTAATAAGGTGTTCAATGCTCTTCCTGAAGTGACTCCCAACCCCTCAGCTGTCCTCTTGTGACTCTAACATGACACACTTCCATACTTTTGTGTCTTTGCAAATATCATCTCCTCTACGTCATATTTCCCCGCACTCCTTTATCTTCCTACGGGAAAATGTATTTGCTTAAAACCTGGCTTAGGTACCATCTTCTCTCTGAAAGTTTTTCTCAAGTTCACCTCTCTAATGGACAGCCAGTTCATTTTGAGTATTACTGCATCTATCCTTCTGCTCAGTGCTTCCTTCATTGTACTGGTAAGTTTGTCAAAAGCAGACTTTGGATCAGAAAGCATCTCTAACCAACTGTGAGATTTGCTATAAAACAGAAAGATAGATAGATAGACAGATGGACAGATGGATGGGTGTGACAATGAAAGAATATCTAAAAATAGAACAAGACCTGGTTTTTGCTAGTCCCTCTTATAAGCTTACTTTGAAACACAGTCATCTACTTGGAGCACAACCTAGAAGATATTTCCAATACATGTAAAACAGAAATTTGGAATGCAAAAATAAAAAACACAGGCTGGAGAGATGGCTCAGTGGTTAAGAGCACTGACTGCTGTTCCAGAGGTCCTGAGTTCAATTCCCAGCAGCCACTCTTTTAAAGAGTGTTTCTCTTTAAAAAACAAACAAAAAAAAAACCAAAAACAAAAAACAAAAATAAAGAACACAACTATGATAATCTTCAAGCATTCTGGAACAATTATTGGGTTACACCCCGTTTGTCTTCTTATAAAGGCACTGTTTCTTGCATTGTTTTTGTCTTTAAGAAAAAAAGAATGTCAGAAGATAACAAAGCCCACACTAAGAATATCTACATTGTTCAACCTCAAAGAGAAAGTGGGCTGTATCCCCGAGGGTATGCAGGAGAATAAAAGACCCCAAGGAAAGATTCTAACCTGGGTTTAGTCTGCACATCTCAGTGTTGTATGGTGACAACATTAAAGACATTACCAGTTACCTTTTGGTTCACAGATTTGGGGTTTAAAATTAAGACTTATGTGGGCTCATACAGCTTTTGGTAGCAGTCTGCTGTTTACAAGATATATGTACACACTCCTGAAAACCGTTCTGGAAATTATCAATGAGTTTTGGGGGAGAGGACTATCTTGTAAGGGTTTTTAAAATAAGACTATTCTAACCTCACAATAGACCAACAGTGTGTGGGGTGGAGGGTAGCATCAGTACAATTACATTTAGAGTTGCCCACTCTAAAATCAGATGGGTTCGGGCATGCTGTAGACATACTTTGGCTACTTCATTCGTTTCTTATATCTACCACCTTTCTCCATCCTTATGCTACCCTAACCCTTCCAACCCCCCAGCTCTAGGTAGGAGAGAGATTAGAAGGTTAGAAGGGAAAGGGGGCATAGTCCTCTTTAGACCGATTCCTGCTGATTAGGAGTTCCTAAGGGTGAGTCTAATCCTTGCCCTCAGGGCTTCCCCTTCCACTGGTGCTCTTACTAGGATATTCATTGCTACCTATGAGGTCAGAGTCCAGGGTCAGTCCATGTATAGTCTTTAGGTAGTGACTTAGTCCCTGGAAGCTCTGGTTGCTTGGCATTGTTGTTCATATGGGGTCTCGAGCCCCTTCAAGCTCTTCCAGTTCTTTCTCTGATTCCTTCAACGGGGGTCCTATTCTCAGTTCAGTGGTTTGCTGCTGCATTCGCCTCTGTATTTGCTGTATTCTGGCTGTGTCTCTCAGGAGCGATCTACATCCGGCTCCTGTCGGTCTGCACTTCTTTGCTTCATCCATCTTGTCTAATTAGGTGGCTGTATATTTATGGGCCACATGTGGGGCAGGCTCTGAATGGGTGTTCCTTCAGTCTCTGTTTTAATCTTTGCCTCTCTATTCCCTGCCAAGGGTATTCTTGTGCCCCTTTTAAAGAAGGAGTGAAGCATTCACATTTTGACCATCTGTCTTGAGTTTCATTTGTTCTAGGCATCTAGGGTAATTCAAGCATTTGGGCTAATAGCCACTTATCAATGAGTGCATACCATGTATGTCTTTCTGTGATTGGGTTAGCTCACTCAGGATGATATTTTCCAGTTCCAACCATTTGCCTACGAATTTCATAAAGTCATTGTTTTTGATAGCTGAGTAATATTCCATTGTGTGGATGTACCACATTTTCTGTATCCATTCCTCTGTTGAAGGGCATCTGGGTTCTTTCCAACTTCTGGCTATTATAAATAAAGCTGCGATGAACATAGTGGAGCACATGTCTTTTTTATATATTGGGGCATCTTTTGGGTATATGCCCAAGAGAGGTATAGCTGGATCCTCAGGCAGTTCAATGTCCAATTTTCTGAGGAACCTCCAGACTGATTTCCAGAATGGTTGTACCAGTCTGCAATCCCACCAACAATGGAGGAGTGTTCCTCTTTCTCCACATCCTCGCCAGCATTTGCTGTCACCTGAGTTTTTGATCTTAGCCATTCTCACAGGTGTGAGGTGAAATCTCAGGGTTGTTTTGATTTGCATTTCCCTTATGACTAAAGATGTTGAGCATTTCTTTAGGTGTTTCTCAGCCATTCGGCATTCCTCAGCTGTGAATTCTTTGTTTAGCTCTGAACCCCATTTTTTAATAGGGTTATTTGTCTCCCTGCGGTCTAACTTCTTGAGTTCTTTGTATATTTTGGATATAAGGCCTCTCTCTGTTGTAGGATTGGTAGAGATCTTTTCCCAATCTGTTGGTTGCCGTTTTGTCCTAACCACAGTGTCCTTTGCCTTACAGAAGCTTTGCAGTTTTATGAGATCCCATTTGTCGATTCTTGATCTTAGAGCATAAGCCATTGGTGTTTTGTTCAGGAAATTTTTTCCAGTGCCCATGTGTTCCAGATGCTTCCCTAGTTTTTCTTCTATTAGTTTGAGTGTGCCTGGTTTGATGTGGAGGTCCTTGATCCACTTGGACTTAAGCTTTGTACAGGGTGATAAGCATGGATCAATATGAATTCTTCTACATGTTGACCTCCAGTTGAACCAGCACCATTTGCTGAAAATGCTATCTTTTTTCCATTGGATGCTTTTGGCTCCTTTGTCAAAAATCAAGTGCCCATAGGTGTGTGGGTTCATTTCTGGGTCTTCAATTCTATTCCATTGGTCTATCTGTCTGTCTCTGTACCAATACCATGCAGTTTTTATCACTATTGCTCTGTAATACTGCTTGAGTTCAGGGATAGTGATTCCCCCTGAAGTCCTTTTATTGTTGAGGATAGTTTTAGCTATCCTGGGTTTTTTGTTATTCCAGATGAATTTGCAAATTGTTCTGTCTAACTCTCTAAAGAATTGGATTGGTATTTTGATGGGGATTGCATTGAATATGTAGATCGCTTTTGGTAAAATGGCCATTTTTACTATATTAATCCTGCCAATCCATGAGCATGGGAGATCTTTCCATCTTCTGAAGTCTTCTTCAATTTCTTTCTTCAGAGTTTTGAAGTTCTTATTGTACAGATCTTTTACTTGCTTGGTTAAAGTCACACCAAGGTACTTTATATTATTTGGGTCTATTATGAAGGGTGTCGTTTCCCTAATTTCTTTCTCAGTTTGTTTCTCTATTGTGTAGAGGAAAGCTACTGATTTATTTGAATTAATTTTATACCTAGCCACTTTGCTGAAGTTGTTTATCAGCTTTAGTAGTTCTCTGGTGGAACTTTTGGGATCACTTAAATATACTATCATATCATCTGCAAATAGTGATATTTTGACATCTTCTTTTCTGATCTGTATCCCCTTGACCTCCTTTTGTTGTCTGATTGCTCTGGGTAGAACTTCAAGAACTATATTGAATAAGTAGGGAGAGAGTGGGCAGCCTTGTCTAGTCCCTGATTTTAGTGGGATTGCTTCAAATTTCTCTCCATTTAGTTTAATGTTAGCAACTGGTTTGCTGTACATGGCTTTTACTATGTTTAGGTATGGGCCTTGAATTCCTATTCTTTCCAGGACTTTTATCATGAAGGGGTGTTGAATTTTGTCAAATGCTTTCTCAGCATCTAATGAAATGATCATGTGGTTTTGTTCTTTCAGTTTGTTTATATAATGGATCACGTTGATGGTTTTCTGTATATTAAACCATCCCTGCATGCCTGGGATGAAGCCTACTTGATCATGGTGGATGATTGTTTTGATGTGCTCTTGGATTCGGTTTGCCAGAATTTTATTGAGTATTTTTGTGTCAATATTCATAAGGGAAATTGGTCTGAAGTTCTCTTTCTTTGTTGGGTCTTTGTGTGGTTTAGGTATAAGAGTAATTGTGGCTTCATAGAAGGAATTCGGTAGTGCTCCATCTGTTTCAATTTTGTGGAATAGTTTGGATAATATTGGTATGAGGTCTTCTATGAAGGTCTGATAGAATTCTGCACTAAACCTGTCTGGACCTGGGCTCTTTTTGGTTGGGAGACCTTTAACGACTGCTTCTATTTCCTTAGGAGTTATGGGGTTGTTTAACTGGTTTATCTGTTCCTGATTTAACTTCGGTACCTGGTATCTGTCTAGGAAATTGTCCATTTCCTGCAGATTTTCAAGTTTTGTTGAATATAGGCTTTTATAGTAAGATCTGATGATTTTTTGAATTTCCTCTGAATCTGTAGTTATGTCTCCCTTTTCATTTCTGATTTTGTTAATTTGGACACACTCTCTGTGTCCTCTCGTTAGTCTGGCTAAGGGTTTATCTATCTTGTTGATTTTCTCAAAGAACCAACTTTTGGTTCTGTTGATTCTTTCTATGGTCCTTTTTGTTTCTACTTGGTTGATTTCAGGTCTGAGTTGATTATTTCCTGCCTTCTACTCCTCCTGGGTGAATTTGCTTCTTTTTGTTCTAGAGCTTTTAGGTGTGCTGTCAAGCTGCTGACATATGCTCTTTCCTGTTTCTTTCTGCAGGCACTCAGCGCTATGAGTTTTCCTCTTAGCACAGCTTTCATTGTGTCCCATAAGTTTGGGTATGTTGTACCTTCATTTTCATTAAATTCTAAAAAGTTTTTAATTTCTTTCTTTCTTATTTCTTCCTTGACCAGGTTATCATTGAGTAGAGCATTGTTCAATTTCCACGTATATGTGGGCATTCTTCCCTTATTGTTATTGAAGACCAGTTTTAGGCCGTGGTGGTCCGATAGCACGCATGGGATTATTTCTATCTTTCTGTACCTGTTGAGGCCCGTTTTTTGACCAATTATATGGTCAATTTTGGAGAAAGTACCATGAGGAGCTGAGAAGAAGGTATATCCTTTTGCTTTAGGATAGAATGTTCTATAAATATCTGTTAAGTCCATTTGGCTCATGACTTCTCTTAGTCTGTCTACGTCTCTGTTTTATTTCTGTTTCCATGATCTGTCCATTGATGGGAGTGGGGTATTGAAATCTCCTACTATTATTGTGTGAGGTGCAATGTGTGTTTTGAGCTTTAGTAAGGTTTCTTTTACGTATGTAGGTGCCCTTGTATTTGGGGCATAGATATTTAGGATTGAGAGTTCATCTTGGTGGATTTTTCCTTTGATGAATATGAAGTGTCCTTCCTTATCTTTTTTGATGACTTTTAATTGAAAATTGATTTTATTTGATATTAGAATGGCTACTCCAGCTTGCTTCTTCTGACCATTTGCTTGGAAAGTTGTTTTCCAGCCTTTCACTCTGAGGTAGTGTCTGTCTTTGTCTCTGAGGTGTGTTTCCTGTAGGCAGCAGAATGCAGGGTCCTCGTTGCATATCCAGTTTGTTAATCTATGTCTTTTTATTGGAGAGTTGAGGCCATTGATGTTGAGAGATATTAAGGAATAGTGATTATTGCTTCCTGTTATATTCATATTTGGATGTGAGGTTATGTTTGTGTGCTTTTCTTCTCATTGTTTTGTTGCCAAGACAATTAGTTTCTTGCTTCTTCTAGGGTATAGCTTGCCTCCTTATGTTGGGCTTTACCATTTATTATCCTTTGTAGTGCTGGATTTGTAGAAAGCTATTGTGTAAATTTGGTTTTGTCATGGAATATCTTGGTTTCTCCATCTATGTTAATTGAGAGTTTTGCAGGATACAGTAACCTGGGCTGGCATTTGTGTTCTCTTAGGGTCTGTTTGACATCTGTCCAGGATCTTCTGGCCTTCATAGTTTCTGGCGAAAAGTCTGGTGTGATTCTGATAGGTCTGCCTTTATATGTTACTTGACCTTTTTCCCTTACTGCTTTTAATATTCTTTCTTTATTTTGTGCGTTTGGTGTTTTGACTATTATGTGACGGGAGATGTTTCTTTTCTGGTCCAATCTATTTGGAGTTCTGTAGGCTTCTTTTATGCCTATGGGTATCTCTTTTTTTAGGTTAGGGAAGTTTTCTTCTATGATTTTGTTGAAGATATTTACTGGTCCTTTGAGCTGGGAGTCTTCACTCTCTTCTATACCTATTATCCTTAGGTTTGATCTTCTCATTGAGTCCTGGATTTCCTGTATGTTTTGGACCAGTAGCTTTTTCCGCTTTACATTATCTTTGACAGTTGAGTCAATGATTTCTATGGAATCTTCTGCTCCCGAGATTCTCTCTTCCATCTCTTGTATTCTGTTGGTGAAACTTGTATCTACAGCTCCTTGTCTCTTCTTTTGGTTTTCTATATCCAGGGTTGTTTCCATGTGTTCTTTCTGGATTGCTTCTATTTCCATTTTTAATTCCTTCAACTGTTTGATTGTGTTTTCCTGGAATTCTTTCAGGGATTTTTGTGACTCCTCTCTATGGGCTTCTACTTGTTTATTTATGATTTCCTGGAATTCTTTCAGGGATTTTTGCGATTCCTCTCTGTAGGCTTCTACTTGTTCTCTAAGGGAATTCTTCACGTCTTTCTTGAAGTCCTCCAGCATCATGATCAAATATGATTTTGAAACTAGATCTTGCTTTTCTGGTGTGTTTGGATATTCCATGTTTCTTTTGGTGGGAGAATTGGGCTCCGATGATGCCATGGAGTCTTGGTTTCTGTTGCTTGTGTTCCTGCGCTTGCCTCTCGCCATCAGATTATCTCTAGTGTTACTTTGTTCTGCTATTTCTGACAGTGGCTAGACTGTCCTATAAGCCTGTGCGTCAGGAGTGCTATAGACCTGTTTTCCTGTTTTCTTTCAGCCTGTTATGGGGACAGAGTGTTCTGCTTTCGGGCGTGTAGTTTTTCCTCTCTACAGGTCTTCAGCTGTTCCTGTGGGCCTGTGTCTTGAGTTCACCAGGCAGGTCATTTGTAGCAGGAAAGTTGGTCTTACCTGTGGTCCCAAGGCTCAAGTTTGCTCGCGGGGTGTTGCCCAGGAGCTCTCTGCGACGGCAGCAACCAGGAAGATCTGCGCCGCCGTTTCTGGGAGCTTCAGTGCACCAGGGTTCCAGATGGCGTTTGGTGTTTTCCTCTGAAATCAGTAATGTGTGCAGAGTGCAGTCTCTTCTGGTTTCCCAGGTGTGTCTGCCTCTCTGAAGGTTTAGCTCTCCCTCCCATGGGATTTGGGTGCAGAGAACTGTTTATCCGGTCTGTTCCGGCGGTGTCTGACAATTTTTTGATAGATAAAATTTTCCAACATTAAATCAAGATAAGATCAATGATTTAAACATAGCCCTAAGGAAATAGAAGCCGTCATTAAAATTCTCCCAACCAAAACAAGCCCAGGGCCAATCAGTGTGAGTACAGAGTTCTACCAGACTTTCAAAGAAGAGCTAACACCAATATTTCCCAAATTATTCCACAAAATAGAAAGGGAAGGAACACTGCCAAGTTCATTTTATGAAGCCACTATTACCTCGATACTCAAACCACACAAAGATTCAGCAAAGAAAGAACTAGAAACCAATTTCTCTCAAGAACATTGATGCAAAAATACTCAATAAAACACTTGCAAAACATATCCAAGAACACATCAAAAAGACCATCTACCATGATCAAGTAGGCTTCATTCCAGAGATGCAGGCATGGTTCAATATATGAAAATCTGTCAATGTACTCCTCCATAAAAACAAACTGAAACAAACCAACAAAAACATGCAATCATCTCATTAAATGCTGAAAAAGCCTTTGACAAAATCCAACAGCTCTTCATGATAAAAGACTTGGAGAGATCAGGGGTACCAGGAACATAACTACACATAATTAAAGGCAATTTACAGCAAGCTGACACCTAACATCAAATTAAATGGAGAGAAACTCAACTCAATACCACTAAAATCAAGAACAAGACAAGGCTGATGACTCTCTCCAGATCTATTTAATATAGTACTTGAAGTTCTCGCTACAGCAATAAAACAACCGAAGGAAATTGAGGGGATACAAATTGGAAGGAAGAAGTCAAAGTATCGCTATTCTCAGATGATATGATAGCATAAGTGACCCCAAAAATACTACCGGGGAATCTCCTATAGCTGATAAATATCTTTAGTGAAGTGGATGCATGCAAGGTTAATTTAAAAGTTGAGGAGGGAGGCTGAAAAAGAAATCAGGGACTTCACACTAGCCTCTAAAATATCTTGGGCTAATTCTAACCAAGGAAGTGAATGATCTATATAACAAAGTCTTTAAAGTTGAAGAAGATATCAGAAGATGGAAAAATCTCCCATGTTTATGGATCTGTAGGATTAACATAGTAAAAATGGCCATCTTTCCAAAAGCAATCTACAGATTCAATGCAATCCCCATCAAAATTCCAATACAATTCTTTACAGACCTTGAAAGAGCAATAGTCAATTTCATATGGAAAAAAAAAAAAAACAAAAAACAAGAATAGCCTAAACAATCCCGTACAATAAAAGAACTTCTACAGGTATCATCGTCCCTGATCTCAAGCTCTAATAGAGAGCTATAGTAATGAAAAACCAAATGATATTTGCATAAACAACAGACAGATTGGTCAATTGAGTCCAACCCAAGACCCAGACATAAATCTACACAATTATGGACAACTGATTTTTTTTATAAAGTAGCTGGATATATCTGTGCAAAAAAGAAAGCATTGTAACAAATGTTGCTGATCTATCTTAATGTCAGCATTTAGAAGAATGCAAATAGATCCATATCTATCACCCTGCACAAAACTCAAGGCCAAGTAGATCAAAGACCTCAACACAAAACCAGATACTGACCCTGATAGAAGAGAAAGTGGGAAATGCCCTGGAATGCATTGGCACAGGAGACAACTTCCTGAACAGAACACCAATAACACAAGCGCTAAGATCAACAATTAATAAAGAGAAGCTCGTGAAGCTGAAAAACTTCTGTAAGGCAAAGGGTACCATCAAAAGAAAAAAATGGCATTCCAGAGAATGGAAAAAGATCTCCACCAACCCTGAACCCAACAGAGGACTAGTTTCCAAAATATATAAAGAACTTAAGAAACTAGATATCAACAAACCAAATAATTCAATTAAAAATGGAGTATAGATCTAAACAAAGAATTCTCAACAGAGAAACTCAAATGGCCAAGAAGCACTTAAAGAAATGTCTAATATCTTTAGCCATCAGGAAAATGCAAACCAAATGACTCTAAGGTTTCATCTAACACCCATCAGAATGGCTTAGATCAAAAACTCAAGCGATTGTGCATGTTGACAAGGATGTGGAGTGGGGAACTCTCCTCCATTGCTGGTGGGAGTGCAAACTTGTACAGCCACTTTGGAAGTCAAAATGGAGATTCCTCAGAAATTTATCTACCTCAAGACCCAGCTGTGCCTCTCTTAGCCATGTACCCAAAGGGCACTCCACCTCACCACAAGGACACTTGCTCAGTTATGTTCATAATAGCTTTATTCATAATAGCCAGAAACTGGAAACAACCTAGATATTCCTCAACAAAAGAATAAATAAAGAAAATATGGTACATTTACACAATGGAGTATATTACTTAGCTGTTTAAAAAGATAACATCATGAAATTTGCAGGCAAATAGGTAGAACTAGAAAAAAGTCATTGTGTGCGGTAACCCAGACCCAGAAAGACAAACATGTTATGAACTCACTTAAAAGTGGGTATTTGGTGTAAAGGATAATCACACTACCAACCACAGACCCAGAGAGGCTAAGTAACAAAGGGGGCTCAAGAGGGGATTCATGGCTCTCCCTAGGAAGGGGAAATAGAATAGATTTCTGGGTGGACTGGGGGTAAGTAAGGATGGGAACAGAAGGAAACAAGTTGGAGAGGATGGAAGGAGAGAGTATTGGGAGAGATAACTGGAATTGGAAGCCACATCAGGGGAAGTATAAACTAAACTTAGTACAATGGGACCTCCCAGAAATCTATGAGGGTTACCCTAGGAAAGACTCCTAGCAATGGGGATGTGGAGCCTGAAGCAGCCATCTCCTGTAACTAGACAAGACTTCCAGTAGAGGAACTGGCACACCATCCCAGTCATAAAACCTTCATCGAACAATTTGCCCTGCCTGCAAGAAATACTGGGGTAAAGATGGTGAAGAAATTGTGGGAGTGGCCAACTAATGACTGGTCAGCTTGAGACCCATGCCAGAGAGGGAGTCCAGGTCTGACACTACCTGGAGAGCCAGGACCCAGAGGTTGGATATCTCAGAGACACAAAACAGAACCGAATACAACAAAGGAAGCCTGTGGCATCAACCTCTGGCCCCTGCACACAGCAAGGCTACTGACTGGCAGTGTTAGCATATGCTATTCCTCCCAATGGGGAGAAAGGCTGGCTAAAGTCTGTAGCATTCACCCATCATTGCATAGTTTGCTATCTGCATATTAAAAATGTGTCCCTTTAGGGGACTTTCCTATATTCTAACTCACAGGTAATGATGAAGGCATGAACAATTCTGCATAACTAGAAGATAATCTTTCTCTCTCTATGCCTTAAGGGGATCCTGTAGGACTCCTGCAGTACAGTGGCTGTTTCCAAGGACTGCAGTCTTAGTGCCTAGGAGAGAAGCAGCATCTCTCTCAGACTGGTCTCTATCACTATGTGACCCAGGTTGGCTTCATGCTTCTCCATCCACCGAACATCTCAGGTTCTGAGATTATAGGCATGTGCTACCATGCCTAACAAGTGTCTTTTAAAAGTAGATGTCTACCAGATGGCACAACCACCGGGGTTGACATTGCCACTTTGAGTCACTACAGAAGCCTAGGTAGTTCAGCGACTTAAGGCAGTGCAGTTTCCTCCAGGTAGCTGGTGAACTGGGACCATATTCCCACCGAAAGCCTGCAACCCAACACCCTTGTAACTGAGATGCTACCTAGACTGCTCAGCTCAGGGTTTCCTACAAAGGGGAGCACAACCACGTGAAACCAGTAAAGTACTAAAGACCAAAACAGAAATAACAAATGTAAGTAGCCTGTGAAAATCTGCACATCATAAATCTATTAATTCCCTACTGCCTCATTGCTGGTTTCATTCAATCAGTAATTTCCCAAGTACAAACGAGTGACAGAAGTACAGCCATATGCTTGCTCTACTATCTCGGTTCATGTCACTTGGGCTCCCAGACTCCTGGACCTCTCAATCAATAGCTCAAATAGGACCATGCCTCTTGGTTTTATATATAGTCACAACCAGTCATTCTCTGTCGCTGTCTTCTTACACACCAGAAGAGGGCATCAGATCCCACTACAGATGGTTGTGAGCCACCATGTGGTTGCTGGGAATTGAACTCAGGACCTCTGGAAGAGCAGTCAGTGCTCTTAACCGTTGAGCCATCTCTCCAGCCCGCTCACACCTCCTGTTAACTCTACCTCCTACAGCCCGAGATAGAACATGATACTTTCTTCTTATGCTCAAATATTCCAACAATCTGTCTCCTCCCTCCTTCTGGATTTTGTACATGTGGTGATCTTACTTTCAGGAAAAATCCAACCATGTTATCATTGAAAAGCTCCCTTCTGGAATCTGCTTTATTTCAAATGAAGTTCATTGTGGTGAGTTGTGCCTCTGGCCTCAAGCAGATGATTTCAGACGAGGTTAAAATTCATGAGTGCAGCACACGAAGAGACAAAATGTTCTTCGAGACATGAGAATTTCAAAACTGAGCCAGGTATGATGGCACAACCCCATAATCCCAGCACCTTTTAAAAGGAAGAGGCAGACAGATTCTAAATTTGAGGCCAGCCTGAACTATATAGTGAGACTCTGTCTAAAGAAGGAGAGGAGGAGAAAGAAGAGGAAGAGGAGGGAGGAAAAGGTGAGGGGAAGGAAATAAGGAAGCTAGGTATGGTGGCACATGCCAACAGCCCCAGGCTAGAGAATCAGCATTTCAAAGCCATCCTGGGCTACATGAGTTCTTGTCTCCGACAGACAGACACAGAGACAAACTTGTATAAGGAATAAGCTAGCCCATGAATTTGTGAATGTGTGTTAGCACTGTGTCCTTTAACTGCAGCAATGTGCTGATATGGTCTCCCACTGCACATGGTAGGAACTTGAGTTTATTCCTCTGGCCCATTAAGTGGAATTCTTCAATGAATCATCCCTCAAAATAAGAACTGTTATTTAAAGGAAGCTTGGAATGTACTCTACAAAGTACAGAGAGTGACTGTCAGCTTCTTAACTCCCTATGTAAATAGTGAACACTCACAAGAAATGCTTGATGACATGTTATTGAATATCAGCCTGCAACATTTTAATTGGATACTGGAATTGGTTCTTTGTGTTGCCAACAAAAACAGATGGAGAGTGTCACTTCAAAACAAAAAGAGGTAATGAAACTTCCCTAGGAAAAAAATTTCATAAGAAAAGTAAACTCGATAATGAAGAAAGTCCTCAGAGCATAGAGCATGCAACATTTGAATGAGCAAAGCCATCCAAGTAAAGCCACGCTTCATTCCCAATGCACAGCCAGCATCCTGTGATCTGGAGAGTGCTTGCTCCACCCTGATCACCATCTGGTCGTCAGATCTCACGTGGCATCACCTATTTTCAGGAAAGAATCCTTGACTTCTGCCTTACCTGAATTATATTCGCCCAGGTATACAGCTCAAGATGGCGGCAGTGTATACGGGCAGATTGTGAGACCCTGGGCATCGCGATCCAAATGACCTGCCAATTGCATAATCACTGGCTTCGTGGAAATAAAGCTTCAGTGACAAGAAGAATCTCATGATTCGGGGCAGGGGAAATTTTCTCCTTCCAGTAAATGAGCGCCTAACAGAGAGTCACAGCTGCTGCTGAACTGTAATTGAGACTGGAAAGTAGGCAGTGAAGTGGAGGGATAACCCATCGTTAATCATTCAAATAAATGAATGCTCAGAGCAAAGCACATCTCTGTGCCGTGTTGCAGGATAGGTAGGATGGTACACAATGCGGACAATCCTTAGTCCTTAACTTCAGATCTCTCTTCTCAGCGTCAACCCCTCCCTCCGGGCTTTGCCTGTGTCTCACCAACACTGTGTCTGCCTCCGTTCCTCCATTCCTCATGTGCTCTGCTAGAATCGCTTCCAACACTGAAAGCTGCATGATCAGTTTATGGTTAGTTGATTCTCAAATGGTTGAAAACCCATTCTAGCTCTAAGACTGTCATGATATCTGGGAGAGCGCCGTTATTCTGATTATGGTTCTACCTGCCTGAGTGGCCTTGTCTGAGTCACACAGCTTTCTGAGGTTTAACTCTCTGTTGTTAAGGGTGGGGACAGATAATTCCAGGAGTCCCACTTCTGCTATCACATTTTTATGCTCAAAAGCATAGCAGTGTCAAAACGGTTCCCAGCTCCTGAAGTGCTTTCAAGTCACGTGTCACAGGCTTCCGCTTTCCTGCAGGCTTGTCACGGAGTCTCATTTTAGACCCAGAAAGACTGGACACATAATCGAATATGTCTATGAAAGCCACACCACCTTCTAGGGCAGAAGTCTTCTGGGTCCTGGTTCAGTGTACTCTCTAGTCCACTACACTCTTCTATTAGAGAATACACGGCAAATGGAGAGGGTCATCGCAAAGGCTATCCCACAGGGAAGATCATTACCGCTGAGCAGATTTTCATTGGACTTCAAGGTCCTCATCTGGCTGATGCTTAAATCGAATGGGCTGGTCAAAATCTGTAGAAACACAAGAAAGATAAGGAACTTCAAGGCAGATGGGTTGGGAATGAAGAAAGAGACAGCAGTTACTATGAAGAGGGAAACACTGGACAAGAAGGAAGTTTCAGGAGGCCCTAGAAGACCTTTGTTTCAAAGCATGCATTAAAGCCCTTTCCATACCTCTAAAAAGAAAAAAGTCAAAAGTGTGTATATGCTGCTTTTAAATTTTGAGTTAGATTTATACCTTGCTTTGATTTTTTCTTGTTTTAGATGTGTGGATGACGCCACAAATTACAACAACTTGGTTTAAAAGAAAACTTATATTCTCACCATTATGAAGCCCAAATTAGGCAAAGCAAAAAGGACTCCCCTGTATACATACTCTCCTACCAGAGAGAGGCTCTCTACATCATAACCTGACATATGCAATGCTGTCCTTTATCCTCTCGCTGAAGGAAATAGCAGATTTTATACACCCGGGAGAAGTTGTTTGCCATTGAGGGTGACAAACTAGAAGGATGTGAAAATGCTCTTCCCTCTGACCCCAACTAAGTGCCGAGCCCACGGGGCTCTGAGACCCCAGTCCCTTATCCAGATTCTCGGGACTCATCTGGAGTGGGAGGAAACACCGGAGATCTCAAAAGTAAGTCAGCATAAAACCAAGGGAAGTCATACTCACCCCAGAACGCCCCCTGGAAG
Source organism: Rattus norvegicus (assembly GCF_021556685.1). NCBI lineage: Eukaryota > Metazoa > Chordata > Mammalia > Rodentia > Muridae > Rattus > Rattus norvegicus. Next base: position 78,735,485 of record NC_141538.1, read on the forward strand.
GTAGTATCTCCCATCTGGGACCCTGAAACCGTGGAAGGTAAGATGGATTCCACACGATGGGCAAGTCAGCGCAGTGCCTGTATTATTCTTCCTCTCATACTGAGGTGGGGGAGGGAACATTTTAAACAGGGAGTCTGTATACTACTAGGATAAGAAAGTGAATTCTAATTTTTAGATCCATTGGGCAGGCTGTTTGTTCTCCAAACCCACTGACAGAATTTGTCCTTCACAGACAACAATGGTATTCGGATAATGTATTTAGAAGATGAATATCTTTTAGTCCTAATTTGCCAAAGAATGCCATTTTACAGTGACAGAGGGATACACTCGATGACAGCAATTAAAATTGTAGATATATTTGCACCCACAAATGAACCATTCTATAGGAACCAAAGATTATTAGATCTAAAAGGAGAGACAGACTCTATCACAATAATGGCTGGGAACTTCAAAACTTCAGATTTATCAATATAAAGATTAATCAACCAAAAAAAAAAAATCCCCACAAACTTTAGAGTCAAACAATACATGTCATAGAGCAAATGGATCGAACAGACACTTGAGAGAATACTTCACCCAACAGCTGCCGAAAACATACTTTTGTCATGGGGGATATTCTCCTGACAGTAACATCTTCACTTACAAAACAGTTTAAAATTTTCAAACACTGAATATTTTTTGAGGAGCTAAAGAGGTGACTTTGCAGTTAAGAGAACCGGCTGCTCCTCCAGAAGACACAGGTTCTAGTCCCAGGCAGCTCACAACTGTCTTTAACTCCAACCCCATGGAAAATTGGCAACCTCCTCTGGCTCTGCAGGCACCAGGCACACACGGACGTATGTACAGGCAAAACAACCAGCACACATAAAATAAAGCTCTGTAAAAAATCATAGATGATCTGCCCTGATTTTATGAAAGGAAACTAGAAATCCATGCAAAGCCTTAGAAATTATATAACCACAGGGAAAGAGAAGAACACTTTCTTTGTAGTTAATTTCCAACTGTATACACTCTATTTTGATCATGTTTGCCCTCTCTCAACTCCTTCCAGATCCTCCCCATCCCCCTACCCACCCAAGTTCATGGTTCTTCTCTCTTTTCAAAGAAAAAAAGAATCAAACAAATGAAAAAATCAGTAAGACAAGAGTAAAAATTCCCCAAAAAGTCAAAATGAAAGAAAAGACCACAAAACAAACAAACAAACAAAACCAGGAGGTTTGGATTTTGTTACCCAACTACCCAGTGATCCTCCATTGGAGGAAACTGATTTTCCCTTTGCCAGCTGGCATCAGTTCCAAATAGCCTCTTGGTTAGGGGTAGAGCCCCATGTCTCCTCCCCATCTCAGAGCTGGCACCCACCTAGCATAAACTGCACAGGTCCTATGCAGACCAGCACACTGTCTGAGCATTCAGATGTGCCTCCATCCTGTGGTATCTCGGAGACACCGCTTCCCTGAAGTCATCCGTCACCTCTCACAGTCTTTCTGCCTCCTCTTCTGCGTAGACCCTGAGCCTTGTGGGGAGGTTTGATGACAACATCGAGCCCAGTTAAAACTGAGTGCCCCCAAGTCTCTGACTCTCCCCAATGCAACATTTTCTCAAATGGCCAATGAGGAGGTCAAAAGAAAAGATGTAAATGTCTTAAACACAAAGGAAAGTGAAAACATGGCATGCCAAAACCCATGAGTTTTACTAAAACTAGATCCAAAGAAGGAAGCTTTTAACTACTTAGGTAAAATAGAGAGGGGGCTTTAAATAAATTAAATAAATGAACTAATGATGCACTTGACAAATAAAGCAAGAGAGAAAAAAAACAAAATAGACAGAAGGAAATTAAAACAAAGATTACAACAAAAACAAATGAAATAGGATAGAACACAGAAAAGATCAATGAATAGGTTTGAGGGTCAGCCATAGTGTACATGCCTTTAATCCCAGGACTCAGGAAACAGAGGCAGGCTCATCTCTGAGCTCAAAGACAGGACAGCCAGGACTACACAGAGACCCTGCCAATAAATAAACAAACACAGTTCTGTTGTTTGAAAAGACAAAGTTGACAACCATTTGCTAGACTACCCAAAAATCAAGGAGAAAATATGCACCGATACAATCAGTATCAGATTCTCTAAAACAGCACATTACGGCTGATACCATGGGGATTAAATGGTCATTCCAGACCACTGTGAGCAGCTACAAAGCAAACACTGGGAAAGCCCATATGAAATAGATCTACTTCTGGATGAGCATAAACCAAACTGAACCATCAGGACAGAAAAACTTGAACAGACCAATAACAAAGAGAAAGATCAAGTCCATTGTCAAGTCTCTTAACAGAAGCCCAAAGCCAAATGGCATAACTGCTGATCCTACCAAACCTTTAAAAAGGAAGTAAGAGTAAATGTTTCAAATAATTTTTAGACTCGTTTTGTTGTTGTTTGTCTTGTTTTGTTTGAGACAAGGCCTTACTGGGTAGCCTTAGCAGGCCTGGAATTTACTATGAGACTTCAAATTTATAGAGTTCTTCCTGCCTCTGCCCCTGAGTGCTAGGATTTAAGATATGTTCCATCACGTCCAACTTAAAACTCATTTTATTAACTGTCCTAGTTTTGTTTCTGTTGCTATGATAAGATATGCTAACAAAAGGCAACTTTCAGGTGACAGGAAAAGATAGGTAGGTAGATGGAAAGATAGATCATATATAGATCATAGAACTCAACTCTGATTTGTAATCCTGTCAACTAAAGGTTCAGATTTAATAATCAAAGGAAAATCAACTTAGCTCTATCAGAAAAGTACTATAACCAAGAAGAAAGACCAACCATTACAAGAAACTGAGAGATAATAATAATAATAATAATAATAATAATAATAATAGTTTTCTAAAAGAGTACAAATTTGATAACTAATTGTCCATTGCTCCCAAAGATACAAGGAGATGCAATCTTTGTAAAACAAAAACAGTGACTTTAATGAAAAATTAGTTAAACTGAGAAGAGATACAGAAGGAACAAGGTAAAATGAAAGAAAGGAGAGAATTCAACATAACATATCTGAGCTGGGCTGGGGGGCCGAGGAGTGGGGATGGGGAGAGCACATGTTTGGTGTTTACTGAACTTTGCATTCAATCCTCAGAAAAACAAAATCAAATTTCCTTTGAAGAACAAAGAAAGAAAAATGACATGGAATTATAACCTGAAAAGCTGTTACTACCCTGAGAGGGCATGAAAATAAAAATTTGATTACAGGAAAAATTATTTCAGAACAACAATAACCATACAATCTAATATTTCTGACATTGAAAGAAAATGTCAAAAATATTAGGACTCAAAAAACAAACAAGAAAGACAAAGGAGGAGAAAGAAAAGTAGACATTTTGTAATTAGGAATCTGATCCTTCTGGTCTCCATCTGTGCCCAGAGTTAAGGCTGTCCCACAGCCCTACAGACCCAAATCCTGCCTGGAGAGAGCTGCTCTCCCAGGAGTTCTCTCACTCCTAAGATCACAGGCACATAGGCTTACAGGAGGGACAAACTTCAGTCAGAGACAGCAAGATCAACTAACACCAGAGATGACTAAATGTCAAGAGGCAAGGGCAAGAACCTAAGCAACAGAAACCAAGGCCACTTGGCATCTTCAGAACCCAGCTTCCCTACCACAGCAAGTCCTGGATACCTCGACAAACAAGAAAAACAAGATTTGGATTTAAAGTCATATCTCATGACAATGATAGAAGACTTTAAGAAAGACAGAAATAATTCCTTTAAAAAATACAGGAAAACACAGATAAACAAGTAGAAACCCTTAAAGAGGAAACACTAAAATCCCTTAAAGAAGTTCAGAAAAACACAATCAAACAGGTAAAGGAACTTAACAAAATTGTACAGGATCTAAAAATGGAAAGAGAAACAATACAGAAATCACAAAGAGAGACAACACTGGAGATAGAAAACCTAAGAAAGAGATCAGGAGTCATAGATGCAAGCATCACCAACAGAACACAAGAGATAGAAGAGAGAATCTCAGGGGAAGCAGATACCATAGAAAATATTGACACAATAGTCAAAGAAAATGCAAAAAACTCTAACCCAAACCATCCAGGAAATTAAGAACAACATGAGAAGACCAAACCTAAGGATAATAGGTATAGAAGAGACTGAAGATTTCCAACTCGAAGGACCAGTAAATATCTTCAGCAAAATCATAGAAGAAAACTTCCCTAACCTAAAGAAAGAGATGCCCATAAACATACAAGAAGCCTACAAAACTCCAAATAGATTGGACCAGAAAGGAAATTCCTCCCATCACATAATAGTGAAAACACCAAGTGCACAAGACAAAGAAAGAATATTAAAAGCAGTAACATATAAACATACACCTATCAGAATTACACCAGACTTCTCACAAGAGACTATGAAAGCCAGAAGATCCTGGGCAGATGTCATACAGACCCTAAGAGAACACAAATGAAAGCCTAGGCTACTATATCCAGCAAAACTCTCAATTACCATAGATGGAG